>NC_137092.1:14945986-15545986 GCF_951640355.1 Cnephaeus nilssonii
ACCAAACAACAATAAAATCAAAGTCACAACTCGGATGCCTCATGGGCTGGTGGCAAAGGCAACAGCTGTGTAACGTGGGAAGAAGGTGGCCAAGGGAGACAGAGCAATGTCACGCTTTCTGTTTTATGGGTTAATGAAAACATGACAGGAGGGCTTCGCAAAGGAACTGAGAAAAAAATTGAGATCCGCCCTAACTGGTTTGGCTCAGTGGATAGAGCGTTGGCATGCGGACTGAAGGGTCCGGGTTCGATTCCGGTCAAGGGCATGTACTGTGGTTGCGGGCACATCCCAGTAAGGAGTATGCAAGAGGCAGCTGAATCGATGTTTCTCTCTCATCGGTGTTTCTAACTATCCCTCTCCTTTCCTCTCTGTAAAAAGTCAATAAAATATATTTTTAAAAAAATTGAGATCCGGTCTGGTTATGTTCAATCATGGTTTGTTTACACATTTCATTAACAATGATTACAAATGGAATTTTTGACCCTCTCTGCTATAGCAGTTTCCATAGGATTTTTTTTTTTAATGAAGGATGTGTCTCTCAAAACTAATTAAGCAAAACCATGGTTTTCTTGGAATGATGTTTATTTAAAGTTACATTTCATAGTAAACCATGTTCAGGAGGACATGTAGCCTATACATGTTATAAAATGTTTCTGATTTGCCCTAACCGGTTTGGCTCTGTGGATAGAGCGCCGGCCTGCGGACTGAAAGGTCCCAGGTTCGATTCCGGTCAAGGGCATGTGCCTTGGTTGCAGGCACGTCCCCCAGTAGGGGGTGTGCAGGAGGCAGCGGATCGATGTTTCTAACTCTCTACCCCTCGCCCTTCCTCTCTGTAAAAAATCAATAAAATATATTTTTAAAAAATGTTTCTGATTTAATATACATAACTAAAGTTCTACCAGATAGGCTCCTGTTTTACATGCGATCTTCAAATATTTTTGAAAGTTGAAACTATGTATTAGTTCATATTTAAAATGGCAAAGCCCCCTGACACATAACTGAATGGCTCAGAACTTGGCAAAATGAGATGGCTGTCTCAATGATCTGTTGCTAGCGTATTCATTAAAATACAATTTAAGATTCTAAACGACATGGTCCAGCCACAGTCCAGGGGCCTGGTGAGGAGCGTTGCATTAGGCTGTAACCACCCTTTCCACAGGAAAAGACCGGTTTCAAGATGGCAACCGCTGTGTCATCATTTTTCATGCTACGAACTGTATCAGAAATCCTTTAGAAAACACCCTAAACAGTTTTCCCACTGCAGTTCGCTCTCTTTCCATTAGATGGCAGTAACACACCATGGCTTGCTTTCTACAGGATCCGAAATTAAGGAGGCTAAGTTAAGGTGCACGGCAGGACGAGTTTTCTCTAAATCCAAGTGAACGGGGCTGTAAAATCGGAGAGGAGAAAAAAAGAAGAGTGATTCTAAAGAGATCAGAAGGCCAAAACAGGGCTGGTTATGGGAAATAAGAGAGACAAGGGATGAGTGAAAGACACCTATGAGAGAGGCATCACCTAAATTCTGCTCCATATTAAAAGGATGCGGAGAAGGGAAATGACATCTAGACATCTCCGTCCCCTCTCTCTCCAGGCAGAAGGAGAAGCGAGGCGTTAACCTGTGACTGGACAAAGGGCATCTTAATAGAATAGAAAGGTGACCCTCATTTAAAAGGCAACGGGATAGGATTCTTTTGCCACCTGTGCCAAAAACATCTGGCTGGAGACCATCTGCCCACCTCCCCATTCTGTGGCAGAGGCCAATAAACGAGTAACAACTCAGCAAAGTCGGGAGACTTTAAACAGCAAAAAAATAAAGACTTGATTTTTAAAATATAAACGCTTCTTAAGAAACCACTTTGGATAACTTCACAGGACGTATCTGTCCCCAGTAGAGAGTAGGATGTCAATATGTACCATTCTGTACACGTGCCAACTTTTCTTTGTTATTTTATTCCTACTCATTGGAATACACACAACTCCCAAGGTTGAAATCCAACCTGATGGAACTGGTAGCAACATAAAAAGAAAAGTCCTCGGCCCTAGCCGGTTTGGCTCAGTGGATAGAGCGTCGGCCTGCGGACTCAAGGGTCCCGGTTCGATTCTGGTCGGGGGCATGTACCTTGGTTGCGGGCACATACCCAGTGGGGAGTGTGCGGGAGGCGGCTGGTCGATGTTTCTCTCTCATCGATGTTTCTAACTCTCCCTCTCCCTTGCTCTCTGTAAAATAAATCAATAAAATATATTTTAAAAAGAAAAGTCCTCTTACCCTCTGATCTTCATAGGCCTGAAACAATCCAATTAAATAAACACTGTGAACCTGGAGCGGAGACCTTTTCTAAAAGGAGGTGTGATAAAGGAGAAAGGACACAGATGCAGGAAGCTCTACGGATGCAAAATGCAAGCCACGTGAGCACAAACTTGTTTGAAGACATGATTCTCTCCAGAAAAAAACACCACCACACCAAGACATGATTCTCTCCAGAAAGAATCTCTCTGGGGGACAGAATTAGCTCACAAGAATGAAGACGACAGGAAAACACCTGTACCAAGACCACAGGACACCAAGCCCAGGCATTCAGAGCTCAGAGAGGAAGCTGGCGGAGCGCTTGGGATTCGCTGGTCCCCGAGGCTTAGCGAGGAAGCCATTAGGGACACCCCGCTGGGCCTAATTGTTTTTAGAATGAACGGTACTTCGTGCCGCTGCTCAGCTGTGAATTCCCTGGCTTTGTCAACTTGTGTCACAACCTGAAGAAAACAGTAGCTTAACCCACCCCCCTGCTACTAATTTATTATATTTCTTCTTATTATAACCTCCTGGACACCTGTGAAGGAACTGGTCTACAAATAAACTCCACATCTCCACTTTTAATTATATAGAGAAAATAGTATGAAAATGAGTAGAGTCACAGAAAATGAGTATAGAAAAAGCCACAATACTGAGCATTTGCTAGAAGCTCAAGCAACACTTAATATATCAGGTCTGCTTTCAAAGTATTATTTCATTATACTATATTCACCACAGTTGCTGGGTATGGGCCAAAAATCATTTAGGACACCAAGAAAATTTTGCAAAGGTTTTAGTATTTATTAAAATTAGGATAACTGCTGTATTTGCTTTGTAGAATAAGTTTAAGTAAAAAATAAGGTTTCGTTTCCAGAATATTGAACTAAAAATAAGTTTAACATAATGAATTATTTATATATGCAAGACAATAAATATTTGCTGAATGGAATTGGAACTATGGATGCTAAAAATGGAAAAACAACAACACCACTTTTACTAAAGGTAGAGTACATGAACCAATACACATTTAAAAAATTCTATCGGTACTTAAAAAACAGAACAATCTTTATTAATAAAATCATTGGGATCCAGTGAGAAAAATTTTCTCTCAGATTTTTAAAAACCAAAGATCACACAATCCTTGGGCTACAATCTTAACTGAATAAGGAAACAAATGTTTACTAACCTCTAAATCATCATTGTGAAATGATGACTAATAACTAGGAAGGTAGGCTTTCCCAAAAATTAATGAAATCAATATTTGTTTTTATATTTCAAAGAAACAACTGAAGTTAACTTTTCATTGGTGACAGTCAACACATTTGCAACGGGACCAGTTTTGAGAACCCAATCACAAACCCCAGAACACAGAGACATCTGCTCAGTTGTAATGAAAATCACTGTAGTCACCTTCCCATAGTTATGTTATGCCATTGCCACGTTTTGTTTTCACAGTAAGTAAATTGGTGATAAAAGTTCACAATAAATCATAAAGGTAACAATACTATGAGTGTTAATTTAAACAGTCCAGAGAAAATCCCAGGCTTTTAAAATATTTTCATACAGAGTGAACTGGTCTGTTGTGTACAGCATGAGAGAGACTTGGCAGGCTTCAGAAACCCAGTTCATACAATCAGGTCCTAGAGTTATACATATTTTTAAAATTTACAAACACAAAGCAAATCTAATTTTAGGGACAAAAATGAATAGTTTCATAACAACCACAACGCATAAAGACGAAACCAAAGGTACCAGAAGTTCTGTATAATTATCCAATAAGAAAACAGTTATTGAGCCTTGTAACTTTTCAGGTTTTTTAAAAATCGGAAATTAAACCTTTGTTGTATATTTCGTTCTAAAATTCAGAATAATAATGCCAATCCTTAATTATATTGGTGATCCTTTTAAAAATTTTCATTTTTTAAGTCATTTAAAAATTTTCAATTATAGTTGACATACAATATTATGTTAGTTTCAGGTGTACACCCCAGTGACTAGACATTATATAATTTCCCAATAAATCTCGTACCCATCTGACATCATACATAGTTATTAGAATATTATTGATTATATTCCCTATGCTGTACTTTACATCCCTATGATCATTATGTAACTGCCAACTTGTATTTCTTAAACCTTTCACCTTTCTCACCCATTCTCCTCAAACCCCTCCCATTTGGCAACCATCAAAATGTTCTCTTTAGCCGGAACCGGTTTGGCTCAGTGGATAGAGCGTCGGTCTGCAGACTGAGAGGTCCCAGGTTCGATTCCGGTCAAGGGCATGTACATTGGTTTCAGGCACATCCCCAGTAGGGGGTGTGCAAGAGGCAGCTCATCGATGTTTCTAGCTCTCTATCCCTCTCCCTTCCTCTCAGTAAAAAATCAGTAAAATATATTTTTAAAAAAATGTTCTCTTTATCTAGGAGTCTGTTTCTAGTCTGCTGGTTCATTTTGATTTTTAGATTCAATTATTGACAAGATTTGTATTTATTGCCATTTTATTGCTCATATTTTTAATCTTTTTTTCATCTTGAAGATCCTTTAACATTTCATGTAATATTAGTTTGGTGGTGATGAACTCCTTTGGCTTTTTCTTGTCTGGGAAGCCAAGACAAGATTCTAAATGATAGCTTTGCTGGGTAGGGTAATCTTAGTTGTCAGTCCTTGCTTTTCATCACTATTTCTTGCCACTCCCTCTGGCCTGCAAAGTTTACTTGAAAAATCAGCTGATTGTCTTATGGAAGCTCCCTTGTAGTTAACCGCTTTTTCCTTGCTTTTAAGAGTCTTTGTCTTTAACCTTTTGCATTTTAATTATGATGTGTTTGGTGTGGGTCTCTTTAGATTCACCTTGCTTGGGACTCTCTGCACTTCCCGGATTTGTATTCCTATTTTCTTCACCAAGTTAGGCAAGCTTTGTCATTATTTTCTCAAATAGGTTTTCAATTTCTTGCTCTCTCTCTTCTCCCTTTAGCACCCCCAATGCAAATGTTGATACACTTCAAGTTGTCCCAGAGGCTCTTTACACTAGCCTCGTTATTTTGGATTCTTTTTTCGTTGCTATTCTTTTTTTGCTCCCTTATAGTCCAAAATAAGGCTGATTTGATTCTTGGCTTCACCTACTCTACTCTTGATTCCCTGTAAAGTAGTCATCATTTCCGCTAGCGTATCCTTCATTTGTGACTGGTTCTATTTTATGGTTTTTATGTCCTTTTTCATGCTGTTGCAGATCTCACTGAGTTCATTGAGCACCCTTATAACTAGTGTTTTGAACTCTGCATCGAGCAGATTGCTTGTCTCCATTTTTAGTGTTTTTCTGGAATTTTTTTGTTTTCATTTGGGACGTTTTTTGGTCTCATTTCGGCAGCCTCCTTGTGTTTGTTTCTATGTATTAGATGGAGCTGCTACGTCTCCTGGGCTTGGGAGAGTAGCCTTGTGTAGTAGGTGTCCTGTAGGGTCCAGTGGTGCCCTCCTCCCCCACTGTGGACTGTGTACACCTTCCTGTTGCAATTGAGCCTTGATTGCTGTTGGTCCAGCAAGGGGAGGAACTTATCCTCAGGCCAATCAGCTGCAAGAACTGGCTGCAACCACGGTGGAGGATCAGATGTAGGGGCTTACACCGCAGAGCAGGACTGACTTCAGCAGGGCTCTGGTGCCCACTGAGTCCATGCCTTGAGTGTGTTGCTTATGGGGGTGGTTGGGTGGTGCTTCGACCTGGTGTGAAGCTGTCCACCCGGTGCGACAGCTCTGGAGCCTTCCAGGAGGCACAGGCCAAGGTCAGCTGCCACCTGTGTTCTGCCTGGGGCCTCCTGGCATGTATGAGCTACAGATTGACCTGCAGAGGACTGTTACTTGTGCTGGGCTTGGAGGGCCCGGGTGAGGCCAAGCTATGAACCAAGGCCAACTGCCACTAATGCTTGGCCTGGGGATACTTTGTGAGATGTAAGTAAATGCTGCTTATTTGAGAGATTTTAGGGAAATCTGAAGCATGAGCCCAGACAGGCCCTTTGTATAGAAAAGCCACTGGAAACAGCTTGGGTGGGTCTGAAAGTTGGGTGAGGCGGGTCTCAGGGAATCACCAGGGTGGGCCAAACAGTGATAACAAGGTTGATGGAGATTCAGATATGGCACCGCCTGCTGGCTCTGTACGGGGGAAGACTCTGCAAAGACACAATGGTCTCTGCCAACACTTAAAGCCACCCCTCCAGACCTCACCCTGATGTCAGACAGTTCAGTTCCTCCCCGTGTGTCCCTGGTGCCTTTTGAGCTGCTGCCCTAATGTGGGAGCTCAGAGGGAGTCGTCCGGGTAAGTCCATGCACAGGCCCTTTAGCAGGAACTGCCTGGAACTTCAGAAGCCCTCCATTTCACTCAGTTGCAATCCCAGCTGGGTTTTACAACCAGAAGTTTTGGGGACGCCCCTTCCTGGCACTGGAACCTTGGGCTAGGGGACCTGGTGCGGGGCAAGACCTCTCACTCCACAGTGGGGACCTCCACGGTCAAGATATCCCTCCCAATTTTTATCCACATGTGGGTGTGAGACCAGCTCACCCAGTGTCTCTGCTTCTCCTACCAGTCTCGATGTGGCATCTTCTATATATTCTTAGTTGTAAAACTTCCGTTCAGCTGGATTTCAGGCAGTTCTGAGTGATGGTTGTTCTGTAGTTTAGTTGTAATTTTGATGTGGTTGTGGGAGGGTGCAGGTACCGCACTTACCTATGATGCCACCTTGACCAGAAGCCTGTACTGATTTTTAAACTGTCCTTCCTGCTTATGCGTATGTTACGGATTTGTTGAAATGACGAAAAAGTTCAGAGGTCAAGAAAGCACAAACTTTCTTAGAAGGCTGACCAACAAAACAATCCTTTGCCAGACCCTAAAGTTGTGAAATTTCACAGACTCCAAAGCTGAACTAGGACACTTGAGAAAGACAGCTTTCTCTAAGGTCCACTATTCACTTATTCTTTCTGTTCAGACTTTTGTCCAAAAGGGGTCTGGTAGTATTTGCTCTTCTGTTCCACCTGATCCTTTTTATGTAAAAGCTAAGTGCGTTTTTGTTGGTTTGTTTGGAGACCAGGTAATCCAGGTAAAAATGAGCACAATTTCTGGAGAACTTTAATATGCCTGGACTCCTGACTTACCTTTGCTTAGGGTCATACCCAAACAGAACACCCTACACCAGGGAGTGGAGGCACCTGGCAAGTTATGATTTCTTATTGTAGGACTACTTAGCAGGGAGGAAAGGGACAGGTCAGTGACCAAGTGTCATGAAATGGATTCAAGCCCAAAGACGTTTTGATTCTCAACGAAGACCCCCACTTCCTACCAATTATTATGGCGCAGTCCAGCCTTGTCCCCTGAGGTGCTGGGTGGGTGCTGATGCCCTCTTAGGTGCGAGAGGCCCGGCCAGGGCGTTTGGTGGCTGAACCTTAGTGCAGCTTGTTGTGCACGGGGTAGAGTAAGGTCATGTGTTCTGCCCCCTTGAAAGGCAACTTCTCGTTGGAGTAATAGTGTACCACTTCAGGGATGCTGTCAAAGACTGCACTTGTCTGGTTCAGTGTGTACTTGTTGTCTTTGGTCTGAGCCACGATGATGTGGACACACCCTTGACTCGTCCTGGAACGAAACAAATCAAGGAGGAGACGTGAATGAGTGAGCAAGGGGACCCCTCCTCACTGAAAATAAAACCCCAGTCAGATTCACAGGTGGACAGGTTCTCATCCATTCCCGGAATTGTTATAAACCAACACAGCCCTCAATAAATGTGTGTCCTTGAGTTGTTCATCCTTAGTACACACAAGTCATCAGGTACCAGACAAAAACAAACGAACAAACAAACAAACAAACAAACAAGTCTAGTCCTGCCTGGTCCTCAAATTGCCAAACTAGTGTGCTTAAGCCCAAGTATGAGACCACTAAGGTGAAGTTTATTTTTTTATTTTTTAAAAAAATATATTTTATTGATTTTTTACCGAGAGGAAGAGAGAGGGATAGAGAGTTAGAAACATCGATCAGCTGCCTCTTGCACACCCCCTACTGGGGATGTGCCCGCAACCAAGGTACATGCCCTTGACCGGAATCGAACCTGGGACCCTTCAGTCCGCAGGCCGACGCTCTATCCACTGAGCCAAACCGGTTTCGGCTAAGGTGAAGTTTAAACTCGTATTCTTCATCATGGCTAAAAGGACATGTATAAGGTTTCCTCCTTCTTTCCTCCCCAAAGAATACATTAACAACAACAACAATAATAATAAAACTTCCTCCCCCCCGCCCCCCCCGCCCCCCCCTGCATCTCAATCTGGAAAGACTGCTCCTTGGCTGTATGCAATGACAGCTGGCACTGGAGGCTCAAAGATCTAATCCGTGAGCACCAGTTTCAGGAACACAGCAAAGCTATTCCTGGTATTGTATATCTGGTGGCCTATCCCGTTTTCTGAGCCATATTGCTCAAACACCCTCCCGCCCCAACCTCTTTTCCCCTCCAGTCTGATTGTTTCAGCTGCAGGGGCTCAGCTTCCTCAGGAAGGAAATGCTGTTAGGGTGCTTGACAATGATCCTACAATATAGCACCACTGAACTCGCGGAGCAATGAGAATTTCCATGATTCAAGCTCCACCAGGCCTACCAGGCAGAAATGAATGCTCTGTGTATAGTCAGACAGGGGAGGAACAGCGAGTCAGCGTTTCCTTCTCCACCAGAAGGAGCTGGTATCGGAACGGCACTTGGCATTGGAACAATCAAGGGATCTGATTTATTAAAATCCCCAAACACTAGGGAACGAATGAAAAATGACTGAATTATCCTGTCAGACATTATTCTTTTTATCAGGAGTTATTTCTCTGGTGAGAGGACCTACTTTAGATTGGGTAATGTAAGGTACAAATTGACTAATGTACAGTGACAATGACACTGGACCGACCCCCGTTATCCTAAGAGATATTGAGGCGTTCACCCCACACCCCTTTTGCATTCTAATTAGAGCATTTCATATTCCCTTGTCCAAGCAAATGCATTTTACTATGTGGCAATACCTGCCCCCTGTGGACTACCTTGAAATGATATCTTTTTTTTGTCTGGTCATCTACCCATGATAGGAAAGACTGTCAACTTGGCCCCACCCCCCCACCCAAATGGGAGAGCCCATGAGGCCGGCACACTTACTTTAGTGCAATGGAGTACCTACTGGTCCCTGACTCACTATTCCGAACCAGGTAACCAGCTTCTTTGCAGGGTTGGAGTCGACTCTCAGCCTCAGCACGGGTGATGGCACCATGATACCAACTGAAAAACGGGGTGCAGGGGAGACATCAGGAACGTCAAAACAGAAATCCAGGCAGGGCCTCATTCCACAAAGTGTTATGTGAAATGCACGTCTCGGAGCGCCCCAGCCTGAACCAGATCCCGCCTCACGTTTAGAACAGACGAGCTGCAGCTCTGGGTAATCCTGGGTCACAAAACCCACCAATCACCCGAGAGGTTAGCTCCCAGGGCAGTGTCGTCACTCCGTCGCGGGAATGAAATTGAAAACCAGGCTCTCGGGGGCATTCCACTTTCCGTTCTGCACGAGGGCCCTGGGCTTTGGAAGTGGGTTTTCCTTCATACGCCCCACCCAGCCAGGGACTCATGAGCCCTCATAACCACGTAAAATGGGCCCGCGTGCTCCCGCCACCCCCAGGCTACGAGTGAGCGCCCGGCAGCTGCTTGTGCCGTGGCCGTGCGGGAGACTCACGGCTGCTTGTCCAGCGGCAGGGCCGGGTCCACGCGCTCCCCCTCGCTGTGGTCAGACAGGGCCGGCTTCAGGATCTTCTGGGTCCAGCTCTTCTGCCGGTGGTGCTGCCGCACGGGCTCCTCCTTGGTGGAAGGTCTCTCGGAGCCTTCGAACTGAACTGGAAGGAAGGCTCCGTTTACCATCAGAGGCCCCGGAGGCGGGCCGCCCGGAACGTTCAGAGCACAAACCCTCCTTCTCTGCCTCCCCTTCACGCGAGCTCACGCATTCTGCGAACACCCTGGGGTGGCTGCGCGCCCGCCGCCGGTGGTGTCTGATCACACCGGAGCACCCACAGACAGCTCCTTCCTCTGTGAGATACTCCTCGGTGTGGGGCAGTTTTAGAATATGAAAGGAAACCGCTTTAACAGATTTCAGCACGCAACTTTAGAAAAAAAAGCTTAAGTGGTAGTATGTGTAGATGAAAAGACTGCACATAGTTACAGGTGACGATTCCTTGTCAGAGTCTGTATCGCTCTATGAAATCAAGGGAACAGCTTTTACCACGAAATAACAAAACAAAAAGAAAAATCAATGGCGAAACAGGAAGTCACCACTGAAGGGCGCCTTACAGATGCCACGGCATGGAGCCTGGAGAGAGGATAATGAGAGAAAATGAGCAGCGCTTAGCACAAGAGCAGGTGCCCAATAGAGATTTGTGAAAAACAAGACGGAAGGAAAATTCAAACGGACTTGAAGGTTCGCTAGCAAATATATTACCTTCTGTGTTCAGCCTTTCCATGAACGACACTTTCTTTTTAATTCGCACACCAGGATATTTTTCCCATTGATTTTTGGGGGAGCGTGGAAAGGAGGAGGGAAGGAGGGGTGGGGGGGGGGAGAGACACACACATCGAATGGTTGCCTCCTGCACAGGCCCTAACCGGGGCGGGGGATCGAACCTGCAACCCAAGTATGAGCCCTTGACAGGAATTGAACCTGAAACTCTTCGGTGCCCAGGCTGACACTCTAACCACTGAGCCACGCTGGCCAGGGCCATGAACTACGCTTTTCATCGCAAACTTGGCTTGGCTGTTGGAGGGAAAAGACAGCCCTAACTTTACAAATCAAAGGCAAAAGAAATTATGTGGCCAGCCAAGTGGAAAAACTATGTCCCAAGAGAAGCAGGAGGGCGAATTACCTTTAATAACTACTGACAACCTATCACCTTCCTTGTAAGTTATTTTAAAAATTCATATTTGAAGAACTGACTCCTCTGGGAGGAATTCTGACAAGAAGAGAGAATGAAACAGCTGGCTTCCCCCAGCTTTCCCACCACCTCTACCTGTAACGCATCTGACCTGGCACCGTCAGTTTGTGAACAGGGATTCTAACAGGTCTGAGGAGCAGCACCAAGGAGGAGTTACAAAAGCTGCTCCCAACGAGGAAGCCTCCGTGGTGACCAGATAAGGTTTTCCAAGAGTCACTTAAGGCTTTTCCAGGAGTTGTGCCCTGGACGAGAAAGGAAAATAAAATGCCCAGAAGGATAAAAGGGAACTGCAATAGGAAGGGCTCTTCTTCGGTCCTGGTCTTCCCACCAGGCCCAGTTCTTGTTTCCTCTACCAAACTCCTCGGAAAAGGAGACTTGTAGTTGAGGAAGTAAAAAACATGGCATTTGCCCAGTGGGCGCAGCTTTCCCAGCAGGGCAGCAAAGAGTGCAGGGACATGGCCCCTCACCTGACAGCGCCCTCACCTGACAGTGCCCCCGCCTGACAGCGCCCGCACCTGACAGCACCCCCGCCTGACAGCGCCCGCACCTGACAGCGCCCCCGTCTGACAGCGCCCCCGCCTGACAGCGCCCCCGTCTGACAGCGCCCCCACCAGACAGCGCCCCCGCCTGACAGCGCCCAGGCCAGACAGCGCCCCCGCCTGACAGTGCCCCCTCACCTGACAGCGCTCCCGCCAGACAGCGCCCCCATCTGACAGCGCCCCGCCTGACAGCGCCCTAACCTGACAGCACCCTCGCCTGACAGCGCCCTAACCTGACAGCGCCCTCGCCTGACAGCGCTCCCGCCAGACAGCGCCCCCATCTGACAGCGCCCCGCCTGACAGCGCCCTAACCTGACAGCGCCCCCTCACCTGACAGCGCTCCCGCCAGACAGCGCCCCCATCTGACAGCGGCCCCGCCTGACAGCGCCCTCGCCTGACAGCGGCCCCGCCTGACAGCACCCTCGCCTGACAGCGCCCCCGCCTGACAGCGCCCCCGCCTGACAGCGCCCTAACCTGACAGCGCCCCCGCCTGACAGCGCCCTAACCTGACAGCGCCCCCGCCTGACAGCGCCCCCTCACCTGACAGCGCTCCCGCCAGACAGCGCCCTCATCTGACAGCGGCCCCGCCTGACAGCGGCCCGGCCTGACAGCGCCCTCGCCTGACAGCGCCCCCGCCTGACAGCGCCCCCGCCTGACAGCGCCCTAACCTGACAGCGCCCTCGCCTGACAGCGCCCCCATCTGACAGCGCCCGCACCTGACAGCGCCCCCACCTGACAGCGCCCTAACCTGACAGCGCCCTCACCTGACAGCGCCCCCGCCTGACAGCGCCCTCACCTGACAGCGCCCCCGCCTGACAGCCCCCCCGCCTGACAGCGGCCCCGCCTGACAGCACCCTAACCTGACAGCGCCCCCATCTGACAGCGCCCCCGCCTGACAGCGCCCTCACCTGACAGCGCCCTCACCTGACAGCGCCCTAACCTGACAGCGCCCCCATCTGACAGCGCCCCCATCTGACAGCGCCCTCACCTGACAGCGCCCGCACGATCTGCTCCTTCTTCCACTCCCAAGGCTGCTCGTACTCAGCCGCGGGCCTCTCGTCGTCCTGGGGCAGCCGGCCGTGGGCATCGGGGGGCCGCGCCTTCCGCTCGGGGCCCCCGTCGGCCGGCTCGTAGGGCGTGTCGTACAGCTGCGGCGGCTTCCCCAGCAGGTCCTTGGAACTCCGCCTCCGGGCCAGCGCCTCCGGCTTCGCGCCCGGCTCCCCCGGCTCACAGGGGCTGTCGAGCAGCTGAAGGGCCTTCACCAGGGGATCTTTGGATCCTCGGCGTCTGATTTCTGAAAAACACGCAGCGCACGGAGCACCTTGAGAGAAGCGTGCCATGGAGCCCGGTAACGAACCGAGCCGCCTCGTCCCCTCCGGCTGTCTGTGTGGCAGACGGGGCAGAGGCCACCGCATTGCTCCTACGGGCTGCAGGAAGGAGCCTACAACCGCCCTCCCGGAGCCCGACCCAGATCATGGGACCAAGTCCCAAGAGGAGGGATCACTCTGAAGACAGCTGTGCGCCTGGGGGCCACCTGCACTTTGGGAGAACAGAAGTGGCCTTGTTCCACGGCTCCTGATCCCGTGTTGGCTCTGAGTGTAATTTACCTGCAGAGTTTTTACTTGTCAGGAGATCAAAGCATTTTTAATAAAAATCAACGGAGCGTTTACTATATTCACAGCACTGGGCATTAGACATAGGTGGTTTCAATAGAACGGGGGAAGCCAGACCCATCCACAAATGACACGTAACAGGCTAACAATTGCAGGATAAATAAAAGTAAAAGAGGTGTCATGAGGAAAGACAAAAACAACGATAAAACAGCTAACACGTATCGACCGTGTACTATGCGTTAAGCACTGTTCCAAACACATGGTAGCGTGTGAGATGGGTACTGTTAGCGCCCGGTGTCACAGGAGGGAAAACCGAAGCACCGAGGGCTTAAGGAAATTGCCCAAACCGCTAAGTGGCAGAGCCTGGATTCCAAAACAGGAAGTTGGGCTCCAGAAGCCACACTCTTCACCACGACACTTGGACGGACTCCAAGTAGAAGAGAAATGGAAGATGAGTTGACTTTGATAGAGAAGGTCATTTCCAGCGGAGGAAGCTGCATGAGTGAAGATATGGAGGTGGGAACCATAAAGGGCTTGTTCCCAGAAAGGGGAGCTGAGAGATAAGTTCAAAGGACAGAGGCCAGGAGAGGGGAGAGGGAGTGGGAGGAGAAGCCAGAAGAGTAAGCGGGCCCGGGCACCTGAGTGTAGAAAGACAAGGATGCAATGAAAAATGATGACACGGTTTTGTTTTGTTAAAAAAACACACACACAAAAAAACAAGTAATAGAAGCAGCAGCCCTGTAGGTTGCTTGGTGTAAAAAACAAACAAACAAAAAACCCCCACAAAAAAACAACAAAAAAACCCCCAAGTAATAACAGTTACATTTCTGTTTTGTTGGGAGATAACGCCAACACCGTGTACAGGATGGAATAAGCCAGAACGGTATGGTCTGGACTTGGACAAAGAAGACTGGGAAGGAGGAGTGATCAGGTAAGAAATGGATGCAAAAAACCTGATGCAAATCCATCAGCCGCCAGCTAACCAGCCAGCCACCGTGGGAAGAATCAGCAGTACCTGTGAGTGACCAGGGTAGAGCCCACAGGCCTTGGCAGGCAGAGTTAACCAGAGCCGGGGATGTAGGCCAATAGCAGCCGCATGTGGTTCTTCTAAATGCCCATCAAGGAGGCTCTCCATCTGTCCACTTGGTCGTGGTCAAGGAGGACCGTTCTAAACACAAACATCTCATCTTATCACTCAACACCCCAGTAGCTCTCACCTGTCTACTTATAAGGTACAAACTGCTCAGCGTGGCATGGGAGGCCTTCTGTGACCAGATCGCTGTCTCCCTCCCCAGTTTCTTCTCTCAACACCACCCTGCCCCATCTCTCTGCAACCCGATTCTTTGTTCCAACCCAATGGAACTTGTGAAATTCCATGAGCACTACATGCCTTACGCCCACTCGTGTCCAGGGTGATCTTCCACCCTTTAAAATCTAACCTAGCATCTCCCCCTCCAAGTCCCCACCTCTCCCAGGTGCCATCACTTGGCCAATCCACTCTCACCTTGCACTTCTCCCACTGTATGGATTGATTTGTTTTTGTGTCTCTATTTCCAATTCGGTGGCGACAGCCAGGGCAGGGACCACCACCGTCTTGTTGATTTTTTGTAGGACACACAGTTGTGCTAAATAATAATTGGATGGGCCCTAACCGGTTTGGCTCAGTGGGTAGAGCGTCGGCCTGCAGACTCAAGGGTCCCAGGTTCGATTCCGGTCAAGGGCATGCACCTTGGTTGCGGGCACATCCCCAGTAGGAAGTGTGCAGGAGGCAGCTGGTCGATGTTTCTCTCTCATCGATGTTTCTAACTCTCTATCCTTCTCCCTTCCTCTCTGTAAAAACTCAATAAAATATTTTAAAAAATAATAATAATAAAATAAATTAGAAAGGACAAAACTTATTAATAGGGCGAGGACAGAATTCTGCTGGATAGGGGTCCCTGACTGCAGTTCACTGGAGTCACCTGGGAGTTTGAACACCCACTGAGGCCTGGGTCCTGTCAGCAGAGGTCCTGATGGAATCCGTCTGGGGTCTGACCTGGGAGTTAGAGTTGCAAAAGCCTCCCCCTCCCCCCCAGGTGATTCTAACGGGAGGCTAAGCCTAGGAAGCACTTCCACCCGCACCTCCTGGGTCCCCTGGTCCCTCTCGTTTTCCTGCTTGCGAAGAGGAGAGTTCTCCAGTATCTAAAGCCTCCCCCCACTCAGAACAGGAGCGCTCGATCTGGCCCCACCCCCAGGCCAGGAAAGGTGCCTGGGGTTGCCTGAGGTCTCCTGCATCTCCAGTCCAAGCCTCTTGACTTTTAATCCAACAGCTTTTTTTTTCTTCAGGGCTTATTCTAAATGGAGGTACGGAAAATAAGAAACAAAAACACACTCTGCTCTTGGTTCAATTAAGATAAGGCTGAAGTTCTTTTTTTTAAAAAAAGAGAAAACACAAAGGAATTCATAGGATGGATTTAGAATTTTTAAGTCTCTGATGTGAACCTAAGTTTGCCCTCAGTTTAGTCTGGCACGAGCTGGGGTAACCTTTCCCAAGGTTCGGGCCTCGGTCCTGTCCCAGTTGAGATAAATGGGAAAAGAGTTGATTCCAACCTTAAGACAGACGTCATACGCCTAAGAAAATGTCAATACATTTGTGTGAAAGCGACGCAGTGATTAGGCCCCTGAGTGGTTATGATACACGTTTGAGTTTTCACTTTTGAGATGAGGTCCTTGCACGTCTATTTCAGGCCGTTGGTGCGCACGGAGTTCTGGGGAAAACACACAACCGAGCATGTTCCTTCCCCGAGATGGTCCTGGGATTGGGCAAAATCTGCAAAGTAGTATCATCTTTTTTTTTTTTTTTAAATATATTTTTACTAATTTCAGAGAGGAAGGGAGAGGGGGAGAGAGAGAGAGAGAAACATCAATGATAAGAGAAAGTCATGGATTGGCTGCCTCCTGCACGCCCCGCACTGGGGATGGGGCCCGCAACCTGGGCATGTGCCCTGACCGGGAATCGAACCTGGGACCCTTGAGTCCGCAGGCTGACGCTCTATCCACTGAGCCACACCAGCCAGGGCTGTATCATCTTTTTAAACAATGTTTCATTAGGGGGGGAAAAAGGAGCTTGAGCACAGGGCCCCTCCGCCCCCTCCAGGGGAGTAACCTTCCAGTCCCTTCCAACACCTGGCTGCCCCCCCCCCCGGCCAGCGGCGCCATAGAAACAGAAACAATCGCGGGGCTGCAAGCCGACCCTTCCGGCAGGGAGAATAGCCCCTGACGTGCAGAGCTGGCTCCGAGAGGAAACGAGCCTGAGAAGGAGGAAATGGCGAGAGGAAGCTACGCCCTGGCTTTGCCGATAGAGGCCATTTACATGGCAGACAACAGAATGCGGCCCCCGGGCTGCAGATAAACACCCATCTGCAGCTGGAACCCGGGCCTGACCTGCCACCGGCCAACAAGGTGGCCTGGACAGACTGCGGCTGCCATCTTCCCTTCCCAGCTCCGGCTGCACATAATTAGGCCACTTGTATTTAGAAGCAGAGCAGGAGACCAAGACTTCCTTCTACTAAATTAACTGTCGTCGGGACGTGTCATTCCTCCAATTGTCCAGGATTCTCTTTGAAAACGGAATCCTCTGGCGTGTCTAAAGGATGGCTGTGTTCGCTGTGCATGCATGCACGAGCCTGCTATCCCCAGTATCTCAGTGAAGCCTCATCCTGGAGTTAGAGAAGTGTTAGCCCATTCTCACAGGTGGATAAACCGAGGCTGTGCAGCCGTCAGTGGGGGAGCCATTTAGCACTGACTCCAGAGCTTTCTCCATCATTCCTCACTTGAAGCCCCAACGATCTCATGTAAAACGTGAGTTACAATTTCTATAATGCCCCTTTGCCCCGAATTCATTTCATAATTTAGCCTGTGCCAGCCTACGCTTAGAGCCTCCTAAAGCTCTTATTTCCTCACAGAATCAGAAAAAAGGGTTCCCTCCCGCACGAAATCGAACCTGCCACCAGACGACACTCCAACCGACGGAGCCACACTTTCACATTTTCTGAACAAAAGCAGATATAATTCAGAAGCCCTGACATTTAAGTTTAACAAGGCAAGTATAGACAAATTATATAAATAAAAAGTAGTCTTCTATGTATACATTTTTAATTATGGTTAAATTTTTAAATGGAGACCTGAACAATGACATTCTCCTTTAGATTTCAGTATTTAAAAAAACATATTTTATTGATTATTATTTTTTTTTACAGAGAGGAAGGGAGAGGGATAGAGAGCCAGAAACACCGATGAGAGAGAAACATCAACCACCTGCCTCCTGCACACCCCCTACTGGGGATGTGCCCGCAACCAAGGTACCTGCCCTTGACCGGAATGGAACCCGGGACCCTTCAGTCTGCAGGCCGACGCTCTATTCACTGAGCCAAACCGGTTAGGGCTAGATTTCACTATTTAAACAAACCAACAAAACCATTTGGAGGCAAAAGTATAATTTTTAAACAAAGCCATTTGGAGGTAAAAATACACATTTTAAACCACCTGCTACTGGAGCTCTGTAACTAAAACCAATGGTTGCTAAATGACCCGGTGTCTCCACTTTGACGCTGCACAATTTGGACAAGTTATTGAATCTTTCTGGACCTTGGTTTCCTCAACTGTAACACAGGGACTTCTAACACCCGCTTCTTAGGGTTGTAGGATTTAGTGTGGCAATTTAGCAAGCTTGGCACCTAGCAAGCACTCAACTTGTGTGATACCAGCTGCGGAAGGAAATTTTTTTTAAATCCTCACTTGAGGATATTTTTTCCCATTGATTTTTTTTTTTTTTTTAAAAGAGAGTGGAGGGGAGTGAGGAGGAGGGTAGAGAGAGAAAGAAACATCCATGCGAGAGAGACACATCGATTGGTTGCCTCCCACCTGTGCGCCAATCGGGGCAGGATCGAGCCTGCTACCGAAGTACATACCCTTGACCAGGAATAGAACCCGCGACCCTTAGGTTCACGGCTGACGCTCTAACCATTGTGCAACCGGCCAGGGCTATGGAAGGACTTTTGATATTGAATGATGGCTGTCTTAGGGAGCTTCTAAAGACCCTTTGGGCCTGGCTGGTTTGGCTCAGTGGATAGAGCGGCAGCCTGCGGACTGAAGGGTCCCAGGTTCAATTCCGGTCAAGGGCATGTACCTAGGTTGTGGGCACATCCTCAGTGGGGTGTGTGCAGGAGGCAGCTGATGGATGTTTCTAACTCTCTATCCCTCTCCCTCCCGCTCTGTAAAAAAAAATCAATAAAATATATTTTAAAAAAAGACCCTTTTAATGTTTAAGTGGCTAAATTTGGTGGCTAAAACCCATAATGCTAAACTATATGGAGTATTTCTACTAATTATTTAGCTGCAATGATTCTGCAAATTTAGCAGAACAACAAAGAAGTTTGTACTATTATTGCCTTGTATTCGTAGTCATATCTTTTTATGAACAATCCTCTGAATAAATCTAAGCAAGAATTTATTCATAGATTGATACAGTGTTAGCCTTTAAAAGTTAAGAGCAAAGTCTTGGCAGGGATCCAGGGAGCCCGGGTCCCAGGGATTTGGCCACAGGAAAAGTACTAAATGCCTCTTAATTTGTTTCTTCCTCTGTTCCCTGAGGCAGATGATGATTGTGATTCTCCGCCTCCTGGCACTTACCACACTTTTCAGTGACATATTTTCCTCTGCATCAGTGTTAGGTCTGTTAGCCCCGTGGGCTGGGAGGTCCGTAAGGACAAGGGTCATGTGGGTCTTGCTCCCTGTAAGCCCAGACCCCAGCACGGGGCCTGGTACACAGTAAAGAAATATTGGTTGGCTGTTATAACATCAGGACAGTGTTCTCTACACCCAAGATACTGTTAAAATCAGACATGTTGTTCCCACTTCACAGTCATGAAAAGGGCGGGACAGAGGTTGGGCGCTCCACCGTTAAACCATTCATTAGTATTGTCTCCTTCTGCTCCCGAAATGCGGAAACAAACTAAAAAGAAACCCCTAACGTTCCCCAAGAAATACGGGACATTTCTGAACTTGGGCTTGACAACAAATCACACAAGGAACAAACTGAACAAAAAAGGTAAAAGGTTGTTTTTTTTTTTAAAAAAAAAAAACACACACCAGGCAGCAAATCTTTTATTCCCAGCTTCCGATAAACTCACTTCCTGTTATTCTGCCCAGCTGTGTAACCTACGGGTAGAATAAGAGGTATACTCGCCACATGGACTGAGAAAGTGCTTTTGGATATATATTTTAAATGAAGAAACTTTAAAATTCACCAATATGTATTTTTTAAAAAGCACAGAAAAGATTGAATAATTTTTAAATTAATTTAAATTTTTAATAGATTTGCATTTAGTCTCCAACTGAATATATCAATTTCCCATTCCTAAATGAATTCATTCACATAAACGACTTAACACATGAGCCTGGAATTAACAAGTGCTCACATGTTAAATGCGAGCTGTCATTATTATTACATTTATTCATGTTGGACAACTTTGACTTTTCACTATAACCCTCTCTGTGAGTCTGAATGGAAAGATGCCTTACTGATGAATCAAGTTTAAAGTGCCTTTGCATGCTTCATTTCATATTTCTTGGGGCAACTTGTTATAGGAAGCAGACGACCCCATCTGGAGTGGGAAGACCTGAGTTCTAATTTCTGCTCTGTCTCTTACAAAGTCTTGGGAGCTTAGGCAAGCCAGAATCTCCTTGATCCTGTAACAAGGGGATGGCCTGGAGTTTTGTGGGGATTCTATGGAGAACGAAAGATATATTCATCTCTAAAAAGCACAACACTTCCCCTATGATCAGTGTGGC
Organism: Cnephaeus nilssonii; assembly: GCF_951640355.1. Lineage (NCBI taxonomy): Eukaryota > Metazoa > Chordata > Mammalia > Chiroptera > Vespertilionidae > Cnephaeus > Cnephaeus nilssonii. Next base: position 14,966,224 of record NC_137092.1, read on the forward strand.
TCAACAAATAAACAGTGGGGCCAGTATGGACAAACTACGTAGTCCAGTTCAAGAGAAAGGAGTAAAACCCAAAAGACAAAGGAAGGCGAATAAAAAGGAAACACTTTTTTTTTTTTTAGACTCACTTTTTCCTCAATTTTATGTGAAAGTAAATCTTTTCCCCTATTTCTTTCAAGCCTCCGATATTTTTCAAAACTCTGACTAACTTCGCTTTCACTTCCTTTCATTCACAGATCTCATGAGAGGTCACCGTCCAGTGACCTTCAGGGTCACAGCCTGGCCGGGGTACACCCTCCCCAGCCCGGGCCTTATCTCTGCAGGCAGAGCGCAGGAAGCAGCCGTGCCTTCCCGTGGCTGGCCGTCCGTTCGCACTGGGGAGCGGGAGCCTGTCTTGACCCTTCCAGGGTGCTGCGTGCGTGCGTGACCCTCTGCTCAACTCCTCGCAGACTTTGCTTGTGGGGCCCGAGCTGGACAGCTTTTCAGTCCGCTTTTAAACAGGAGAGAGTCTCCCGTGTGACCACGTATTCAGGCACGAAACGCACGGCACTCAAGCAGGCTCCTTGGAGTCCGCACTCGGAAACGTCATTTCTCATTACGGGTTAAAGCATGTTGAAGGGCAATTGGGCGAGTAAATAACTTACTCCAAAATGCACAAATGAAACGAAGTAATTAGTAAGTATATCACTTTAAAGTACTGTTTACACCAATTTAAGAGATTTATGAATAGAAGGGGAAAGTTTGATACCGAAAGTGACGGGGGCATTGCTTAGCTCCTAAGTTTGAATTGCCCCAACTTGAGAAGTGACAAGGTTGTCCACTGGGTTTTAGGAGGTTTGCCTTGAACGGCGTGGCTCGTGCCAGTGACTAGGAATCATTCCTTAGTTATTAAACATTTTGCTCCAAATGTTGTAGAGCTTGTTGAGAAACCAATCTTCTCTAATACAGAGGACCCCGTCATTTTGTATCTTTAAAAAAAATTTTTTTTTAATTATTGATTTTTTACAGAGAGGGAGAGGGATAGAGAGCTAGAAACATCGATGAGAGAGAAACATCGATCAGCTGCCTCCTGCACACCCCCCACTGGGGACGTGCCCGCAACCAAGGCACATGCCCTTGACCGGAATCGAACCTGGGACCTTTCAGTCCGCAGGCCGACGCTCTATCCACTGAGCCAAACCGGTTTTGGCCATTTTGTATCTTTTGACGACTTAAAACCCTTTAAGTATGCATTAGTCTCTTGGTGCAGATTTATGACTCCCATGATAGATGTTCGATTTTGAAAGTGGGCAATCTTAACACTGGAGATGACATTCTGAGCAGATCTGCAAACTCACTATGAACTCATTTTATACAGAATTAGAAAAACTTTAAAGACCCCTGTACATTCTAAAACTGAAGGATACAAACCATACAGGAAGTTAACTAGGTATCTAACCTTCGTGTTTGTTTGTTTGTTTGTTTTTTGTTGTTGTTAAACCTCATCTGAGGGTATGTTTTTCCATTGCTTTTTCTGAGAGAGTGGAAGGGAGGGAGAGAGGGATGGGGTGGGGGGAGAGAGAGAAGCATGGCTGTGAGAGAGCCACATCGACTGGTTGCCTCCTGCAGGCAGCCCCATCCGGGGGCAGGAGCAAAGCCACAGTCCCGGTATGTGCCTTGACCGGGAATCGAACCCTTTGGCACATGCACCGACACTGACAACTGAGCCACACCGGCCAGGACTTGACTTTAGTTCTGAGTCTAATTTCTGGTCCTTCCACTCAGCATGCCCTGGTTAAACTGCTGCATTCCTCTTCCCTAAACATAGAGTGGTTACTACACTGCACACTCCAAGCGAGTGTGAGAGGTCTGCCCCCGCGGGGCAGCCCCTGGTTACGAACCTGTTATCATCTGCTGTGCGTCATAGGGCTCCATGTAGCCGTCGTTCTCGCCTACTCTCTCTGCATCCCGCTGACCTTTTGTCCGCTTGGCATCATACGGGTCAGCGTAGTCTTCTAAAATGATGACCTGCAGGAGAACCAGAGAGGAGAGTTGCTAAGGGTTATCATATGCCAGAGAGGCAGTGGCAGCAAAATGGCTACTGACAATCTGCTGATCTGAAAAGACATCAAAATCTCTAGTTCTTGCCCTGGCCAGTTTGGCTCAGTGGATAGAGCGTCAGCCTGCGGACTGAAGGGTCCCTGGTTCGATTCCGGTCAAGGGCATGTACCTTGGTTGCGGGCACATCCCCAGTAGGGGGTGTGCAGGAGGAGGCAGCTGATTGGTGTGTCTCTCTCATTGATGTTTCTAACTCTCTATCCCTCTCCCTTCCTCTCTGTAAAAAATCAGTAAGATATATTAAAAAAATATATATATATATATATATCTAGTTCTGGATAGCTTTTGCACTTGACCATGTTATTCACTGAGCTGCACAAACATTTTATTTTTCTGTAGGATAATTGGTTGTCACCTCCTTTTCTTTCCCTAAGCAATAGAGCATTTGCTGGGTTCAAGGGTGGCCGGGGTGGGTGGTGGGGAGTGGGGTCTATAGCTTTAGAGCATAAAAAAAATGCTGGTCTACCACCTTCCCCATGACTTGGTCTTTTTAATGCCAGCAAATCATGGTAAGTCAGTCAACCGCCCAGGCACTGCCGAATGTCCCCTAGCACTGGCTAGGGAATCAAAGTAAGACCAAGACCTGCTTCTTGTCTTTCAAGGAATTTGTAACAGCTCTAAAGGGGCCAGGCTTCAGAAGAAGAAATAGGTCAGAACTAAACACCACTGTGGGAGTTCTAGGTTCCATAATGCATAGGCAGACTTGTTCTCAGAGGCTACAATCAGATAGAGTTTTGATCAGTGTTTGTGTCAGAAAGCACCTATTCTTCTAAAAATACAAAGGGGCCTGCAAAGGTGGTGTGTGTGTGTGTGTGTGTGTGTGTGTGCGCGCGTGCGCCATAGTTCTGTCCTGCAGCAGCTGTGTGACAACGTGGGAGGTCAAGGGAGAAGCCCCTTCCCTGGGAAGAAGCCTGCTCCACCATCTTTGATTCCGTTCTCCAAAGAGCTCACGGGGCAGGACCACCGGAGCTGGCCGGGAGAACGGAGATACCCAGGGAGAAGGGAGAAGGGAGGCCACCTGCACAAGAGCCCTCCACTTGGGAGGACACGGCCTACGAAACGCAGACACCTAGAAGCGGTGCCCACGCAAATACCCAGGCACCCACTGCTGGGGACTCTGACGAACCACTCCCTCCCTGACTCTATTCTTCTGACTGCCCACCGAGTGAACTACGTTCCCCAAGCTCAGCAAGGAACAGCAAGTGTGATGGGCAGGCCTGGGCTGCAAGGTGCCTACGACCTAGTCCAGTGGTCGGCAAACTCATTAGTCCACAGAGCCCAATATCAACAGTACAACGATTGAAATTTCTCTTGAGAGCCAAATTTTTTAAACTTAAACTTCTTCTAACGCCACTTCTTCAAAATAGACTCGCCCAGGCCGTGGTATTTTGTGGAAGAGCCACACTCAAGGGGCCAAAGAGCTGCATGAGGCTCGCGAGCCGCAGTTTGCCGACCACTGATCTAGTCAGTCAGGTAGACCACTCCCATTCGGACCAGCTGGGGCCTGGGCAGCCCCCAGTGCCTGGCACAAGGTAGGCAAGCTGCAGATATTTGTGGGAAGAGTGAATGGAGGGAGGGATGGAAGGACCCAAGGCAGACATGCGTGGTCTGTCCCTCCGGCCCCTGACTCCATTCAGGTGGGCCGCATGTTTGAAGCCGGGGCCAGAGAAAATTTACGTTCCCACGGCAGAAAGCGATCATCCCGGTTGGCGTCCGAAAGCCCAGTGCGACCTCGTCTCCCTCCCCTTTCCACACAGAAGCGTGAATTTAAACCAGACACGCACCCAACTCATCTCTGTAAAAACCAAGCGAGTCTCTCTGCGTGCTCACAGCGCGGAGAAAAGCTCTGGGGTGCCGGAAGCCGTTCTCCCCATCTGTCATTTCCTTGGGAGTGTTTCTTTGTTCTATCCTCTGCCCCCCTGCAGAGCCCCGTGCCCCTTACCCTCTTTGGCTGCTGCACGGCCAGTGGCCATGGGCTGAATGAAAGGGCTGTAACCTTGGGGAGCTGGTAAGCTTGGAGAAACCCCTTCCGAGTTGGGGCTTCCAAACTGGGGGTGGGCTGGCCAACCCCTCTCTGGAGCTTTGAAAACCATACAAGTTTGAAGGTCACCATTCCTTATGCTCAAGAAGAATTAAAGTTACACACAGTCTAGCTTTGCAACCCTCCCTGGATTTCAAAATTAAAATAAACCACCACCGATAAGGGGGCCAAACGAAACAAAGCAGGAACGTCTCCTTCAATGATTACTCATCTGCACGGCTAGCAAAATTCAATGCACGGTACATTTCCGCAGATTTCCCCATCCCTGGCATGAGGATTTTCCAAGATGAAAAAACTGAAGGTTTTGCATGGTCACCTAGAAGTCACCAATGTTAGAGGGGGTGAAACACATCCTTCCCTTCTCTGAAGCATCAGGAACTCTTATCTAGGGGTTCGCCATCCTCTCCCACGGTTTCGCCTCAGCAGGGGACAGGCGGTCGAGGGGAGACTGGGTTCCTACCGTGTCTTGCTGCTTCATAATCTTGCCCTTGTCCAGTTCAGGGCCCAGGGAGGACGGGGAAGAGGACGCGGAGGAAGAGCTGCTGCTGCTGCTGCTGCTGCTGCTGGTGCTGCTGCTGCTGCCGGGGTAGCTGCTCTTGCCGTTCTTCTCCTGCGTGTCCACCTTGATGAGCCTGTTGATGTAGGTGCTGCAGCCCGAGCTCTTGGCCGCGCCCCGGTGCGGCTCCTCGTCGGCCGTCCGGGAGTTCTTGCGGCTCTTGCCCGCGGCGGCCTGGATCAGCCCCTGCAGGCTATCGCGGGAGAGCCGGCTGTCCTTGGGGGGAGCGAGGCCGGCCCTGCCGCCCCCCAGCTCGGCCGCCGAGTTCTTGCGGCCCTTGCCCGCGGCGGGAACCGCGCCGCCGCCCGCCTCGGAGTTCTTGCGGGGTTTGCCGCCGCCGCCGCCGCCGCCGGGCTTGGCCCGCTCCGACACGGTCTTCAGGTTCAGGGGGAACTCCTTGAACCACTTGGCCGCCATGAGGGGGGCCCGGCCGGCGCGGCTCAGGAGCGTCGTGGCCGCGGAGCAGGTGAGCGAGGAGGCCCAGCGCAGACACGGGGAGGCTCCAGGGGCCGGGGGCCACTGCATTCCCCGGGGCGGAGGCGCTGGAGCCGCGGCGAGGCCCTGCGACGGCTGCTCCGCGCGTCCCCGGCCCGCGTTCGCCCACGCCCGGCAGGGTGGGGCCCCCCTCCGGCCCGGGGCGCCGAGCGGGCGGGCGCGGGCCGCCGCTCCGGACACGGCCGGCGACAGGCACGACGCGCGGGGCTCCGCCCGGGCTCGTCTTCAGCGCCGGCTCGGCCGGGGGACTCCGCGGCTCTCCGGAGGCGGCGGGCGCCGGGGGCTTCCCCCGCGTTTTCCTCCGGAGTGGGAGAGGTCCGGCCCGCGGAAGCCCGGACGGCCCTGCCCACACTCCCGGGGACGAGAGGGCACCGAGCGGGGGTGGCGGGAGTGTCCCGGCGCCGCGACAGACGACGGACCGACGGTGGGCCGCCTACCCCCTCCGCGCCCCACCCCTCCGCGGTGGCGCCACCCAGCCCCGCCACCTCCCGCCCAGATCCGGGGGCGGTGGGGTCGAGGCTTCTGCAGAGGCGGGTCCGGGGGTGCACGCTCGGGAGGAAGTGGCAGCCGCTGCACGTGCAGGCCGGCCGCGCCTCGGAGCGTAGAGCGCCCCCACTTCTGCACCCAGCGGGTCGCGGCCGCGCGCTGCCGTCAAATGCGCTCAGGGCGCGCCACGTGCTCCTCTCTCACCCCGAAAGCAGCCCCACCCCTCCCCTGAGAGCCGGGCGAGCCGGTCCGCTCCCCCCACGCTCTCCGGGAACTTTACTTTTGGGTGTGTGTGTGGGGGTGGGGTGGGGGGGTTGTCCAATAAGACTGGGCGCAGCCGGCAGCGCTCGCTCGCTCCAGCGCTGGGGACCCTGGGGTCACCCTCCCGGAGCGCCGCCCCGCGCCTCGAGGACCGGGCTCTTCCCGCCGGGATTGGTGGCGGGAGGAGCGCCCCGCCCCGCCCTGCGCCCCGCGATCTTGGAGGAGGCGGGGCGTGTAGCGATTAGGCGCCGAGGGTCGGCGTCGGGGCGGTGGGGTGGCTGCGCCGGGCCCCGGAGAGGTGCGGCTTGTTGTTGGTTCCAGGTCCCCGGCTGCAGGGTGAGGAGCGGTGGGGACCCGGACGATGGGAGGCAGTGGCGGGACTCGCACCCCCATTACCACTCCTAGTTGGCAGGGCGCACTGTGACCGAAGAGCTGGTCGCTGGCTTCACCCCCGGGGCGTCTGCCGAGGTTTTTGGTGGGGATGGTGGGGGTGGGGGTGGGGATGGTGGGGGTGGGGGTGGGGGTGGGGGTGGGGGTGGGCGCGGACAGCAGTGCCTGAAGCTGTTCAGTGGGGAGCGTTTTGTTCGGGGAACTGTGGGACACTCTACGTTACAAGAGGCCTCTGCCACCACCCTACTTTTGGAAGCAATATTAATTGTTTTTTATCTTAAAAAAAAATTAACGTGCCACAGAGGCTCATACAATACGTTTTAAATCCTCACTGCAAGCCACGGGGACTGAGCGATCCCGGCCACCCCTGGGCTTCATTGGCGAGCACTGTTTTGTGAGCTGGCATGGCAAAAGAGAAAATGTTTCTTGACTTAAAAAAAAGAAAGTTTTATTGCGATAATAACTGGCACACCATAAAATTCACGTTTTCAGTGTGCAGTTAAAAAATATCGAATATGTTTACAGTACAGCCACCATCGCAATCCGATGTTGGAACTTTGCCATCACCGCCGAAGGCAGCCTTGCGCCCCTTAGCAGTGACAGCTCATCCCCATCTCCCCCTTCCCACCGCAGGCAGCCGCTAATCTCCTTTCTACCTCTGCAGGTTTGTCTGTTTTGGATTTGGCATGTAAGTGGAATCATACAACAGGTGGTCTTTGTGTCTGGGTTATTGCCTTTAGCATCACGTTTTTGAGGCTCGTCTGTGTTGTAGCATTTGTCAATACTTTGTTCCTTTTGTGTTGCTGAATAATATTCCATTGTATGGATATACCACATTTTATTGATTCATTCATACGTCCGTTGTTGGGCATTTGGGTTGCTCCCGCTTTGAAGCTGTGTTCCCACCAAGGCTGCTGTGAACATTTGTGAACAAGTCTTTGTTGTGGACGTACGTTTTAATTTCTCTTGAGTAGATACCCAAGAGTGGAGTTGCTGGGTCGTATGGAATTCTCTGTTTAACTGTTTGAGAAACTGCCAAACTATTTTCGCAAAGTGACCGCACCATTTTACATTTCTGCCAGCAACGGGAGGGTTCCTGTTTCTCCACACCCTCAACACGTTATTATCGCTGTCCTTTTTATTATAGCCATCATAGTGAGTGTGAGGTGGTGTCATTGTGGGGTATTATTTTTTTAAATCCTCACCTGAGGACATTTTTCCATTGATTTTTATTAAAAAATTTTTTTTATTGCCCTAACCAGTTTGGCTCAGTGGATAGAGCGTCGGCCTGCAGACTGAAGGGTCCCAGGTTTGATTCCGGTCAAGGGCATGTACCTTGGTTGCGGGCACATCCCCAGTAGGGGGTGTGCAGGAGGCAGCTGATGGATATTTCTAACTCTCTATCGCTCTCCCTCCCTATCCCCCTCCCTTCCTCTCTGTAAAAAATCAATAAAATATATTAAAAAATATACATTTTTATTGGTTTCAGAGAAGGGAGAGGGGGAGAGAGATAGAAATATCAATGATGAGGATCATTGATTGGCTGCCTCCTTCCTGCACACCCTACACTGGGGATCGAGCCTGAAACCCAGGCATGTGCCCTGACTGGGAATGGAACCATGATCTCCTGGTTCATAGGTCGACGCTCAACCACTGAGCCACTCCGGCTGGGCTCCATTGATTTTTAGAGAGTGGAAGGGAGGGGGAGAGACCGAGAAAGAGAAACATTGATATAAATGAGACACACTGACTGGCTGCCTCCTGCTCACACCCGGACTGGGACCCGGGGCCAGGGATCAAATCTGCAAGGGAGGTATGTGCCCTTGACCGGGAATTGGAATCAAACCCGAGACCCCCTCGTCCGAGGGCCGAGGATCTAACCGCTGAGCTACACTGGCCAAGGCTGTCATTGTAGTTTTGATTTGCATTTCCCTGATGACTAATGATGTTGAGCATCTCTTTGTGGGCTTCCTGGCCGTTGGTATAGCTTTGGAGAAATGTTGATCAGGACGTTGGTCTACTTTCTAATTGATTTCTTTATCTTGTTATTGAATTATACAGGTTCTTTATATATTCTTTTGTCTTTTTTAAAACACAGATAAGAGATTTCTCCAGGCCAAGCAAGAGAGTGGAAACTCCCTTGAGAGTGGTGTTGTCTGGATTCCAAAAACAGGGTTCTCCATTAATGAGCATAGATCGTTATCTTGGGCAAATTACCAGATTATTGTTTTTTGAGCCTCCGGGACTTGCTCTGTACCATGGGGTAATAATGTACAGCTCTTAAGAGCTTCCCGTGAGGAGCCCATGCGCAATGTATATGAGCTATTAGCACCTGGCCGACCCTGAGAGGCATCTTTGAAAGATTTATTCTGGGCCTTTGCTTGGGAGGTATTGGTGCCTGCCTTGTTCCAGAAGCCAGTTGACTTTTCTGGGGATTCCATGAAACTGGGACAAACACCCACAACCCTGATTCTGCCTATAAACCTCTCTCTGTTTTTATTTTCCTATACCAACGTCTTTTAATTACCTTAATCACTTTTGGTTCTATTTAAAGTTAGTTGCAGCGAAAGCTGTGGTTTCCTGCTACAGCTGGGAACAATTGAGAGAGTTACCATTTTCTTTAAAAATTTAATGTTTTAATTAAACGTTTTAAGCAAAGGAAAGAAAAAACCGTTTCATATGACGTTGACAGCCTTCGTATCTGTAGGAAAAGAACCAAGGCGTCCTTTGGGGTCACAGACCCGCGTCCCCTCAATGTCTTTTATAACCGTAAGGAAATCATCTGATGTCCTTGAACTTGGCCTTTCCCTTCTGTAAAATGAGAAGTCAGTACTCCTCAGGGTCATAGGAAAGGGCCTGCGAAATGCAAAACCTTAAAGCCAATGGCCACCATTTATTGAGCTCTTGATATGGGGCAAGTGCTTTAAGCACAGCACCGCCCTTCACCCTGGTGATGGAGGGCATAGGGCTCATTGGACAGATACAATGTGCCCACGGGCTCTGGGCTGGACTCGGAACCACATCCCTACAAGCCGAAGGCCCCATGCTAGCCACACGCAGACCCCCGTGCGGAGGTGGGTGTTTTTCAATATTTTTGTTTGTTAATCCTCACTTGAGGATATTTTTTTCCCCATTGATTATTAGAGAGTAGGAGGAAGGGAGGGAGGGAGGGGGAAAGAGAGAAAAACATTGATGTGAGAGAGACACATCCAACTGGTTGCCTCCCATACTTGCCCTGACTGGGATCGGGGATCAAACCTGCCATCCAGGTACATGCCCTTGACTGGGAATCGAACCTGAGACCCTTGGGTGCGTGGGCAGATGCTCTAACCACCTACCCACACCGGCCAGGGCAAGATGGATGTGGTTTTCAGTGTGCTCATGGTAACTATTTTCTATTTGCTGTTATAACAAATTTCCACGTGGTTAGTGGTTTTACAGAAACAGAACTCCAGCTCTGGGTCAGAAGTCTGCCATGTCTCCCTGGGCTGAATCCAGGAGTCTGCAGGGCTGCGTTCCTTCCGGAGGCTTACGGGGAGAGCCGTGTCTTCGCCTTTTCCAGCCTCTGGACTCTCGGGCCTAGCGGCCGCCTGCATGCCCTGGCTCGTGGCCCCCTGCCTCTGTGTTCAACGCCGGCAACAGCGGTCCAGTTCTCATCACAGTGCATTGATGTCATCTTGCTTCTGTGGTTACATCCCTCTATCCGACCCTCTTCTCTTTCCCTCTTTCCCTCTGAAGGGCTCCTGTGATTACTACATTAGGCCCACCTGGATAACCTATTTTTTTTTTTTATCCTCACTCGAGGATATATGTTTATTGATTTTCGAGAGAGAGGAAAGGGGAGAGGGCGAGGGAGAGAGAGATAAAGAAACATCAGTGTGAGAGAGACATCAATCGTGTGCCTCTCGTGCCCGCCCCAACCTTTTGGTGTACAGGATGACCCTCCAACCAACTGAGCACCTGGCCAAGGCTGGATGATCTGTTTTTAAAAAAAGATTTTAAGTTGATTTTTAGAGAGAGAGAGAGAGAGAGAGAGAGAGGCAGAGAGGGAGAAAGAGAGAAACATTGATGTGAGAGCGGAACATCGATCGGGTGCCTCTGCATGACCCCCACCTCGGCACGCGCCCCACTGGGGATCAAGCAGGTGCCGGGGGGGGGGGGGAATAAGAACCAGAAACTTTTCGGTAAACAGGGTGATGCCCAGCCAACGGAGCCACACTGGCCAGGGCTGGAGAATCTATTTTAAAACCGGCTCCTTAGCAGCCTTAATTCCCTCTGCAACCTTAATTCCCCCTTGCCATGAAACTAACACATTCATGGGTGTGATATTGTGCTTTTTAATAGGAAATCTGTAGGCTGGCCAGCGTGGCTTGGTGGTTGAGCATTGACCTATGAACCAGAAGGTCACGGTTTGATTCCGGTGGGGGCACCTGCCTCATGGCGGGCTCGATCCCTGGTGTGGGGCGTGCAGGAGGTGGTCAGTCAATGATTCTCTCTCATCATTGATGTTTCTTTCTCTTTTTCCTTCTCCCTTTCTCTCTGAAATCAATAAAAATATATTTAAAAAAAAAAGAGAGAGAGAAAGAAATACGCATTTGGGCTTTGTCCGGTTCCCGACACAGAGCTTCTAAAACCTTGGGAATTGCCTAAGTGAGGAGAGCGAGGAAGGCACCTTTTGTTACGTTAACGAGGCGACTTTGGACAGCCCTAAGGAAGGGGGTTGGTTGGCAGGGGACCCCCCAGAGGATTAGAGGGTTGCAGTTTTCCCTGGTTCACCCCTCTTTCTGCCCCTCCTCTGGGGAGGGAAGAAAAGCTGGAGGTCGAACCACTTGCCGATGCCAAGGAGATAGTCCATCTTGCCTTTGTAACGAGGCCTCCGTAAAAACCCAGAGGACAGGGTTCGGAGGGCTTCCCGGTTGGTGAACCAGTGGAGGTTTGGGGGGAGGGGCTCACCTGGAGGGCCGGCAGGCTCTGCCCCCTTCCCCATACCTTGCTTTAGGCATCTCTCCCACCTGGCGGCTCCAGTCTGTGAGCCGCCCTAGCAACTGGATGGACCCAAGCAGGAGGCCTGGGGCCCCTCCGGTGAGAAGCACAGCTGATAACCATAGCCCCTCACCTACGGAACCTCACCCTCCTCCCAGGTAGAGAGTGTTAGCGTTGAGTGGAGCCCTTGGACACCAGCTGATGTCCGGAGCGTCGCTTGGGGGTGTGGAAACCCCACCCTGGAACTGGAATCCTTACTAGGTCCCGGAGGTTGGTACGCGGACCGCTGAGGGGCCTGCCACAGTGCCTGCTGGGTAGTTCAGTGCTGGTGGAGTCCCCGGCACGCCTCTGACGGTGGCTGCTTGGCTTTGCAGAGGGTCCTGTTGGGAAGAAGCGGCAGCATGTAAGTCACTTCCTTTGTGACAAACAAGCCTCCTTCCGCAGAGCCTTCTCTTCCTTCTCTTCCTGCCTCGCGGTGCCCAGAGCTCGGGAGTCACCCCCAGCGTTCCTTGCCTGTTGGTTAACGACGACAAAGGCCCCGTGGCGGGCTTCCTGGTTTGGAACCTGAGTCTGGGGGGAGGAAGGGAAACCCTCCGTCAGAAAGGGGGCTGGGGGCTTGGGCAGGGCCCTGCTGCTGATGCCCAAACGTTGGTTGGTGAGACACTGAGACCTGCTTTGATAGGTTCTGGGGCCGCGGTGACTTCCCACCCTCCGCTGAACCGTTGGGGAAGGAGGGAGTGCCGCAGGAGAAGTCTCTGGGTGAGTTAGCCTGGGGGGTTGGTTGGTGCTGGGACCCTCCGTCTATACCTGGATCTTATTTAATCTACTGCGTTTCTGTTCCTGCATGAACTCGGGACCCACCTAGATCCTGCCCTTGCTCTAGCCTGGTCAGGCCTCCTACCCACCCACCCCCCTCCCCCCCCGTCACCGTCGCGTTTGCTGCTCCTAACTCCGTGCTTCTCTTTAATGCTCACCTTCTTTCATTTCACCCTCCCCTGTCTCCAGAGTGACCTTTCTAAAACCCAGCTGTTGATGTCACCTCTCTGGTGAAAACCTTCTACTCCTCGCAGCCCCCGCGGATTTCACCATGTGGCCTGGCCTCCTCTCTCACCCTCGCCCTCATGCACGTGCGCTCTAGCTGTTCCCGACCACGTGCAGCTCCCCCAGGTGCCAGGCCTTTTCACAGCTCCCTGCCTCTGCACGTGCTGGTCCCTCTGCCCGGATTCCATTCCACCTCCCCCCTGCTTCATAGTTTTTTGTTTTTTAAATATATTTTTATTGATTTCAGAGAGGAAGGGAGAGAGAGAGAGAGAGAGAAGCATCAAAGATGAGAGAGAATCATTGATTGGTTGCCTCCTGCACGCCCCCAACTGGGGACCAAACATGCAACCTGGGCGTGTGCCCTTGACCGGAATCGAACCTGGGACCCTTCAGTCCACAGGCCGACGCTGTACCCACTGAGCCAAACCAGCCAGGGCCATGTTAACTCTGAAACGCAATCCCCTGGACCCAGACACTTCTTCATATCTCATTGAGAGCACTGGCTTCCAGGTGTGCTGGTGACTCTCCGTCCCCCACCGAGCGAGCTCCCGCCTTGAAGGCAGTGATGCCCACGGCCAGCACGTATCCCCGGCTGCTTGCTGCGTGGTTGGGTGCGGTATAGCCAATCATTGCTCACTCGGGGAGTGATGCTTGTGTGTGGGGGTGTATTTTCTTTCTTTAAAAAAAAAAAATTAAAAAAAATATATTTCTTTATTGATTTCAGAGAGGAAGGGAGAAGGAGAGAGAGATAGAAACATCAATGATGAGAGAGAATCATTGATCAGCTGCCTCCTGCACGCCCCCCACTGGGGACCGAGCCCGCAACCCAGGCATGTGCCCTTGGCCGGAATCGAACCTGGGACCGCTCAGTCCGCAGGCTGACGCTCTATCCACTGAGCCAAGCCGGCTAGCTGTGGGGGGGTGTTTTCACGTTGAAGAAAAGGTGTCCCTCATCACATGCGTCCCCTCCTTTGAACCTTCTGACCATACACCTGCCATTTTAATGCTGTGTTTCTGCTCAGGCGTCAGGAAGAGGGAGACCCAGGTGTATGTTGGCAACCTTCCTCTGGACATCTCTGAGGTACTCTTCGTTCCGCGGCTTCTCTTTCCGGCCTCCCCCACAGGACGTTGACCGGCCAGCAGCCCAATGTCCCCCGCCGTGGGTGTGCCAGCCGTCACAGGTGGTGACTGGGCTGACCAGCTCGTCCCCGTTTGCCTGGACCTTCCTGGTTGTAGCCTCCTGCGCGGTGCGTCCCCACTCCTCCCACGTGAACCGGGATGGCTGGTCACCCCGCTTACTGCTTTGGGTGGACGGAGGGGCTGCCACGAGGCGGCTTGTCTTCAGGAAGGGGCCTCGTTCGCGTTCCAGTGCCCATCCTTTGGGCACGGGGAGCAGTCGGGTCTCAGCCACAACCTGCACCCAGTTCACCTGGAAACGGGCCAGTTGAGCCCGTGGCTGTGACGCTTAGAGAGTAGAATGTAAGCACTAGGGCTTTTGAACCCAGGAGTTTTATTGTCTATTTGGGGAGGCCGCATGAACAAACCTGAAATAATTATAGAATCACACAAGCACTTAACATGTGTAATACGTGCATTTGAAGTTCAGATGGAAGGAAAATGGAAGCGTAATCTACTGAATTGAAGCACCCCCTGACTTTCTTTGGAAGCATCTACTATCCTTCCTATATAATAAAGAGGTAATATGCAAATTGACCATCACTCCAACACACAAGATGGCTGCCCCCATGTGGTCAAAGATGGCCACCACAAGATGGCCAGTAGAGGAGGGCAGTTGTGGGCGACCAGGCCGGCAGGGGAGGGCAGTTGGGGGCGACCAAGCCTGCAAGGGAGGGCAGATAGGGGCAATTGGACCGTCAGGGGAGCAGTTAGGCATCGATCTGGCTGGCAGGTAGAAGCGGTTAGTGCAATCAGGCAGGCAGGCAGTCAGGCAGGCGAGCGGTTGGGAGCCAGCAGTCCAGGATCGGGCCTAAATGGGCAGTCAGACATCCCTCGAGGGGTCCCAGATTGGAGAGGGTACAGGCTGGGCTGAGGGACCCTGCCCCCCCCCCCCCGTGCACGAATTTCATGCACCGGGCCTCTAGTACGCATATGCTTGAAGTTCAGCAAGCACGTTAGAGACATAGCCAGGTCTTGACCTTCAGGAGCTCAGATGTGGGAGTATGAGAGAAGTCATCTTTGTGGGACCTCTGCTGCAAGCTAAACATTTAAAAAAAATTTCCTGTTCTCTGCCCCCTTGCCAATCAGTTCAGCTCAGTCCTCTCTGCCCAAGTTGTATTTTATTCCTTCTGTACCACTTGCTGTATTTTAATTATCAGGCATGCTCCAGGAAATAGGCTAAAGGCTTCATTCGTGTGGTTCTGTTAAGTTCGTGTAATAACTCGGGGCGGTGGGTGTCACCGTCGCCCTGGCGATGAGGGTGCCTCATTCTGTCAGAGGTCCAAGTACACAGACCTGGTGAGGTCAGCCAAGAGCTGCATCCGTATCTAGTTGCCCCCAAGTACCAAACCACATAGTCGATAGGACATGTAAATGACTCGCCATAATAAAAGTGGATCTATTATGGTTTTTTTTAATCTGACAGAGAAGAAAAGGATATTGGAACACACAACGAAGTAATTTCTGTTGATCCAATAAATGAAATCCTATTCAATCAAAGGGGTCGGGTGGGGGATTCTTGGTACCTGATTCCCCTTCCTCTTGGCAGGCTGGTCAAACCTGCTGCTGGACAGCAATGTGGCAGGAGCCCCTGCAGGCAGGTCCTGCGGTGGGTGGTCGGGAGAGGCAAGGTGCCGAGAGGCAAGGCCTGGTGCAGGCAGCCTTCAAAATAAAAACCCTCTTAATGCTCGAAGGCAGAACTCTCCGAGGATCTCTTCCCTTCCATTTAGGGATCGCTCCTGTCCGCACCACCAGTGCACCCTGTTTCAAAGTGGAGCCTACTTCAAAGCCCAGCACCTGGCCTCTGGCCCCCATCCTTCCACAGGGCGCACACGACCTCTCCCACAGCCCGGGAAACTCAGACCAGCCTCCCAGGAAAGACTTCAGCTAATGGAGTAGGGTTCCGGAAAGAGTCCTAAATGTCCTGTGGAGAACTGGGACTTGACTTGCAAACCAACAGAGTAGCTCGTAGAAGTTTCATGGCTGTGGGTAGAAGATGCAAGTTGTGGGTCAGAGGTGAAGGCTGACTTATTACTCATAGCGATAACAGTAGCCAGCATCTTCTTTCATTGCATTAACACTTTTTATTGAGATAGAAATCACGTACCATAAAATTCAGTGGCTGTCCAGGTTGTGCAAACATCTAAATTCAAGAACATTTTCATTATCCCCCAAATAAATCCCATACCCATTAGCAGTCCCTCCGCCCTCCCCCTTCCTCCCGGTCCCTGGAAACCATGAGTCTACTTTCTGTCTCTGTGGATTTGCCTGTTCTGGACACGCCGTAGAAAGGAAATCATACAACGCGTGGCATTCTCTGTTTTCCTTCACTTAGTACGTTTCCAGGGTTCATCCACGTTATAGCACATCTCAGCACTTCACTCCTTTTTTATGACTGAACTAGTGGCCCGGTGCACAAAATTCGTGCACATTAAAAGGGAATTAATTAGAGGAAATATTTTAATATTGCTATTTGCCCTTTCTCTATAATAGAAGTGTCAGAGATGAAAGAAAATTAGCAAAATGTATATGAAAATTTTCCTCCTGTCAGTCTGGGGCACACCACGGGAGCCAGAGTCAAGTCCCTGCCCACCCACACGCGCCTCGAAATCGTGCAAGACCTAGACCCGGCCGGCCCCAACCCGTCAAGCCCCGCAGGGCGGGGGGTGCAGCCTCAGGTCCCCCATCAAGCCCTGCTGGGTGGGGGTGTGGTCTCAGGTCCCCCGGCGTGGCCTAGGCCCCCCGGCCTGGCTTCAGTTCCCCCGGCCCCGGCGCTGGGGCGGGGGACGTGGCCTCAGGTCCCCCGGCCCCAGCACCAGGATGGGAGCGTGGCCTCAGGTCCCCCGGCCCAGGTGCGAGGGCGTGACGACCATTTGCGTATTAGCTCTTTATTATATAGGATGATATTTTATTACATGGATATACCACAGTTTGTTTATCAACTCATCATTCAATGACATTTGGGTGGTTTCCACTTTTTGGTTGTTACCCATAATGCTGCTCTGAACATGGGTGTACAAGCTTTTGTGTGAACGTATGTTTCGGTTCTCTTGGGTATATACCTAGGAGTGGAATTACTGGGTCACATGATAGCTCTATGGTTAACTTTTTGAGGACCTACCAAACTGTTTTCCAAAACAGTTGTTCCATTTTATAGTGGCACCAGCAATGTATGAGCATTCTAATTTCTCCACTTTCTCGCCAAACCTCTTTTTTACTATAGCCACCTAGTGGCCGTGAGGTGGTATCTCATTGTGGTTTTGATTTCCTTAACTAATGAGCGTCTGCTCATGTGCTTATTGGCCATTTGTATGTCTTTTATTACATATCTTTTATTACAGTATATTGTTATAATTGTTCTATTATATGTGTTAATCTTTTAAAAAATATTTTTGCTGATTTCAGAGAGGAAGGGAGAGGGAGAGAGAGATAGAAACATCAATGATGAGAGAGAATCATTGATCGGCTGCCTCCTGCATGTCCCCTACTGGGGATCGAGCCCGCAACCCGGGCACGTGCCCCAACTGGGAATCGAACCATGACCTCCTGGTTCCTAGGTAGGCACTCAACCATTGAGCCACGCCAGCTGGGCTATATGTTAATCTCTTATTGTGCTTAGTTATAGATTAGATTTTATTATAGGTACTAGAGGCCTGGTGCAAGAAATTCATGCACGGGGGAGGGGTGTCCCTCAGCTCAGCCTGCACCCTCTCCAATCTGGGATCCCTCTCACAATCCAGGACTGCTGGCTCCCAACTGCTCGCCTGTCTGCCTCCCTGATTGCCTCTAACCGCTTCTGCCTGCCAGCCTGATCACCCCCTAACCACTCCCCTGCCAGCCTGATTGATGCCTAACTGCTCCCCTGCCAGCCCGATTGCCCCTAACTGCCCTCCCCTGCTGGCCTGGTCACCCCTAACTGCCCTCCCCTGCCGGCCTGGTCCCCCCAAACTGCTCTCCCCTGCAGGCCTGGGTCCCCCCCAGCTGCCTTCCCCTGCAGGCCTGGTCCCCCCCAACTGCTCTCCCCTGCAGGCCTGGGTCCCCCCCAGCTGCCTTCCCCTGCAGGCCTGGTCCCCCCCAACTGCTCTCCCCTGCAGGCCTGGGTCCCCCCCAGCTGCCATTCCCTGCAGGCCCGGTCGCCCCCAACTTCCTTCCTCTGCTGGCCTGGTCACCCCTATCTGCCCTCCCCTGCAGGCTTGATCACCCCCAACTGCCCTCCCTTGCAGGCCTGGTCCTCCCCAACTTCCCTCCCCTGCAGGCCTAGTCCCCCCCAACTGCCCTTCCCTGCAGGCCCGGTCGCCCCCAACTTCTCTCTCCTGCAGGCCTGGTACCCCCCCAACTGCCCTCCCTTGCAGGCCTGGTCCCCCCCAACTGCCCTTCCCTGCAGGCCCAGTCGCCCCCAACTTCCCTCCTCTGCCGGCCTGGTCCCTCCCACCTGCCCTCCCCTGTTGGCCATCTTGTGGCGTCCATCTTGTGTCCACATGGGGGCAGCCATCTTGTGTGTTGGAGTGATGGTCAATTTGCATATTACTCTTTTATTAGATAGGATGTATGTGTAGGAAAAAACAGTATATATAGGGTTTGGTACTGTCTGCAGTTTCAGGCACCCACTGGGGGTCTTGGAATGTACATCCCGTGGATAAGGGGGGATAACTACCATACAAGGGGCAGAAAGAAAGTCATGGTTAGGGCATGTCTTCAGATTTTAGGAGTGCTGGATGACAACCGTTAACAGGAGCAGCATTTGCTGGGGGGCTGGCCTCCCTGAGAGCGTTGGTTGAAGGCCCGTGGATGGGAAGATGTTGGCAGGGTTTTGCACTTTGCTTTTGTATTTGTGTGTGTGGTGGTGGTGGTTTTTCTCTCCTCTCACCCTCAAGCACATTTTCTGAAAAGCAGTACTTCCTGAATCTGCTTGATACCATTGAACAGTAATTTTTGACCTTGGCTGCCCATTAAAACCATCTGGGGAGCTTTTAAAAAATATTGATGCTTTAATCCCAACCCCAAAGAAAAGGAGCCGTCCAGCAGGATCTCATTGCAGCCAGCATTGCGAGGGCACAGGGCTTGGCGGGCTTTCTCCACAGAGGGTCAGGTAGTGAGTGTTTTATGCTTTGCAGATCATGTACCTCTGTCGCAAATACTCGACTCGGGGATAGTAGCCCCAGAGCAAATGACTGTGTGTGTGTGTGTGTGTGTGTGTGTGTGTGTGGTTGTGTTCCAGTAAATGACCGTGTGTGTGTGTGTGTGTGTGTGTGTGTGTGTGTGTGGTTGTGTTCCAATAAAACTTTATTGATAAAAAGGTAGGTTGGATTTTGCTTGAGGCTGTGGTTTCCTGACACCTGCTATAGAAGATACCAAAAATATGGAGTATTTTCCTCTTTTACGTTAATAATGGTAAAACCTAAGAAGAAGACAGCCGAGGTTTTGCAGAGAATGAAAAGAATGTAGGATGTGAAGTTAGAATCCCTGGGTTCAAATCCCGACTCTAAATTGGCTGTGTCGTCTTAGGGAAGTCCCTTAGCCTCTCTGATTTTTATTTTATGCTTCTGCGAGTGAGGACAATAATAATGTGTACTCTTCAGGGTGATTTTAAGGGTCAAATGGAACAAGGTTGGTGAAAGTGCTTTGTAAACGGAAAACGCTAAGCATATATTGCCTGTGCTGACAAATTGGCTTGTTGCTCAGCATCTTGTAGATTCATGTGTAATAAACATTAAATATTTAAAAGTAAAAGCAAATTAGAAAATTTGAATTTAGATGTAATATAAACACGAAGACTGGGGAAAATGAGTTATACATAATGTATGTCTAATTTCCTCACCCAACAAAGTGACTTTAGATTGGTAAAAGCTGCTTTTAAAAGAAGATTGTATAAATGTCACACTTTTTTTTTTTCCCCCCCAGAATAGAACTTTCTAGGGAAGAGAAATGGTTTTTATCATGGTTGTGGAATTTCCAAGGGCAGTGTGCCGGGAGGGCGGCAGGAAGGGGCTGTGAGGAGCGGCGGAAGTAGGGGTTCGGAATGGAGGTTAGCGCTTCCCGGTGGGGTGGGTGGGGGAGACATCTGGGACCTTAAGGAAAGCATTTCGTCCTGGATTCGATTCTCCGTCCAGGGCGTGTACCCGGGCTGCAGGTTCGATCCCCTGCCCCGTGTGCGGGGAGGCAATTATCCACGTGACTCCCTCACATAGATGTCCCTCCCTCCCGTCCACCCTCCCTCTGCCCGTCCCTCTCTCCTTTCCACTCCCTCGTGGTGAGGACTAACAAAACACACAAAAAAGAAAAAAAAGAAAGAAAGAAAGCATTTTTAGTAGGGCAGGAGCCAGACTGCGGGCAGTTAGGAGGGAGTGGGCAGAGGAAACAGGCGTTCGGAGGAGCTGGTCTTTCTGCAGGTGTGGCAGAAAAGAGGAAAAGTAGGGTGTAGCTCCAAGAAAAGGGGTGGTGTGTCTATGCACTGAGGGCCCGAGCTAGCCCAGTGCAAGGAGTCGCCTCTGGGAAGGGAGGCAGCCGGAGGGCAGGGAGGAAGAGTGGAGAGCAGGTGTGGCGAGGTGCCCAGAGAGGGGGAAGGTGACCCTAGCCGGGCAGCGGAGGGCTACAGTGAGGAAAGGGGGCCGGGAGACGTGCAAAGAAGGGGTGTGAGCCGCTTGAGGGGAGGCTACCAGACAAAGGTCCTCTCCCTCCGCAGCTGCCTACCCCACCCCTGTCCTGACCTCTCTCAAACTTCACTCTGTTCCCTTGATGGTCCTGTCTGTAGCCCCGCTGGGCTGGTGAGCTTCATTTGGAGGCAGGATATGTTTTTCCTGCCTCTGTATTTGCATCACTCAGCACAAAACCTGGCACACACAGCATGTAATATACTTTTCTTTCTTTTAAAAAAAATATATTTTATTGATTTTTTACAGAGAGGAAGAGAGAGGGATAGAGAGTTAGAAACATCAGTGAGAGAGAAACATAGATCAGCCGCGTCCTGCACACCTCTTAACTGGGGATGTGCCCGCAACCAAGGTACATGCCCTTGACTGGAATTGAACTTGGGACCTTTCAGTCCGCAGGCTGACGCTCTATCCACTGAGCCAAACCGGTTAGTGGACATTAATATTTCGCGATCCACAGGTTGAGAACCGCTAGCAGGGTCGCCTAAGACCATCGGAAAACACAGATATTTACATTACGATTCATAACAGTAGCAAAATTACAGTTAGGATGTAGCAACGAAAGTAATTTTATGGTTGGGGGTCACCACAACATGAGGAACTGTATTAAAGGGTCGCGGCATTAGGAAGGTTGAGAACCACTGGGTTAGGGCATAGTAGACTTTTCAGGAAGTATGTGTTCCATTGATGACAGATGAGCTGGTTGGGGGGGGGCGTCTGAAACCCTGAGAACGAGTTGTAAGTGTTGTCTCTGGGTCTCTTTCTCTTTCAAACCCCGCCGTGTAGGACGAAATCCGGCACCTTCTGAAGGACTTCAACCCTCTCCGTGTCCGCAGGATCCAGAGCGGCTGCAAATGGTAATGACTGTACTTCCTTTGTTTGCTTTGGGAAGCAACCCTTTCCTCTTGGTCCATCCTGCTGATGCACCCACATCGCGCCCTCGCCGTTGCGCTCCCAAGTCCGCACCCACTGTGACTTGGCCAGGTGACACCTGGGAGCCCCCGTGGACTTGTCTTGCCCACACAGCCCTGGTTTAGGAGTCCGGAGACCTGGATTTATTTTCGGTAGCATCCTTGCTCTGTTTTCTGACTGGAGGTAAATGACCAAGCCGTCCTTAGCCTTGGTTGCCGCTGGAAACCCAGGCCTACTCCTATTTCCCCTTGCTTATTTTCAGGGCAGTGAGTGCTTTGAACCTTTGTGGGGAGTAGGAAAGAAACCCAAAGCCATACGTAGCCCGTAGTTAACGGGCACACAGCCTGGGCCTCAGTGACTTGTTGGTGTGTCTGCAGCGCCCCCCTCTGGCGGGGAGGGGAGGAGAGCGCCCGCGTTTGGGCTTGGCTGCCGCCTGCCGCCTGCCGCTCTGCCCAGAGACGCGCTCAGAGCTGCCCCGTGTGCTTCTTCCAGCTTCGCATTTGTGGACCTGGGCTCCGTGCAGAGAGTGGCGCTTGCCGTCCAGGAGCTGAACGGGACGCTCTTCCACAATCGAAAGCTGTGTGTGAATTCCAACAGGAGCGCTCCCACGAGGACCCCTGCCGTGGCCCAGAGGCCCCAGGAGCTGCAGGTACATGTACAGGCTCTCCGTGCGGGGGGCTTGTGCTTCCTCATCGGGGGGCTGCAGACCTCCTCCGTCGGCCTGGTTTTACCGTGGGTGAAATGAGGGGAACTTGTTGTTGTTGTTAATCCTCCACCTGCGGATGTTTTTTTTCGATTGATTTTTAGAGAGAGAGTGGGAGGGAGCCAGGAAGAGGGTTAGGGTTAGAGAAACATCGGTGTGAGAGAGGGGGGCTGGGACTCAAGTCTGCAACCGAGGACCATGCCCTTGACCGTAATCGAACCTGAGACCCTTTAGTCTGTGGGCCGACGCTCTAACCACTGTTCTTTTAATAGACACTCTCAATTTGTTGTATGTTTCTGGTCAGTTTCCAGAGTCCTGAAATGGTTGTCTTTATTTTTGTTTTGTGTTTTTAATCCTCACTGTAGGATATATTTTTTATGATTTTAGAGAGAAGAAAGGAGAGAAGGAGGGAGGAAGGAAGGAAAGAAGGAAGAGAGAGAGAGAGAGAGAGAGAGAGAGAGAGAGAGAGAGAGAATGAAACATCAATCAGTTGCCTCCCAATTAGGGATTGAACTCACAACCTAGGTATGTGCCCTGACTGGGAATTGAACCCGGGACAACGCTCCAACCAAATGAGCCACTCAGCCAGGGCCTGAAATGGCTGTTTTTCACAATGGTGTCAAGTTTTATCATGCTTTTTGGGGAGAGGATTTATCAGTTGGGATATTTCGTGGTAAAATTGTTTTCAAGAGGAGAAAGGTACAATTAGAGAATCAGCTTCAGTAATGCAACATGCACATCCAGGAAGAGTTCAGGTCAACATGAGGGAGAAGGCATCAAATGACATCAACTCTCTCAGGAGGAAAGGAATGAGCTTTCAGAGGGAGAACCACCAATGAGCGCCCAGGATAAATGACGGGAAAATAAAAATGGACACCAAGGCACGTTATAGAAATATTTTAGAATTCTGGGATAAAGCTTCAGAATGAGAATCTACATGGAAGGGTATGGAATTGTGTGGTCTCATTGAATTCTGCAGGAAGATGATGTCCAACCACAAATCCATTCTCTCTCTTAAAAAAAAAAAAGAAATGTAGAATCTCAGAAATGTATTCCTTATGTACCTGTTCTCAGAAAGCTACAGAGGGATATGCTCCAATAAAATGAAGTGATAAGCTAAACAACGAGGTGATCTAGGAGATCCAACCCAGTAGAGGGGTCTGAGACTTCCAAGATGATGACAAAGGGGTAGAAGAGTTGTTCAGCAGCCAGACCAGGACAGAGCAGGATGGTGTGAGACTGCAGGATAATATTTGCATGAAGAAAAATGGAAAATTGAGTGGAGAGGTATTATAAAGAGCTATTGGTGGGTGGGAAAACTGAGCCAGAGATTTAAGAAAATCCAAGTAGTAAATGGAGGGAGGAAAAAGCAGTTAATTCCTGGGGTAAAGATTGTGTAAGAATGAAAACAATCAATCATAATACATAACTTGATTCATCTGTGATTGGTGTTTACATCTCTATATAAAAGCCTAATATGCTAATTGTCCCTTTGACCATTCGACTGTTTGACCAGTCGCTATGATGTACACTGACCACCAGGGGGCAGATGCTCTGTCCAATAGGTTAGCTTGCTGCTGGGGTCCAGCTGATCAGGACTGGGTGAGATGGCGGACATGCCCTGGAGCCCTCCCTCGGTCCCACCCCGGCCAGGGTGGGGTCCTAGATTGCAAGAGGGCACAGGCCAGGCCAAGGGACCCCACTGGTGCACAAATCTGTGCACCGGCCCTCTAGTAGTTACATCATAAAGAGAACACTGGCCCTAGCCAGTTTGGCTCGGTGGATAGAGCATCGGCCTGCAGACTGAAGGGTTCCGGGTTCGATTCTGGTCAAGGACACGTATGTCGGTTGCAGGCTCGATCCCTGGCTCTGGTAGGGGCGGGTACAGGGGGCAGCCAGTCAATAATGGGAAAATATCCTCGGGTGACGATTAAAAAAAAGAGAGTTTGGGCAGGGAGCAACGTAACCAGATTTAACCAATTTACATTAAAACACCAACTTAATTGAAGTATTAAGTATACTATTGAAGTGTGGCTTCCTAAAGTTTGGTGGATTTTGACATATGTAACGTCAGCGGATGGTCATTGGTGCCAACTCAAATACCAACAGGAATCCACAGTTTGGGGTGCAGGGAAGAAGGAAACGTGAGTGTGAACAGCTCCCCATTAGTGCAGCATGGCTGCTGCTGTGCAGACAGCTCCTCCGAGCTGCCGGGGGCAGTAAGGCTGCTGAGCCGGGCGGCCCTGGGGCCAGGCCTCGCTCCAGCTGGGCAGCTGCACTCTGCCATGGCCGCTCTGTGATGGTCTGCCCCAGTCCCACTCTGCCATCCATGGTCTGCCCCAGGCCCACTCTGCCATGGCCGCTCTGTGATGGTCTGCCCCAGTCCCACTCTGCCATGGTCTGCAGGTCGGCTCCACTCTGCCCTCTCTGAACCATCTTCAGCCAGTAAACCCAGTTTTCCGTCTTAGGTGGAAAATGGGCACCCCCAGAGCCAGAGGGGAGCTGGCTTCTGAAGCCAGAAGTCCCCGCCCCTCGTCCCTGATTGGTCAGAATAGAGCTGCCTTGATTGGTTGGAGCTGTGCAGCTCCAGTTGGATGGGGAAAGCCTCAGTCCTATTGGTTGAAATGGGACTCCAAGAACTTGGAAGGGCTGGCTCAGAGGTCAGAAGCGCGGTGCAGGCAGGCCCTTCAGTGGAGATGGGCAGTGCAGCGCAGAGCCTTCTCTGTCAAGTGCTGTTTGCATGAGAGGCCTCTGTGCAGAAATGGCAGCTAGGTTCTGTTTTTTTTTAAGACCAAGTAGCCACCAGGAGCCCTTCTTAGTCCTCAGGGTTTACAGTATGAAGCCACATAACCACTACCACAATCCAATATAGAACACTTTAACCACCCACCAGGTTCTCCGGTGTTTCCCCTCAGCAGTCCCCCCTTCACGTCCCTGGCAACGCCGACCCGCTTTCTATCACTGCAGACGAGGGTTATCTAGAGTTTAGTGGCCATGGCATCGTGCTGTCTGTGCGTCGTTGTGTCTGGCTTCTTCCACCCAGCAGAATGTGATTGAGAGTCACCCGTGCGGTTGCGCCATCAGCAATTCTCTTCATTGCTACGTGGTATTCTGTGGCATGGACGTGTCACTGTTCGTCCATCCATTCACGGAGGTTTGAGTTTTAAAGGGACCCTGCAGAATAGCTTCCAGGGAGCAGAGTGGAAGCAGGAAGGCCTGTCACAGGCGCCCCAAGACAAGAATGAAAGTGTCTCATCACGCCCGCCCCAGTGCTGTCCTGCCAACACGCCCAGCACATGCCCACCTTGGCCTTGGACCTGCTGTCTTCAGCCCCAAGGCTCTTCCCCAGGTATCGACGGGGGGTGCTTTGTCACTTCATTCAGGTCCTATTTAGTGGTCACCCCCACCTCCCATCCTGCCCTCTTCATCCTGCTCCTTGCCTGTGTCTTGTCGTTGCTCTTGTGGCCCCGTGGCGGCGGCATACCTGTGTGCATGCTCACTGCCTGCTGCCCCCATCAGAGTGTGAGCACCTGAGGGCAGTGTTTGGAATGCACACAGTTTATAAATATTTGTGGAGCGGCTGGATGTGGGCTTCCTGAGAACAGGGTCTGCGTCATTTGCCTTTGGCACTCAGCGCCTGGCACGTAGGGGAAGCACAACGTGCATGACCCGGAGGAGAGGAAAGCTGTGGGGGGTTAACACCGTACATGTTACATTTCCACCAAGACGCGCCCTGCAGGCGGCCCGCGTGCAGCTCCCTGGGTAGGGTGAGAGGCCTTCAAGGCACGTGGCCCGGGTGACCAGCCGCAGTCCGGGGGTGGCCGTGGGCAGACCCAGAGGCTGCGGGCAGGGAAGCTGCCGCTGTTCTGAGCGAGACGTGAGGCCTGCACCCCTGCTGGGCAGTGGACCGAGAGCTTCTCCCTGGTGTGTGTAGGGCAGGGGTGGGGAACCTTCTATCCCTTCAAGGGCCATTTGGATATTTGTAACATCATGCCTGGGCCACACAAAATTATCCACTTAAAAACTGGCCTGCTGTATTTGGTCACACATTTAATTAACTCCTAATGCCTTGGCAGGGCCAGATCAAATGATTTTGCGGGCCTTATATGGGGGCAGAGGGGAGGCGGGCCCATGGGTCCGCAAGGCCAGTCATTCCCCACCCCTAGTGTAGGGGAACCAATGGACCCCCATCCACCCCAGTGCTTTCTGGCTACTGACCTTTGTGTGCCCTCTGCCTTCTCCCCCACTGCTCAGACTCGCCAGCATCGCTCTGGAGTCTGCTGCCTCTTAGGACACTTGACCAGCTGGTAGCAGTGCCCAGAACAAAGGAAAGAGCCCATGCACAGCTGGTGATGGGTCTGGGCACGAGGGTTTCTGTGCTTATAGCAACAAGAGAACGCATTTAAATGGTCTGGTTGGGCAGAGATGGAGATGCCGCCCTGACCTCTGTAGCGTCCGGGTGGCCACCTTTGTTACACACGCATCTTGACATTTGAGGCTTGTTTTTGGGTGACATGCTATGGTGGCTGGATGATAATTACAAATTTTCCTCTGAAACATAATCTCACAAACTGTCACAAAAGGCTTGTTATATTTATCTCTTAAGTCATTAGGGGATAATAACGAGACAGAAATGGTTTAAAATGTTTACATATTGATGATAACTTTTAGCTTGAAGCCGCTGCTGCGAATTGGTTCTCGGGATTGGTATTTGGAACTGTCTTAAGAGATCCTATCTAATAAAGAGGTAATATGTAAATTGACCATCACTCCAAACACATAAGATGGCCACCCCCATGTGGTCAAAGATGGCTGCCACAAGATGGCCAGCAGGGGAGGGCAATTGTGGGCGATCAGGCCAGTAGGGGAGGGCAGTTGTGGGCGATCAGGCCAGTAGGGGAGGGAAGTTGTGGGCGACCAGGCTGGCAAGGGAGGGCAGTTAGGGGTGACCAGGCTGGCAGGGCAGGGCAGTTAGGGGCAATCGGGCCGGCAGGGGAGGGCAGTTAGGGGCGACCAGGCTGGTAAGGGAGGTAAGTTAGGGGTGCCCGGGCCAGCAGGGGAGGGTAGTTGTGGGCGACCAAGCCTGCAGGGGAGGAAAGTTAGGGGCGACCAGGCCTGCAGGGGAGGGGAGTTGGGGGTGACCAGACTGGCAGGGGAGGGCAGTTAGGGGCGACTAGGCTGACAAGGGAGGGCAGTTAGGGGCAATCGGGCTGGCAGGGGAGCAGTTAGGCGTCGATCAGGCTGGCAGGGGAGATGTTAGGGGGTGATCAGGCTGGCAGGCAGAAGTGGTTAGGGGCAATCAGGCAGTCAGGCAGGCAAGTGGTTGGGAGCCAGTATTCCTGGATTGTGAGAGGGATGTCCCAGATTGGAGCGGGTGCAGGCTGGGCTGAGGGACACCCCCCCCCCCATGCATGAATTTCATGCACGGGGCCTCTAGTTTTAAATAAAAAGTCACTTGTGCTTGGCTGGAGAGCAGTTGTTTGCACGGTCACCTTGTTTTGCTGCAGGTGCACAGGTGGGGCAGGAGGTCTCACATGCAGATCTGACTGGTCTCCTTGGTTGACAGGGAGTTAGCCTCTGTGGAGGGTTCACTCTGCAGGCTTCTTTCTAACCACGTTGCCCTGTGAACTCGTGCAATCACAGCAGCAGGTGCTGTTCCTCTCCCGTCCTGCAGATGAGGACCAAGTCACTAGCCCAGAGTGAAGGAGCCCTGTCAGTTCTGGAAGCAGGATGGAGCCCTACACCTGTCACCATCCCCTCATTCCGCTTCTGTGTATTAAGCACCTACTTCCTGTCGTGTCCTGAACAAATACGAGCCCCAGTAAACCTTCCCATCAGTGCCGATGTGATTCATGGAACAGAAGAGGAAACCAAGGCTGAGAGAGTTAATAACTTGCCCCAGAAGTTACTAACTTCTCCTTCCTTCCTTTCTTCCTCTCTCCCACCCTCCTGCTCTCTTTTTCTTCCCTTTCCTCATTCTCTCCCCTTCCATTGATCCAGCCGTCCACCCCATCCATCCATTCATTCAACATCTGTTTACCGAGAGCTTAATAGGCACGGGGGAGCGTTCTAGGCCCCGGGCTACCTCCGTGTAATTGTCGGAAGACAGATGTGGTTCTTATTCTCATGATATTTATGTTCCAGTGGGAAGAGACCTACAATAACCAATAAATAAGAACATGCCAGCCCTCCGTACTAATTAAGATACGCTGATGTGATGAATGTGAGGGGGATCCCTTCTTTAGATGGTTTTTAGGGAAGCCTCTTTGTGGGGAAGTGACGTCTCACCTGAGGTCTGAATGGACAAATCGGGGCCCATCCTGCAAACACAGGAAGAACATTGACTTTCAAGCTGCAGTACCCGCACATGCCCCGAGGTGTGATGTGGCGGGAGAAGGGGCATGGGCAGACAGGAGCCCAGTGGGAAGGAGGGTCATGTCCTGGCATCCTCGATGAGCCAAAGAGTCTGGATTTTACTTTTAAGCACAGTGGGAAGATGTTGGAAGGCTTTAATCAGGGGAGTAATGTGAATTGGGTTTTTGTTTGTAAAAGATCCTATCTGCTGGGTGGCGACTGGGTTAGGGGGCCAGTGTGGCAGCAGGGACTCTGTGGACACGGTTGCTGTGGTCCTGGGACGAGGTGGCAACAGCTTGTATTGTGGCGAAGGGGGGAGTTCGTGGGTTCTGGTGTGTTTTGGAAGAAGAGATGGCTTGGCTTGTTGTAGGGAGCCAGGGAGAGAGAGGAACTTGGCCTGAGCCACTGGGTAGATAGTGACGTAATTTGTGAAGTTGAGAGAGCTGGGCGAAGCGGCTTGCGCAGGGTCTAGTTTATAGACATGCTGAGTTTGTGTACCTCTTAGTTGTCCAGTCGAGTAGACATCTCTATATTTCAGTTGAATTCCAGAGAGTGATGAAGGCTGGAGGTCTGATTTTGTGTTATACTGTTGATTCCTAAAATCACAGAACTGGAGAGGACCTTGGAGGGAAGGTAGATGGAAGAGAGGACCAATTCCTGGGGTTGGCCAGCATTTACTGGTTCAGCTCCTATCAAAGGCCAGCCAGTCAGCCTGGCCAGCGTGGCTCAGTGGCTGAGCGTCGACCTATGAACCATGAGGTCACAGTTCGATTCCCGGTCAGCGCACATGCCCGGGTTGTGGGCTCGATCCCCAGTGCGGGGCGTGCAGGAGGCAGCCAATCAGTGATTCTCTCTCATCACTGGTGTTTCTAGCTCTCTCTCCCTCTCCCTTCCTCTCTGAAATAAAAAGATATGTATTAGAGGGCCAGCCAGTGAAAGATAAGGAAGACCGGATGTGTGCAATGTCAAGGAAGGCGAGAGGAGCAGTGTTTCTCGAAAGAGGGCGTGGGTGGAATACCGCAAGTGAGTTCAGAGCGGAGAACGTGGGGACTCAGCAGCCTGCAGGTCATGCTGACCCTGTGCGAGCCGCTTCACGGCAGCCTGGTCGGGGTGTGCTGCGGGGAAATGTCAGGCGGGGAAGCAGACAGCACTGCCGGTGATGGAGCAGAGAAAGCTGGCAGCGAGAGGGATGTGGGGTCAGGGCAGGGTCTCAAACACAGATAACAGGGCATGTTCCTGGTGGGAGACATCCTCACGGGAGGGAGGGCCGTGGGGGGGGGGGAGGGCATGCCCTCAGGGCTGCTGCCCTTGAGAAGGCGAGAGGGTGCGAGACCCAGAGTGTTAGAGCCGGCGCCTGGTGGCCTGGTAGCAGGAGGGATGGCAGAGAGGGCGGGGTAGGGGTTTGCAGGGAGAGGAGGGGAGGGACCTCCCGTCCCACTGCTTCCAGTTTTCACCTGATCTAGAGGCAGGTTCCTGGGGGGGTGGGGAGTGGGGCGGTCTGAGGCGTGACGTCCATTTGGCAAAGAGGAAAGGCAGCCTACGAGGGGGCTCACGGTGGGACTGTAGCGTGTGGCCACGAGAGAACAGGGGCCGCAGGTGCTCGCCGCAGCGGTCAGTGGCCAGAGCCGGGGAGCAGCAGGGCGGGCAGGACATGGCTTTAACCAGGGCTGAGTGTTTTCCAGGCGAGGACAGTGGAGAGGGGAGCCAGCGGGGGTTGGGGGTGCAGGGTTGTGGTGAGGAGGCGCAGGGCGCCCAGACCTTTCTGTCTCCACGTAACCCGGCTTCCAGTGTAACCATTCCCACCTCTTCTACCCCCCACCCCCCGCAAGAAGGTCCAGCCGGGACCCCCAGGCTCCGCAGTCTGGACTTTGGGACTGTGAGTCCCGCTGGAGCACCCCTGCCTCCCCCCCCCCCCCCCCCCCCCCCGTTTCTGAACGCCTTTTCATGGTTCGCGCGGGATCCAAGCGAGAAAGAGCGTGAGGGGTTCTCAGAACGCAGCGGCAGCCGGCGGCGGTGCAGGGGCGGTGACACTGTGCCGCCGGGTCCGCTTGGAGCGACTCGGCGTACAAACCAGTGAAATGGCGGCGCTGTGCCCGAGCGACGCCGTGTCTTCTTCTCCCCAGGTTTTGGAGAGGGCTTCTGGTCGAGGATTTGCCAAAATCACCGGTGAGATCCCGACTCCCCAGGACGTGTCTTCGCAACTCCCGACTCAATTCTCCCAGCCTCCCCTTCAGCTCTGCCCCCTTGGGCCTCTCCGTGGGGGAAATACCCCTGGTCGTTCCTCCAGGATGCTTTCTCGATTAATGACTATCAGGCAGCACACCCTCCCCACCCCGCTGAAGATCTAGAGGCTGGAAGATCTAGATCTCCCACGTGGCCCATCCTGTCCTGCCTCTGAGGGTGGGGGCAGGGGCCAGGGCATCTTGGGGGGCAGGGGCAGCTCTGGTGCCTCCAAGACTCAGTCTCCTGCTTTCCAGCTTATCTGCAGGTCACCCCTAAAGCTCCTGGTAACCCCCAAGAGACAGCGAGACCGAGGACACCCTTATTTGCAGTCCCCATGGAAATGAGGTTAGTGGAGGGGTGCAGGCCCCCCCAGAGCAAGTGGCGCCTGCAAACATCATTCCGTCCCTAGAGGGTGGGTAGGGGTGGTCCCCGTGTGGGCATGAAGTTCTCAGGAGCTCCTGCACCGGACCCTCAGGGACCTAAGAAAATCTGTGAAGGCCTGTGGCTGTCCCCCTCCCTGGGTCCCCTGCGGCCATCATGTCCCCCACCTCCTCTGCTTGGACAGTGGACACCATTCGTAGTGTCAGGTGCCAGGACCATCCCGGACGGGAAGGGGCTGTAGGCTGAGT
This sequence comes from Cnephaeus nilssonii, assembly GCF_951640355.1. Lineage (NCBI taxonomy): Eukaryota > Metazoa > Chordata > Mammalia > Chiroptera > Vespertilionidae > Cnephaeus > Cnephaeus nilssonii. The sequence goes on from NC_137092.1 coordinate 14,997,218, forward strand.
GGTGTGTGTTTCCACAGCAGCAGGTGTGTCTGCTGACCACGTGAGCCTTAGTGGTAAAGTTAGGGGCTGGGCAGCTGGAGTTTGGCGTGAATTAGACACAGGAGGAGCGGTTTGGGGGTTGGAAACGTGTCCTGGGCTTTGGACAGTCCGACTTGCTTCAGGGAGTCGGCCCAGGGAGGGCTCTGGCCCCCTCTGTCTGTGGAAGCCTGGGGGGGGGGTGTTTTCCTCCAGGCCCACCCCCCCCGCCCTGGTGCTGCCTTTGTTCTGCGTTATGTACTCATCCCCTCCCTGGAGGGAGTGGACCTGACCCAGGTGACCGTCCTGCCTGGCCCTCCCAGCATCCTCCAGGACCAGGTTGGTCACCTTGCTCACTCGTTCACCCCATGCTCCCCTGTCTCCCCCAGAGGCTCCTTCCTGGTGCTGCTCCTGAGGGAATGCTTCCGCGACCTGAGCTGGCTGGCCACCCTCTGCCACGCGGGCGGGGACGTGGGGCTGCTGGTGACCAGTATTGTCCCTCAGACCCCGTTCTTCTGGGCCATGCGCATCACGGAGGTATGGGCTTGTGGGGGGGCCCCCGTGGGCTCGGTGCCTTCTCGCCGAGCCTTCCTGGGGTGGGGGTGGTGATGGGTCGGTCAGCGGGGGGATCCAGACGGGTGCGTTCTCATCCCCGGGTTCCGTGTCTTCCTCGCTCCCGCCTCGGACCTTGGTTCCCTGGGGGGCAGATCCGTGGTGCGGGCACAGCCGGTGACATCTGCAGAGACAGACGTGGGTGTGATGCAGGCGGCGAGCCCGTGCCCGTGTGCCCCCCGCAGACCCTGCACCAGAACATGCAGGCGCTGTTCAGCACCCTGGCCGAGGCGGAGGCGCAGCAGCCCTACCTGCAGGACGCCGCCGTGCAGCGCGGGACCCGCTGTCTGGCCGAGTACCACCTGGGCGCGTACGGGCGGGCCTGGAACAGGTATATGCCCGGGGGGGGGGGGGACGGTATAAGGGTGGACAGTGTAAGGGAGGCCGGCGGACAGCCACTCCTTCCCGTCTCCCTCCTTGGGACTCTGGCTTCCTTCTTGCTGCTTCCTCTCCCGAGACCTGTGACTATGGTCACTTCTCTGCCCGAGGAAGGGGAGAACGAAGGAAACTCTGCTCCATGAGCCTTGACCTGTGAGCCTCTTGGTGGAGGACCATTATGCGTGCCGCCAGGTGGAACAGCCCTCCGTTCCTCCCTCCCTCTGGCCAGGTGCTGGGTAGTGGACCGGGTGGATGCCTGGGCTGTGGTCTTGTTCATCGATTTCGGCCAGTCGGCCACCGTCCCGGTACAGTGCCTGCGCAGCCTGGATGGTGATGACTTCTGGACCATCCCCCCGCTGACTCAGCCTTTCATGCTGGAGAACGGTAAGATGCCCTCCGACCTCCTCCCGAGGCTCAGGGATGGGCGATGCTGTGTCTGCCTCCAGGACCTCCGTGGGGGAGGGTGTGGGGCAGCCGAGGCCCTCAGCGTACCCCGAAGCCTCTAGTCATTTGATCGTTGCCCGGTTTTTGGCATCTGCCTCTTACAGAGCTGCCTCTCGGGTATTAGTTTTCACACCTGGGCTCCGCGGCCGGCCGCAGCAGGTGCTGTCCAAAGGCTGAGCTCTCTGGGTGCAGGGAGGGGGGGCAGGTTCCTCACCCCGGCTTCTGCCAGGGCTGCTCTGTGTCTAAAGGAACGGCACGTCCAAAGAAGACCCAGAGGCCAGTGCTCTAAACCTAACCATTTGTTTTCAAATTCTAGCTTCCTTCTGTAACAGAATCCTTTCCCACCGAAATCTTAAGCAAAACTCAGTGTACATAAAACAGATGAAAGCTGAGCTGCTCTGTGAAAGGGTGAAAGAATGTTTTGGGGGGTCAGGAGAAGCAGAGGTGAAGATAACAGACGGACAGACACTCCCAAATGTAGGCCCAAGGCCCCCGCAGCCCTGGGAGGCTGAGGGGAATGGTGCCTCGTGGTCAGGACCACCACCCACAGGTCACCTTGGGTAATTGCATGAAGGGGCCTGCTGCCCAGCCTGCGGGTAACAGGGCCAGGGCCAGGGCCAGGGCCAGGGCCAGGGCTCTGGAGTGTGAGGCAGGCTGAAGCAGACTGCATGGGTGTTAGGGGATGGCCCCAAAGAGCAGCACCCAGCCTGTCAGAGGGGCCAGAGGGCCCTACCCAGATACGGGCTGTGCTCAGCTCCCTCCTGGACTTGGAGATGGCCCCGAGCGGTCAGGCAGGCGGCGTACAGTCCTCCCTGTGTGAGGAACACAAAGCTCAAAAAAGTGAAAGGAGCTTCCTCACCTCTCACAGCAAGAAACGGGCATAGGTGGGGATGGAAATGAGGTCTGACTTAATACGGTCAGTTTCCTGCATAGACAGTCCCAGAATTCGGAGGTTGGCAGGACAGCGGGAGCTGACATTTTGACCAGCGGCCTGCCCTGCCTCATTCCAACATGTAAACATGCTCATGTGAAAGCCCCTGCTTCTAACCTCCAGCCCAGATGCTCAGAGCAGAGACGATGAAGTTTTCTGTCCCCAGAATTTCCCACTCGAGAATGTGAAATCCGCCTAGCTGACATGGCTCAGCGGTTGAGCTTCGGCCTGTGAATTAGGAGGTCACAGTTTGATTTACGGTTGGGGCATATGCCCAGGGTGCAGGCTTGATCCCCATGGTGGGGTGTGCAGGAGGCAGCCGATCAATGATTCTCTCTCATCAATGTTTCTGTCTCTCTCTCTCCCTCCCTTCATCTCTGAAATAAAAAAATTACATATATATATATATATATATATATATATATATATATATATATAGAGAGAGAGAGAGAGAGAGAGAGAGAGAGAGAGAGAGAGAATGTAGAATCCCAGATTGATGTAATTATTCTAGTAACCATAATAATGTCCCCTCCTTTATATATTCTTTGTGCACCCTTCCCCTCCCCCCTCCCCCCTTCCAGCTTTATCTCGTTTTACCCTGCCGCAGGGAGTTAGCCCTAACTAGCAGAGACTTGTAGGAGCCGCTCTGCATTTTCCCGCTGCCCGGGCCTCCCACTTCCCTCCCTGGCTCCTCCCGCCTGACCCAGTGCCCCCAGGGTTTTGTTGTGTTTTGTTTCGCAGGCATTTTGAGTTCGTATCAGCTGACCCATCACATCCTCAAGGGGAAAATCACTGGGGCTTTGAACTTGGAGGTAACTGCCCCTGTACCTAACTCAGCCCTTCTCCCTCTCCCCCCACCCCCGCGTCTCAGCTGCAGGCCACTGCCAAGGCCTGGGTTGCGGATTTATCTGGCATTCTCTTAGAATAACGGAAGTTATCCAAGGGGTTGGGTAGACTGGCTATGGCGGTCCTTCCTTCCCACTGAGACTTGCTCTTTCTCTTGCAGCCACACATCCTGAAGTTTGAAGAGTTAAGATAATGTGGCTAGCAGCAGCGCCCTCCCCCTCCCCCTGCCTGCCCTGACCTGTGGTCCCCTTCCACTCGTAAGGCCTTGGGAGTGAGAAAGGCCACACTGGTGCCCAGGATTGATTTGATTTGCATTTGCCTTTGCCCTCAGCTCCTCTCAGAAGAGTCTCAATTTGTCAGGTGTTCAGGACTCAGCATGAACATTTGGACCAAACATAGGAAGCTTACATGGGAAGCTTCAGGTGGCCATGTATTTATTTTCTTTTTTGTGTGTGTCTCCAGAGCATGATATAAATTGCTCTAACAGATTCTGGAGAATGGAAGGGCCCACTGCTTAATTTTCCTGGGATTCCATTGTAGAACCGGGGGGCGGGGGGAACCTTTAACCAGTGAGCCATCACCATGGTGAATAAATGTTGGCAGGTTTCATGAGTTTGGGTGACTGATTCCTGTCTGGCCACCCCTCCCCAGCCCTGCCCTCTCCTGCCCACGGCAGTGAGGCGAAGCCGCCTCAGGTGCTCACGCAGCTCTGGCTGCGGGCTCTGGGCTGGGCACACCCTGCCTGGGATGTAGATTCATTCACACCTGAGGTGTAGGATACTGACCTCAAAGAGTTGTTTCATTTCTCCTTGCCTTAGAAGAAAATGGATTCACAATGATATGGCGTTGATTCTCCCATGATTTGTAACGCCACGAGAACCCTAAACTTAAGGTCATAAAGGGAATATTATGTTTGACAAGCAAAGTGGAGGGTTCTGCGAGTTGGTGTACAACTCATGGGAGCTGGTGCTTCCCTTATGGCGGGGGAACAGGGACCCCATTATTTCTTTAAAAAAAAATTGATTAGAGCCAAACTATTTAAATAACTTTATTTGTTTCATCCTTTGGTAGATGAGAAAAATACATTACAAAATACATTATACAGAGGACAGCTCACAGTACACATTACTAAAAACACAATCTACATTTCAGCCAGGGCTGGTGATAAGTTCAGAAGAAAGCCACAAAGGCCCAGAACACCGGATTTCCGCTCTATGGAATAAGGTTGCCCCTAGGGTCCCCACTTTATCTAAACTTTAGCACCCCATATCAGGTGGGTGTGGGTAGAGTTAGAGCAGCATTGAGGGGGACTGTTGAACTCTCCATCCACCTGAAGCAGCAAGACATTAATCCCTTAAAAGAAAACGGGGGGAATGACCAATGTTAAAGCATTGCAGAACTGACATCCTGTGGGCGCCCAGGCAGCGGTCTCAGCTCTGGGCTTTCTGAGACGAGCATCGTCACTAAGCCACCCCTGGCGTGTTATTGTGGCCATCATCTAGTCTGCAGGCATAGTCTGTCCCTAAGAGCCTCAACCCCAACGCAAGCTCACTGACGGGAGGCAGGCAGCACGCGTCAAACGCATGTGCAGACAACACAGCGCGGACGGTTCTAGCCCAGCAGACTTCCTCCCTCCCTCTCCCCGCCCCGGCAGTTCCCAGAGCCTGGGGTGGGGACACAGGTGTATACAACAGCCCCCTTAAAGCTGACCTTCTTATGGAAGTGGCTTGAAAAGAATCCACAGTTTTTCAAGCCAAACAATTTCAGAGCTATACCTGTTTTCTCTTGCGAGACCAAGTGAAGCGAGGGAGAGGAGGGTGAGCAAAGAAGCGACCAGTGAACAGCCTTCAGTGCTAGCCAGAAGCCATTTCCAGGGAGGGAGGAATCGGCGAACATACATAGCATATTGCTGCGACCAGAGGCCGCGTACACACGCGATTGCCCCCATCCCCACTCAATTCATTTAAAAGCAATTCCATGAAACAGCAGCCTGGTAAGCCTCCTTTCCCATTTCCTCGTTCTTAGAAATTTGGAAACATCTGCAAGTAGAAGAGAAAAGTAGTCCTAAGAATTAAGGTCATCATTTCAGCCTGCTACACTGTGGCTCAGCAGGGCAGGCTCTGCTTGCCAGGGGAACGAGTGCTGGTCGCTCCCAGGCCTTCAGAAGAGATCTGAGTGCCGGGCTTGTGCTTCAGCTCCACCTTCCTCTGGCTTTAGCAGTGAAGTGCAGCCTCTCATCTCGACCCCTCCCCCACCACCCAAATAGTTTAGGGGATGGGGGTGGGGTGGATGTGGGAACAAAAATAAAGATGAGTCAAGACCAGCATCTTCAAATTAACAAACTGTAATTGTTTTCCCAAAGATACATTTTTTTCCATACACATCCATCATACACTGTAACCAAAAAAAGCAGTGTACATGAAATAAGAGAAAATAAATTAAAAATCCATAGCATAGGTAAGGAGGCTCTAGTCTGGAGCACAGCTGAGTTTCCAGCAATATAAGGAGGCTCAAAAGTTTCTTTTATAAGAATGCCTGCTAGCAAGGGTTCCAGCCAGGTGGTTGGTTGGTCTGTAAGTCAGTCTTGAGTACTTGAGACAGTTCGGTGTTGGTTTTTTCCTTAGCGTTTAGAATAGCCATCATTGTCCTGCAATAGGCAGAGCTATCACGTCCAGGAAAAATGAGGGAGGGAACCACAGAGGCAGCGTAAGATCCAAATACAGCATTCAAAGGTAATTGGTCCAGTGGTGCCTGGGGAAGGAGGCAGGGGACGACGCTCCAGGGTTAGCCATCTTCCTTTGGGGGTGTGTACCAGCCTGCAAAGAAACCCAAAAACAGTGAGGGGGCGGCTGACGTCCCTGCTCCCAGCCCATCACTGAAGACGCCAGGATTCCGGGTGAGATGACCCGAGGCAGGGCTTCCGGTGCGGAGAGGTGCAGGGGAAGCGGAAAGTGCCCACCTGGAGAGCACAAGGCAGGGGAGAGGACGTGCCCAGCCTGAGAGGACTGTGAGGTGAGCTTCCTCACAGGGTGGTCGGGAAGGGGCAGCACCAAGTCCACATGGGGATGACCACTGGTACTTTTCTGGGAGAAGAGGCAGTGGGGGTCGCCACCTCTAGCCTTCTCGGGGTAATGGGCAGGTGGCTGTGTTCATGGGTGATAAAGGCTCAGAAACCAAGAGAAGGGGTTCTTGCGATTTGGCTGGAAGTGAAAACCTCGGGCCTTCCCAGTGTCCGAGTCTCGAGTCCTGGCTCCAGCCTCACCGTTTTTTTCGTGGATCTGCACCAAGGACTTGTAGGACTGCTGTGCTCTTGTCAGACTGTATTGAGACTGGGGAGAGAAGCCGCCAAATCAGGCCATGGCCAGCTGTGGCTTTACTCACCTTCCATAAACCGTCACCCAGAGACCCAGACTTGTGCTGCTAACATGTAAGTGCCCCCACCTGTAGGGCCCTCTGGGCTGCAATCCCACAGCCCTCCCTTTCCAGACCCGTGTCCTCCCCAAAGTCTTAGGAAGCCCCTCAGGCCCAGGCCCTCTCCTGTTCCCACCATGGGTGCCCAGGCCCACTCATCCGATGCCACCAGCCCAGAGGGCTTCATCCTCTTGGCCCTCAGAGAAGGCGGCCTGGGCCCCAATGGTACCTGGCTCCAGGCCGTCGAGCAGCCCCAGGCCCAGCTCCTTACTTTGTTGGCTCCGAACTGCACTCGTGCTTTCCCCTTCACCAGTGTGGCACTGATCTGCATGATGACGGACTCTATCGAGTAGGCACTGCTCCAGCCCTGGGAATCGGGGAGAGAAAGCAGCAAGTCAGGCGAGTTCCCAGAAACCTTACACCTGTTCTCCAGCGAGGAGCTGCATCTGTGGAAGGGGCCCTGCCCTTCACTCCCGGAACAGCCACCACCTGTTTGTCTGGGTCAATGGGTGCCAGGCTCTGCCTGGCAAAATGAAAGGGCCACATTAAGCCCACCGCCCAAAACCCATAGAGGTGTGCGGTAGAGCTCAGCTGAGCCCTGCCCTGGCCAGCCTGACCAAGAGCAAGAGACAGGCTCACCTGCTTGGTGAGAAGTTCCATGCAGATGGCGCCTCCACCCAGAACATACCTGCAGAAGAAAGGTTAGTCAGTTGTGCCTGGCCAAAGCTCACGCCCCTTTCTCACCTTCTGTAACAGGCGCTGCCCTCAGCCACTCACCCTCCTGAAAGGACTGGAGACACAACCCTGACAAACGGTGGGTCAAATGGAAAGTTATCCTGTGAGAGACAAAGGCAATGATTAGCGGGGGAGGCCAGTGTCAGCCACAAGATTGTACTAATAAGGTGGAGAGGAGGCCTAGGCCCAGGAGGGAGGAGCTGGAAGGGAAACAGACTTACTTTAAAGGAAAAGTTAAGTAGGATGAAGTCTGCACCTTCTTTCTCTTTGAGGATCTGGAGATCGTTGTGCAAAGCGCTGTCCTGGTCAACTCTATGAAGCAATGAGTCTGGGCTCAGACTCCTTGTCCTAGCTCAGGAGCCTCATGTCCACCCCCACTTCCCCTGGCTAGCAGCAGAGGGACACCCCACTGCCCACACCTGCTCCTGGGACTGCCCGAGACTCCCAGCAGTGGCTCCCCACATATTAGGCCTCAACTTCCTTTTCAATCCCAGAGTCCCCACTCACTTGAGGAGTTTGACATTCCAATCATAAAGACTGTCATTCACGAGTTCGACTGCATAGTTTCCTGGAAGGCGGGAAGACAGGGGTTAGTAGGATGCTCCAGTTGAGAATCCACCCAGCTGAGAGGAAAAGTATCAAGGCTCCAGGGGCACCCCATGGACATGCAGCCAATCTAAGCCACTGGCTTGCGGAGCTCCATTCTGGCTCAGATCCTTCTTTATGAGAAGCTCCTGTTCAGGCCCCTCCCTGAGGCAAACTCACCACCTTTGAAACTCTGTGATCGGTATATATCCCTGAGCTCCTTCATCAGCCGGTCAGTGGCCTGCACCGAGCCAGACACTGCCCCCTGCAAGGGAGGGAAGACAAATATCTCAGGGTCATGTGGTTTGAAAACACACATACTAGACCAGTGGTCGGCAAACTGCGGCTCGCGAGCCGCGGTTTGCTGCTCTGTTGACTAATGAGTTTGCCAACCACTGTACTAGACCTTAGAGGCAGCCTGGCAGCTTGCTCAGGATCTGAGCAAGGATTAGGCACACCCATAACTCACCCCAGAAAACAATCTGCTCCCCAGACTGATTCGTGATGGCCTACCACCTTCTAGCCAGTACCCACCAAAAGCTTGGCCCAGCTTCTCCCTAGAAGGTACGTACATTTAAGTAATCTTGCCTCTGGTTCTTTTTAATTTTCTCTAGTATAGCCAAGTTTTCTTTTCCGATGCCATCATCTTCAGATTTCTTGCCCTCAGCCGGCTCTTCCTCTTTCATTTCATAGTGATCTAGGTCTTCTGTGTCCTGGGGGTGGTATGGGATGGAGGAGAAAAGAAACCAATACAGGTTGTGGAGAGGGGCTCCCAGTCCTATTTGGTCTAGAGCTGCAAGTTAAGGAACAGTGGACTCTCCAGCAAGCCAAGGAACACAGCATCCTGTTTCGGCAACAATTCCCAGCCTCATTCCCTCCACAATCTAAAGGACATGGCAAATCCCCCTCCCAGTCAGTTCTTCAGCAGAACCACGTATGGCTCCAGGGGAAGCAAGCAGAGACTCAGTCCTCTTTCCCAGCCTGACCCTGCTCCAACCATTCCTAAAACTCTCCCTTGGCAGCAGCTCTTAATTCCTAGAATGACTTTGGCCTGACACTGTGAAAGATCATGTTTCACCAGGTGACTATTGTACCCAAGAGTTAAAGGAGAAACCTGGATCAGAAATCTCATGCCCTCCCAGGTGCATGACCTGATTCAAGCAAAGGCACCCACTGACAAGAGGGAAATGGGGAAGGAGGTCCAGCGAGGGAGCTTGGTAGAGGTCAGGAACAGAATTCACCCTGCCTTTCCATCACACACAGAGTTCACTGTGCATGATGGGAAAGCCCATATCCAGGATTTGAACCCTCTGTTAGATTCTGGGGGAATGGCACAGAGGGCTCTCTACTGTCTGACAGGCGTAAGTTTCATGTGTCACGAGTCTTTGGTGTGTCTTAAGACCTTAACAAAATTATAGAACCTGGACATTAATGCAGTGCTTGGAGACAAAGCAATCCAAGTGATCTCCTGGCTCTAGCAGGACACAGCAATACTGACGTCCTAATTACTACCTTGAGGCTGACATCTACGGAATGTTTATTATATGTCGGGCACGATACTGGATGCTACACATACCAGCTCAGTTCATTCTTACAACCACTGTGCCTTTATGTGATCGTTACTCCCGTTTACAGGTAAGGAAGCTGAGGTCTAGTAATGTTAACTCTCATGTCCCAAGTCATACACCTCTTAGCAGAGCTAAAATGTGAATCAAATCTGCCTGGCTCTGAAGCTCAAGTCTTAATTGAAACGTTATGCAGAAGTATCCATGTTTTTAAAATATATCAGATAAACTGTTTAGCACTATGTACTGCATGAAGCCCTTTACGTGCAATACCTCATTTAATCTTCAAGACAACCATATAGAGTAGATATCATAATTCTGCTTTATAAATAAGGAAACTGCAGCTTAGTAAAATTAGGTAAAATTCCCAAGTTAAGATAATCTTGGAGATACAGGATGTAAACCGAGGCCTGACTCCAAAGCCATCTGAAATTAACTTCTGCACCTGACCAGTTTGGCTTAGTGGATAGAGCAGTGGTCCATGGACTGAAGGGTCTTGGGTTTAATTCCCGGTCAAGGGCACGTACCTTGGTTGCAGGCAGGATCCCTGCCCCCAGGTCAGGGCGGGAAGCAACCAGTCCAATGTTTTTCTTTCTGTCTCTCCCACTCCCTTCCACTCTCTCTAAAAATAATGGAAAAATGTCCTCGCGTGAGGATTAAAAAAAAAAAAAAAAAGAAATTAACTTGTTGCTATTTGGTATAAACAGCTTTGCACTTAACTGTCTTCAGTGGTTGGATGTGAGTACCCTGTCTCCTCTATTACACTGGCCATTCCTCCAGGTCAGTAAATCTGTCTTTACTCATTGGCATTTTTCCCTCCCCAGTTCTAGACTGGAGCTCTGTTAATCCTCACCCGAGGATATTTTTTTCCCCATTGATTTTTAGACAGAGTGGAAGGAAGGGGGAGAGGCAGACAGAAACATCGATGTGAGAGAGACATATGGACTGGTTGCCTCCCGCACATACCCCATCTGGGGCCAGGGATCAAGCCTGCAACCGAGGTATGTGCCCTTGACCAGAACCAAACCCAGGACCCTCCAGTCCATGGGCCGATGCTCTAACCACTGAGCAAAACAGGCTAGGGCTACACTGGAGCTCTGTACACTGTGGGTGCTCAAAGCTGCTGATGGAAAGGTTCCTGCCAATGCTGCCTCAGGTGGCAAGCCTACCTCAGGCATCTCCTCATCTTCATCTTCCGAAGACACGTCTTCCTGTGTGCACTGCAATGGGGAGAGGAAAGGTGGGAGATCAGGGCCCCAGTGGCTTCCCAGAACACAACCTCTCACCTACTCCCCCAAGCTTCCAGGTCTGGAAGCTGTGTGCCTATCCATAATGCTGCCAGCCTGTCCACCAGCCAGATCTGAGTGGAAGCAACAGCTCGGGCAATGACTTCACTAGCAGCCCATCACTCTCCTCCTACCATATGCCAAAGAATAAAAGAGAAGCAAAATGGCTGTTTCTGTCGCCCACCTCACAAATCCCAGTTTATTTTCCCCAAGAATCCCTAGACAGTTGAGGGATTCTTGCTTCTTGGTTCTTAACAAGGGGCCGGAGACCCCAATGGCCACCAACTTCTACTGGTAACCCCCACCCCCCCGCCGCCACTCTTCTCCACATAAGGGATACTGCCCACGAGAGTGAGTTTTGATAGGTGAAGCTATTAGCGTCCCATTTAACTAGATTCCTGTCGGGAAAAAAGAAGCCAAGAGTCACAATCCATGTATGTGTTTGGAGTGGGTAGGGTGTAGAGACTGCTGCCGATTTGTCTCAATCTGCATGAGTGCTGTCTGTGGGGTAACGCTGCACAAGGCCAGAGCTCCTCGACTCCTCACCTGGTCTGCTGGCAAGGGCTGATCCAGCATCTCCACATCTGGATGCTGAGGGAGGTTATAGAGTTTACACAGGTCGGAGATGATCCTCTTCAGATGCTGCAATAGCTGGGGGTAGGGGACCACAGTGACATCAAATACTCCTTTCCAACCCAATCTGACAGGTACATGGATGAGCTCTTAGCTCAGAACCCAAATTGGTACCTAGTTCACTAAACCTTATGGACCATGTAGCTGTGGGAGAGTTTACTGGACCAATCCTGGGGCTGGCACAGGTCTCCCCCTTTGTCTTTTGCAAGCAACTCCCCTAAGAAGTCTGCCCCCAAAGTTCAGCCTACTGCACCATCCACTTTCCAGGTATCTCCCTTTCACAGTTCGTCTTCAAGATACGGGCCCAACCTCAACACCCTGGCCCCCTTACCAGAGTATTCCCTTTCTTTATGTCCACCAGCCTCTCCAAGACAGCAGCCAAGTTTGGGTCATCAGACTCCACCGACCAGATCGGGGGCACAGCAGGGTATGACTCCTGGCGGGAAAAAGAGTAGAGAGAGCGGTCAAGGTGGGCAGTTCTGGGAAAAGCTAGATTTTGCCTGCCCTCCACTCCTCAAAACTTCTCGTTCCTTTGCTCTTTCTCCAGCTCATAAAAGCCCAGCTCAGCAGGGCAGTATCTAATCAAGCAGCTTTTCGACGAATCCTAGACCATGAGAAGAGAAAGCAGCACAGCCAAACTCCGAGGACAGGGAGGGAGGCTTATCCAAGTTCTGGACTTGAAGTTCTCCCACACCCAGCATCAAGTCCTCTTCTGGTTTTCCAGCTCTATAATCAGTTGAGGAACAGATCACCTCACCACAATCACACTGATGGGGAAAAAGCAGACTATAGGTCACTTTCATTTTAACTGTGGAAGCAGGGACTGAAGACTAGATTGTATCTCCAGAATCTAAAAGTGAAAGGGGAGCAGAAGAATTTCCACACCCCACTTCCAACAGGACCCCTCAGAGGCCAATTCTCCCCACCTCTCTCTTGGGAACCTGCCACCCTCTTCGTCCAGGCGTAGGATGTAGGGCTCCACATGGCAGGCTGGAAGAGGCCTACGCTGCTAACATTCCCAGCATTCCTGAGCCACAGTGCCAAATGCAGCCTGACCAGACTCCCCCTCTGCCTAAACCAAGGGGGCCAGGCCAGTTCAGGCCGAGTCTCCTTTACAGGAGCCACAGAGTCTAACCGAGAACCTTCTAAATTAACTTCCTTTTAGGGACCAAGATAGTAGATGGCCTCTGGCAACTGGAAGGGCAGGTAGAAGGGGGAAAACCTACCCTTAAGGAATTGGGAGCTAAATTGAGGAACAAAATTAACTCCCGAGGTTTCCACACCTGCTAAGGAAACCATATCCACGTTTAGTAGGAGTTTTAGCTCTGCCATGATTCTCATCCTCCACGCTGTAGGTAAACAAATTATTAAAGATGCTCACGTCTTCACCTAAGCCACACCTAGTGCTTCAATCTGAACTTCCCACTTTAGTAGAAAAAAAGGTGGTGTGTGTGGTGGTGGGGATGGAAGAAGAAAGAAGAAGTGGGACACCCGAATTTTGGTGGGGCATCATCCAATCTGAGCTGAGGCTGCCTCACCAAACCTTGACCTGGTTTGATGAAGGAAAGGGACAGAAAACAGGAGCCATGTAAATTGAATCAGGACCCAAAGTACTACACAATTCACAAGCCTGTCTTTCCCAGGCTGCTCCCATTTGCAGTCTGCTGCCTGCCTGGATCAAGTACTGTTCTCCGAGTCCTTAACCAGTGCTTGGGCTGGGAGCACATAAGTGCTATCCCAGACAGTGTCAGGCATTCCCAGGTTACCAGAGGCCAACCCTCTTCAAGGGGTCTGTGAGGGTGGACTTGGCGGGAGGGTGGGCGAGTCCAGCACGCCTAGGATGGAATGATGTTCACTGGGGAGAAAAGGAACTGTTACTGCTCGGAGCGGGATAGTCCTCAAACATGACCACCATCACCAGGAAAGGCAACAAACAACCCAGGACAATTGGAGATATCCTCAGGGAACAGCGAGGAAGTGGCAGGTCCGCTACCAGCTGGGGCAAAAGGAGAGTTGGAGGTTACACCGGAAGAAAAGGGAATCCAAGGGAGAGGAAGAAGAGGAGTCGGCGTACTGCAAACGACCACCCGGTAAAATTCAGAGAGCAAAGGGGCGGCAAGAGAGGTGCCTGGGCAGGGATCTCACAGGTGGCAGCGTCCTAAGTTAAAGGTACTGCTGAGAAGGGGCATCACTGAAACGTGTGGAGTTCCCAACCAAGTCCTTCCAGCTGAGGTCAGTGCGGAGGCCTGGAACCTTGAAATGAGAGTGAGGGGAAGAAAAGGGCATTCCTAGGTGGCAAGGTAAAGTCGTGGAGTACCCCAAACCATGAACCTTGGGATGCGGGTGGGTTAGTGGAAAGGGGGAGTGGAGGCGCTCTATGTCAGGGTGTCCCTCACTCTGAAGGGTCAACGGGAGAGCTTCTGGGTGCTCGGCAGAACCCCAAGGGGCAGAAACAAGTGTAACCTGGAGAGAAGGAGCAAGCCCCGAGAGAGGATTCGGCCTCCCAGATCTTTAGAGATAAAAGCTGTGTGGGGGGACCTTGAGTCCCTGAGAGGGGGCTCCTAGAGAGGCGCACGCAAGGGGATCCTCACCGTGATGTTGCAGTGGATGCGGACGGGATCCCCAGGCACCGACCCCCGTGCGGGGAGATGCGGTCCGGGCGTGGCCCCCGCCCCGGCCCCTCCAGCCCCAGCCAGCAGGAACTCGCAGCTCAGCTCGTCCAGGCAGGCGCTGGCAATGCGGAAGCGCTCGTGGCCGCGGTGGAAGATGGACTCGAGCAGCTTCAGCTCCCGCCTCAGGCAGGGCCCCGGCCCCGGGCCCCCCCCTGGGCCGCCCCCGGCCCCCGGCGCCGCCCCCTGGCCCCCCAGCTGCTGCCCCGGCCCCGGCTGCTGCTGCCCCTGCGGCTGCGGCTGCTGCATCCTCCGCTCCGCTCCGTTCCGGGGCCGGCGGGCCGGGAGCCTCCGGCCTCCGCTCCGGGCTCCGCCGCCGCCGCCGCCGCGGTCCGCACTTCCTGATCCCCCCTTCGCCAAGATGGCGCCGCCGCCACCTCCGGGACAGGGCCCCCCCCCTCCGCTCGCCGCTCCCCCCACCCCTAGCCGCCGGAAGCCGCGCGCCCCTCCTCCTCCTCGTCGGAAGCCCCGCCTCCGCTCCTCACGTGACCTCCCCGCTCGGCCTCTTTCACGTGACCGCTCCTGCTTTCCCGCCCCTTGTTCTAGCCTGCCACCCTCCACATGTGACCGCGGCTCTCTGCTCGCCGATTTTAAGCGCCTCAGTGCGCGTTTACGTACAGCGTGCGTGCGTGCGTGCCGCTCTCCCCTCTCACGTGACCCGGCCCCGCGTGCTCCCAGGGGCTCCTCGCGCGGGACCCTATTTCCTGCTCTGGGTGCCAGTCTCTACCTCTCCACGTCGCGACCGGCGTGCTGGGCACTCGGGGGGCAGAGACGAGAGAGTGGGACCTGCGGTCGCCGCGGTGCCGCCTCCATCCTGCACCCCCCCCCCCCCGCGCTGGTCCTCGGCGCAGGGTCCCCAGCCCCTGCCCTCGTGAGGCCACGTGGGCATGCTCTGTCGCCACACCGAATCGGGGCGTGTAGTTGGGGAAGAAGGTAGGGACCCAGGAACCAGAGCCTTGGATTCTCGCCGGCCCAGCCGCTAGTTCGTTGCGTTGTGTGACTTGGGTTAACTACCTTCCTTCAGCCTCCTCATCTGTGCCATGACTGATGAGGGTCATGCCTGCTCTGCCTGCTCCCGGAGATTCGATGCCAGGAGACCGTGAAGGGTGTGATGATAGATCGCTGGTCAATTACGCGTGAGCGGTAGTGGGTTGCTGACCCTTCGCGCTGATCAGATCCGGGGGGTCTGGACGAGGTCGGGGAGGGACAGCATGGGCTTCCATGGGTCACGGAAGGAGTGCTTCAATAAAGTCACACTAAACCATTAGCCTGGAAGTAGAAAGGAAGGAGGCAGACGCGGAGGACCACATTCTCCGTCCAAAGCCCGAAGCCTAAAGGACTAGCCTTTTGTCGCAGTGGTCCTGGCAGTGGCCGGGCGCAGGCGGCAGTGCCTCCGGGCTCTCGCTAGGTGGCACTGTCACAAAGGACAAAGCTGGCTGAGGGTCCAGAGGCTGGGAGCCGGAGTTCCCCTGCCAAATGGGAACCTGTGGTAGGGCCAGGTGAATTCTGCTGGGCCAGCTCAGCCAGCGCTTGAGCCCCTGGCAAAGTGCCACCTTCCTCTCTCCCGTATGGGCCAAAATGAGCTAGCCTTTGTTGGAAGTTGAGCGCTTTGGTGCTTGGTGCTGGGTTACTCATTTAAGTTGTCAGTGGGCTTGATAAGGGCCTTCTGTGGTTAAGTCGGGCTCTCGGTATTTAAAGATGACTGAGACATGGTCCACACGACGAAGAATATGTCTTCTTTGGGGAGCCTGAACAGTTAGCTACACGTAGCATGAAAGGCTGTAGTAAGGATTCCCATTTATTGAGCACTTCCTAAGCCAGGGTATCTTGTAAATATTTCTAACCCCCTACCACCCAACAACATTGCAAAGGAAGCATTTTCTATCCCTGTTTTACAAGTGGGGGAAAGGATGACTGCCCAAGGATATACAACTAGTAAGCAGAGTTTTTGGGTGTGTCTCCAAAGTTCGTGCCCTTCTATCCCACTCTGCCTTCCTCTGATGCTTAAAAAAAACAAACAAAAAACCCCCCACCTTATTGATTTTAGAGAGAGAGAAACATTGATGTGAGAGAAAAACATCGATTGATTTCCTCCCCCACACATCCTGAATGAGGATATGCTCTGAATGGGAATCGAACCTGAAACCTTTTTGGTGTATGGGATGATTCAACCAACTAAGCCACCCAGCTGGGGCCTCTGATGCTTTTTTTTTTTTTTTAAGCCTCTATTCCTGCGTCTCACATCCGGGCAAATGGAGAAGAAAATCTGAGTGCTTCTTCCTCTGGCATCCATGGGAGATTCAAGCCAGGTAAGCCCCTGCCAGAATGCACGACCCCTTATCTGGGCCCCACCTCACCACCACCTGTTTTTGCCTATGAGAGCTTATCTGTGAAAAGCACGTAGAACAGCCGCTGGCACAGAGTAATGCTATGTAGGTGTTAGTCATCACCACTATTGTGATTGCTTTCGTGGCTGTTGGTGGTCTCATCCCTGGAGAAAAGGATTGGATACCTCTCCTTCCAACATTCGCATCCTTGTGTGTGTCCCTTCAGCCCTGTGCCATTCCCAGAAAGGGCCCAGAGTGACTTACCGCCCTGACCTCCACTTTTCCCTATAGAGGAATCCCTTATATTAGATACGGCTGGTTCCTCATTCATCTTGTGGACAACGAATTCCTAAACAAGGAGTTTTTGGAAATAAGGACCTAACTTCGTGTCAACACCTCAGTGAAACTTTTCCTAATTTCCCCACAGTAACGTTCACCACGTGGTCCCGGGGCCGTACCCCATCAAAGCGTTTTTCACACTGTGCTGCCGCCTTTGTAGACCGTACTTGTTCCCACCAACCTGTGAGCTTCTCACGTGCACAAGCTGCTGGCTGGTTTCTGTAGGCCCTTCCTTTTGTGCCCTGAAGTGGCCTTCTGAAAGGGCAGCGCTCTCTGTGTTTAACCTTTTCCTGACCTCAGGCGGCCATGTTTTTCCAGGCTCACGCAGACTGTGAAAAGTGAGGATGTGGCTGGTTCTCCCACAGTCAGAGGATATTGCAGTCATTTCTTGATAGGCTCTTCTTTTATGTGTGATGTCCTGATCATCACCCAGGTGTCTGCAGGACTTGAGGTCTGTGCGTCACACGTATTTGTGTTCCTTAGACTTTCTGCCACAATGCCTGACTTCCTGTCACAAGCCAGTTAATGAATAAATGAGCCCGAGATGGCTGGAAACCTCCCTCTGCCGAAGAGGTGTTTAAAGCTGATGGCATTTCTTAGCAGAGGTAGTCAAGCTACAGTGTTTCTCTCTCTTATCTTCTTTAAGAGTTTTTTACATGTCACTTGACTCTAGCCCTTACCCCAAAACCCTACAAATGCAGCCATTTGGAAGATCCTGAATTCCATATTTTAGCAATGACTTTAATTAGAATAAGACAAGCTTGCTCAGTGGTTAGAGCGTTGGCCCACAGACTGAAGGGTCACAGATTCAGTTCTGCTCAAGGGCATGTACCTTGGCTGCAGGCTTGATCCCTGGTCCCGGTCAGGGCATGTGTAGGAGGCAACCAATCGATAGGTCTCTCTCACATCGATATTTCTCTCTCTCTGTCTCCCCTCCTCCCCTCCATTCTCTCTAAAAATCAACGGGGGAAAAATACCCTCGGGTGAGGATTAACAACAAAAAAAGAATAAACCAA
Organism: Cnephaeus nilssonii; assembly: GCF_951640355.1. NCBI lineage: Eukaryota > Metazoa > Chordata > Mammalia > Chiroptera > Vespertilionidae > Cnephaeus > Cnephaeus nilssonii. Next base: position 15,015,010 of record NC_137092.1, read on the forward strand.
GGCGATGAGATGGTCCCACAATGTTGCACAGACTCCAAGTCGCCCAGTGAGGAAACTCAAAAGTCATGGTCACTGGGTTGAGGCCTCTTCCTCTCTGCTGGTCTGTTCAGTGCCTCCGCTCTCTGGCTGAGAGAGCCCTCTCTCTGGCAGGAGCCTCGAATGGAGTCATATCTGGTGTTCTGCTAAAATATGAAGGGCAGGGGCCTTACACATGGAATGGAAATGGTGTGTAATTTAATGAATATATTAAAAAGTCACTGCGCTCGTGGAGCTTACCTTCTGCTGGGGGAAACAGGCGTGATAAAGGTGGAGTCTACAAAGCCAGCTGACTCCCTAGATCAGTGGTCGGCAAACTCATTAGTCAACAGAGCCAAATATCAACAGTACAATGATTGAAATTTTTTTTGAGAGCCAAATTTTTTTGGCTCAAACTATAAGCTTAAACTATATAGGTAGGTACATTGTTTTTAACTTAATTAGGGTACTCCTAAGCTGGCCTTTGCTAAAAACTCAAGGGGCCAAAGAGCCGCATGTGGCTCGCGAGCCGCAGTTTGCCGACCACGGCCCTAGATGTAAGAGAAGTTGAGCAAATATTTACGGAGCACCTACTACATGGGAGGCACTGGGGATGCAGCATTAAATGAGACAGAACCAGTCCTCCTCACCTTTTCTGTGCGTTCAGTCTGGTAGAAAACCAGATACTTTATGAATTGTTACACATCCAGTCACTTAATTGCAATTACCTATGAGGGGAGGAAGGGACAGCACACGCAATAGTTTTGAGGTAGGACCATGGCAAGTTAGAGGACATGGCAAGACACAGGAAAGAAGGCCTGTGTCTGCAACAAGGGGGAGAGATACAGGTAGGCAGGCTTAAATCTTGGCAGACATCCAAAACCATGTTTGGGAACTGGGGCTTTATTTTCAGACCGAGGAAGATGAAAAGATCACTGGAATTCTGAGAAGCTGTGCAAGCCTGGGCAACTAATAGCAGTAGCATTAACAGAAGCTCATGAGACGTCCCAAAGGAGAGCTGAGTTTCGTGGGAAGAGCGGGGAGTTGGGTTATAAATACACTGAGCGTGTGGAGGGAGGGGAGATGTGGGACGTTCTCCTGCAGACATCAGTGGAGTGTGTTCTGAGCTCAGGAAAAAGGCAGAGCCATAGGTGTTAATTAGAGAATCGGCTACAGCCGTCCTTTGAATTAGCCCGTAAAGGAGGCAGCACAGCTGAGCTGAAGGAGCATGGACTGGGGAGTCAGGCAGAACTGAGCTTGGAGTTGAATTCATCTGCTTTGCTGGCCGTGTGACCTTGGGCGAGTGATTTAATTTCTGTGAAACTCGGTTTCCTTATCTGTAAAATGGGCATGATACTCTTTCTGCCTTGCAGGGTGGATCCTTGTTCCAATTTAGATGAATGAGATATGTAAAGTGATGAACACTGATGGGCCCCGATACATTGCTCGGCAAATGTTAAATACTACTATTACTATGATTACTGTTATTGCTACAAAGTCAAAAGGTACTCACCATTCAGTAAACATGGATAGGGCTTTGCCATGTGGTCTAGGTATGAACATATGGCAGTAGACAGGCAAGATCCCGGCTCTCTAGCCTTTGTTTTCTAATGCAAAGAGTCAGAGACCAGACCAATGAATGACCAGAAGAGTGACTGGTAAGTATCTGAAGGAATTAGAGTAGGGTCATGTGGGAGAGGAGGACTGGGGTCACTTTAAGTCCACGAGTCCGGGGAGGTCTCCCTGGGAGGCAGTGTTTGAGCTGAAATTTGAAGAAGAGAAGGCAGGCATGGCAGGAGGGGAAGAGCCTTCCAGCAAGGAGAGCAACAATTTCAGAGACCCTGAGAACAAAGATGGCTGGACTAGAAATAGGAAGTTAATGATATCCTGGCTGGGCTTATGGGCTTTGAACCCCAGCTTTGGCAGCTGTTAATGGTGTGACTTCGCCTGGATGTACTTCAGTTTCCACATCTGTAACGTGTAAATTATAATGGTACCTACCTCATAAGGCTGGTGGAAGGATTAAGTGAGATACACGAAAAGTGCTTAGAATTGTGCACAAAGTAAGAACTTGGCTTTTCGCCCGACTGGGTTCAGTGGTTGAGCATTGACCTATGAACCAAGAGGTCACGGTTTGATTCCCAGTCAGGGTACATGACTGAGTTGAGGGCTTGATCCCCGTGTGGGGTGTGCAGGAGGCAGCCAATCAATGATTCTCACCATTGATGTTTCTGTCCCTCTCCCTTCCTCTCTGAAATCAATTAAAATATATTTTAAAAAATAACTTGGTTTTTCAAAAATGAGAGGGGATTATTATACCTTGAGTCTAGTGAAAAAAGAGAGGGGGTAGTAAGGTAGGCGGCGAGGCCAGTGAAAAAAGCAAGGGCTGGATTATAGAGACCACAGTAAGTGTCTGGGTTTTATTCATGGTACAGTGGGAAACCCTTGAAAGATTTTAAGCTGTGAGTGACATGATCTGACTTTAAATTTAAAAAGATCATTCTGGCTGCTGTATGTAAAATGGATCATAGAGATTTTTTTCTTCTAAAGGTCATGTGTTATCAGAATAAGCAGATGCTCTTATTTGGGGCAGAGTGAGCATCCCCTTTGACTTGCTCCCAGAAGTACTCTGACACTGACCTACAAATATGACGGGAGCACTTGTGCTTTGTCAGGAACTACAGTGGGCACTGGGGATGCAGAGACAAATAGAATACAGTCCCTGTGGAGAGTGTTTGGCTTCATTCCTGGCACATAGGAGGGGCACCTTCCATGACAGCTGCTACTCATCGTTTTTGTTGTATCTCTTACTCCTGCCCTCAGGAGCACATGGTAATGGGTGAACTGGGGCCAGAGATAATCAGCTGTAGTACAACGTGGCAAACAGTAATAGGGATGAAAGGTAAGGGCCTTGAAGGGTGATATTACTCAGGATTAACTCCCAAGAAAGAATGTGACGGAAGTTACTTAGATGGAAATGAAGGGATATTCTGAAAGAACTGGGCCTTAAAGTAGAAGGAGGTTGGGAAGACAAGGAGGAATGACTTAGGAGAAAAGAAGAGAAAGACAAGGAGGGGGCTCAGCATAGGCAAGATTGTAGAGATGTTGGCCATCAGTGATTTAGGCTGAGGCCCCATGTAACCCTGATAGTATTAATTCTCTGGAGGTGGAATAAAATAAGTATTTAGCAATAAATAATAAATAATAAAAAAACTTTAAAACCTTTGGCCCAGCAATTTCACTTGGAAATTATTAAAGACATATGCAAAAATGTACCTACAGTAGAATACTTTGTAACAATTTAAAAAGTCATCAAAGAAAGAAAAGCCATCAAAGAATACTTATTGGTATAAAGAAATATTTGAGCAATAGTAAATGAAAAAGGAAGGTTACAAATTGTATTATAGCATACTAGAGGCCTGGTACATGAAAATTCATGCACTGGAAGGGGGGGGTCCCTCAGCCCGACCTGCCCCCTCTCACAGTCCGAGAGCCCTCAGGGGTGGGAGGTGACCCGGCGATCAAGGGGAGGCCATGCCCCATCACACCTCTGCTGCTGCCACTGCCAGCAGCGCAAGCTTCAGCCGGCCCTGGTTACCTGAGCCTCAGATGGCCCTGGGCGGCTGGGCAGCTGCCATCCGAAGCTTGCCTGTGCCTCGGGCCGGCCCTGGGGGCTGGGGGGCTGAGGGGACTGGGGGACTCTGGAGGCAGGTATGTGGAGTGGCCGGCACCTGCTGCCCCTGTGGGGCTGAGGGGACTGGGCGCCACCATTTTGTGGCTGTGGGTGCCATCATCTTTGAGGGCGTGGCAGCAGTTAGCATATTCCCTCCTTATTGGCTGTGGGTGCCGCCATCTTTGCGATGGTGTGGGGGTCAGTTAGCATATTCCCTTTTTATTAGATAGGATTCCTTTTAAAAATAAATTAAGATGTACACAATTTGGTTATGTACCAAGTAGAAACACATTTTTGTACACCAAGAAATTAACAAGAATGTTCATAGAAATATTTTTAATAGTCCAAAATAGGAAACAACTGCCCCGCCAGGTAGCTCAGTTGGTTAGAGCATCGTCCCGATGAGCCAAGTGTGGGTTCGATCCCCAGTCAGGGTTCTGACAAGAATCAACCAATGAATGCATAAATAAGTAGAACAACAAATCAGTCTTTCTCTTTCTCTTTCTCTTTCTCCCTTATTCTCTCTCTAAAAATAAAAAAATAAAAAAACAAGACAAAATAGTAAACAACCCAAATAAGTGATGGTATATTCATACAATGGAATATTCTATAGCAATGAGATGAATAAACTACAACTGCATTCAACAATGTCAATGATTCTCATTAACATAACATTAAAAATACAAAAGATCATGATTCCATTTATATGAAATTCAGCAGGCAAAGTTGGTTTGTGCTCTTAGAAGTCAATAGCTGTTACTTTTTTTTTAGTCATTTTTTTTAATTGTGGGAAAATACACATAACATAAAACTTACCATTTTAACCATTTTAAAGTGTACAGTTCAGTGGCATTCATTACAGTCACAATGTTGTGTAACCATGATCTCCATCAGTTCCAGAACTTTAAGCAGTACCCACTGAGCAGTCACTCCCCATTCCTCCCTGCCCCCATGAAGTTACTTTTGAAGAGGAGAGAATAATTACGGGGGTGGGGGGGGGGAAGGACATAATGAGGGACTTCTGGATATTACTAGTGTTCTAGTTTTTAAAAGTCTGGGTGGGAATTATATGGCTGTATTCGTGTGAAAGTTTACCTAGCTGTACATTTGTGATTTATATACTTTTTGGATGTATGTTATATCTAAGTATACATAAATGTGTAGATCAGTTGATTTATAATGCCTTTAAAAGAAAATGTTCCTTACCATCAGAGGCAAAGGGAGTGTCACACCCAACTTGGCCTGGTCCCTGGTTTGCCTCAGGGCTGATACTTCTCTATCGGTCCATCGCCCTGCTTGGTTTCGGACCTGCCCCCTCTCTCTGGCTGCCTTTCTTCCTGGTGGGGGTGGAAGGAGTGTGTGGGGAGAATGAAGGAGAGAGGATGCTCCAGCTCTCCTTGGCCACTGGGTGGTTGTGCTGAGAGGACTCACTCCCTGCCAGGCTGGAATTCATCTTCACGTAAAAGCTGGGGAATGTGAAAAGATAAGGTAAAGGCCAAGGTGAGCAGACTGCTTGGACTGGCCTAAAAAAGCATCAGGTAGCAACCAAGGGCTTCAAGAAAGCAAATGTCCCTCTAGTCTGTCAAACCAGAGACAAGCAAGCACTCCAGAAAGAGATTTTCTTTCAGAGAGAAGAAGGGAGAGGGAGATAGAAACATCAATGATGAGAGAGAATCATTGACCAGCTGCCTCCTGAACTCCCCCTAATGCGGATTGAACCCACAACCTGGGCATGTGCCCTGATTGGGAATCGCACTGTGACCTCCTGATTCATGGGTCGATGCTCAACCACTGAGCCACACCAGCTGGGCCAGAAAGATTTTCATAAAAGAAGCCCTCTTCAATCACCCACATCCACCAAAAGAGGAAAGTACTAAGTTCTATCTACATGCAAGCTCCCCGTCCCTCTCTTTCAGGAATTCAAAATGCCTTTAAGCCACCTGGTCTTACTGGCTTTCTCATCTTTCAAATCTCAGTTTTTATCTTCACCCCCTCTAGGCACGCAGACATTACTAATCTCTCCCTCCTCTGTGCTTCCATAGCACCGTGTCTGTATCTCTACCGAGCAGCCACCATATTGTGTCATAAGTCTTTGTTGCCAAACTGTGGCAATAAAGAAGCTGGGACTAGGTTTTTTTGATCACTGCATCTCAACACCTCTGCCGCAGAGACCCTACAAACATGGATCTGATTGTTGGAAGGTGCGCCTTCTTTCTGCCTTTGACCCTTTCCCCACGTGATGTGACGGCATACATTCCTTTCCTTTTCCGTAGGCTTTTGTTCTTCAAGCCTTTCCTTGGTTCCAAGATTTTTTAAATTCTTCAGATAATATTACATGTTCGTGCATGCACTTGCCTTGGAGCCTGTGGTGCAGGTTTATGGCCCACTTCCGTGTGCAGAACGGAGCCTGCAGCCACCCCACTTCTCTCCAGTCCTTCCTTTTCGGGTACTTGTCCTGCTCTTCCTCCACAATTCCAGGAACTGAGCTTTTCTTTCTTTCTTTATTTTTCCAGTTTCCAAAGGCTTTATTAGTAAATATGCGTTAGAAAAGAAGGATAGATCCTATTGCTCCCAAGTCAATAGACTCAAGAGCCAGAGGGGACTGATGCTTTGTCCACCTCTTATTCATAGATCCAGCCAAATGCACAAGACGTGTAGTCACCCATTCTTTGGGCTTAGACCACAGGCTGATTTCTCTCTCAGTGCTTTTTACTGAATCGCTGCAGCGAATGATGTTCCTGCCAACCTGAATGCAAAGGTCTCCGTGAATGGTGCCTGGCTGAGAACCTGCTGGATTGGTCTTCCCAAGCATCGATCTCCCTGTCTTCACCACAGTCAGCCCTTCCCAGACCATGGTCACCACAGGCCCTGAGTCCACGTACTTCACCAGCCCAGGGTAGAACGGGTGGTCTTTCAGGTCAATGCGGTGCTGTTTCAGGAGCTCCTCAGAGGCCCGGTGGAACTTCATGGTGACGAGGCGGAACCCCTTCTTCTCGAAGCACTTGATGATGCTGCCCATCAGGCCGCACTGCATGCCGTCAGGCTTGATGGCGATGAAGGTGAGCTCCATGCTGGCCATGTTCTGAGAAGCGGGCTGGCTTGGCAGCTGTGCTGCACTGTGCAGCCAGAGCCCAGGAACTGAGCTTTTAGAGAGGAATGTCCCTCCCCACGGTAAAAGGTGTCCGTCCTATACTAGTCCTTTCCTTATTTGTTGAGCCCTCACAATATGCCAGGCACTGTGCTGGCTCATGGTCTAGCAGGAGAGACAGTCACAGCCTTAGACTGGTTCATTTACTCATTGACATCCTCTGGAAACATATAGCAAGTCATCTGATTGAGTCCTTGGTCAGGCACAGCTTCCTTAAGGAACTGACATTTCTGCCAGACGTTCAAAGTTAAGTACATGGAGGTTAAGGGGAAATGGGTAACAAAAGAGCCAAGTGAACTACATGTTTAAAGGGCCGCGAAGTATAGAGGATGGAAGGGAAAGAATGTTCAAGGATCTTAAAGACATTGCCAATATTTGAAGTGTGGAGCCGGGGGTAGGGGTCCCGATGAGGTTGAAGAAGTAGGTAGAGATGGAATAAGACAGAGCCTTGATATATATGATAAGCCTGCTTTAGTTAAAAATTTTTTGGTTGAAAGTGACCAAAATCCACCTAAGAAAAAAGGGAAGCTTTTATTGGCTCAGAAGCTACAAGTTCAGGGCTTTCAAGATCAAAGATGTCATTGAATTTTGACACCTCTCTCTGTCTCATCTTTGCTTTCCTTTGTGAGAACTTCATTCTAGGACTGGTCTCTGTGAAATGGCCTTCTGATCCTCCTTGTCACACAGAAGCCGAAGACTGGAGTGGAAGGGAATGGGGGGTGAAAGGCTAACTAATGAAAGCCACTCATCTTTCTTCCCCTCTTCAAGACCTTTAAGGTTACCTTCTTTTCAGGCTCTGTCCAGAGGTCCTCACCTGAGACTTCTTGGGGGAGGACAGAAAGCTTGGCCTGTTAGGGAATTTATGGAGGGAGGTAGAGAATGGATAGGTGAGGGACCCTGCTCCCAGACTCCAAAGCTGTTCGTTTTCTTAAGGTCAGCAAACCCACAGTCCCCTGTCTCTTTTCCTTAGGGCATTGTCTCTGCTGCAGCCTCAGCCCTCCGGGGAGGCAGGATCGTCTGGGTTTGATAAGAGAAAAAAGGAGAGCGGGGACCCAGAACCTCCTCCCGACTCCCGCCCCTCGTTCTGGCCTTCCGGTCCTCTGCACTAAGCGGGTCCTGACCTATTTGTCAGACTCGCACCGTTTCTCCCTCCCCTTCCCAAACAACCTCCGCGTCCTGCCCCAACTTCTGGGTTTCACAACTCCTCCGCCGTCGGCGAGCCGCCCTTCTTTTGCTTGACACACACCCCCTAACTAACCAGGACCAGCAAAAGAAGATTCCCATCCCGAGAGACCCCTTTTTACTGGGTTCCGGCGCTTCCGCCTCCGGGGCGAAGACTCCTCCCCCTCACCGTCCCAATTGTATTCCCTGCAAGAGCAGCCGGAAAAGCCTCCGCCGCTCAGAAGCCGGTACCTTCTCAGCCCACTGCACGCGCCCCAGAATTACCGCGGCGTCCCGGCCCGGCTCCCAGCCCGGAGCGGGCGGCGCGGGCTCCGGCGAGACTTCAGCACCACGGACAGCACCCGGACCGCGGCCCTTCGCCCTCGGCGCGCTCCCGCGGGTCTAGGTGAGGCGGCGAGCTATGCCCACAGCATGGCCTGGCGCTCCGAGCCCATGGCGCTGCTCCTCGGTTTCGGCCTCCTCTGGCTGTGCTCAGGTAATCACAGGTCACTGCGCTCTGTCTCACCGCGGTCAGGCTCAAAGGTGGAAGGAAGGGATTCCTAGAGCTGGAGGAGTCTGCTGGGAGTTAGGGGCCAGACCTCTGGGCCTGCAGGGAGGCCCTGGGGTGCTGCACTGGGAGGAGGACATCCCCTAAGGAGTAAGTGATGCAGGGAGGAGGTAGAAACCGGGGCAGTGGTGCTGGGAAGGGTGTGGACACACAAAGGAAGGAGGGAGGGAATCTCCCCAGGCTCTCCAGGCCAGCAGGAGGGCAGTCTCTGCAGCTGAGGTGCCACGGGAAACATTCTATCAAGAAATCTACCTGGTTCAGCACCCTCCTTTGTCTCTCCATCATTCCCTGTCCACCACATTGGGGTCCTGATTCTGGTCGCTCCACAGGGGCAAGGCAGAGGGGGGAGAGAAGTGACTCTTCAACGCTCTCCTAGGGCAGGACAGAAGACTTGGGAGGGCATAAGCTCTGCCAGGCTGGGGCCAGGGAGGAGCACTCTGAGGGGATGGGGTGTGTTTGTGCAGAGTTACAGAAGGTGAGAGAGTGTATGAAGGGCAGGTGCAAAGGAAATGTACAACCTAATGAGACTCCCACATGTGGAGGCACATCACGTGACTTGCATGCATAGATGAGCACTGACTGAGGGGAAGGGTGTGTGGTGGGACATGAATAACTGTTCCTTTTGACCACCCTCCAAAGCCGTCCCGGAATTGTAGGTATCTTCTAGGACCGTGGTCGGCAAACTGCGGCTCGCGAGCCACATGCGGCTCTTTGACCCCTTGAGTGTGGCTCTTCCACAAAATACCATGGCCTGGGCGAGTCTATTTTGAAGAAGTGGCATTAGAAGAAGTTTAAGTTTAAAACATTGGGCTCTCAAAAGAAATTTCAATCGTACTGTTGATATTTGGCTCTGTTGACTGAGTTTGCCGACCACTGCTCTAGGAGAAGCCATGAAACATGGGTTTCTCTTGAACCCACCCTCCGAGACCTTGCAGGAAGAGCAGGTCTCCACTGATGCCTGCAGAATGGTGTCTTAGTCTGCAGGAATCGGTGTTGGGCTGTGTGGGCAGCTTGGTCAGTGATGCCGGGGAGGGATTTCTCTCTGAGGGGCCTCCATGGGGAAACCTAAGCATTTGGCTGAGACCTTGGGGATGGAGCGTGGGGAAGCTACAGCCTCCTGTTTGGGCCTGGGTTGCCCCATTTGCCTCGGGAGAGTGGGGTCCTGGATGGGCCGTTCTTGCCTACTTACTTACTTCCTGCCCCTCAACCTGCTGCCCAGGAGTCGGGGGTACGGACACAGAGGAGCGGCTGGTGGAGCATCTCTTGGATCCTTCCCGCTACAACAAGCTTATCCGCCCAGCGACCAATGGCTCTGAGCTGGTGACAGTACAGCTCATGGTATCCCTGGCCCAGCTCATCAGTGTGGTGAGTGGGGTGTGTGTGTGTGTGTGTGTGTCTGTGTCCCAAACTCTATGCTCAGCTGCTGAAATCCACACGCCAGAATGTGTTCATGTTTGTGCTTACTCCTCTGGGGTTCCCAAGGCTTGGGAGGTGTGGGAGGAACCATGGGTGGGTGTGGTGGGCTGAACAGCTGGAGGGCCTTCTCAACAGCTTCTCTTCTTTCCTGTAGCATGAGCGGGAGCAGGTCATGACCACCAATGTCTGGCTGACCCAGGTTAGTGCTCTTCCCACCCACACCCCTGGTCTCCTCTTTCCTCCTTTTCCCTTTCTTTTCCTGTGTCTTTCCCCTCCTTAATCTCCTGAAAAGAGGCAGAAAGGTATAGACTTTGGAGTCCCAATGAACTGGATTTGCATCTTGGTTCTTCCACTCACCGGCTCTGTGACGTGAACATGTTAGACTCTGCAAGATTCATTTTCTCGTTTGTAAAATGAGGATTCTAATGTCTTGGATCAGCTGTTAAAATTAAATGAGAAAGTATTTTATGATTCACATTTGCTGGGCAGAGATTAGTCACCATGGGAAGGTGATGGCTTGAAAAGCTTCCTCAAGCCAGATGGGCCCCCTCTTGTCCCTCTCCTTGACCTTGAGCCCTTCCCAGGGCAGAGGCTGATGTTGCCTCCCTCTCTCCCTTTCTCAGGAATGGGAGGATTATCGCCTTACTTGGAATCCTGAGGAGTTCGACAACATGAAGAAAGTTCGACTCCCTTCCAAACACATCTGGCTCCCAGATGTGGTCCTATATAACAAGTAGGTGACCCTGGAGTAATGGGGAGGCTGGGGGAGACCATGGGAGTGCTCAGGGGAGGAAGGGGTCCTGGGGAAAGTAAGTCAGCTCATGCTGGGTATAGAGAAGATATTTTTCTTTGGCACAGATTCAATCACTACCCAGATAGACAGACCCAGACCAGAGATGTATAATATGGACAGCCAAGGTGACTTGGCCCCTGGTCAGCCCCCTCTCAGCCAGTTAGGAGTCCCTGTGTTTGGAGCTGCAGTGGGATACAAATAAGGATGGACAGCCCTCGGTGCCTAAACTGATTCACAGTTCAGTTCCCGGTCAGGCCACATGCCTGGGTTGTGGGCTCCATCCTTAGTGGGGGGCATGCAGGAGGCAGCCAATCAATGTTTCTCTCTCATCATTGATGTTTCTGTCTCTCTCTCCCTCTTCCTTCCTCTCTGAAATCAATAAAAAAATATATATTTTTAAAAAGGAATAGACTTTTTCCTGGAGGCTTAGGCAGGATCAGAGAACATGGAGGTCTCAGTTTCTCCTCCAGGTTCCATACCCTCTCCTGAAATAATAAATAATCCCTCTTGCCCCCAAGATCCAAAACCACCAGTGGGACTATCTCTTCCTCCCACCTGCCTCTGTCCCCCTCCATTGCTCAGGGAGCCTCATTCTGGCCTCCCTGCCCCACCTCAACTCCCCCTTCCACATGTGAAGCAAACAACTTACACAATGCATGACAAGTAGCAGATGTGGCCCTCACCCCCTTCATCCAGTTCTTCATCTCTGAGGCCTCCCAGATCTCCTCAGAGAACACCTCTTCTCCCCACAAACCCACCCAGATGCCATTCTCGCTCAATTCCTGCTCTACCACCTTCTACTCTGGACCTGGGTTTCCTCTCCTGCCAGTGAGGGCTGGGTTGGTGGGTGGGGATGGGGGGACGCTGAGGCCAGGGCTGACTTCTTCTCCTCGCTCGGCAGCGCTGATGGCATGTACGAGGTGTCCTTCTATTCCAACGCCCTGGTCTCCTACGACGGCAGCATCTTCTGGCTGCCGCCTGCCATCTACAAGAGCGCCTGCAAGATCGAGGTGAAGCACTTCCCCTTCGACCAGCAGAACTGCACCATGAAGTTCCGCTCCTGGACCTACGACCGCACCGAGATCGACCTGGTGCTCAAGAGCGACGTGGCCAGCCTGGACGACTTCACGCCCAGCGGCGAGTGGGACATCGTGGCGCTGCCAGGCCGGCGCAACGAGAACCCCGAGGACTCGACGTACGTGGACATCACCTACGACTTCATCATCCGCCGCAAGCCGCTCTTCTACACCATCAACCTCATCATCCCCTGCGTGCTCATCACCTCGCTGGCCATCCTCGTCTTCTACCTGCCGTCCGACTGCGGCGAGAAGATGACGCTGTGCATCTCCGTGCTGCTGGCGCTCACCGTCTTCCTGCTGCTCATCTCCAAGATCGTGCCGCCCACCTCCCTGGACGTGCCGCTGGTGGGCAAGTACCTCATGTTCACCATGGTGCTCGTCACCTTCTCCATCGTCACCAGCGTGTGCGTGCTCAACGTGCACCACCGCTCGCCCACCACGCACACCATGGCGCCCTGGGTCAAGGTGCTGTTCCTGGAGAAGCTGCCGGCGCTGCTCTTCATGCAGCAGCCGCGCCACCACTGCGCCCGCCAGCGCCTGCGCCAGAGGCGGCGCCAGCGGGAGCGCGAGGGCGCGGGAGCCCCCTTTTTCCGCGAAGCCCCCGGGGCCGACTCCTGCACGTGCTTCGTCAACCACGCGTCTGTCCAGGGCTTGGCGGGGGCCTTCGGGGCGGAGCCCGCGCCCGCCGCCGTCCCTGGGCGCTTGCGGGGGCCTTGCGGCTGCGGCCTCCGGGAGGCAGTGGACGGCGTGCGCTTCATCGCGGACCACATGCGCAGCGAGGACGAGGACCAGAGCGTGAGTGCGGGGGTGGGGGGGGGGGGGGACGGGGGACTCAGGGCGTGGGTGCTGCGGGATCTGGAAAGCAGTCGCCTGGTGTAGAGACCCGCAAAGCTGTGGTCGGGCTGGATGCGGGAATGGGAGTCGGCTGGGGGCTGGGGGCTTGGGTGCTGGCCAGGGTTTTGGATTGGCTTCCGAGATGAGGCGCCGCCCAAGCTGGGGTCCTCCAGGATGACCTTGCGGCTTCCTGAGGACCAGCACCCAGTGGGGAGATGCCCCGGGTGGGGCGTCACGAGTGTCTGGAGGGCGGCCAGGAAGGGAGGAGGCCCTTCCGAGTTGGCAGTGGGCCTGTACCGCCGCTCGCATTCCCAAGTCCAAGTTGTTAATCTTCAGCTCTTAGCACAAACCCAGACTGCGTTCTTCGTGTGCCCCCGGGGGAAGGGAAGGCAGAACTAAAGGCAGCGGGAGGAGGGGGGGGTGAGGAGGGGGTGTTCAGAGGTTCCAAGGGCCTGCTGTGGAGGAGACAGTCCCCAATCAATACACTGATTCTGCTCGTCTGGGTCCAGGGGAATGGCCTTGTGACACATTTATGGAGGTGGGGGTGGGTGAGACTCGCCCCCAGCCTTCTGCACAGCTGGCTTTTCCTGGCAGCTCCCCAGAAAGGCGACTCCCATGGTTTCCAAATCGGAGAGCCACGTATGAAGAGTTGACATGCCCCTACTTTGAGTGCCCCCCCCAAACTCAGTCTTTGGGTACCTGGCTAGTTCCAGGCAGCTGCTCAGCTGTTGCCATGGTGACCAGTGAGGTTTTTTGCTGGGTCGCTGCCATTCCAGTTTGAGGGTGAAGAAGGGCGAGCTCCTGCACTGCTGTTTGGGGGGAGGGGGAGGAGGACTTCAGCGCCTGGCGTTTGAGCGGGTCCTGAGGGCAAAAGAGGTGTTGCCCAGGCTGGAGGTGATGGGGTGGAAGCCTCGGAGCCAGCAGAGGCCAAGCAGAGGCTGCACGGGTGGGGGCGGGGGTGCAGGAATCCAGCCAGCTTCTCACAGCTCCGCCCCCTGCCGCAGTGCACGCATGTCATGTGCATTTACCCAGCAGGGTGCCGAGGATGCAGTGACCTACTTGGCTGCCTCCCAGGCATCTCCAACTGAACATGTCCCAAACAGTGCTTGATCTACACCCCCACCTCCTCCTCTTCTCACCTCCTATTTTAGCAAATGGCATCACCTTCCACCTGATGGGTTCAGACTAAAAACCTGGAGTGACTCTCGACTTCTGGAGTAAATCTTTAAAATATATATATTTTTATTGATTCTTTTTTAGAGAGAGAGGAAGGGAGAGGGAGAGAGAGAAACATCCATGTGAGAACATGGATCAGCTGCCTCGTGCATGCTGCCTATGGGGGATCGAGCTCGCAACCTGGGCATGTAGTCTGACGTGGATCCAGCTGACAACCTTACAGTGCATAGGATGATGCCCAGCCAACTGAGCCACACCAGTGTGTTTTTCTCCTTGTTAATCCTCATCTGAGGATATTTAAAAAAAAAATGTACTTGTGTTGATTTCAGAGAGGAAGGGAGAGGGAGAGAGATAGAAACATCAGTGATGAGAGAGAATCATTGATCCGCTGCCTCCTGCACACACCTCACTGGGGTTTGAGCCCACAACCTGGGCACGTGCCCTGATTGGGAAATTGAACCATGACCTCCTGGTTCATAAGTCAATGCTCAACCTCTGAGCCACACCAGCCATGCTCACCTGAGAATATTTGTTCCTTTGCTTTTTCAGAGAGAATGGAAGGGAGGGACGGAGGGAGGGAGAGAGAGAAACATTGATGTAAGAGAGACACATTGATTGGTTGCCTTCCTGCATGCAGCCCCATAGGAGGCAGAGAATGAACCCACAACCCAGGTACATGCCCTTGACCAGGAATTGAACCTGAGACCTTTTGGTGCGCAGGGTGATGCTCCAACCACTGAGGCATGCTGGCCAAGGCTGCTTTTTTTTTTTTTTTTAACCTCACCTGAGGATTTGTTTTCATTGGTCTCAGAGAGAAAGGAAGGGAGAGCTGCACCGGAAGAGAGAAAGAGAGAGAGAGAGAGAGAGAGAGAGAGAGAGAGAGAGAGAGAGAGAGAGAGAGAGAAACATTGACGTGAGAAACATGGATCGGTTGCCTTGAGTATGTGCCCCAAATGGGGTTTGAACCCGAAACCTAGGTATGTGCCCTGACTGGAAATCGAGCCTGCAGTCTTCTGGTGCATGGAATGATGTTCCAACCAACTAAGCTGCCCGGCCAGGGTGTAATTCTTTTATTTTTATTTATTTTGTGTCCATCTCCCTCAGTAGACTGTAACCCACAGGATGTGTTTGTCTTGCTCTCATTATGTCCCCAGTGCCAGCATGGTGCCAGGCACATAGTAGGCATACCTGTGACATGCGTGAGTCATTATTCAGCTGCTGACTAAATGAAGGTGCAGGAGTGCCTTCTTCCCATCCCCCAGCTAGCTGGGCTGCAGGTGAACATGTGGGCGAAGACCTAGACTCAGGCTGGAGTGAAGCAGCTCTGAGGGGAGCCAGAGCTTCCCCGGAAACCCACAGAGGACATTGTCTTTTTGACTAATTTGTTCACCTCTGGGACTTAGTCCTCACCGCCTGGGGCCTGTGTGCTCAAGATGATACTGTTGGATGGGGCTCCCCATGCAGTCATGTAAGGAGCAGAGGGAGCCATTCATTTACTAATTCAACACCCATTTACTGGTACTCCGTGCTCCATGTGCTGGAATTACAAAGATGAATTTGACGGGCCCTTGTAATTTAGGAGCTGAAGGAAGAGGTATGGGGCGGGGGTGGGGCGCAGATATGCAAACTGGAATGGTAACACAATGCAGTAAAAATACAGTGCTAGAAATGTGTACACAGTGTTAAAGGAACCCAGACGGGACAAAGGTTCATTATCAGGGGCATCAGAAAAGCTTTCATAGAAGAGGTGACATTTGATTTGGGCTTTGAAGGATGTATAGGAGTTCACCAGGTATAGACAGAGAGGACAGGAATTCTAGACAGAAAAGAAACCCAAAGGCATGGAGAACTGAGAGAACATGTGGGGTTTGGTAAATCTGAGGTATAGCATGGAAGAGGATAGGGGGTAGGCTCATATTGCCATGGGTGGGTCTTGATTCTGATTTTGGGAGTTTGGATAGGTCCTGAAGGCAGGGGGGCCACTGCTGGAGGCTTTTAAGCATGCGTTGGAAAGGTCACTCTGGGGTCATGAGGGAGAGGCGTGTGGTGTGTGTGTGTGTGTCTGTGTGTGTAAGGTGGGACCTGCTTATACCCATTCCGTTCCTATCTTTCATCATGTGACTGATATACTTGGGCATCATTTGTCTCCGCACAGGTGTGCGAGGACTGGAAGTATGTCGCCATGGTGATCGACCGGCTATTCCTTTGGATCTTTGTCTTCGTCTGTGTCTTTGGCACCATCGGGATGTTCCTACAGCCTCTCTTCCAGAACTACACCACCGCCACCTTCCTCCATGCAGACCACTCGGCTCCCGGCTCCAAGTGAGCCTCCCTCACCCAGCTCCAGGGCCCTTCGCCCCTTTGCCCTCCGTTGCACAATAGTTTTGGGTGGAAGAGGATGAGCTACCAGGAAGAGGGGCGCTGCCCACAAAGATCCATCCTTCCACGTCTCCTGGAGCCCCTCCCCCCCACACCTGGGTCCACTCACAGCCGGCTGCACCTGGAAGCTGGGCTGGCCGCTCGCCTCCTCCTGCACCAATCGTGTTGCTGGTGGAGGATGAAGGCTGAGAAAAGGAGGATGGAGAGATCAGCGACTTCCAGCCTGAGGAAAGTGTGAAGGGGAAGGGCCCACGAAGGGGCCAGAATCTTCCACTGCCTCCCAGTCTGGGAAAGGGTGTGGAGGAGGAGGGGAGAGGGACAGGGGCTCCGACTCTGTGCTGGGCTGGCCCAACACAATGGCAGCTCAGCAGGGAGGAGCAAGAGGAGAGAGGCCTGGCTGTGACCTGACGCTTGCCTTAGCGCCGGTGAACTGCAGCTGGGCTGGGTGGGCCTCACCGTGGGCACAGGTTCCTGCCCAGAGGTTCGTCTGCTGCTGTGGTCAGACTCCTGGAGGAAGCTTGCAGCCCAGGCCCACAGCCCCAGCTCCCCTCCTCCTGGTGAGGCATTCTCCACACCCCCAGTTCCCCTCCTCCCGGTGAGGCATTCTCCACACCCCCAGCTCCCCTCCTCCCGGTGAGGCATTCTCCACACCCCCAGCTCCCCTCCTCCTGGTGAGGCATTCTCCACACCCCCTGGACTTCCCTTCCTTTCTTGCTCGGCCAGGGTGTGATGGGCAAGACTGGGGATGGGGAGCCTCTGAGTTTTGAGTCTTTGCGTGACCTGCTTGGAGCCTGGGGTCTGAGTATACACACTTTGTGAGAAGGCTGTTTTTTTACCCCCAGTTGAACTGACTGGTTGTTTGAAGTAAGTGAAGGATGCTAGCTGTAAGCAGACCCAGCTTTTTAAAATTGTTTAAATATATTTTTTATTGATTTTAGAGAGGAGGGAGAGGGACAGAGAGAGAGAAACATCAATCGGCTGCCTCCTGCATACGCTACCCTGGGGATCCATCCTGCAACCTGGGCATGTGCCCTAACTGGGAATCGAACCATGACCACCCGGTTCATAGGTCAACTCTCAACCACTGGGCCACACTGGCCGGGTCAGACCCAGCCTTTTCGCTTCAGCAGAGCCGGCCGCCGGGAGTGGCCACATCAGGATGTAGGGCTGCTCCTGCTCCGCCCTACTCTTCAGGGCTCTGTTCTTCCTGCTCTCGCCCCTCCGCTTACCCCGCCCACCCGAACCCGAGCCAGGGTGCAGTGGGACCGGACTGCTGCTGCCAGTAGCTCCCCAGAGGCCCCCCGTCCTGGGAGGCTGTGGAGGCTGTATGCTGACACTGCTCCCAGGGGACAGCTGGAGGCCGCCTGGCCTGTTAGCACAGGAGAAATCTTACGGGATCTTCTGTCCCCATCCCTGCCACGGGACTGGCTCTGATTTATGGTCCCAGCCTGTGCTCAGTGCTGGGCCAGCAGGTGGCCGGCCACAGAGGGGTCAGTCTGCCAAGTGCACTGAGGGGTCTGGCCCCCACACACCATGCTGTTCTCGAGCCCGGCTGGACTCCTGTGCCTCCAGGCCCAGCACAGGTTGGGGTGCCAGGGCGGGAGAGGAGACACACGGCATATGCAGAGCGCCGAACAGGGGTCACATTCTGGATTCTAGTCTCAGCTCTGCCACTTAACCATCTTGAGCAGTCTCTGCCCTGTTAAGTCTCTGTTCCTCACCTATGAAATGGGGGCAGTGATGCCCTCTTTATGGGGCTGCTGTGAGGATGAGGTGATGTTTGTGAAAAAGCCCAGGGCTCTCGTGGGCACAGAGTGGATGGTCTATTACTGTGGAGTCAGAGAGCAGTCAGAGCTGGTGGGAATGGGGTCACCTGTCATGTCAGTCTCCCCCTAGACCCTTGCTTACCCTCTCTCTCTTTCTTTTTAGTCTTTATGTACTTTTATTTTATTTTAAAAAAACCTTTATTGTTGAGAGTATTACAGATGTCCCTCTCCCCGCCCCCGCCACCCCACTGCTCCCCTCTACCCAGTTCCTGCCCCACCCCAGGCCTTCACCACCCTATTGTCTGTGTCCGTAGGTAAGATCTTTGGTTAATCTCTTCCCGCCCCCCACCCCAATTCCCTCTGAGATTCATCAGTCTGTTCCATGCTTCCATGACTCTGACTCTGTTTTATTCACCAGTTTATTTTGTTCATTAGATTTCTTGTTCATCTTGATTTTTAGATTTAATTGTTGATAGATATGTATTTGTTGCCATTTTATTGTTCATATTTTTTATCTTTCCTTCTTCTTCTTAAATAATACCCTTCAACATCCTATATAATAAAAGTCTAATATGCAAATTGTCTCCTTGACCAGGAGTTCGACTGTGAGTTCAAGCAGGGAGCGGGACCACTGGCCAACCTCCCGTGGCCCCTCCCCTCTGCCATCCCTGCCCCCCTATCCCTCCCCCCCACACTCAGGGGATCTCATCTATGCATGAATTTGTGCACTGGGCCTCTAGTTTCATATAATACTGGTTTGGTGGATGAATTCCTTTAGCTTTTTCTTGTTTGTGAAGCTCTTTATCTGACCCTCAATTCTAAATGAGAGCTTTGCTGGGTAGAGTAATCTTGGTTGAAGGTCCTTACTATTTATCACTTTGAATATTTCTTGCTACTCCCATCTGGCCTGCATAGTTTCTGTTGAGAAATCAGCTGACAGTCATATGGGTGCTCCCTTGTAGGTAACTAACTGCTTTTCTCTTACTTCTTTTAAGATTCTCTCTTTGTTTTTAAACCTTGGCATTTTAATTATGATGTGTCTTGGTGTGGGCCTCTTTGGGTTCCTCTTGTTTGGGACTCTCTGAGCTTCCTGGACTTGTAAGTCTGTTTGTTTCACCAGGTAGGGGAAATTTTCTGTCTTTATTTCTTCAAATAGGTTTTTAATATCTTGCTCTCTCTCTTTTCCTTCTAGCCGCCCCCCCCCCCCCCCCCCCGCTAATGTGAATGTTGGTACGCTTGAAGTTGTCCCAGAGGCTCCTTACACTTTCTTCATATTTTTGGATTCTTTTTTATTTTTTCTCTTCTGATTGGGTGTTTTTTGCTTCCTCATATTCCAAATCATTGATTTGATTCTTGGAATCCTCTACTCTATTGTTGAATCCCTGTAAATTATTCTTTATTACAATTAGTGTATGCTTAATTTCTGACTGGTCCTTTTTCATGTCTTTGACATTCTCATTATAAGATCTTTGAAGTAACCTTATAACCATGGTTTTGAACTCTGTATCTAGTAGTTTGCTTGCTTCCATTTCTTTCATTTATGACATGTTTCTTTGTCTCTGCATTTTAAAAATATATTTTATTGATTTTTTACAGAGAGGAAGGGAGAGGCATAGAGAGTTAGAAACATCGATGAGAGAGAAACATCGATCAGCTGCCTCCTGCACACCCCCCACTGGGGATGTGCCCGCGACCAAGGTACATGCCCTTGACCGTAATTGAACCTGGGACCTTTCAGTCCACAGGCCGACGCTCTATCCACTGAGCCAAACCAGTTAGGGCTGCCTCTGCATTTTGGCTGCTTCCCTGTGTTTGTTTCTGTGTGTTAGATAGAGCTACTCTGTCTCCTGGAATTGGGGGAGTGGCCTTGTGTAGTAGGTGCTGTAGGGCCCAGTGGCTCAGCCTCCCCAGTCACCTGAGTGGGCACCCTAGGTGCACCCCTGTGTGGGCTGTGTGCACAGTCTTGTAGTTGAGCCTCGATTGCTGTTGGCGTCTCTGGGAGGAGTCGACCTCCAGGCCAATTGGCTGTGAGGACCAGCTGTGAGAACAGTGGGAGAGCTGCTGGGCTAGAGCCGGGTCTCGGGCCTTTTATCGATAGATTTGGGGCACGTGGTCACCAGCTGCAGCTTGTCTGAAGCCTGAGGCAGGACAGGCTGTTCTTGTGGAAAAGCTGCTGCAAACAGCTTAGGGTGAGCCTGCAAATTGGATGGGGCGGGGTCTCAGGGAATCATTAGGGCGGAGCAAACAGTGTTCTCCAGGCTGATAGAGACTCCAATATGCCTGCCAGTCAGCCCTGCCACAGGGGAGGTCCCGGCACCGGGACCATGACCCTTGCGAGCACCCCTGTCTGGGATAAAGCCGCCCCGAGTTCCTGCCCTGATGCCAGACAACCCATTTCCTCCCCGTGTGTCCAGCGCTGGAGCTCAGAAGAAGCCGACCGTGTAAGTTTGTGCGCCGGCCCTTCACACCTGGGATTCCAGCAGCCTCGGTGTCCCTCAGCCCCAGCCCCCGGTGGTTTTTTCAGCCTGTAGTTGCGTGGACTTCTCTCCCCAGCTCTGGAACGCTGGGCTGGGGTTTGGTGTGGGGCTGGGACCCCCTGCTCCTCACAGGCCGCCTCCACAGAGACCATCTCCCTCTGGATTAAAAATACAGCACACACGGGTGTGAGACCGGCCGGTCCCTCGCCTCCCCGACTCCTACGGGTCTCAGAGTGCTTTCTTCGTTACCTTTCTAGCTGTGATGAAAAGTAGGCCTTCCGTTCAGCCAGCTTTCGTGGTGGTTCTGCATTTCAGCTGTGATTTTGATGTGGTTGTGGGAGGCGGCGAGTGCAGGCGTTTATTGGTGGGCTTGGGGCGCGCTGTCACCAGCTGCCGCTGGTTGGAGGGTTTCAGCGAAGTCTGAAGCCCAAGCCGGGACATCTTGGTTCTCCTCTACCCCATCTCTTTCTCGAACAAACCAAGTCGCCCCAAACAGGGCCCGTGTCTGGGGGAACTGAGAGCTGGAGGGAGTGCTCTGGGAGTCTAGCGCCAAAGTTGGCAAACCGCGGCTCGCGAGCCACATGCGGCTCTTTGGCCCCTTGAGTGTGGCTCTTCCACAAAATACCACGGCCTGGGCGAGTCTATTTTGAAGACGTGGCATTAGAAGTTTAGGTTTAAAAAATTCGGCTCTCAAAAGAAATTTCAATCATTGTACTGTTGGTATTTGGCTCTGTTGACTAATGAGTTTGCCGACCACTGTTCTAGCGGGTGGGTCTCTCTGGAGCATCTTCAGGTGGAACTGGCCTTGGCCCTGACCTCCCTTCTGGGTCAGCTCCTCCTGATGCAGGTGTGCTCAGGGCTCCCTGCTGACCGAGGCCTTCCTGGTGGTGAGTGTGAGGTGTCCCCAGTGCCCTCACCCGCCGGCCACAACAGGCTTCAGACAGCTCTCCGGGGGTGGGGGTGGGGGGTAGTGTCTTGGCTCCATGGAAACGCACTTCTCCTAGAACAGCACATGGAGAGTTGCCAGAACGATGCCTGGCCTCCCCTCAAACTCGTAGCCCTAAGGAACCTGAAACAGCGACTGGAAAGGAACTCCGTCTGCAGGGTTGGTGTCTCCCTCCGAAGGGAAGGGTGCTGGCCGGGGGCCCGCCAGGCTGGCTCTCCCAGGCTGCTGGCCCGTCAGCGGCTGCGGCTGGCTGCCCTCGCTTTAGTCCTCCCCCCGGTGGCTGTTGTCCGGGGGAGCCAGCAGACGGTGCTAGAGGGACTTGGAGAGCAGCTCCTCCCGATCCTCTCCAGATACAAAAGGAAACCGAGGCCTGGAGACTCGTTGCTGCCTGACCTTGTACAAGCACCTTACTCCAATTTGCTCATCCTCATCTGTAAAATGGGGGTGAGAGAGTGGGCTGGGGGCTGCAGCAAGGAAGAGAGGGATCGACGTACATGAAGGGGCTAACCAGGCAGGGTCCCTGGGCAGTGCCATTCCCTCCATCTCTGGCTTCAGCCCTCTGGGGACCATCCCAGTGGGGAGGGCAGAGGAGGGGCGAGGAGGACGCCACTGCGAGGGCCAGAGGGCCAGGTGTTACGTATCAGAGCAGGGTCTGAGCCCTCCAGGCCACGGGGAGCTTTGGAGAACCAGGTTCTCCATTCTCGGGTCTTCTGTCCTCGTCCCTTGGTGTGGTCTGGGCAGCGCCTTGCCCCTTCCTTGGTGGGGCTGTTTCTAGAGAGAATCCGGTCCCCGGCTCAGCGCTGGGCACGGACCAGAGGCCCCACATCTGAAGAGGGAGGAGAGACGCCGGATTGCAGCCTGAGTGAGGTGGCCTGGGAGGGGGGCAGTGAGGGAACGAGTAGGGATGGTCTCCATCAGAAACGGCAAGACCACCGGCGGCCTGAGAGCCGTTTTTGTCTGAAGAGAGCGCCTGCAGACTCTGCTTTTGACAGTCGGCACTGCAGCAGGGGGACGGCAGCTTCCTGGGCGCGAGGGAGCTAATACGGGAACAGCTGGTACCACGTTATTGGAAATGTAAACGCAAATGAGACACGGGCAGCCCCAGCTGGCATTTTCTGCAGAGCAAGGCTGTGCGGAGGGAAGGCTGTTTCCCTCCGAGGAACTAGGGGTGCTCTTGGGATTTGGGGAGCTTTGACGCCCGTTTGGTTTCCTTCCAACTGCAGTATTAACTACTGTTTACCACGGGCTTCAGAGGCACTGTCTCCTTCCTCACCACAGCCCTGCCGGGAAGGGGCCCGTGGACAGAACACGGGGCTCAGAGGCCAAGTGACAGCTGCCGAGCAGGGCTGGGCCCGAAACCTGACTCACGGCCCCGGGTCCGCGCGCTCCCGCGGCTGAGATGGGGAGAAGGACAGTGAGGGGCTCTCAGGGTCTTTTCTGAATTCATTCCCAAGCCAGGGTGGGCCCGGGTCCAGGTGTCACCCTCGGCTTCTCGGCTGGTGTCACAGCCTCCCACTCACCCACCAGACTCGACAGAGGACAAGCAGTCACCTGTTTTTTATTTTTAGTTTTTTTTTAAATGTAAATACAGATTTATTTGTACCCACACCAACGAAGAAAAGCAGTCTTCTGACAGATGGAGGCCATTAGATGCTTAGGTAGCTGACTCTGGGCCCCACTACAATGGGGAGACTTGCTTTGTTCCTTCAGAGGTTGGGGCGACAGTAGCCATCACTCGGCAGGCTTTTTCAGTGGGGCTTCCTCCTCCTCTAATTCCTTGTGATGGACAAGCCGGCGTTGCAGGCAGTTAGTTACTCTTCTGTCCTCCAGGTGCGTTCCCCTGAAGCATGAGGCAGCGTGTCCTTGTTGGCAGAAGCCTGGTCTTCGCGTCTAGCAGCAGCTCCGTTAATCGGCTCTCCAATTCCAGAGCAGACGCTAGAGCTTGCATGCCGGTGCCCCAGTTCTCTCTCTCAGGCCTCAATCCCCGGGAGGCAGGTGGTACTCTCACATCCTCTGAGATCGGAGGAATCCCTTTCCATGTTCCCTCTCCACCTCAGCTTGATTTTCAGTGCCTGTGGCATCACGAGGTTCTTCTGGGGCTCCCATGTAATAACAGGCCACAGCGAGGTGGGCATCACCCATGTGCAGCTCACAGATGCCATGTGATTCATAGCAGCCCTCCATGCTCAGAGAGGGGGTGCTGGGCTGCCATCACAGCTCTAGAGAAAACCAGGCATAAACAGTGCTCAGCAGTCAGCTTTTAATCTTCATCCCAGCAGGTCCAAGAGGTCAGTGTGATAGTCACATGGTTCCTAAGGGGCTGTAGGTCCAGGACACCTCACTGATCTGCCCTGGGTGCCCATCTCCCCGACATGCCTTGCTTGGCCTCCTTTGTCTGTGCTCCTGGTCTAACCCACTCCAGGCCAGACTCATTAGGAACTCAAGATTCCTTTTTTTTTTTTACTTAAAAAAAATCTTTATTGTTGAAAGTATTACATATGTCCCTCTTTCCCCTCCTTACCCATGGACCTCCTTCAGCCACCCCCCTACTCCTGCCCCAGGCCTTTACCACCCTATTGTCAGTGTCCATAGGTTATATATATTTGCATACAAGTTATTTGTTTGATCACTTCCCACCCGCCTACCCTCCCCCGCCTTCCCTCCGAGATTCTGCACTCTGTTCCATGTCTCTGGATCCACTCCGTTCATCAGTTTATTAATTAGATTCCACATATGAGTGAGATCATGTGATACTTGTCTTTCTCTGACTGGTTTATTTCACGTAGCATAATATTCTCTAGGTCCCTCCATGCTGTCTCAAAGGGTAAAGAGATCCTTCATTTTAACTGCAGCATAGTATTCCTTGGTATAAATGTGCCACAGCTTTTTTATCTACTGATGGGCACTTGGGCTGTTTCCAGATCTTAGCTACTGTAAATTGTGCTGCTATGAACATAGGGGTGCATACATTCTTTCTGATTGGTGTTTCAGGTTTCTTAGGATATATTCCTAGAAGTGGGATCACTGGGCCCAACGGAAGTTCCGTATTTAGTTTTTTGAGGAAACTCCATACTGTATTCCATAATGGCTGCACCAGCCTGCATTCCCTCCAGCAGTGTACTAGGGTTCCCTTTCTCCACATTCTCGCTGTCATTTGTTGATTTGTTGATGGTAGCCATTCTGACAGGTGTGAGGTGACACCTCATCATCGTTTTAATTTGCATCTCTCTGATGATCAGTGACTTTGAGCATTTTTTCATATGTCTCTTGGCCATCTGTATGTCCACTTTGGAGAAGTGTCTGTTTAGGTCCTTTGCCCATTTTTTGATTGGATTGGTGTCTTCCTTTGCTAAGCTGTATGAGTTCCTTATATATTTTGGATATTAACCCTTTATCAGATGAATCATTGTTCTCCCAGACGGTGGGCTCCTTTTTCGTTTTGTTGATGGTTTCTTTTGCTGTGCAGCAGCTTTTAATTTTGTAGTCCCATTTGTTTATTTTCTCCTTAGTTTCCTGCCCTAGGAGATGTATCTATAAACATATTGCTATGAGAGATGTCTGAGATTTGCTGCCTATGGTTTCTTCTATGAAATTATGGTTTCCTGACTTATATTTAAGTCTTTTATCCACCTTGAATTTATTCTTGTGTATGGTGTAAGTTGGTTTGTCTAGTTTCATTTTTTTGTATGGATCTGCCCAATTTTTCCAACACCATTTATTGAAGACTATCTTGTCTCCATTGTATGTTATTGCCTCCTTTGTCAAATATTGAGCATAATGGTTTGGGTTGATTTCTGGGGTCTCTGTTCTGTTCCATTGATCTAGATGCCTGTTCTTGTGCCAGTAGCAGGCTGTTTTGATTACGGTGGCTTTGTAGTATAACTTGTTGTTTGGTACTGTGATTCCTCCAACTTTGTTATTCTTTCTCAAGACTGCTGCAGCTGTTTGGGATCTTTTTTGGTTTTATATAAAATTTTGGAGTATTCTAGATCTGTGAAATACGCTGTTGGAATTTTAATAGGGATTGCATTGAATCTGTAGACTGCCTGGGATAGTATGGACATTTTAATGATGCTAATTCTACCAATCTATAAACATGGTATATTCTTCCATTTGTTTATATCTTCCTCTATCTCTTTTTTCAACATCCTGAAGTTTTCTGAGTACAAGCCTTTTACCTCCTTGGTTAAGTTTACTCCTAAGTATCTTAATTTTTGTTTGCAATGGTAAATGGGATTTATTTTTCTTTCTGAGAATTCATTATTGGTGTATAAAAAAGCTATTGATTTTTGCATGTTGATTTTGTAGCCTGCTACATTGCCAAATCCATTTATTAAATCTAGTAGTTTCTTGATGGAGTCTTTAGGGTTTTCTATGTACAATATTATCATCTGCAAATAATGAGTTTTGCCTCCTCCTTTCCAATTTGGATGCCTTTTATTTTTCTTCTCGTCTGGTTGCTGTGGCGAGGACTCCCAGTACTATGTTGAAGAAGAGTGGTGAAAGCGGACATCCTTGTAGGAACTCAAGATTCTTGTAAAGACAAGCTGTTTCCAAAGACATCTTGTCTGTTCTATTGGGGGGCAGGGAGGACCCAGGTTGGCAAATATGGGAAAATCAGAGAATGCTGGGAAAAAGCGTCATGAGGTTAAAGACAGAAGAACCTAAAGAGAAGTTCAGTGGAAATTGTGCAGTTAGTGTGATTTGCTGCCTTCCAGTCTGTTCGTTAGATGGAAATGAAATGACCAAATGGCTGGGCCTGTAGGAGACAGAGCCCAGACACAGCTCCTGGGGGGCAGGGCAGAGGCGGGTGCCGGGGCCTCCTCTCACAGTCCCTGCGCTCTGGGAAGTCAGGGCTGTAGTCTGCGTGGAGGCCAGACCTGCTCCCGGAACACTGGTTTGATCTGGACCCAAATCCTGGAAATGGCATTACATTGTGGGCCTCCTAGATGAAAGGCAGGGTGAACAGCACCAAGGAAAACCCTGTGGTCCCGCAGGGCAGTCAGCTTTCCCGCCTAACAGAGGTGGGGTGGGGGTGGGGAGGACAGCCCACAGCCTGGCACTAGCCTTAGGTGGGTAGGAAACTGCCCCCTTTCTCTAAGTCCTGGACGCTCCATCCCTCCAGGTGGAGCCAGGGGCTGCCTGAGAACAGGACAGCGGCGCTCGGGGTTCCTGGTACACCCTGGCAGCAGACACGCAACCTTCCCTGCGTTTAAAGCTGTCTAGCTCACCCAGCACCATTTCAACAGACTGAGCAACACCCGGATTTCTTCTGGTCCTTACTTAATGTGCCCCAAACATAAACATGTCCTCCCCCCCCCCCCCCCCCCCGGCTCAGCTGCTGCATCTGTGTAATGGGTGAGGAAGGAGGCTTTGCGGTGACAGCCTCGCCCTTGTGTCCTCCGGCTTATCGTTCTTAAAAGGTCAAGCATGAGTCCTGTAGAAATTCTGGACTAAATTACAACGTGGCAAGTGGTGCATTCTCTTTGAAATTCAAGACGAAGAAATATTCTGGATGCCAGCTATGAAGTCAAAGCAAATGGCCCGCCTCCTGAGACGGCCACCCAGCCAGTCCTGGTTCAGGCGGCACATCCCTGCAGGCGAAACACCTTGTGGGGCGGGGTGTGGGGGAGGGAGGGGTGGAATTCTGTAGGTAATTTGTGATACTGTTTCATGGCGTATTTTCTTACCCTGGGCTTTGAAATCTTGCCTATCAAGTCTCTGGGAACAAGACATTTAAGGGCGGGCTCTGATGGGGTGTGGGGGGAATACCTGATGTACCTCACGCCCGACAAGCTCAGCTCCCAGGTAGGCGCACTGAAATGGCCCCTTTCTGCAGGCGGGCATGGCCTGCTCCCCAAGTGTCAGGTGCAGCTAGTGCTGGTGCCAGAAATCCCTCCGTCCCCACTCTCCCCTCCCCCAAGAAACCAAGACTTGAAGCTTTCTACCAATTCAGATTCTTTATTTCTTTATTTACTTAGAAGGAATGTATAATGTTAGTCACGTATCAGGGAGACACATAAAAGCGGAATTTAAAAACTGACTGCAGCCTCATCGCACCCAAGTCCAGGCTCGGGCTCTGCCCACTCTGTTCTCGGAGTCACTGCTACGACCCCCAAACCCGACAGAGTCCCTTCCCAGTGAGTAAAGGAAATAGCGTCAAGCAGTGACAATTTTTACAAGTGATTACTCAAGGAATGCACAAAGCCACAGTTCAGACAAATCAACTACAAAGATCATTTAAAAAAAGAAGGGGTGGGGAGAAGGGGGTCCTGCTTGTTAAAAACAAAGACTGGACAGGAGGGTGAGAACACTCTAGGGGGGCTCTGCCTCCTGTGTGTGTGTGACCCCGAGGGGCACGGGGTTCGGCCGTGCAGGGCCTGACACAGGACGGTTTCCAGCAGACACGGGGGCGGGCTGCCTTGCTCTCTTCCTACAGCAGAACCCAAACACTGCAAGGTTGCTGGACAGGAGCCTGGGGTGAGCGGGGCTCTGGTCTTCGGCGAGCCCCGTGCTCCTGGTTGAAGAGCTGAGTCGGAGCGCTGCAGGAGGTCCCAGTGCCCAGAGGGGCCCATGGTCAGAGGCACAGTGGGCGCCGGGCTCCAGCCTCAAGAACCAGGTCGGCTGCCTCGGAGGCAGGACCGACCCATGTGCCTTCAGCAGTCAGAGGGCCGGGGTGGGCAGGCGCCTCCCTCCCGAGGACAGCACTGCTCCCCTGCCAGCTCCTCGGGACACCGGGGTGTCCCGTGGAGATGTCCTCAGTGCACCCGTAAAACTTGGGTTTTCGCATTTAGTCAATTTTGGGGAACAGTAGCCACAAGCAAAGTGTGAATGTGGATGTATCCAATGCTGAAGAGGTGGGACCGATGGGAG
Organism: Cnephaeus nilssonii; assembly: GCF_951640355.1. NCBI lineage: Eukaryota > Metazoa > Chordata > Mammalia > Chiroptera > Vespertilionidae > Cnephaeus > Cnephaeus nilssonii. The sequence continues at coordinate 15,043,314 of NC_137092.1, forward strand.
TTCACTAGTCAGTAGTGTGCGGGGCGAGGGAGGGTGAAAGGTCGTGTGAGGCTGCTGGCTCAGCATGTTCACAGGTAAAGATAGAGGGAGCCTCTAGAGCAAGCATGTCAAACTTGTGGCCAATGGGCCGCATGCCTCGTAAACACGCGTTTGACACGCTTGCTCTAGAGGGAAGGGGCGGCTCCGGGCTGAGTGGCAGGGCCTCTGTGCTTCTCGGGAGCATGTACACCGCCTGACACGGGCCCAGAGCCAGGCTCCAGAGGCTGACGGTCTGACCACAGGCTCAGTAGCTGGGGTGTGGGCCTGGGGCTCCACCTCACAGAACCTGAAGACAACCTGCCTTCCAGCTACAAATGCAGGCCTAGGTCAGCCCCTAAGACCCCCCGACAGGCAGGGAGAGAGACCTCAGCTCTGTGACCTGCCCCCCACGACCTTCGGAAGCTCTCCGGCAAGACAAAAGCACTTGAAAAATTACCTCTGAATCTAAATCTGTGCAATTACAGGTTACCTGTAGCAACGACCAGTAAGACTCAGCTCTTACGGCATTCTTTTAATACTCCTAGTTCACCTGCGTTCCCTGGGCTTCCCCAGGTGTCGCTGTTGAGGGAGACCTGCCAGGTGGGAGAGTGCTGTGACCACGTCACCTTCTGCCTTATTCCCGCCGAGGCCCAGCAGAGGCGCTCTGTCCCGAGCCCTTGCCCCCACTGCAGGCACGTTCCTAGGAACGCGTTAGGAGGAGGGCAGCGGGGAGCCTGCCTGAGCCCCGGGAAGGGCCTGTCACCCCCTCAGCTGTCTCTAAGAAGCTCTGCTCCTTCCGGGGCCGCAGGGCCCTCCTGCTCTGACCCTCGTGGAGGAAAAGGAGAAACCGGACCCGGGAAGGACCTCGAAGGGCGGAGGGGCTTGCAGGATCCGCAAACGAAATCATCAGTCCCTGACGTGACTCACGGAGTTGACTGGAACCTGATCAAGACCTCAAGAGGCCAGGGTCGCACACTGAGGGGCGGGAAACGGAACCCCCAAACAGAACTGAGGAGGACATGGGCTGCGGGTGCTTCCGCGCTGGTGGGAAGGAGACCCCTTCTCTCTCCCATGTCTCTACCTCTCTGCCTGGGAAACGAGAAGGGGCCTGGTGAGACCTGGCCTGGTGTTCCCCAAGAAAGCAGGATAGGAACCCCGAGGTCTCAGGATCACCAATTGTGGTTCCGTTATAAAAAAAAATGGAAGAGAGAAGGAAAAAAGAGAAAAAAATTAAAAGAGACCCCTTGGCTAGTGTGAGGAGGAATGCTACGACCTGCCTCTCGCCCCCGTGTGAAAGGCCCGCCTCCCATCAGTCCCGGTCACACTAGACTGGGCAGAGGTGGAAATTCTTTTCCTCCTGAGGTTTGCTTATCCAGTTCCCATAGCCCATGTCCTTCAGGCCTTTTTTGAAGTAGTTCTTGGCTATCTCGTATTCACGGGCAGCTCTCTTGGCCTCACCATAGGAGAGTTTAAGCAGATCCCTGCGGCCCCGGAAGGAGCAGAGCTTCTTAAATAGGAGGAAAATGTTCTTTTTGGAGACCCGGGACAATTCATTCCGTGGCCTGGGGAAACAGAAACGTTACTCAGCCAGGACCGGAAAAGGAGGGCCCGGGGCCGCCGTGGCGGGTGGTAGCTCGGAAGCCTGGAGGTTGGCAACCTCGCCGTCCCTGCGAGTCATTCTGTGCTCCCTGCTCCTTACCCGTCCACGGTGCCCCTGGTGCCGTCCAGGATCTCCAGGTCGTAGCCGTCAGCCAAACACCAGTTGACGCTCGTCTCCTTGGTCTTCCCGGACTGCCTTTTGGAATCATAGACGCTGACCCGGCCAACCTAGGAGTCCCCGGAGCAGCGGGAGAGAACGGACACCTCTCAGGAAAAAGGTTCTGGAGAGACCCAAGTGTCTCCGAGGGCAAAGGGCGTGAGGGCTCGGGACCTTGCCCCTCATTTAGGTAGGATTCTACGTGGCTAAAACTCTCGGCACACTAACCCCACTTTGATGGAAATTAATTCCAGACTAAAAGGAGGAAAGCTGTTGGCATTCCAAAGGAGAGAAGGGTAAGTTCTTGGGACACCAACTAAGGCTCCCCTGGCCACACCGGGCTGTTCTGCTCTGCGGACAGATGGCTTGGAAGGAGAAAAGGGCGAGGGAAAAGCGGACGGGGCTCTAGCACCTTGGGGTGGTTGACAACAAAGGGATAGCGCAGTCCATTCTCAAACGCACTCCCATCTCTCGTCACACGACAGCAAATGGCACGAGTCAGATGCCCTTGGCTGAAAAGGTAACCTGGGTATGAGAAGAAAGGACACATTTGGCGCCAGGAACTAACTGGAAAGGCTGCGGGCCGTGGAGATCAAGAAAAGGAAGACACCGCAGTTGTGGCTGCTGTGTTCCAGGGACTCATCCGGAAGAGACCTGCCTGGCATGTCCCTCACCTGGGCTTGCTGCCTAAACCAGTCTTCCCACCATGACAGACGGACGCTCAGAACCAATTACTGACTCAAACACACTGTGAAAGTGGAGGCATCGTGCCAACTCCTGACAACGAAGCATGCGGTTTGCTGAGCTCTGGGCCCAGAACAACAGGTTGGTTCTGGCTCCCAGGATGGCCCTTACCCAGTGTGACGGACTTGAGGTACACGGGCTGCAGGAAGTGGGTCAGCAGCGCCCCTTGCAGGCCCAGCACGTTCCAGCGGAGGATTTTGTCGCTGCAGGACATGGTGCGGAGTCTCTCCCCGAGCCGGATGCCGTCCCACGTGGGCACAATGTCACTGGACTCCACTGGGATCGTGCCTTCCCCTGCATGAGAGCTTGGGTCAGACCCACGGCGGCCTGCGGTGGTCTATCCGTTCCCATGGCTGTAGGGGCAGGAACTGGGAGGCTGACTCCCACAGTTACTTCCAGCCCGGCTCTCCGAGTGCAAGGCACCTCTGCCTCCTCTCTGATCTCATCTTCCTGCGCACATTCCCCCCCGCACCCCACCTTCCCTCTCCCTGCAAACGGGACCCTCCAACCCCTGCAGTTAACGGCAAAACCCCGGCAGCTCTGCCCGTGTCCCGGGAGGAGGCGGGCCACTCACCGTTCTCCACCTTGGTGCGGAGCTTGCCTTGCTTGGGGTTCTCGAAGACGGGGTAGTGGCGGTCTGTGCTCTCCACCGCGCGGTCGCTGCAGGACTTGTCAAAGAGCGCACCATCCCCGCACGGGGCCGTGCTGCAGGACAGGGCGCCTGTTAACACTCGCCCGGCGGATGCTGCTCTCCCTTCCCTGGGCTCAGAACTGTCCCATGAGGCGGAAGCTAGGGACTTTTAGGGAAGCCTGTCATGGGAGACATTCCATTCCAGGTCCACACAGAGCGGAGGGGGGCCATTGAATGGACTGTTCAGGGACCAGGAGAGCATTCCACACCCGCCCGCAGCTGGCAGCCCGCTCCAGCGGCGACGGGCACAGACCTGATGTAGAGGTGGAACGACACGGTCTTCTTGATTTGCAGCTTTTTCCCTCCCTTCGCGAGCTCAAATATGCTGTCCTTCGCCGTCTGGGGGTTGTACTTCATCAGCTCGCTGTAGAGAAACCTGCAGGAGGGAAGTCGGGGTGAGAAGACAGCTGGATCCTGGGGAGCAGCTGCTTCTGTGACCTGACCTCCAGGAAGGAGAAGCCTAATGTGACCCTGTCAGTTTCTCGGGCAGAAAGGCGCCGGGAACTCCAGGGGCCTCAGCATTTCTCAGAGCCACGTCAGCCTCTCGGGTCAGGCTCATTTCTGCCCCGAGCTCCCGCTCCGGCAGGAACCGGGGTTCCGGGCAGAACCAGGGCTTCTCCCGGGGCCTCCCCGTCGTGGAAGGAGAGGTGACTGAGGAGGCAGCTGGCGGGCCAGGGCTGTTTAAAGGTCCTCACGCAGAGGGGCGGCCTCCTCATCCGGAAGCCCAGGGCCAGGCCATTTTGTGCCTTTTTAAAAAGGCCCGAAGCAGAGCGGGCCGAGAAAGCGCGAGCCCGTAGCAGCCGCCGAGCCGCGGTGTCGCCTGGGTCCCAGGTGCACAGGCTGCTGCTGGGGCCACGGCCTGCCCGTCGGGGGTGTCAGAGCCGCCGGGCGGGCGGGAGGTGCTGGCCCCGACCGCTCACCTGATGAAGCCCCTGCGGGAGATGATCTCTGCGTGGCAGTCGTTGACGGTCTCGCCCTTCAGGCTCAGGGAGTCTCCTTTCACACAGCGATTGCCTGGAAGGCACGGGAGGACGTGGGACACTTCCAAAGGACAGGACGACGAAGAGGGGGGGCTGCTTGTTCTCAGGGCCTCACTTTATCCGATCCCGACTCCCCTCCTCCCTTCCCTGGGGGATGAGCATTCGCCCCCCACTCTGCATGATCTGGAGCTAAACTATCGTCTGTTCCCATCTTAAACTCGCCCCCGGGGACTCCAGGAGGGAAGGACAGGACACCCTTCAGGCACCGTGTGTGTGTGTGTGTGTGTGTAGGGGGGGAGGGGACACCCTTCAGGCACTGCGCGCGCGCGCGCGCGCGTGTGTGTGTGTGTGTGTCACCGACCTGTGCCCAGGCTGACCACGACTCCCAGGTCTTTGGAGTCTTTCTTCATGATGATGGCAGCCAGGATCTTGCGGCCAAGCAAGGAGGGCTGGAAACTGTTGGTGAGCGCGTTGAAGCACCGGTGGCTCAGCATGGCGATCTGGTCGTGGAAGGTGCTGCCGGTGAGAGGGAGCTGCGGGGACAGGAGGCCGAGTCAGGGCCCCAGAGCCGGTGCGGCCGCCACGCCTCAGAGTGGGCGGGAGAGCGCGCTCACTCGACAGTGAGCCGTCCGGTCCCCTCGCAGGCCCAGTGTCCCGTTCCGCGTTCTAGGCGGCTAACGTGAAAGCCCAGGAGTAAGTCACATACTAGCGACTGAACGCTACCTCCACCCAGAGAGGAGCTGGCTGGACCCCAAAGAAGAGAGCACAAAAGTAGACGTCTTAACTGTCTTTGGCTGTGCATCTGGGGACCTCGAGAGGAGGAGCATAGTTCTTCTGAGAGTGGCCCCTGTCACTGGGGTTACCTCTGTGAAACCCATGCGCTCTGCCTTCTCGTTCTCCCCAATCAGGACGCGGAGAGCGGCGTCCGCTGCCTCCTGCTTGCCTTGTTTCTTGCTGTGCGCGCAGACGGCTGGGAACCAGCGACCCCCAACTTTTGCTTGGTAAACAAACCTTTGGGAGGAGAGGCAGGGGACAAAGACAAGCATCTGAACTTGCCGGCAGTCGTAGGAAACGCAAGTTTTGCTTAAGATGCAGCCGACCTAAGGCCCCAGCCCTGCCCCAGCTCTCCAAGGCAGCAGTGCCTGGACTTGGGACGGTCCTGGGTCGCAGTGTGATTTTTGCTGATTCAGGTATAACCTGGACTATCACTGAGGTCAGAATGCCACGTCTGCCTGAGACCAGGGAACCATACTTTCATGAGGAGCCGGTTTTCGATTCCTGGAAGCCTGGGGATGGCTGTGGGGGACGGAGAGCACCTTGGCCTGTGACTCTGCTTACTGTAAAGGGCTTGAGTAGAGCAGGGAGGTGGGCAGTACCGTTGCCGGCCCTGGGGGGCCCTCCCTTTCTGGTGGGGGTCTCACACACATAGAGGGAAGAGCAGGATGGAACAAAATGGCTGGAGCGTCTATCAGACCAGAGTTCAAGAATCCTAGCTTCAAGCACCCTAATCTGCGGGTGAGGACCCTGCTTTGGCTAATCCAACTGCATATGGGAAAGGCTTCGGGATCGAGGCAGGGCAGCTCAGGCGCTAATGGGAACCGAGCTTCTCGCTATTCCTTGCTCATCCAAGGCACTGAACGCCTTCACTCCTATTGTGCTGATGCCAGAGGTGTGTGCCGGGCGGCGGGCTGAAGTCTGGTGAAGGAGAGGGGGCGGGGCTAGCCATGTTGGGTCTCTGCCAGGTGAAGAATTTCATGACTGTTCATGTGTTTGCACATATATCATATATGTATCTGTGATAAAATTTGTGAATTATGCAGTTAGAATCCTTAGAGCCGCACTGTCCCAATAAGGTAGATACTAGCCACAGGGAGCTATTAACTTTGATTAAAATTCAATACAATTAATAATTCAGTTCCTCAGTCACACTAGCCACATTTCAAATGCTCAATAACCACATATGGCTGGTGGTTAGACTTTTTAGCAAAACGCTGGGGACAAAGCTCCACTGGAATGAGTTAAGAAAGTGAAGACAAAGACTACAAATAATTGAGAGGTCTGGCCGGGAGGGGCGCAGAGAGCTGACGTGGGCGGAAGGGGGTGCCCAAGTCGGGCATGGGCATGTCTACGGGCTGCCGGCAGTACCCAGCCTGGTGCCGAGGGAGGGAGGAACCGGAGGAGCGGACGAGGGAAGGGGCCCAGGCACAGCGATGGAGGAAGGAGGCTTCCCGCGGGCGGTGCAGACAGGCGCACAGATGCAGGGAGGGAGGCGGGTGTGCTGATGGTGAGGTGAAGTATCTGTCCTATGACTATCGCTATTTTCTCAATTAAGTGTGAATTAAGATCACCACTTTAGAGTGAGGAAGAGGGATTTTGGTGGAAATTTGAAGAAAGAGGCAAAGGTCTGAAGTGGTTTTCTCGAGCAGGAAAGAAAACTCAGTACAACATTGCAGCAGGAAAAAGGCTGGGAAGAGGGAGGCGGGGTGGAGGCAAGTGGCAGTCCCGCACTTAAAACCTTTCAATGGCTTTCCCCGGCTTGGATGGCAAAAGCACGATGCCTCCGAGGCCTGTGGCCTCCCCGGCCAGGCGCCCCGTGCTGCCTGCTCCGACTATCTCCTCCGCCTGGAACCCCCCACTTCGCCCTTAATCTCCCTCACTTCTCCGCGAAGCCCCTCCCCTCTCCTGACTCAGTCAGGTCCTGCACGGAGATTCTCATGCACATGCCACTCGAGCCCTTTGTCATACACATCGAACATGAGCGCTCACATTACTTTACGTGACTATTGATTACTACCTGGCTCCTGCACTAACAGATAATGTACTCCACAAGTATTGGCTGCATGACTGAAGTAGGGAGATCAGGTGACTCCTGCCCTGGGTTCCGTGAGAGAAGACAGTGCTTAGCCTAGAGGGTAACTGGAGCTGGAAGGACGAGGAAGGGATTTGGGAAGGAAACTGTAGCCATAACAGAACTAAGGATGGGAGTGGTGTCACTCACGGAGACGGAAAGGCCAAGGGCAGAGAGGGAGCGAAAATCAAGAGTGCTGCTTCTGAGAGGCCTGTCCGAGAAGTGACAAGCAGCTGGATCGAGGAGGCTGGAGCTCGGAAAAGGTCTCCAGCATTTCGATATTAAAAGTCATAAGCCATAGCCGGGTTGGTTCAGTGGATAGAGCGTCGGCCCGTGGGTTTGATTCCAGTCGAGGGTGCATGCCTCGATCCCCAGCCCGGCCGAGTCCCATGCAGGAGGCAACCAATCGATGTGTCTCTCTCACATGGATGTTTCTGTCTCTCCCCTGTCCCTCCCACTTTCTCTAAAAATCAATGGAAAAATATCCTTGAGTGACGATAAAAACAAACAAGAAAGGTAAAAAAAAATTAGTGAAGGTTGCCAAGAAGGATAGAAAGGAAAAAGAGAGGACCCAGCATGATTCACATTAAGGAGGAAGTAATGTGTGTTATTGTAACAGACGTCCAATAAATGCAGCTTCTAAATTAGTATTTCCCCTCGGTGCAACCTTCCTCCACTCCCCAGGGGCCACAGTGTGCACCCGGTCCCCACAGTCCCTTGCATTCACCCCCACTAAGCCCCGTGGAGTGCTTACGTGTCTGCAGGACAGTCAGGGGCCTTTTCATATCTTTAATCTAGTTCACAGTGAGTTCTTAGGTTCTGAGTGAATGGCTGAGTTGAAGCCTAGAAGGGACTGTGTGGAAAATTTTACAGAAGAGAAAGAGGAAGTGGACTAAGCCTGCCACAGATGAAGGAGGTTAAAGAATGAGGCGAGTGCGAAGGGTGTGAACGAGGAGCCGCACCCCTTTTCTGAGGTGGCTTTAACAGAGGGTGGAGCCCCATGACACATCCTAAATGCGTCGTGCCCAGGAAAGGACCTTTTCTGGCCCCTCAAGGTTGACTGTTCTAAAGTGGGGTGCACGCTGGTCAAAGTACTAGGTTGGTTTTGTGTGTTAAACCCCCACCCAAGGATATTTTTTTCCATTGATTTTCAAAGAGAATGGAAAGGAGGGAGAGAGAAACATCAGAGAGATACATCGATTGGTTTTTCTCCTTTGATCTATTAATATGGTAAATTATGATAAATATCTGAACAATAATAATCTTTGCAATGCACTGATGTGCCATTTTTCACATTTTAGAATGGCAAAGATAAAAATGTTGATAATGCCATATTGGTCATGGTGTAGGGGAAAAGCCATTTTTATATATGGGGTGGGGCAAAAGTAGGTTTGGAAATTATTCATATGGGAATAATACAATAATTAATAAAATAATAATATAAGAAGAAACTCTGTGTACTCACAGCTATAAACCTACTTTTGCCCACTCTGTATTGTTAGTGTAAGCATAAACTGGTATAATTCTCACTGGAAGAAAGTTTGGCAATATTTTCCAAAATTTTGTATGTACATAAACAAGTTTGGAAACAATCCAAGTAGTCATCAATAAGGGCTGGTTAAATAAGTCATGATAAACCTGCGACATTGGAACACTGCATTTTGTAGCTATATACAAAGAATACAAAGTAACATGGAAACTCTCCAAGGGAATACTGTTTTAGGTAAAAAGCAAGCTGGAGATCAATATATATACTTCCTTGTATTAATATAAGGATACTATGAAAGGGTACACAATAACAAAGTCATTACATGTGGGTGTGTTGGGTGGGTGTACGTGTGTGTAGGTGAGAGTTGGGCCAAAGGGAGAATGAGCTTTATATATTTTTTTATTTTTAAATCATTTTAATTTGGATAGTCTATTACCTATTAAAAAAAAATTTTAAAAAAGTACACGACCCATGTTTGCACATGTAAGCAGACATACAGTAGAAGGACAGTTACTGCAGGAGTGTTTTTAATAGTAAGACCAAAACCAACCTAATGTTGTTGGAAGTTGGTTAAATAAATTATGTAAGGGTGGGGGCTTCGACAGTAGCAACGTTCTCTTTCATAAATTAGGTCAACTACATGGGTATCTGTTTTAGAAAAGACCTTCCATATCTCTGGTTTAATAACAGCGTCTACTCAATGAAATATTATGAAGCTGTGCAGGAGTCGGACAGATCTATATATGCTGATTTGTAATGATCCTAAGATACACTGGTAAGGAAAGGAGTCAAGGCATGGCAGAGAAGATATGTTATAAACTTATTTTTAAAACAAAAAGAAAAACATGCTAATATATGCATGGAAATTTCTAGAGGGACTCAATCAGTTGGTAATAGTGTATGGGGAGTGTGGGGAGGGAACTAGAAGTCTGAGTTAGAAATAAGACTTTCGTTGCATACTTTTTGAATCAGCTTGAGTGATTTTCTTGAAAATTAAAATTAGTTAAAATTAAAAAGGATAATACTCATTAGAAAAGTGCGTATACTCTCAAGATGGCTGATCGTCTAGGGCAGGGGTGGGTAATCTTCTTCTGCCAAGGGCCATTTGGATATTTATAACAGCGGGCCATACAAAATTATCAACTTAAATATTACGTTGCTATGAAAAGAGCTCCTAGGTTTATTAAATTTCGAGTTCCACCCGTAACGGTTGCCTTGGCAGGGCCAGACCAGATGATACAGCCCGAGGGCCGCATGCTCCCCACCCCCGTTCTAGGGGGTCATGGAGACACGCTCTCCCTGCTCTCATTCACAGCGAATGCACCTCCTTCTCCCTTGGTTACAGGTGGACCACCCCCCCTCCCCCGTGACACACGCTGTAGTCAGGACAGGAACACTCACTTGGGCTCGTGAGGAGGTCCGGACTGGTCAACCAGCTTGAACTCGGCAGCAAAGCCGTGGGAGCGGGCGTACTCCAACAGGCCGCCCACCGGGTTGGTGTTCAGGTATCTGACGAGCTCGCCGATCTTCCGAACCTTGTTGGGCATCATAGATTCCAAGTTATCAAATGATTCTGTGCTGGTACCTCCGGACTGGAAGAGAATTAGCCAAACAAAGAGGAACCGTAAACAGTTAAGGAAACCGAGCGACTCCTGGGCAATCCTAAGCCGTCCTGCGGCTAAACACGACCAGTCTCCTTTGAGTCGGGAATGACCTCACCTGGTTATCAGAAGACGCCGAGTTGGTGGCCTCCTCGTGCAGGGCCTTCATGGCTTCCTCGGCAGCCATCTGCTTTGCCGCTTTCTTGCTGGGGGCACTCACGGTGGGGAAAGTGTGGTTTCCCATTGCAACACAGTACTGGAACCTGGCAGGGGATGAGAGGGTTAGGGTGGCTTTGAGGGAGGGGTTACCTAGCCTTCGTCAGGCGGTCGTCCTTCAGGACTTGCCATTTCCTTGCGGCAGTCACTTCGGCCTTGAAGAGCCGGTGCCTCTCTCCCTCCTCCTGCCCCCGGCTCTGAGCCTGGCTGACCCCAACTCCACATTAAGCATCAGCCTAGCTTCACCTCCTCCTCCTCTTGAACATGCAAGTCTGCAGAGCCTCAGAGCAGGGCCTGCCAGGTATGCCCAGGTCTTGTACCGATTTGTCCCACCACCAGGAACCTCCAAGCCGTGCACCTCCCTAGTGCTTGGTCCCTGCTGCGCCCTTTCGATTCCTAGTCCCAGATTCTCTGCTCCACAAGCAGCAGCCATGCCCTCACGGCCCCCCATCTTCCACACTGACAACGGGAGTGACTGCTCCGTGAAATGATCTGCCATCGCGGAGGAGGCAAGGAAGAGCTGCATCGCTCTCTTTTTTTGAGAAAACCTCAGCAGAGATACATGATACGAGAGATGTACTTGGGGTCATGGGCAGGGCCTTCTCTGGATAGGAGGCGGAATTCGCAGGAGCTCCCCAACTTGTGCACACACTCAAGCAATGTACTGACGGGGTTCTTCCCGGATAAGAAGGAAGCTGCTGAAGGGGGGGTGGACTGGGACTCTGCAGTCTGCAGAAAACGAGAGAAGAAAAAACACAGCACAAATAGTAAGAAAATGTTGGCTAGTCCATCACCGCAGAGGGACGGGGAGGGAGAATTTCTTTCGGTCACTACACATTCAGGGCTGGTTTCCAAAGGAAGAGGGCTGTGGGATTCTTTAAGCATCACAGGAAAGGGTGAGTTAAAGGTTCTGGGTCTCTTAAAAAACATTTTTTTAAAAAATTAATTTCAGAGGGAGAGAGAGAAACATCAATGATGAGAGAGAACCATTATCAGCTGCCTCCTGCATGCTCCCTACTGGGGATCAAGCCCACAACCCAGGCATGTGCCCTGACCGGGAATCGAACCGTGACCTCATAGGTCGATGCTCAACCCGAGTCACTGGGGCCTGGCGAGTCTCCTGTCTTATCTGCGAGAGGAGATTGGACTTGGTAACCTTTCATATCTCTTTCAACTGGTGAGGGGGGTGGCTGAGGGCACAGCAGGCAGCTGACTGAGACACAGCATCAGTTGCGAGGCCGAGATTGCCTCTGGAAGGCCAGTTAAAGCCCTGCTCCTTCACCGACAGGAAGGTGGCGGACACCTGGCCGAGGGCGGACACCTACCTTCTCTGGCTCTTTCTCGAGGGAAGAGTAGTAGGATTCCTCCGGCCTCCCGCTGTCCTTGGCTTTCGCCTCCTCCAGCAGGATGGTCATGGCTTTCGTGGCTGCGTCCTGCTTGGCCACTTTCTTGCTGCCAGCTTCAGCCGGGGGAAACTCTCGGCCGCTGATGACAACTTGGAATTTAAATCTTGATGGAAAGTGATTAGATGTGTGAACACGAGTCTAGGCCTCCCTTCTGCCCTCTCCAAAGAGATCTGCACCCTGCGATTCCTGCCACTCTCAGGGGCTTTTTGACTTGCGGAGGGAGACATGGAGGGCAGGCCAGGGGCTCCTGTCCTTCGGAGGCTCAGCCTGTCCCTCCTTTTCAGAAACAAAGCAGCCAGTGACTCTCTCCCCATGGCTCATTAGAGCAAACAGCCACAGGTGACAGGAGACTAGTTCAGGGACACCCACCATCTCTCAGCAATGACGAGATAAAGTCTATAAAACTGATGAGCTAGAGTCACCATTACAGTCTTGTTAGCAACCCAGCCTTCTTCCTAAAGCAGCTGCGCAGACTGGCCACCGCGAGGGCAGGTCTAAGGCAAGCGGAGGCTCTTACAGCGCAGTCTCCCTCCCAGACACCTACAGGGACCAGACACCTGTCACTTCTCGGGGCCTGTTTCTGTCCCAGCCTACCCACAGGACACACCACTCTGATGGTTTGTTTTGAGTCACTCTATTTGAAGCCTGGGATGAAAGGAATTGCCCTGTTATGTAGAAAACCAAAAAGCACTTGTTCTAGGCCTCTGGATTGCGCTTAGACTTCCTTTGTTCAAGCTTTTAAATTTGTTCAGCTCTTTGCTCAATCTGGGATTTCATTTAGAAAAAGTAGGTCAAATTCTTATTTCCTGGGTCTTCTGAAATATGTGAATATGGCACCAATGTTTCTTACAGCTGGAGGCCAAAGAAAGGCTAGCCACCAAACCCACTGCTTGTCCCCAACCCTGGGGACAGAGATGGAGGACGAGAGAGCATGACGGCCGCCCAGTCTCTACCCCAAACTAACAAGCCAGCCCAGGCCCTGTCACTTTGGACAGACACATGCCCTCTCCCTAACAGCTCTCCCGCAGCGCCATCGCCGAGTCATTAAGACGGGCACAGGGAGGGAACGGGGAAGCTGGGCATCCTGCCCCTAGCAAACCGCCTCGGTTAGCCTCTCCCGTCCTCCCCAGCAGGTGTGCAGCCACTCAGCGCCAGTGGGTTCAGCTCTCCGCCGGGCCGGGCCCTTCGGCAGCTCCCTCTTGGCCTGCATGTCTTCCTCAATCTGCCCGCCAGCCTGCAGGAGCCGGCCAGCTGTCTGAGTGAGGTCACTTCCGATTTCACAGCTCAGGAGCAGCAGCACGTGCGAGCCCACCCATCCGCGCAGAGGTGTGTAAAACCAGAACCCCACCTCGGCAGGCAGGCAGCCTTGGGCGCGCTACACCGTCCTTTCCCTGCGCAAAGGGCGCGGGGGCGGTTCGAATCCACTGCTGCGGGCAGCACAGGCCGCCCTTGCTCTGGTGTGCAGCCTGCCCCTCCCACCCGCTCCTGGACCTCCCTGGGACGTAGATGGGGACAGCGGGAACGGCACAGAAGAGGGGTGGCAAGGGAGTCACTCTTCATTACCTCTGGCCTTAAGAGGCAGACATGACATTGATGCACGAACGCTAACCATTTCCCAAGAAGCTTCATTTTAGCCAATGGGGTCAACCTTCCCTTTGCTCAGCCAGGATTCTGGCTGGTCTGAGGTCTACATTCCTTGCTCACGATCTAGAGCAGGGGTGGGGAACGTCCGGCCCACGGGCCGTATGAGGCCCTCAAAATCATTTGGTCTGGCCCTGCCAAGGCAACCACAGGCGGGACTCGCAATTCAGCAAATCTAGGAGCTCTCTTCATAGCGACGTAATTTATATTAAGCGAATGATGTTATAAATACCCAAATGCCTTTGGCAGACAAAAGGTTCCCCAGCCCTGATCTAGAGTTAGGGCCAACAAGGGTGCGTTAGCCCGTGGGCAGAAAGGAAGAGGGAAAAGTCGGAGGCCACCACACAGCACTGCTCACGAGTCAGCCAACTGTCAGGAGCAAGAGCGCCTGACCCAACCCTGGGTGCACAGAGTTCCTGGGGTCTCTTACCGAGGTTCATGGGGTGGTCCGCTCTGCTCTATGAGGTTGAACTCACAGGTCTGACTAGCGAACTGAGCATATTCTAACAGCCCGCTGATGGGGTTCTTCAGCTGGCACTCGGTCAGTTTCTTGTAGGGTGAACACCGTGGCAGGCCATGACTGTAGAAGGAGGGCATCTCCATGATGGCGCGAAACTCGCCTGGGGCTGTGTGGATACTATTCAAGTCATCTGGGATGTCATCGGTGGCCCACTGGCCATTCTCAAAGTCAACATACCCTGGTTTTGAGGGGCCATTGTCACAAACAGGTGGTTTCGGTTTCACAGGTTCTGGTGGGACCTGTGGACTACTTTCTGTCTTGACGACCGGCTCCTGCCCATTCTCCATGTTTTCTGTGGCGGCTGCGTTGGAGGCGTCTGGCGCGGGTGAGCTGCAGGCGGGTGAGCTGCCGATGGGCGAGTTGCAGGCGGGAAGCGCTTCCTCGGTTTTGGTCTCCGGGACAGCAGCTGGAGTGGCTTCGGGAACACTGTTCGTGTTCCTCTTCGTTTGTATCCTCTCTCGCTTCCTGTCCGTCAGGTACCAGATCGGAGGGGTCGTCCCTTCCCTGTACACGTCCCCCTGCCTTTCCAGGTCAATCAGTACGGCATTGACGTCGCGGGCTTTCGAGAGGCCGATGTTTTTAGCCAAATTCAGGGCGGAGGACTTGAACACGTCGAACAGGTGGTTGCAGATGTCTTCCTTGATCTCGGCCATGTCTAAAGGCTCAGGGGGCTCTTCCTCTTCCAAGTCGGACGTGGGGTTCCTGCCGGCGGGTTCCCAACTGGGGCCCGAGTTTGGGGCTCCCTGGCTCCAACAGTCAGCGGTCGCTACTTGGCTGTGCTGGTTCAGAGCCTGAACGGAAGTTGCAATTCTCCACAAAGGGGGCGTTCCCGCCTCCCTACGCAGCGCACCCCTCTCTGCCAGGCAGTATAAGATGCGGTTGATTTCCTTCTTTGGGGCCTGGAGCTTCCGAGCCAGGTCATGTGCTGTGGCGGCCTTCCCCTCGCCACGCTCCTGCAAGAGCTCTAAGACCCTTTGCTCCTGATCCTGGCTGATGCTCAGCGCCTGGAAACGCGAGGAAAGCCGGTCAACACCTCCCCATGGCAGCAGCCCGCCACGTGGGGAAGGAGGCCGGAATCCTCGGTGGAGTACCTGGCTTCGGAGAGGCGCACCCCTCGGGACACCCCAGATCTCCTGCGGCCAGCCTCTGGCAGGTGGTCCTGGAAACCTTGGCCAGGGTTCAGGGAGGAAGGGTGACGGTGGTGTTTGCTTTCCAACGAGGGGTACTTCTGGGAGCTGTCCCCTGAGAAACGCTATTTGCTGAAGCTGGAAACTCTGAGGGTAAGATCCGGGCTCTGGCTGCTGGTGTCTGCGCTTGCTGTGCTCATAGCCTTGAAACGGACCGGGGTAGTATCTGCCGAGAGAACACCCCTGCGGAACGAGAAGGTGAAAAAGGAAGTGAGTGAGGACTGCAGTGGGGAGCCTGGCCCTTCCTCCTGCGGGGGGTGGGGGAGGAGGTCTGCCCCCGATTTCTAGTGGCTGGGGACCCAGCTAGGATGGCTTGCCCACCTCCTAAGCCCTGCTGCTGACCCGCCAAAGGTAAGAGAGGAGTGGGAAGCGAACACACAGAGCTCGCGGTAGCAGCCCGGCCGCTCCAGCAACCTGACTCATTCTTTTCCCTTTGGCAGAATTTTATTATTATTATTTTTTAAAAATATATTTTATTGATTTTTTACAGAGAGGAAGGGAGAGGGATAGAGAGCTAGAAACATCGATGAGAGAGAAACATCGATCAGCTGCCTCCTGCACGCCCCCTACTGGGGATGTGCCCGCAACCAAGGTACATGCCCTTGACTGGAATCGAACCTGGGACGCTTCAGTCCGCAGGCCGACGCTCTATCCACTGAGCCAAACCGGTTTCGGCTCTTTGGCAGAATTTTAGGGAGCTGACAATGAATCTTCCACTCAGCAAAACACTTACCCTTTAAAAATAAAAACAAATAAATAAATCTTTTCTTTCCAAAAGGAACAAAAAGAGCCCTAGCTGGTTTGGCTCGGTGGATAGAGCGTCCGCCTGTGGGCTGAAGGATCCCAGGTTCGATTCTGGTCAAGGGCACATGCCTGCGTTGAGGGCTTGATCCCCAGTAGGGAGCGTGCAGGAGGCAGCCAATCAATGATTCCCTCTCATCATTGATGTTTCTCTCTCCCTCTCCCTCTCTGAAATCAACAAAAATATATGAATAAAACAAAACGAGATCGATAACCTAAAGTGCAAAGGGGCCAGGGGACCAGGGAATGGACTGCAGCACAGACCCCTTGTGTCTAAACCCTACCCTTTGGGTGATTAGAACAAAAAAAGATGTCAGTGGAAGCCAGTCCTGTGAGGCTATGACAGAGACCACCCAGGTCCATCGGCTCATCACCGCCACAATCTGGTTTTAGGGCAGATGGAGGATTCCTAAGAAAACAGACCATGTGCTCACACCTGGCGTGGTGCTCAGGCTTGGAAGGGACACTGGGCATGAGCTTCTAACCAAACCACCAGCTCACCTGATGAGTGGAGCTGGCAGGACCATTCCTGGAGACCTCAGCCCCGCCCTCCCACACTCCCTTAGCTCCCTCCCAAGAGCTGTTTCCATGGTTCCCTTGTGTCCTTCAGAATCCAGTTCCATGGGCACAGTCACACCATGTCCTCACCAACTGCCACATATCTACCAGAACCCGAGCACTTGTGACCTCTTCCCCCACCACACACCAGTGCTCATCCTCTCCCATGGTGGGGTGGAGGTGGGAGAGCCAGGGAGGGGCTCTCAGAAAATACTCTGGTACCTTCCTCTGGGGCTTGCAGACGGGTGTGTGTGTGTGTGTGTGTGTGTGTATGGCGGGGGGGGGGGGGGGAGAAGGAGAGAGTGGATGTGAGGTTGAGGGGGCAACAGCTGGGATCAATGCTTCCTCATGCTTGTCCCCTTGTCTGACTCTCCTGAAGGGCCAGGACCTGCAGGCTGGACCCTTTCAATAACCACATCCTCTGTTGCAATTAGGGGATCTTAGCACCCTTGCCAAGCCCCGTCACGGTCTCCTGGCTGTGGAGTTCCCCAATGACCACCACTCGTCTAGCTTCTTGCTCAGTCTCACTGTTACTCTGGCGGGGCCACCACCAAACCTCAAACCCTGAGACTCTCTTCCAGGGGTCAGCAAACCTTTTCTGGAAAGGGTCAGACAGTCTTCATTTGTAGCACAAACCAGCCACACACAACTTGAAAACGGTTAGGACAAGGGTCTCAAGGTCTAGGGAGCTCTCAATGTTATTTCCTGCTGGATGTTAAATGTAGCATAGCATTCTGCAGCTCTAACTGTAACCTGAAGACCAGAGGCACAGGAAAAATTACATGTAACTGACCGAAGAGTGTAGCTAAGCCATGGCTAAGCCTTTCTTTGGGGAGGCAGGGCTTTGGATAGGAACCCGGCCTCCTTTACTGGCTGCAAGGAAACACCTTGTGACAACCACGTCTGGGGCACCCCTTGAGTTCGGGAACAAACTTCACTTACAAAACAGGCCGCACTTGCTGACCCTGCTCTTTACTGATGGGAACTTCCGTTTGCAAGCTTCCTCTCCTTGCTTATGTGACCCCACGGCGGCCGGGGTCAGCCAGGCCCATCATCCCGTCCTGGTGTCACACCCCCCCTCACCCAGCCTGGATGCCATGGCCCGATTCCTTCTCCACCCGAAGCCCGCTGTCCCCTATTCCTGTTCCACCGGCTCCACGTGGTCCTGGAGAAGGACGGTGCCTCTTGCTAATGGGGCCATGAATTCCTTCTCAAACGTCAGTTAGATTTTCACTGCTGTTTGGTGGTCAGTTCAGTTCAACATGGTTCACTGTGGACTGAGCCTCTTTATAAATTCTCCTCCCACGGTTTGGTGACACAGCGGTTTGGTGACACAGCGGTTTGGTGACACAGCACCAAAGGTCTCCTCACCTTTTTTTCCTTATGTCTGCCCCTGTCCCTTCCTTCCACCCTTACATATTAGTCTCCAAGGTTTTAAGGGCCTCTTCTTCCTTCCCAGGCTGATTTCATCCACTCCCTCCACCTAAACTAGCCTCTTCAGAAACTGTCAAATCCATTCTCTCCAGCCACCACCTTGTCCTGAAGGTTAAAACGTGAATTTCTAAATGCTAGATAATCTGTTCACTTAGATATCCTACCATTACCTCAAATGCCGCATATTCCAACCAAATTCACCTTTCCCCTCAAGCCAGCCCCCTCTCCTGCTGTTCTTATTCCTGACAATGGCACCTTCTGCTCTTGGTTATTAAGGTGAGAAACCTGAGTCATCTTTGCTGCCTGTCTGCCTTCCTCCATCTAAACATCAGGCAGTTGCCAAGTCTTACCTTGTTGCCACCTCCGCATTTTCCCTTAAATGTGTCACTTACAGTTCCAGCCCCTCGGTACCTCTCACCTGGGCTCTGTAAGACAAGAGCCTCTAATCTTCCCATGCCTCTACATCCTAACCCAACGGGCCTGCTTCTCCCTCTGCGGCCACCTATTACAAGTCCAACCTGTCCTTACAGATCTCCTTAAATGCTGCTCTCCAGGAGACTTCTTCCGACTTCCGTCTCCCTCAGCTTCCAGCCTTTGAACTCCTCCTCCTCGGCACCTGTTACACTGCTTACTTTAGCTTTTATCAGAGCTATCGGTTTTTTAAATGGCGCACATAGACTGTAGTATATCTGAAAGGCGATTAACAATGTTAGGTATTCTAGAAATTATGCTCAACCCTCCCCTCCCAATAGTCCCATGTGGTACTGATGGGGGTCTGCAGCCGACTTCACAGGAAGCTCCTGGGGACAAGCACTGTGTCAGTTATCTCTGCATCCCCAGCGCCTAAGAGGGCTCCTGGCACAAAGTGGATCCCGAAACCTTTGTGGAATTAATGACCATGAACAAGACACCCCCAGAGACACAGTCCCTTCTCTTCTTGCTGCACACACTCCTTTCCCCAGCATACTGCTAGGGCCCAGGTGTGCGTGTACAGAGCGGGAGTCTGGCTCACAAAAGCTGAACTATGGGCATTTCAGCACTTCCCTGTTTGGTTCTTTGACTGACCTTGGTAAAATAACTGTTTCAAAATGGCTCAAGTCAGTTCCTAGCCAAATGCTTTCTAGATCTAAACTGCTTCTACTTGGCCAAAGTCTGCAAAACCTTTTAATGTCCATCCATATAAGAAGAGGAGAGTAAATTATGACATGTTCATGCTATGGAAGAGTACTCACAATTAAAAAAAAAAGTGTTGCGATCTATTTGTATTCACCTGGAGGAAATTTAGGCATGATAAAATGTTAAATTAACCAACAAAAAAAGTAAGCTGCAGAGAACATGCATGCTAGAACGCCCCGTTTTGTAAACACAAGAAGCACCCATGAATATGTGCGTGGGTGTGTGTGTGCACACGCTAGAATGAGTACAGAAAAAAGGATACATAAATTTGTTAACAATGGCTATTTTAGGGAAAGATTAGAGGGAGATTATTTTTTCTTACTCCCCAAACTACCACTTGAGAACAGCCATTTGCAGAAGCACTGAATGGGAGCGAGAGCAAGAAAGTGGGAAACCACCTCAGGTCGACCATTCTTAAATCCCTCCATCGCCACTCACCCACTGTGGTCTACGTATTATGAAAACCATGTAACAAGCCATTTAACATTCACTGCCCTACAAAATTACACTTCAATCTAGTCTCATATACTTAGGATCAAGAGATGAGTCACCACTTTTACTACATGGGCTCCATAAAGAAATGTATTGATATGTGTGAAAAACTGCTTTTCCTTAAGTGCCTAATTCTTTTAAAGAAAATATAAATAAAAAAGATATATATGTACATACATGTTTGTGTGTATATATGATCATGGTTATAGTTATAAGGCCATATGTTTTGACTTTATGTAGGCAAAACTCAGAATTATACACTAAAAAGGGTTTTACTGTGTAAATTTACCTCCATTTTTAATACATATACACGTATGTATGTAATACACACAAGGTGGGCGAAAGTAGGTTTACAGTTGTAATACAAATAATACAAGATTAAAGCCTGGCTGGTGTTGAACCAAGAGGTCACTGGTTGGATTCCTAGCCGGGGCACATGCCCCCATTGCGGGATCGATCCCCGGTTGGGGGCCCGCAGAAGGCAGCCGGACCATGTTTCTCTCTCATTGATGTTTCTATCTCTCTACCCCTCTCCCTTCCTCTCTCTAAAATCAATAAAGGCATTAAGCCCTGGCTGGTATGGCTCAGTGGATAGAGCGTCAGCCCTCGGACGGAAGGGTCCCGGGTTCGATTCCGTCAAGGGCCGCTGCTCTATCCACTGAGTCAAACCGCTCTGGCTGTCCTTTTATCTTTGTGTTTTTCCCTCAGAATAAGCGAAAGGGACGCAGACAGGACATATGCAGTCTTTGCCTAGCACAATGCGTTTGCGATTCACCTGTTGCATGCATCAGCCCTTCCCTCCTGTTCTTTGGCCAGGCAGCAGTCCATTACGTGGATGCATCCCTGTGTGTCATCACCTGTTTAAGGACATTTGGGTTTTCCAGTTTTTAGCGACAATGAATAAAGCGGCTATAAGCTTCCTCCTACAGGTTAAGGGCGGTTTTTCATTTCCCAGACGCCTCCAGGAGGTGCAGAGGATGCGGAGAGGATGCTAAAACAAAGCCTGCGGCCCAAGTGGGGCTCCAGGAGGGGTGCGGGCGAGCACCCGAGGTGCAAGCAGAAAGCGGAGGCGGCTTTGCCTGGCCCTGGGCTCCGGCCCTGCTCTCTGCCCACGTGCCTTTCCCCCACAAGCCCCCTTCCTCCTGCTGCTCCACACCAGACAGACACACACACACTCAGCGCACACAAGTCACCGACTGAAACGCGGGCGCCAGCGCGGTGGGCCGCCCTTACCTGCCTCAGGTCCATGGCGCCCCCCGAGGCATGTCCAGGCAGCGCGACCCTCCCCCCGGGCGGCCGTGGGTGTGCAGGGGTCAGGCTTCTGCTCGAGGCTTCGCAGGCGCACGGGGCGTGGGGGGGGCGTCCGGGGGGCGTCGGGGAGCCCGGACAGGAAGCGCTCCTGGGCAGGGAGGGTGAGCTGGGCTGCGAAATGGCTCCGGTTCAATTTCACTTTCGTTTCCCCGGAAGGACAGCCCCTTTGGAAAGTTTGGTCGGGGGCGGGGCTTGGGCAGCTCGGGGGGCGGGGCCTGGGCAGCTCGGGGGGGCGGGGCCTGGGCAGCGCGCCTGGAGCGGCTGGTTTCGCGGGGATCACAGCCCAAGGCCTCCTCGCAGAACTGGGCAGGGTGCTCTTTCTTTAGGAAAACAGCAAAATACCGATCGGGCTCGTGATGCCCCCCACCACCTCTCAGGCCTCCAAGGGATAAAGCAAAGGGAAACAAAGGCACCGGGAAAGAGGCGGGCGAAGTTCAAAGGGCTGACATCCCTGCGGTGCACTTACTCCTGCTCCTTGAAAACTACAAACTGGCACAACAGGGGAAAGCTGCCGTAGACTTCTCCTGCGGGCTCAGAAGGTGGCTCAGAGGGAAGCCCTCTCCATGCATATCCCCTTAATCTCACAGCAGCTCTGCGGGGCAGGCATGATTCCCAAGTTACAGATGTGGAAAACCTGGCCTCCCAGGTCTGACCGTGGAAAACGCACCGTCACACTCGTTCGGGTTCTGCTATGACTTTCTAAAAGATCACTGTGTTATCTACAGGAATAATTCAACTGATTTCATGATCATGCTTATGCACCTGCTCTCTTTTGTTCCAGGTTCTATAGCTCAATTCTAGTGCTCAGCAAACCCTCACCTGTGAAAAATTGCTTTTTCTGTGTTTAATTTTATTCCCACTACTTTTGAGATTTACAAGGCAGTCCCTTTACAGCATTATCACCAGCAGATGCCCTTCTCCACACTGTCCTCTTTTTAAAAAATATATAAATTTTTATTGATTTCAGAGAGGAAGGGAGAGGAAGAGAAAGAAACATCAAGGATGAGAGAGAATCATTGATCGGCTGTCTCCTCCATGCTCCCTCCTAGGGATCGAGCCCACACCGGGATCCAACTGTGACCTCCTGGTTCATAAGTTGAGGCTCACTCACTGAGTCACGCCGGCTGGGCTATATATTTGCCTTTGGAGCTATATAGTCTTTTCTGGGCAGGGAATGTGTGTTACATCCCCATATCCCTGGCATGTGACTTTCTAAATAAACTTCTTCTTATAATTTGAGTTTCTTGGTTCTGAATTCTTTCTTTGCTGAACTCAAGTACCGAGGTCTGGTACCATTCTGGTGTCATTTCACCACTAACAGCAACTGAAATGTCTATCAACAATAAAATGCATAAATGGTGGCAAATGTCTATGATGGAATCCTACATAATAAAAGGCTAATATGCAAATAGACCAAACAGCGGAAAAACTGAACAACTGATCTCTATGACATGTGCTGACCACCAAAGGGCATGTACGGAACATGGTGGGCGTTGGCCGCAGAGGGATGGTGGAGCAGGTGAGCGGGGGCACCAGACCAAGGCGGGGCGCCGGTGGCTGTCATCGGGTGAGCCTCTGGTGGTTACTGCAAATTCTTTGCTCTCACATGCTGTGTTCTCACCCAGCACGGGAGCCGCCACTCATACCCGCTGCCGATGCCCAGTGCTGGCCCTGATCGCTCGGTGCCATCAGCGGGTGCAAGCGGCGGCTGCTGGCCCCAATCATCCCTCAGGGTTTCTCCACCTCCCCCTGCTCCTGAGGGGCAATCAGGGCTGGCAGCTGCCGCTCGCACCCACAGCCAGTGGCAGACCACCAGTTGCACCCGCTGCCAGGTGCCAGCCCTGATCGCCCCTCAGGGCTTCTCTAATCCCCCCCCCCCCCCCCGCTCCTGAGGGGTGATTGGGGCAGCAGCTGCTGCTTGCACCCGCTGATGGGAGCGATTGGGGCCGGCACCAGCAGCGGGTGTGACTGGGGCTGGCGCCATCAGAGTGCGTGGGAGTGGCAGTGGTGGGAGAGGGCGGGAGGGGCTGAGTGGGGGTGCGGAGGATGGGCCGAGACCCACCCCTGTGCCCACTGCAGCCTCGTGGCCCACAGTTCCTGTCAAGGTGCACGAACTTGTGCACTGGGCCCCTAGTATTATATAGCAACAAAAATGGAAGAACTAGAACCACATGCAACACAATGAGTAATCATCTAAACATGATATGGAGAGAAACCATAGACATATTATATGGTTCCATTTACATAAAAGTCCCAAACCAGGCAAAATTAAACTACAGTGTGCACTGCATAAAAGACAGGATGGTGGTTACCTGGAGGGAGGAAGGGGCGGGGGTGTGACTGGGAAGGAATGTGCTGGGTGCTGGTGATGTTTTAGCTCTTGACTTAGGTGGTGATTACATCTATGGTTGCTTTCCAGTAGTTCATTAAGATACACACTTATGCTCTAAGCTGTACATCACCATTTTATAAGGCGAAAAACAAGAACAAACCCTCACCACAACCATTCCAGCCTCTTCCCACATTCTATTTTCCATTTAAGTCAAATGAGTTAGTCTTACCTCTCCTTCCTTGCCTCCGGACTAAACAATTCCACAGCCCTTAATCCTCCTACGAGAATGTTCCAGAAAAGTCTTAATCACTGCTGTGTGCAGGGGAAAGGGCGCTGCTGCCCCCATCCCTTCCAAGCAGATGGAAAACGGTTTCCTACGCGGAGGGTCAGATTGTTCCTCGAAAGAACAACTACTCCTGTCATTTAATCTTAGCAGCTCAGGTAACTGTGGACAGTCTTATTCATACACATTTCATCCACAACCCCCCCCCCCCACCCCCAGTAATTGTTCCAGCTCCCACAGGGTGGGAGGTAGTGACATAAACCTTTATGCTATTCTACTGCAGGGACTTGATGCGTCGGGTGAAGCTCTTCACACCACAAGTAACAGGATGATTAGAGAAAATTTCAGAAAATACAGACAAGCAGTCAAAATGATCCCTACTCCTTCCCTGTTGCTCATCAGGCCCTTCCCTTCCTGTTCCCCGTGCATATAGCGGCACCGGTGCACGCTGGGCTCCTCTCCTGATGCGGGTGCTCGCCTCCCAGGGGTGAGTGCCTGCCGCCCCGCTGTGAAGGAACGGAGGGCTATTTACTGACAACCACCCAGATGGCTGAGCGTTCCCATCTAAAACGAGGTGTGCATAAAAAGCCCCTCACTGGCGAGCAAGGCTTTCCCATAGCACTGCGCTCCAGCTCCGTATGAGCGAGCCTTCAGGGCCCTGGACTCCCCCGTTATGGAGAAGGACGGTTTCATCTGGCTACTGCGCTGGTTTTAGTTCCCAATTCCTGCTATTCTTGCTTCTTCACTATAAATAACTGCTGGTCTGGCTTGTGGTGGCTCTTCTGTTTAATCGCACTGTGTGCAGGGATGAGGATCTACAAGTCTTTTCAGTCTACAATTTCCTATAACCAGACTCCTGCACATATGGGCTACATCCAATTGGATCATCTCTCTCCCTATGGTAACGCAGATGTCTGCAAACTCCTTCCACATTTGCTCGTACAGTGATCCTGCAACAGAAATGTATTGCCTGCAAATGCGTGCTACTAAACTTGCAACATATTATCAAAAAATGTAATAAGTAACTGTTATTTTTAATTACTAGGTCATTGTTTTAGAAAGGGTATGCACATAAATAAACTCATGTTCTTATCTTGAGTCCTAGGAAATACATAATAAGCAATTTGTAGAGTTGCGAGGACAAATTTAATGGCTTCCTTTTTGTGTTGTTTCTTTTCGCTTCTTTATCATTGGGTTTTTATTCCACTGCAACAGTTACTGCTACATCAACATAATTTCAAAATCTCAGGGGCTCCCACAGTAACCCCATCTGCTTTGATAGACTGTGAGGCTTTCTGCAGACAGACTAGTGAGTTGCCTAATTGGCTGAGTAGGGCTCCACAGCTGTATTTATGCTGATACATATACTCTATTGATGTTAATGATTAGACCGGCGTTTTTTTTAGACTGGCTTTTGAAGTTACAAGAAACAAGAGATGCCTCAGGTATCCCCAGAAGAAACATGTCTCCCAAAGTGGGTAAGTGCCTGTACCCCAAGTTATCTGGTAAATGAAAAAAGGCAAGTGGTATTTTATAATTACCTATAAGCACCAGGCATTGTGATAGTAGGTATCTATAATAATAAAAGCGTAATATGCTAATTAGACTGGACGACCTTCTGGACAAAGCCGGGGCTGCGAGGGAAGCCTGGGTCCTGGGTGCCTGCCGGCAGCAGGGAGAAGGAAGGCCTACTCTTGCACGAATTTCGTGCATTGGGCCTCTAGTTATCATATATTAAGGCTATCATATTAGTAATAGTGTCAAAACAATACTACTAACAATGGCTAACAGGCCTCTGCTGAATATTTTAACATGTAAGTTTAAACAGTTAATGTTCACTTAGCCTCATAATAACCCCACAAGATGACCCTGCAACTTGTGGTTTTATGCATTAAGCCCTGACACCCTTCACCGGCCCTCCTATGCTAGGTTGGTCTGGCATATACCACCTGACTGCCCTCTAGTTTGGCTCTGACCAGCACAGAGAGGGTCTGCTATGGGCCCACATTTGGATTCTGCTGAGTCAGGGTCCAAAGGGGGGCCTCCCACTCACGTCTGCCTTCTCCCCCTCTTCGCTCTGACCCAGCCTGTGGGCGGCTGGGCCGAGTCCCACCTTCCGGCCAGGGCAATGCTCCCCGTCCGTGCCCGCAGGAAGCAGCGGGGCCGCGTGCAGTCCTGTTGCAGGCAGGCCGGCAGGCAGCCGCGGCCCGGGTTCTGCAGTGCTTTCTAGGGAAACGGGCTGCTTTTACCAACAGCTAAGTGCAGAAAGCCAATTTGCCAAATGGCCAATTCTCTAAATAACCAATTTACTAAGCAACCAATATGCTGAATTAACTTTTTTTCACAGCTCTCATCTTTGTCTTCCTTAAAAAAAAAAAAAAAAAGGCATTTTAGGATTAAAAAAATTTTTCCCCTTTATTGATTTTTAGAGAGAGAGGAAGGAAGAGGATAGATAGAAACATCATCGAGAGAGAAACATCATCGATTGGCTACCTCCTGCACGGCCCCCAACGGGGACTGAGCCTAAAACCTAGGCATGAGCCCTGATCGGGAATCAGGGAATGGAACCTGGGACCTTCTGGTTCAACCGCTGAGCCACACCAGCCAGGCTCACCTTCCTCTTTTCAATTCTGCCGTCATAATAGTATTAGAGGAAATGTATGCTGCCCATCTCCCTATTGCTGTAGAGCTGGACACTGAAGTGGAGACTAGGGGACAGAAGAAGGGGTGAGGTTGAGGGACTCTTGTAGAACTGATTCTCTGGGAACTGACCTAGAGCCATTTCCAGGGGTCTACAGTCTTCTTTCCAAAGGGAATGAACAAGGCTTTGCTGTACCTAACAGCAATCTTTTTTTTTTTTTTGTTAATCCTCACCCAAGGACATTTTTTTCCATTGATATTTTTAGAGAGTGGGAGGTAGGGCGGGGGCGTGGGGAGGGAGGGAGGGAGGGAGGGAGGGAGAGGGAGAGGGAGAGGGAGAGAGAGAGAGAGAGAGAGAGAGAGAGAGAGAGAGAGAGAGAGGAAGGGAGGGAGAGGGAGGGAGAGGGAGGGAGGAGAGAGAGAAACATTGATGTGAGAGAGACACATCCATTGGTTGCCTCCTGCATGTGCCCCAAGGGGCTGGGGATGAAACCGGCAACCCTTTGGTGCTCGGGTCAGCGCTCTAACCATTCAGGAACACTGGCCAGGGCCGAACACATATCTTTAAAAGCATTGCCTTCAGCATTGACAAGTTCACAAAAACTTGCATCTACACACATAGAGGAGAAGGCGTGTGAAGACAGTGCAGAGAGAGATCTGAAGATGCTGCCCTTGAAGACTGGAGTGATGTGGCCACAAGCCAAGTAATGCAGGCAGCACCAGAAGCTGGAAGAGGCAAGGAAAGGATCTTCCCTAGACAGAGCCTCTGGAAGGAGCGCAACCCTGTGACACCTCAATTTCAGCCCAGAGATACTGACTTCTGACTTCTGGCCTCCAGAAGGTGACGGGATAAATTTCTGTTGTTTTAAGCCACCAGATTTGTCACTGCCGCTGCATGAAACTAATACACCATCCTTGACAGGCAGTGCGACCAGGAGCTCTGAAGGCAGGGCGAGGCTAGCCTAGGCCGTGCTCTGCAGCCAGGCAGTCCTGCATTTGAGGGTTTCAAAGGGAAAGGGCTGAAACAAACCAGTTGTCCTAGATCAGTGGTCGGCAAACCGCGGCTCGTGAGCCACATGCGGCTCTTTGGCCCCTTGAATGTGGCTCTTCCACAAAATACCACGTGCGCGTACAGTGCGATTAAAACTTCGTGGCCCATGCGCAGAAGTCGGTTTTCGGCCTGGGCGAGTCTATTTTGAAGAAGTGGCGTTAGAACACTCAAGGGGCAAAGAGCCGCATGTGGCTCGCGAGCCGCGGTTTGCCGACCACTGACCTAGATGACACAAGCACAGCTACAATGTCCACTTTTCAGTTAAGTCAAATAGTACGGCCTTCTCACTATGGCCAGCAAAATTAGAGTTTTTATTTGAAAAAATAAAAAGGGATATTCTTAAATACAACAGACTACCACAAACCAATAGCCAATGCCATATTTAAAAGGGAATAGTTAGGCATTCACACTAAAATAACTCACCATTACCACTATTCTATTATTTCCTTAATTCTGAGATGTCCTCCAAACATTTATGATACTGGGATGTGAAATCATACATTTCATATATTAGTCCCCAAAAACTATTACTAAATTGATAGCATGTTCTCATGCTCAATGGTCTTAGAATCAAAGAAATATGGCATTTAACATGGTTTTGGAAAGTCTTGCATATTCTGTAACACAAAACAAATAAAAGATAAACTATTAAAGGGAAAAAAATCCAGATTATTTGCAGATCATAACCATAATTAATACAAGATTATCTAAAAAACTCTTAAAACCAATATTAATCAAGGAATATGGCTGGATATAAGAGAAATATACAAAACAAAACAACTTCCTTATATGAAAAATACCATATTCTTAATAGCAAATAAAACATTTTAAGAAAGAAACATCTATGTAAATCTTAAGAAATGTGAAGAGCCTATAGGAAAAGTATGAAACTGCTGAGAAAT
Organism: Cnephaeus nilssonii; assembly: GCF_951640355.1. Classification (NCBI taxonomy): domain Eukaryota; kingdom Metazoa; phylum Chordata; class Mammalia; order Chiroptera; family Vespertilionidae; genus Cnephaeus; species Cnephaeus nilssonii. Next base: position 15,071,391 of record NC_137092.1, read on the forward strand.
AATGTCTTAAATAGGATAGACCAGCCCCAAATGTGATAGCCAAATAGTTTATAAAGCCAATTAGTGCCAAATTAAGTAACAGTTTACTGCAAACTCTAATAAGGGTAAAGGAAGTAAGGAGTGGACACCTAATAAAAATGATTCATCTAAAGTTCAAGTGCAAAAACAAACTGGCAAGAATGGCCAAAATATTCTGTTAAAAAGAGGACAGCTATGCTGATTAAGTAAAGGCAGTACTGACATAACACAGGAATGGAGCTACAGACTAACAGAGCAGCAACACATTCCCCAAAATAGACCCTAGTGTGTGTACGGATCTAATGCCTGGTACGTAGGAACCAACCGCAGTAGGGAGGGAAAGAAAGGTCAGTCAATACAGAGAGCTAACTGGTTGGCTTTTAGGGATAAAATCTATTTAGAGCCTTGCCTTATATTAATAAACCAATATAAATTATAAATGGATTAAAGGATTATTTGTAAAGTGTTTTAAATAAAAACACTAATAAACAAAGGCAGTGTGCATGACTTGATCTGTTTCACAGCAATGGGAGACATCACAAAGAGAAAACTGACATCGGTTCGCTGCAGTTAATGGCTAGATAGCTCAGTTGGTTAGGGCATCATCCCAACACACCAAAGGTAGTAGGTTTGATTCCCGGTCAGGGCACATACAAGAAGCAACCAATGAATGCATAGATAAGTGGAACAACAAAAATGTTTCTTTCTCTCTCTCAAATGAATAAATTTAAAAAAATTTTAATTCTGTACTTCAAAAAAGTGATGTAGAGTTTGAATATGTTCATAGTAAAAAGTTAAAAGAATATTAATAAAAAATGGAAATGGACAATGAATCACAGTTAAAACACATATGCAGGACATAGTCAATCTATAATAATAAAAGCATAATATGCTAATTAGACCAGATGTCCTTCTGGATGAAGCCTGGGCTGCCAGGGAAGCCGGGGTCCCGGGTGCCAGAGGGAAGCCAGTGCTGGCAGCTGGGAAAAGGAAGGCTTACTCTTGCACGAATTTCATGCATCGGACCTCTAGTATGTATATAATGTATAAAGCCCACATACTTAGACAAGATAGCACATACATAGCTCTATGGGTCAGCACTATAGTTTATCTTTTAATCCTCAGGGCCATCTTATGAAAGATATACACGATCACTGTCCCATATTACAGAAGAGGAAACTAAGGCAGAACAAAGCTATAGAGGTTGTTCCAGGTAGCAGTCGGAGCTCAGACTCCAAAGTGGGTGCTCTTGGCCATGGCACTGAGCCCCCCACTAAAAGTGCAGTCAGCAAAAGGCAATCCACAAAAAAGGAAGCACAGATGCCCATCAACATGTGGTGAGATGTCCAATCACACTAATAATTAAGGACATGAAAATGTGATACTATTACATTTTCATTCATAAAATCAGCAATTAAAGAAATGCAATTTCTCAGCGCTGGCTGGGGGTTCCATGGCTGCTTTCACAATCGAATCTTGAACTCTAGGAACCCACCTGGCCCCCTCCAAAATGTTCTCACATACGATCAGGTTACCTCCCATCTACTTTCTTTAAAGTGGCTACCCATTGCTCTTTGGATAAAGGCCCAAGTCCATAGCAAGGTCTGCAGTGTGCCCCCACTCCATGGCCACGCCTACCCTAATCACACTTCACAAAAGGCATCGTCCACCCTGTTTGCCCACTCCTGCAGCCTTGTAGGAAGCTTTCTTCATAATCCTTAGCACTAGTTGTAGTTGTATGATCATTTAAGTGGTAATGTCTTTCTTTCCTGAGCAGAACAAGTCTTGTAACCCCATGACCCAGCCCAGTGCTTTGGCTGTAGAAGGTGCTCATCAGCCCAGCCGGTGTGGCTCAATGGTTGAGCGTGGACCTATGGACCAGGTCACTATTCGATTCCCAGTCAGGGCACATGCCTGGGTTTTGGGCTTGATCCCCAGTAGGGGGCATGCAGGAGGCAGCCAATCAATGATTCTGTCTCATCATTGATATTTCTATCTCCCTCTCCCTCTCTTAAATAAAAAAATATATATTTTTAAAAATATAAATACATATTGCATAAAACTTGCCCTTCAGAAGCTCAGTATGGTAATAGAAACAGTCATGTAAACAAATTAAAATACAATGTGATAAAACCACAAGATACCACTTCACAACTATCAGAACGGCTAAAATAAAAACTCGAGATAGCTAGTATTGGTCAGAATATGGAGCAACTAGAACTCTTGCACACTGTCGGTGGGAATGTAAAATGGTACAAGCAACTGGAAAACCGCTGGGCAGTTTCTTCTAAGGTTAAATACATAACTACCCTACGACCCAGCACCTGATACAGAAAAATGAAAAGAAATGGCATAAAAAGACAGACAAGAATTGCCATAGAACCGGGCTAGGAGAAAGGGAAGGGGGAGTTGCTGTTTAATAGGTACAGAGTTTCAGATTGGCAAGATGAAAACGTTCTGGAGATGTGTCACAATGTGAATAAATGTAACACTACTGAATTGTACCTTAAACATGGTTATGATGGTAACAATAATAATGTTCATAGACCTTTATTCTTAACTAGTGACCCGGCGTGCGAAACCGCACGAGACCTGGGACCCTGGGGCTCCTTGATGGATTGCCCCAAAGAGGTAGGCCAGAGCTGGGGGCCCCACCTCTGCGGTGCTCGCAGCCGCGGGACCCCCAGGCCCCGCCCACCCGCTGCGCAAGCAGCCTCCTGTGACCGCGTGACAACCACCTAGGCCAGTGACGGGCAACCTTTTGAGCTTGGTGTGTCAAACTTCGCCAAAAAACTGAGCATAACTCGGGTAGTGTGTCACTTTGAGGAAAAAACTAACTCCAAGACTCTAGTCGCAAATGTTTCATCCTCAGGAGCAGCAAATGTTTTATCCTCGGCATGAGGCCACGTGTCATCAGAAATGGTTATGCGTGTCAGTGCTGACACGTGTGTCATAGGTTCGCCATCACTGACCTAGGCTATTATTGGTATAGATCAGTGGTTCTCAACCTTTCTAATGCCGCGGCCCTTTAATACAGTTCCTCATGTTGTGGTGACCCCCAACCATAAAATTATTTTCGTTGCTACTTCATAACTGTAATTTTGCTACTGTTATGAATCGTAATGTAAATATCTGTGTTTTCCGATGGTCTTAGGCTCTATAGCAGCGGTTCTCATGTTGTCATGACCCACAGGTTGAGAACCGCTGCTGTAGAGCCTAAGACCATCGGAAAACACAGATATTTACATTACGATTCATAACAGTAGCAAAATTACAGTTATGAAGTAGCAACGAAAATAATTTTATGGTTGGGGGTCACCACAACATGAGGAACTGTATTAAAGGTGGCGGCATTAGGAAGGTTGAGAACCACTGGTATAGAGAGATAGCCTCAAACTGGAAACAAACCAAATGTCCATCAACTAACTGAAGAATGAACAAACCATTGAGGTATAGTCATACAGAAGATATTGACACATGCAACATGGTTTAACCTCGCTGGAAGAAGCCATGCACAAAAGTACAATTCCATTTACTTTAAATTTTAGAACAGGCAAAACTAACATACAACGATTGACATTAGAACAGTAGTGGCCCCAGGGGATGGTGGTGACTAGAAAGGAACGTGAGGGAACTTTCTGGGGTGATGGAGATGTTTTATTCTCTTGATCTGAATAGTGATTAAATGGATAGACTATATATTTGTCAAAACTCACTGAATGGCACACATAAATGATGTGCTACTTATTGCAAAAAGAGTTAGGGAGACAATGGGGTAAGGGCACCGGAAGAGGCTAAATTCACCATCTTGGCTACCACTCATCATCTGGGCCACACACACATTCAGCAGAACAAGAATACTTTCTTAAACCAGATCAACAGACACAGGTAAACACTTTCATGCAGCAATTTATGGAAATGCTAAGAACATTAAGATCATCATGAGAAGTATACATGTATCTGAATCTCAGTTTTGTGGCGCAAGCTTTGATATTTTGATCAATTATTTTTTAAAATGTATTTTTATTGATTTCAGAGAGGAAGTGAGAGTGAGAGAGAAAGACAAACATCAACAATGAGAGAAAATCATTGATTGGCTGCCTCCTGCATGTCCCCTCCTGGGGATCGAGCCCACAACCTGGGTATGTGCCCTTGACTGGAACCGAACCTTCAGTTCGCTGCTCTATCCACTGAGCCAAAATGGCGAGGGCCTGATCAATTATTTTAAAAATGAAAAATATGTCATGTAGCACTAATGCAAGGATCTTTAAAAGGAAACACAGACCTTTATCTAATTCAAACTGATTTAATGTAAACATTACATAATATTTTCATCAAATATCTTGTCATAATCTGAAATAAAACTGAAAATTAGCTTTTTAAAGTAATAGGTCAAAAAGCAAACTATAAAAGACTAGAATACAGAATGAGGAAAAAACATTTTAAAGCTTACAAGCAAAGGAAGAAAAATTTAAAAACACAAAATATGTCTACATAAAAATGAAAAATATGCCGAAACCGGTTTGGCTCAGTGGATAGAGCGTCGGCCTGCGGACTCAAGGGTCCCAGGTTCCATTCCGGTCAAGGGCATGTACCTTGGTTGCGGGCCCATCCCCAGTAGGGGGTGTGCAAGAGGCAGCTGATCGATGTTTCTCTCTCATCGATGTTTCTAACTCTCTATCCCTCTCTCTTCCTCTCTGTAAAAAGTCAATAAAATATATATTTTAAAAAAATGAAAAATATGTATGTTTGATGATAAAGCCAAAATTATATGGCGAACACCAAACTGGAAAAATATTCACAGCAAATAAAGTTTTTTATAATGAGCATATACTCATGTGTGTTAGAAAATTTGTGTAATTTATAAAAATAACACAAGGGACCGGACAAAAATTTTAAACACAAAAATTAAAAAAAAAACAAGATAAAATGGTTAATATGCATATGCAAAGAGTTCAAACTTAAACATATAACAAAAATGCAAATTAAAATGAGATGCCATTTTTCAATTGATGAACATCAAAAAGCTGTTCCTTTTTTAGTTAAAATACCCAGTCCTGGAGAGGGCAGGGGGGGAGAGGGCCAGGGGAAAGGGTGGGCATCGCGTGTATACGGGCATTCACTTTAGGGAAGCCAACCAGGACTAAGCACTACGAGAGGGTGGGGGTAAATAGCAGCGTGTCACCTCAAGTCTACAGTATTTCCATGAGAACTTTTCTTCTGTGTTAAAAGAAACAAATGGGAATTCCCCACCTCCTTTTGTTGTTGTTGGTGAGCATGACACGAATGGCATTCAGCAAGGCACCACAATAACCAGGAAGATGGAGGTGAGTGGGAGATAAGGTTTTGGACCTCCCTGGGAGAGCGTGAAGGGCAGCTGAAGGACAGAGTTCACTCTGGGCCACTGCCCCCTCTCCCATACAGCTCTGCACCCCCAAGCAGGGCGGCTCTGCCCCGGGGAGCAGTGGTGGGAGAAGCGGAAGCACCCCGCGGCAGCTTTGGAAAAGGCAAGTGCAGATCAGCATGCAGAACGTGGCTGCATTTGGAAACGAAGCAACAACCAAATTACATACATAATATTTACTTCATTAGTAGCTATAACTGTACAATCCTAAGGAAAGGTCAGGAAGGAGACACACATCGAGCTATTATCAGTAGCTCTACCTCTGGAGGATGAGGTGAGCTGGATGGAGAGAGGTCTCCTTTCTTTTATACTTTTCTAACCTGAAATAATAATAATAGTTATTATTATTTAGCAATAATAATAATAATTATTATTATTTAGCCTTTCTTGAGTGTTCTGGTACTTAAAAAGAACAATGTTTGGAAGTGCACAAGCTTTGATCCCAAAACTCTGGTCAAAGAATGAGTTGTTATTTATAAAGGGTTTAGAACAGTGTCTGGCATACTGTAAGTGCTGAAGAAAATGTTTTAAAAACATAAATAAGGAAAAAGACCCAAACTATAGAAAAAGCCTTCATATACAACCCATCGTAGTTTGGAAAGGTTTGAGGGAGTCCAATATCTGAAAGGGGGGAATTTCCAGGCGGCCTCTCATGGGGCCTGACCCTCGGCCTCTGCAGGTATGCACCTGGGGGAGAGGTTCTGGCCTTCCAGGATGGGCCGCGTGGTACCCGAGTTCACGGACATTTACAGGATGGGCCGCGTGGTACCCGAGTTCACGGACATTTACAGGATGGGCCGCGTGGTACCCGAGTTCACGGACATTTACAGGATGGGCCGCGTGGTACCCGAGTTCACGGACATTTACAGGACGGACCCCGTGGTACCCGAGTTCACGGACATTTATAGGACGGACCCCGTGGTACCCGAGTTCACAGACTTTTACAGGATGGACTGCGTGGTACCCGAGTTCACAGACTTTTACAGGATGGACTGCGTGGTACCCGAATTCATGGACATTTACAGGATGGACCCCGTGGTACCCGAGCTCACAGACTTTTACAGGGAGAGCGGTATCAGGTAGATCGGCATCCTCATCAACACCATGCCAGCATTTTCTCGCTGTGGGCAGATTTTCATTCATTTGTTTAGTAACATTCATTAAGCACATACTATGTGCCTGGCACTGTCCTAGGCCTTAGAGATACAGCAGTAAACAAAATGAAAAGCCTTTTCCTATTATTTTCATGAAGCTGATGTTCTCGTGAGAAGACAGGCAATAAGCAAATAAATATGTCAGGTCAACTGGGTGCACGCGCTCTGAAGAAAAAGCATGCAGGCTAAGCCTGGGCGGGGGGACACAAAGCAAAGAGCACCCCTGTCCTTGAGGGCTCTCAGTCTAGAGAACTGACCAGTTTAGACAACGAACAAACAAATCAAACGGCTGAATTGTGTTGAGGTGTTTACGGGAGCACAGTGAAGTGAGGGGCGCCTAACTCACTGATGGAGGCCAAGGGAGGCTTCTAGAAGGAGAGGCCTCACCTGAAACCGAAAGGAAGACAGCCATTGGCATCTAGGGGGAGGGCAGCCTGAAGGGCAGATGCAAAGGCGTGGAAGGGATAGAGAACACGTTTGATGCCACAACAGGACAAGTGTGTGATGGACAAACAACAGCAGGTGGATTCCTTTCAGCTGGAAGGCTCTGGAAGGGCCTCAAAGAAGTGGAAGCACATACAAACACGTGTATGCCTGTAGACACACATGCTCAGTGTAGTCATCTGCTGTTTTCGCCTGCTGAGTACTTCTGTACTTCCCCCTCCCATGTGGTTATAGAGAGGCAGTTTATTCCTTCGTCCCAGGAGGGGGCCTGTGACACAGACCTGTCCCATCAGTCACAGATCTTTCCCAAGTATTTAATTTTGCAACAAACTAGTATCTACTTGTCCACAGTGATTAGTTTACAATGCTAGCAGACAGCGCTGAGCTCACAGGCTGGGGGCTGCCAGGAGTCAGACTTTGCAGTACGTGTAGCGAAAACAGCAGGAGAGACTGAGGCTAATAAACCAAGAGGAGGAGAGAAAGGCAGGGCCAAGAGAGTCCTCATGATTTCATTTCAGCCTCATGACCCAGCCAGGCCTGAAGCTCTTCTTCGAATTTCCTAGTTAAATGCTCCGCGAGGGGAAAATAGCCCGGCCGGCCTGGCTCAGTGGTTGAGCGTCAACCTAAGAACCAGGAAGTCATGGTTTGATTCCGTCAGGGCACATGCCCAGGTTGCGGGCTCAATCCCCAGTGGGGGGCGTGCAGGAGGCGGCCGAGCAGTGATTCTCTCCATCACAGATGCTTCCATTTCTCTTCCTCTCTGAAATCAATGGGAAAACCCATTTTTGCTTGTTAGTTTACAATGGTTTTCTGTCATTTGCAACTCGATTAATATACCCCCTTTTGGGGAAAGTACTTCACTGTGCGTGTGGTCGTGGGGTACAGAAAAAAGGGAGGAGGGAGGATGGGTTATGTCAGAGGGTTTCTCCCATCAAGCTTGATGAAGATGGCGAAACAGGTAGCTTCCAGGCATCTGAGAGGACCTAGAAGCAGCAACAAAAGCTCTTTGGTGTGTAAGTCGCAGTTTATATGGATGGGTTCTATTAACCTTGTGAGTTCCTAATAATTCACCGTACAGCCACTTTGCCATTCCCACATTAATGTACCATCAGTCACAGATCTTGCCCAAATATTTAATTTTGCAACCAACTAGTATTTTGAACTCTTTACCCCTGATACCAAACATTCATCCAGTGTTCTCCAGCTTAACTCGAGCAGCTGTAGCCATTATGGTCCAAGTCTAACAGATGTTACAGCGAAATAAACGACTGTATCTCAAGAGATCACCACAGAAGCCCAAAAGCTTAGGTCCTGTTGTTCACACATCTTAAAACTCTAATCAGTTGGTCACAGATAACAAGATCAATCTTGGTCTCAAACACAGCTTCAAATCTTTAAATCCAGGAATCAGAAAGATGCTCATATTACATATAGCTGGGCTTAAGGGAACCTTTGTGTATTAAGAAATGGGTCTCCTTCTGGCAGAAAGAACACCTTAAGATTTTCTTCTTCTTTCCACGGGCATTTACCAACTACCTGTTGTGTGCCCGTGATCCCAGCACTGTGTGCCCACAGGCCTTTCCTTTTTTTTCTGGGTGAAAAGGCCAAATCTGGTTTCACATCTGGACAACGCGGGGCAAAATAAAAGGTAATTTATCACTGGACAATCTGAGATGTTATTCTTGCGGCAAATACTGGCCCTCTACTCTGCTTATGCCTCCCTTCCCCCGCTACACAGGTCCACATTTCCAGGACTCTGGCCACTGAAAAATAACAAGACCCAAACTACAAGCCTGAGGGCCTGGGTTCAAGTTCCAGTTCTGCCATTAGGAGTCTTGGCCAAGACTCACCTTTTCCATCTGTAAAATGGGGATAAAAATTATTGCTCTGGATTGCTGTTGGGATTAAATTAATCAGCACCTGGAACGTGCCTGGTACAGTGTAAGGCACCTAACAAGTGCTCAATGGAAAGAAGCTATAATTAATAAGAATAAAGTGAGGCCTTCACCTCTTTCCATTTCTAAAATGTTGCGGTCTATAGTAGAGAGATTATGTGTTTTGAGATTCACCCTTCCACCTACCCGCACCTGTCCCCCCCAGCCCGCTGAGTCTGCTTGATCATATCTAGCGGAATAGCAAACATCCAAAATAGCAAAAAGTCCCCCTGCTTCTCAAGCAGCTGTAACAATGGGAAACCTTCGGAGGGAGGGAGCAAGTTCAAGTGCCTGGGAGCTGTGCCCTTACTAATAATAGCTAGACACTTCAAATTCTGACAACAACCCTGCAAGGTAGATATAATTATCCTCCTTTTGTAGATAAGACCACGTAGGAGAAGAGTGGCTCACTCAATGTCACTCAGCTGGTAAAGGGCGGGCCGACTCCAAAGTTCAGGCCCCTTTCCGCGGTGTCCGGGCACCCCCTCCCCCAGCAAGCACTCAACTGTTTGTCAAATAATCAAAAAGTGAAAAGGATATTCCAGGACCTTTGAAACGATGGGAACAAGCCTTCTTTGGTAAAGAAAGAAGTTGGCATCATCACTCACATTTGCTCGACCATTTAATGCTCCTGTGCTCTCTGCTTCCAAGGACCTATCCCAGCAAAACCAGCCTCCCTCGCCGGCCACGGCCACGGCCACGGCCACGGCCACGGCCACGCGCAGGCCTGTATCCTCCTTTAGCTGCCCAGACTCTGCTCCCTCAGCTAACCACCCAACCGCGTTTAAAATCCAACGACAGGTGTCTCCTTTTGAAAGGCAAGTTCCCCCAACTCTGACACCAACTCGCAACACCTGAGGCAGGCTTACCTTCTCATGGGCGCCAGAATCCAGCCCAGCCGATGAAGGAAGGGGAGGTGACGCAACGAGGCCTCCTGCAGCAGGGCCAGACCCAGGCGGAGCGCGGCGGCCGTGACCCCGCAGTGGGCTCCCGCGGCGGCCGCCTACGCCATCCCTGCGTCAGGCCGGGCCAGGGCGGCCGCTGCGATCCCAGGGGCGCGGCGCGGGCCTCTGCAGCGAGGGCGCCTCGGCACAGGAAGGCGCGCGCCGGGGCCAGTCGGGCGCCTCGCAATCCAGTCACTCCTCGCCTCGGGGAAGCAAGGGCCTGTGGTACCCAACTGTTGGGCACAACCTGGCACGCGCGCCCGAGCATCCGTGCGCAGCCTCTGCTGCCCACAGCCGCGCACACACGGGCGCGCACACGGCACAGCCACCCGGGCCCAGGCGCCCGCCTCCCCGCCAAGGCTGCAAGCCCAGCCGCTGCCCCCAGGCCCCGCATCCCGACCCGGCCCCGCATCCCGACCCGGCCCCGCGACCACCCTCGGAGCCCACGCGGGAGCCCACGCGGGAGCCTCCGCGCCACCCCTCCCATCAGAGTCCGAGCCCGGACAGGCGGCGCGAGCCGGGCGCCCGGCCCGGGGAGGTGATGGCGAAGGAGGGAAACAAGCCTCTTACCGGGTCTGGTCGGTCTCCGGATGCAGCCCACGGCGGAGGCTGCCACGGCCGCCCGGCGCTCCCCCCGCCCGCCCCCACCACGTCGCTCTCCGCCGCCGGACGGGAATCAAAGGCCCGGGCGCGGCTTGGTGACATCACCGGCGCGCCGCGCGTGGGAGGCGCACCACGTGATTCCTCCCTCTTTTGTTTGCGTCCTACTTAAGCGGGGATGGTGTTGCTCTGTCTCCCTTGGGTTTTTACCGATCTGCTAATGGCATCGTGGGCGCGACGGGGAGCAGGTGGTACCTGGGTGCATTTTTGCTCAGAGCCTTGATTCAGCTCCTCAGCCATTTATAACGTAGTTGGGCCAGAAGGCCTGGGAGGTCTGTGGGTACCATACACGTTATATAGGTTCTATAGAGGGCCCTCAAGTACACGGAATCAGTTAATAATGCACTATAACCAGCAGCCCTTGGAAGCCCGTTTATATTAATTTATTTTTAAAATGATGTGATGAACACCCCCCCTTAACTCGCCCCTTCATCACCCCAACCCAAGAACTAAAATATTAACCAGTAACTTTCACCTACTTCGAAGTTTGTCCCATCCTTTATCACTGCCTCCCCCTCAGAAGTAATCTCCATGATTTGCGTTTACACAAAACTTAGTCAACTCTTAACATTAATTTCGTTTCACATTTATGTGCATCATTATTATTATTAATCCTCACCCGAAAATATTTTTTTCCATTGATTTTTAGAGAAATGGCAGGGAGGGAGGGAGGGGTCCAAAGAGAGAAACATCGTTTGGGATCCAACTTACAACCCGGGTATATGCTCTTGATTAGGCATCAAACCCGTGACTCTTCAGTGCTCCAGCGGAGGCTCTAACCACTGAGAACACCGTCCAGGGCTGATTTTCTTCCCTTGAGCTCAAAGCACTTATCCATGCTGTTGTTATTTAGATAAACTTTAGAAGTGTGGAACTGGACTTCTGCTTTGGTTTGTCCCATGTGCTTTCTGTCCCTCTCGTTGTAGCAGAACCCCCTCTTTCTTGTGAGGAATCTATGTGATTGGTCAGTTCAGGTGACCCTCCCCTCTTCAAGGTGGTCTTATGACCTAGATCTAGCCAATCAGAATCCTCCTCCACTCTTCTGCCACACAGATTAGTTGATGGCTGGGCTTGCAACTGAACATGCAGGGAACCAATTAGAGTCTTTCCTAGTTTTGCAGGTGGAGCCAATGAGGAAGAGGGCTTTTTCTTCCAGGGCAGTGGTCGGCAAACTGCGGCTCTTGAGCCACATGCGGCTCTTTGGCCCCTTGAGTGTGGCTCTTCCACAAAATACCACGTGCGGGCGCGCACGTACAGTGCAATTGAAACTTCATGGCCCATGCACAGAAGTTGGTTTTCGGCTCTCAAGAGAAATTTCAATCGTTGTACTGTTGATATTTGGCTCTGTTGATTAATGAGTTTGCCGACCACTGTTCCAGGGTAACCTAGGATGGTATGGGAGGAAGCCTTCCTGAGGCCATCTCACCACCCTGTGGGGAGTTACTGCCTGGAGAATGAGCCAAGGAGGGATAAATAAGACTGACAGATGAAGTGAGCAGAATCCTAGGACATCTCTGATCCACACCCAGTTCCATTAGAACCCAGAGGCATCCTTGGCCTTCTCTCAATTTTGGGAGTCAGCAATTTCCCTTTTACTGCTTAAGTTTCTGTCACCTATATTCAAAAGAATCTTGTCTAATACAAGTATTATATTGACCTTTATCTGAATTTAAAACAAACAAGGCACAATAGAAGTGAAATGAAAGTGGAAGAAATGCTGAATTTGAGATAAAGCTTTTTTGGGGAAAACAACAAAATTTCTAAAAGCTCTTTTTTAAGTTAAACAAAACATGAATACATTTCAAGGTTGAGGTAATTGTGTTTTATAGTTTAACTTGAGGTTTCTTAATAAACACAAGTTTAAGTTTCTAGAACAACTTAGTAAATTGTCCCAAGAAGGAAAAGCCACCTCTGATGTCTAACCCAGTGGTCGGCAAACCGCGGCTCGCGAGCCACATGCGGCTCTTTGGCCCCTTGAGTGTGGCTCTTCCACAAAATACCACGGTCTGGGCGAGTCTATTTTGAAGAAGTGGCATTAGAAGAAGTTTAAGTTTAAAAAATGTGGCTCTCAAAAGAAATTCCAATCATTGTACTGATGATATTTGGCTCGGTTGACTAATGAGTTTGCCGACCACTGAGCTAGACTGAGGTCTCACACTTCCAGATCAGCTGTGTGACCTGAGGTGGGTCACAGGACTTCTCTGAGCCTGTTTCCACATCACGGGACTATTGACCTTGACCCTGCTCACTCATGGGATTAGCATTAAGATCCAACATCACAGATAATAAGAGGGAGTGTGCTTTACCAACTACTCTAAAAACAATTCCTTCATTTGTTAGAGCTTATACACCGAATTACCAAAATACGTACACAAGGCTGTCACTTCTATGCAGATTCAACAGAGCAGCTAGTTTTCCTAAAGAAACCATCACCACAACAAACCTCGTTAGTGGAAGGTAAAAAGGCACAGTTTTAGCCATCCACTGCTAACGTGTTTCCCTTATGCCTTTGGAAGGAGGTGTAAGCCAGAGGCCTTCCTCAGTGCCTGATGCTGAGCTACCTGGTAGCAAAGAGCCCTCCTTTCTGGAGAGAAGCCTCCCAGCGAGCTGCTCTTTCCCTGGTGTTGGCAGTTCTTCTCACCCACCTTGGAGGTTGTGATGAGAGCTCCCCCTGCAGTTGACTACAGCTCTGGCACCTGCTGCGGGCTGCTGCGGTGCCGGGCTGTCTCTGAGGACGTATTTGGCCACTAGATTGCCTCCCTGGATCATGCGGGTCTTTTTCTTTAAATGCTGGCCTCCCAAAGTGGCTGAGCATTTGGCTCAACTATAAAACGGGTCATTTTGCTAATAGCTGCCTTCCCCCCCGCCCTTCAGCTTGGGAAGAAGAATTGAGGCTTTAAGATGCCATTTAAAATACCGAGACAAGATACCATTTAAAATACCAAGACTTGTGTTAATATATAGGAATAAACAAAAGAAATGCAAGCCCTCTATGAAGAAAATGGTAAAATATTACTGAATGACAATAGAAATAAAACAAATAAAACATTCATGGATAGGATGACGCACTAGCATGTCAGTTGCAGTTGGAATACATTTCCCCGATCCCTCTCTTTGGATACTCAAATCACTGATCCCGTGAGTCCTGCTTTCTTCTCTTCCACCTGCCCACCTCTCTCTCTCACCAATTCTAATTTATTCCAAGCCCTTCTTATTTCTCTCCTGGATTTATGAAACCGCCTCTTAACCGTTGCTCCTTTCCAAAACATCTTTCCACAACTGCAGCAAAGTTTAGCTTTCTAAAATACTTGTCTAACGTTGAAAAAAGAGATAGAGGAGAACACAAACAAGTGGGAGAAGCATATGCCGTGTTCCTGGATTGGAAGAATGAACATCCTTAAAATGTTCACACTACTCAAAGCAACCTATAGATGCAATGTAATCCCTATTAAAATCCTGACAGCACTTAGAAGAAATATTCCAAAAATTTATATGGAACCCAAAAAGTCCCCGAATAGCCTCAGCAATCTTGAGGAAGAAGAACAAAGTTGGAGGGAATCACAATACTGGATATCAAACTATACTGCAAAGCGTTGTATTCAACCACAAAAAGCAATGAAATCTTGGCGTTTACCACAACATGGGTGGGCCCTGAGGGCACTGTGCTCAGTAAAATAAGTTTTACAGAAAGAAGAATACCATATCATTGTACTTAATTAGAATTAAAACAAACAGACACACCAAACTCATAGATACCGAGAACAGGTTGGTGATTGCCAGAGGCAGGGTGTGAGTGTGGGTGGGGACAAAATGGGTTAAGGGAATCAAAAGGTACAAACCTGTAGTTATAAATCAATCATGAAGATATAATGTACAGTGTTTCAACTATTGTTAATAATATTGTGTTGCGTATTTGATTGTTGCTAACAAAGTCTTTAAAGTTCTCATCACAAGAAAAAAAAATCCTGTAATTATGTATGGTGACAGATGTTAACTAGACTTATGGTAATGATCATTTTGCAGTATATAAATTATTGAATCATAATGTTGTACACCCGAAACTAATATAATGTTGTATGTTGATTATACCTCAATAAAAATAAATTATTTAAAAAATATCCTATTTTTTAATATATTTTTTTATTGATTTCAGAGAGGAAGGGAGAGGGAGAGAGAGATAGAAACATCAATGATGAGAGAGAATCATTGATCGGCTGCTTCCTGCCCACCCCCTACTGGGGATCCAGCCTGCTACCCGGGCATGTGACCTTGACCAGAATCAAACCCAGGACCCTTCAGTCCACAGGCCGATGCTCTATCCACTGAGCCAAACTGGCCAGGGCAAAAATATCCTATTCTTCATCAACCTTTCTATTTATTTAATTTATTTAGATCAGTCTAGACTCAGGTTTCCTATTTTACTCAGTGAGTTGTAATCATTATTTTGATGCCTTAATTGTTGTTAGATTTGCCCACTGGGAGTGCCTGCAAGCTGCCTTTCAAACCTTTTTGACGTGCTCCACCATTCTTTTAGCCAATTTCTCGTTCTGGTAGACAGTTGAGTCTTTTTTATTTTTCTGAAAGACTGAATTAGGTATATACAGAATTCAAGTTAGTTATATTCGCTCTAAGGACGGCATTTTGAGTTAAAAAGAAACATCCTCCCAGAATTTTAAATCATGCAGCGTGAACAGATACAAATGAGAGTCCCAGTCCAATGAGAGCGTCTGTTATATCAGGAGAAATGAACCCGTTCCCTGCGTTCTCTATCAGGAGACTATCATTAGAAGGAGCCTTTGAATTATATATATTTTTTAAGTGACTCAATTTTCAGGTTCTCATTAAAAAAAAAAATCTGTGTATTTGTTGTTCGGTGAAAAGTTATGAATAGTTCTGCACATTCTCTGCTGCCCTCAGCGGACAGATTGTGTGTGTAAAGAGTCTACTCAGGCACTTGAGAACCAGCACCTCCCTCCACGGGGCACAGACCTGTCTCTTTAAGAGCTGCCCAGGCCAGCCGCTGCCATGGCGACACCCTGTACCTGCCCCGATCCCAGACTGGAGCCTGGTTTGTGACAGGCGCTCAGCATCGCCGGTTGGATGACCAGGTGGTCACGCACTGTGTCTTGCTTCTGCCCACAGGATGGCAGCATTTAGTCGAGGCTTCCGCCCCACCAGTGGCCCGGCTGTCTGGGAAGTGGAAAGTACCCGGTTTCCTCCTGAAGTGAAGAAACCTCCTCCTAGGAGGGAAATACAGGCAATCATGCCCCCTGTTACCTGCCCACCCCTTTCTTCAATGTGCTTCCTGGAAGATGACTTCCTGGAAGTGGATTTCGTGAAGTTTTGGGACCCCGGGCATCCATCCCGGAAGGACTGTCTATGTTAAGAGTTTGTGTGTTAGCTGAAAGCGATCAAGGAGGCTGGAATCACCAGCCCATTTCACCTACGAGTCCTTAGGTGCCAAGGATTGTGGTTGCTGTTTAAAGAGAAAGGGGGAAAGCGAAACTATTGAGCACGTGCTGCGTGTCACGTTCTTTGAACCAGCCACTCTCCGATGGGGGTGGGCATCGGAACCCCCCCGGGGGCTGGTTAAAACAGGCAGCGGCCCCGCGCACAGGGCTTCTGATTCAGGAGGTCTGGGGTGGGGGTCTGAGGTTTTGCATTTCACAAGTTCCCAGGTGCTGCTGATGCTGTCCAGGGAACCAGTGCTTTAAAACAACCACCTTGCCCGGCCAGGGTGGCTCAGTGGTTGAGCGTAGACCCGTGAACCAAGAGGGCACCGGTTTGATTCCCGGCCAGGGCACATGCCCTGGTTGCTGGGCTCGATCCCCAGTAAGGGGGCATGCCGGAGGCAGCGGATCGGTGATGTTTCTCTCTCTCTATCCTTTTCCCTTCCTCTCTCTAAAAATCAATTAAAAAGCATATCTAAAAACTGTTTAAAAAAACAATCACTTTGAACCCTCAGCAGCCCTTTCACGTATTATTGTCTTCATTTGCAGGTGAGAAAACTGAGCTTCAGAAGCTTGAATAACTCGCCTAATGATACACCTAGTACAGTGGTCGGCAAACTGCGGCTCGCGAGCCACATGCGGCTCTTTGGCCCCTGGAGTGTGGCTCTTCCACAAAATACCACGTGCGGGCACGCACGTCCAGTGCGATTGAAACTTCGTGGCCCATTGCGCAGAAGTCGGTTTTCGGCTCTCAAAAGAAATTTCAATCGTTGTACTGTTGATATTTGGCTCTGTTGACTAATGAGTTTGCCGACCTCTGGCCTAGTAGATGGAAGACTGGAATGGGAACCCCCGTCAGTCTGACTCCAAACCCGGGCTCTTCCGCTGCATGGTTCTGTAAGGAAAAGGGAATGAACCTGAACTATTGCGGGGGGGGGGGGCAGTTTTCTGTAAATCGTGTGACTCCAAAAATATGCAACAATGTCCAATGGCAGTGTGATGCTTTAACTGTTTAGAGTATAGCAACAACGATTCGTCCGTGCAATCCTCTGGGATGAAAGCAATGAAGGAACCTGCCCAACTGGGATGAACAGGTGCACTGAGTCTGAAGGGACACAGCACTTTGCACTGTTCATTTAAAATCAAAATGTCCTCGGAAACGCAATGTTGATGTGATAGGTATTTTAAGCACCAAACCCCAGCTTTGAAACTAGAATAGGATGTGAAAATGAGGCAGAAGTAAGTGGTTATAGAACCCATCAGCTTGCCCGTGGGGAGGACGGACACCGTTTGTCTGTGGAAATAAATGAGGAAATCAAAGCTGGTGTGCCTTCTCTGGGAGCGCAGCAGCCGATGAGTGAGCTGTCCCTGATGTGTCCGCCTAGGATGTGCTGAGACTCTGTTCGGCATTTATTACTCGGGCACCAATTGCCTCCAACGCTCTTCCCCCAATTTTATATAAATCATTAAACCTGATATCTCGGGTTTTATTCTAAATATTTGTGGAGAAGGGGTGGGATGTGGAGGAAAAGGATATAAAGAGAGAGAGAGAGATGACTTCGGCTAAAGCTGAGGCTGCCAGTCTGGCTGAATCAAGTGGTCCCCTCCCTTTGATGGCTCCTATTTCTCCTCTGCAGTCAGGTCTCACCTGTCTGGTCCAAACGGAACAGGAATGCTCATGCTGGGCTTTCTAAAAAATATATATATATTTGTATTGATTTCAGAGAGGAAGGGAGAGGGAGGGAGAGAGAGAGAGAGAGAAACATCAATGAATCATTGATCGGCCGCCTCCTGCACGCCCCCTACTGGGGATCGAGTCTGCAACCTGGGCATGTGCCTTGATTGGGAATCAACCACTGAGCCACGCTGGCCAGGCATGCTGGGCTTTTAAATGCAGCCAAAGAAGACTTAGTAGTAGCCCGTGGAGGGGCAGAGGTGGGCAAGCTGGGGGCCTTTACACTTAGAGAGGATACCGCCATGCTGCCCACCCCCAGCCGCCTCCAGGTGAGTCTCGCCTGCTGCCTGAAGCAGTGGTCTCTCAAGACAAACTCATTTGTATCATCTGTTGGATCTGAACTCCCAGAGCCTGTCGCACACCTGAGGGCTCCGGAATGTTCCCTCCTCCTTCCTTCCCCAAAGGGGATAAGCAAACACCCCCAGGAGAGAAGTGCCTCTGTTTGGGGGCAGGCGGGGGCAGGGTGGTTCTCTGAGAAGTGGGGTCACCCGCAGGGCGCTGGGAACAGGGAGTGAGGAGAGAGCCCGTGTGCCCCGGGGAGCATCCCCGACCCTCCCAGCCTGCCCCACGGCCCCCGAGGGTCCCAGGTCAAGGGCTGGGGTTCAGTCCCTTCCCCCTCACACCAGGCACTTCCCAGGGACTCTGAGCTCCCCAGGGAACCTAGAAGCTTCTGGGGAACAGAATGCTGTCAAAGAGAGACGACGAACTGGAAAGCTTACACCAGACAAAGCAAAAGTAGTACGTGAATCTATCACTTGACACCAAAAGGTTGTGGGTTCGATTCCCAGTCAGGGCACCTACCTAGTCTGAAGGAAAGGAACATAAGCAGGAAAAGGAAGGTGGAAATGTATAACCCCTTGAGCCAGAAGCATCCTAGCGCTTTTGGTGAGAGAAGAGGGGAGATTGTTGAAGACGGAGTGCACTGTGAAGCGGCTGTCACGGACTGACCTCGTTTGGGGAGAAAGAGGAGGAAGAAGGAGTCTTTTCACAGCACAGGGCATGGAGGCGCCACCGGGAGGAAACCCATCTCCGTGCCTGGCCTGCCCCTGCCGAAGCGGGCAAAGCGCCCTCACGAAGGGGGCGGCCCACGAGCCGGAGCCTCAGCGGGAGCTCCGAGCTGCGGCCTGAGGACCAGCGTGTGTGGTGGCTGCAGGGGGCGGGGTGCCAGGGCATCAGACGCAGCAGGAACAAGGGGCTGCTGCTTCCCCGGGACCCCCTGGTTTTCCCGAATGTTCTGTGCCTCCCTTTGAATGCTCTTAAGAGATGCAGGCCTCTGTGAAATTAGATTGGGAGGAGGTATTTGTCCATGCGCACGGCTTGTTGATTGGGAGGATTGTCACGAATGTGCTTTTGAGGCAGTAAAGCCTCTTTTTAATCACATGGCGTGATGTGCTTTAGACCCGGGAGTGAGATGAGCCACGTGAGCTGCATTCTTGATTTGCAGCCCCCGGGACAGGGTGTGGGATTTCCAGCGCTCGTTAAGTGATGCCGATAGAGTCCGCTGCAGCCGGGCATGGCAGCGACTGGAAAGACCTGCATCCCATGGAAAGAAGCGATGGCTGAGTGAGCCAGCTCCCGCGGTAAAGCACAGAGCTTGGAAAGAAGCCACCGCACCCGCAGCTGCGCCCACCCCCCAGGTTCTGTGGGAGGTGACCCCGGGTGCGACTGCATGTTGTCTTCACAGCAACCCTCCGGCAGGAGTGCTGTTGGTGTTCCCATCTTGCAGATGAGGAAACCGAGGCTCAGAGTTCTTTCTCAGAGAAGGTAACCAGCTAGCAGGAACCTAGGTCAGCGTAAGAACCAGGTCTGGCTGACTACACCCAGGCGTTGGTACTTAGGTGGTTCTTGATGCAATAGGACATCCTTGTCCTCTGTGAAACCCTGCAAAGATTGCTCTCTGCTCTCCCGTCTCAGCTGTCAGGAGGGTCTGCCACGTGCTCAAGGTTACAGTTCTCTGGAGCTGAAAGCTCTGCTCCTAACTGAAGATGTGCATGTGGGCTCTGGCTGGGTGGCTGGGTTGGTTAGAGTGTCGTGGTGATAGGCCACGGTGCCAGGTTCAATTCCTGGTCAGGGCACATGCAAGAAGCAACCGGTGAACGCATCAATAAGTGAAGCATCAAAGCTTTGTTTCTCTCTCCCTCTCTTTTACCCTCTCTCTAAAATCTACACTAATAAAAGAGAAATGTGAAAATTGACCGTACCTCAGTGACACCCATAGCCATCAATCAGGAGTGAGCATGCAAATTAACCCAACAAAGATGGCGGGTTAATTTGCATACGCAGGCGCGGAGCAAAGACTGAAGGCTCTGGCCCGAGTGAAGACTGAAGACTGAAGACTGAAGAGGCTTGGCTTCTCCGCTGCGGCCGGAGCGAAGGCCTGGGTCCCGGGTGTGCTGGCAGCCAGGGGAAGGAAGGCCTATTGCACGAATCTTTGTGCAACGGGCCTCTAGTCAATAAATAAAAAATAAAGACATGGACATCGTTTGTGGGCGTCTCTGTTGTTTTTTAAAGACCAAATCAGCATGGGCCTTCCAGTGTTTGTGCCTCAGCTTTGTTCTGCTTTCCAGGATGTTGCGTCTGACCTGAGGGCTCCTGAATGTTCCCCTACTTACCTTGGATGCTATGCTGCTCTTCCTGCCAACCAGTTGGACCAGAGGGAAAACCGTGCATATTTTGGGTGCTGCTTTATTAACAACTTTTTTAAAAAAAACACAACACTATGAAGTATAGCAGATATACAAAAGAATGTATGCATACATCTTTCTACGGGTTAAAGAATAATAAGAAAAGGAATGTCTGTGTCTTATCCATGCAGATGGAAATCTAGAGGATGTTCAGGAGCTTAGAAATCCCCCAATATCCCTTCCTAATCCACCCCCTTCTCTTCCCCATGACACCCCAATGTCTGTATGGTTAAGCAGGATATTGTTCAGTTCTGCCTGGTTCTGAACATCATATCACAGGCACATACAACGTGCATTCTTCCTTGGCTTGCTTCTTTCCTCAGTGTTATGTGACTGGCAGTCATTCTGCTGATGTACCTGGCTGAACTTCATGGTTTCATTCTCACGGCTGCACCATCTCCTCCTCCGTGACTATCCATAATGTACCTACTCATCCTATTCTTGATTTGTGTTGATTCAACTGCCATTTTGTTTATTTCTTTGTTTCACAAATAATACTGGGTCACTGGATATGCACATGCTCAGCTTTTCTAAATAATGCCTAATTGTTGCCCAGCTGGTGTGGCTCAGGGATTGAGCATTGACCTATGAGCCAGGAGGTCACGGTTCCATTCCTGGTCAGGGCACATGCCCCTGTTGCAGGCTGGATTCCCAGGGTAGGGCGCGCAGGAGGCAGCAGATCAATGATTCTCTTTCATCATTGATGTTTCTCTCTCTCTCCCCTTCTCTCTTCTTCTCTGAAATAAAAATATATTTTAAAAAATGCCAAATTGTTTTCCAAAGTGGTTGCACCAATTTATACTTCCACTAGCAGTGGGTGAGCGTTCCAGTAGCTCCACATACTCACAGCACTTGACATTATCTGATTTTTCAGATTTTTTTCTGTCACTCTAGTGGGTGCGAAATAGTAACTTGTGATTTGTTTGCATTTCCTTGATTACTTATGAAGTTGACCACCTTTTCATGTTCATGGACATTTGTGGCTCCTTTTCTGTGAACTTCCTGTTCCTGTCTTTTGCCTGTTTCTGCCTCCCCCTTCCCCCCATGGCTTGCTTGACTTTGTAAGTAGAGGAGTTGTAACTCACGTTCCACTTGCAAAAAAAATATGGAATAAAAGGTCTTCATTTTAATAGACTCAAATTTGTCAATCATGGTTTGAGCTTTTGGAGTCTTGTTTAAGAAATATTTTCTATTGTCTTCTGGAAATGTCGCACTTTTTCTTTACATTTATGTTTTGAATCCAATCAGGATTAATTTTGTGTATCATTGTTTTAGTGCTATTCATTGAATGGTCCATTTTTTTCCCCAACTGATTTGCAAGGCCAGCTCTATAATAAATCAAGTTTCTGTAAATGTATGAGCCTGTCAGCTCTCTGTTGTGTTCCATTGTTCAATTGTCTACCTCTCCCTGCACAAGAGTACATTGTCTTAGTTACTAGTTTTCTGATAAACATTTTTTATTTATGGTAAATAAAATATTCCACCTTTTTTTGCTTCAGAAGTGTCAGGGCCTCTTTTTGTTTCTTTTTAAAAATCAGTTTTACAGTCAGTGTGTCAATTTCCACAAAAATACCTATTTGGATTTTGATTGGCATTGATTAAATTTGTAGATTAGCTTGAGGGAGAAGAAACATATTTACAATCCTGAACATGAATGTTTCCCCATTTTATTTATTGCCCTTTAACAATATTTTATCATTTTCTCTGTAAAGCTTTAATATGCCTTTTGTTAGTTTGTTGCTAGATTTTAATATTTTTTTGCATGCTATAATAAATGGTTTTACTTTTTAGCTTCTTATTGATAGAGTATAGAAATGTAATTAATTTTTATCTATTGAATTTGTATCCAGTAACTATAGTCTCATTAATTCTAATAATTTATCTTCAGATGCTTTTGGGTAAACAAGCAGACAATCATATCAGTTGCAAATAATGACAAAATTTTCTTCCTTTTTGATGCTTTGCCTCCTGTTTTCCTACCCATAATGCACTGTGAGGGCCTCCACTGCAGAGGTGGTAATAGCAGGCATCTGGATTTCCCCATTAAGGATGTTTTAGGAAGATAATATTTTGTAGATGCCACTTATTGGGTTCAGGAAGTTCCCTTTTGCATTAATTTTCTATTACTGCATAACAATTACCACAAATTTAACGGCGAAAAACAACACACATCTATTATCTTGATTTCCATGGGTCAGAAATGTGGGCACAGCTCAGCAGGGTCATTGGCTCAGTCTCACAAGGGTGCGTGGAGGCTCCATTAGAGAAGGGTCTTTTTCCCCAAGGCCATTCATTGTTGACAGAATTCATTTCCTTGCAGCTGTGTGACTCAGGGCCCTGACTTCCTGACTTCTTACTGGCTTCCCTCAGCCCCTAGAGGCTGCCCACAATTCCCTGTGCCCCGACCCTCTCCAAAGGCAGTTCACAACGTGTCTGTTCGCCTTTTTTTTTTTTTTTTGGTTAACACTCACCCCTTTCCACTGATTTGTAGAGGGAGTGGCGGGGGGCGGAGGGGGGGGAGAGACAGAGAGAGAGAGAGAAACATTGGTTGCTCCCATACTTTCCCCGCCTGGAATTGAGCCTGCAACCAAGGTATCTGAGTTACATGCCCTTGATGGGAATGAATCTGGGACCCTTCAGTCCATGGGCTGATGTTCTATCCACTGAGCAAAACTGGCTAGGGCTCTGTTTGCTTCTTCAAAGTCAGCAAGAGACTCTGGTCCACTAAGAGAATCTTCTATAACAAAACCTAACGATGAAAATGGTATCTCCTCACCTTTGCCTTACCCTATTGGCTAGAAGCAAGTTGCAGGTTCTGCCCCCACTCAAGGGAGAGCAGTATACAAAATCTGAATTTTTGGGTGATTCCATCCCACCTTCTATGCCTAGTTTGCTCAGCTTTCTTAAAAAAAAAAAATTAGCCAATGTTGAATTAATTAATCTTTTAAAAATCTATTATTAAATGAATTTTCTCTTTTGAGAAAATGTTAATTCATCCTTTGTTTTTTAACTTCCCAAGGAATTTTTGTTACAATTTTTTGTTTTACTGATTTTTAGGATACTAATATATTGCTTTGTAGTCAGAGAATGTTGTTTGTACAGTACCAGTCCTTTAAAATTTGCTGAACTGGCTTCGTGGCCCATTAAGTGGTCAATTTTTATTAATGTTCTGTGTACTGGGGAAAAAAACGTGTACTATAAATTTTGTGATGATGAATTATGTTATTCCAATTTTTGTCCTTTTGTATTTTTTGGCCTGCTTTATCTTAATCAGAGAGGTGTGTTCAAATTGCCTACTATGCTTGTGGGTTTGTCTGTGCTTTCTTGTGGTTCCATGGATGCTTTTGTGTTTTGAACTTTTAAATGTCAGAACTACCGAGTGGGGTTTAATGTTCACGCCGGCTGCTCCTCTAGGACAGCACCCGTGGGCACGGAAGCTTGCTCCCTCTCCTTCGGGACTCCTTATGTTGCAGGTGACAGAAAGCCCACCTCCAAATGGCTGAGCTAGAAAGCAAAGTGACTGGCTCAGGTCATTAGATGCAGTGGCTCCAAGGATGTCACCAAGGTCCCCATTTCTTTCTTCTTCCCCCCTCTGTTTCCTGTGGTCTTGGCTTCAACCTCATGTGCTGCATGGTGGCCCCCTGTCCACTCCACCCTCTCCCCTCAGGAAACAAAACGGTCCCATCAGTTCCTGACAAAATCCTTACACCATAGCTTCCTGGGGAAGACCGTCTTTTCTGGTAGCTGCTGCCCAAGCTCTGGGCTCTGGGATTCATTTGCTCGTGTTGGCCTGATTGGGGTCCCGTGTCCACGGTGGAGGGTGACAGGGCTCTCTCAGTGGCTTAAGCCTGCCATGAACCACCCTAGGCCTGCACGTAGGATCAGTCCTACCCAAATGCAGAGTGGAGGCGGGGGATCGGGAACTCACCAAATTAAAACCCGCGCGCTGTTGCCTGGGAATTGGAGGAGTGGGTGCTGTGGAGGTCATAAGGAAATGTCCTCCGTAGCTTTCTCTCACTAGAGTCTCGAA
This sequence comes from Cnephaeus nilssonii, assembly GCF_951640355.1. NCBI lineage: Eukaryota > Metazoa > Chordata > Mammalia > Chiroptera > Vespertilionidae > Cnephaeus > Cnephaeus nilssonii. The sequence continues at coordinate 15,095,848 of NC_137092.1, forward strand.
GCGAGCACTGAGGATGCCAGATGTCCAGACAAAGCTGGGTGGTCATTTTCTCATTCAGACCCAAACTAAGCAGGCTCGCAGGCTCCCAGATGTGTGAGTCAAGTAAACATGGCGTTGTCATTCTTAGAAAAAAATCCTTCAGGAAATCCTACGTGTAAATCAGCATCCCTGCCTTCCAACGTTCTGACTGAGCCCTGGATCTACCTTCTCGTTCCAAGAGGTGGGAGGTGAAGAGGGTGTTGGAAGAAAGGGCAACTGAATCACGGGCACAGGAGCGCACAGAAGACCTGACATCTCCCCTGATGAGTGAGTGGGGTGTGGGTGCCCCGTTGCTGAACGTGTTCTTTCTGGAGAAATGCTTGATTGCTCTCAGCGATACCCCACTGCTGGATGTGGGAGGCAGAGCAGGTTTGGAAAGCAGCTTTACCTAAGGGAAGAGGAAATGGCCTGTAGGCAGCACTAACATTTGTGTTTTCCACCTTTGCCTCTCCAGGGGACAGGATTGCATCTTAAGAAATGCTATTGAGTGGGACTTGTCCCCAGAAAAAATAAAGAGAATTTTTCAAATTCATGCTACAGAAAAAAAAAAAAAAAGATTAAGCTAATTTGGGCGAATCTTTATGTACTATTTTCAGTAGTGACTGAAATAAAGATTAATAACCTTGACCACCATTAGCATAATCCACTGCAATGCTGGCTATAAAATTACATTATTTTAATAATGTGATTTAATGTTTCCTAACCAGTGGTTGTTTTTTTTTTTTTTTTTTTTTTTTGGGTGTGTGTGTGTGTGTGTGTGTGTGTTTGTAGATTTGCAAGCTCTAAATTCTTTAAACGAAAGGCAGGTAAATTTGAAAATGATCAATGCCTCTGGAATATAAAATACATGACACATTAATTTAGCCTTTTACAATATGCATATCTTTGTTTTCAGTGAGAGACTGATGAGGTGTGTGTGTGTGTGTGTACCTGTGTGTATGTGCAGGGCGGGGGGAAGTAGGGGCCTTTATTTTTATCTAACATTTGCAAAAATCTATGCATCTAGGAAGAACATGGCGAGGCTCTGGGCAGGCCTCAGCTTCCACACCAGCCCAGAAGGATTCTCAACACGGCGTGGCAACGCTCCGTCCACTTTCTGCTCCAATTCTCTCCTTGGTTTTGGGCAAAAATCCCTTCCCTTGGCCTTCCATGGCCTGTGTGTAGAGTAAGGGACATGACCTACAAAAGGGCGTTTCCCCAGGGGCTGGAGAAGGTTCATGCCCCCGGAGAGGCTGGATTTCTGTCTGAACTGCAGGGGGTGGTCTCGCTCAGGGGGCCCTGCACTTAGCAGAATGGTTCTGTTCGGAGGACCGGGCCCGCCTTGGAGTTCTAAGGTCCCACTTTGCCAGCGAGCCCCACTTTGCCAGCGAGCCCCGCCATGCATAATGCAGCAATGGGCCGAGTGTCCCTGGAGACTGAAGGCGACGTTTCACTTCACCGTTAATTACAGTTAGGAAAAGATCAATGTGAGGAGCCTGGCCGGTCACCCTAACTGTTTCTGTGTTAGGTTCAGGGAGACACCTGCCAGCAAGGACGTGTTTGATCGTCACGTGGGCTGCCTGATGGGAATGGTCGGGCTGGCCCTCCCCGTCCTTGCCCAGAGCGGAGGCCATGGAAAGACACGGGGCCCAGACAGAGCGCCTGCCAGGAGAAGGCAGGAGGCTGCGGCAGCGAGCAGAGAGACGCCGAATGAATAATGACCGGGCAGCGTTGTTTGCCAATAAGTGTGGAGCCTGAATGCAAATCAGCACAGGTTCCTGGGGCCAGAAGGGAAGAGAAACGAGGGCAAGATGAAAAGGAATGGAGCCTCAAGCAAATGGCCATCTTTAGAAAAACCTTGCTCCCCGCCCCTCAACTCTCCCTTCTCTCACCGCCAACTCAGGGGAGGGTAAACCTTTTGGGGAGCACTGGCCAGGCTGGGAGCTGGGGGTGGGGGTGGGGGTCTCAGCTCAGCAAGCTCTGGATCAGTGCTCAGCTCTGGGTGCCCCGAGAACTCCCTGGGGGGCTTCAGGCCCAGGCCCAGGAGCCACCTGGCCGCTGCCTGCCGAGTCTGGGGGGGTTGAGGGCACTGGCTTGGGTGTTTTCAAGAGCCTCTGAGCTGATTCTAGGGTGAAGCAGAGGCTGAGCGCCTCCGCCCAGATGAATGAAACGACTGTGGTGCTCAACTGCCTGGTCCTCGATGCGAACATGGCTGCGAGTCTGCCTGTGCACACATCAGCGTGTCTGTACATCCTTGCTGAGGAGCAGCTGCTCATCTTAGGAACCGTTCTCACTTTCTCTCTCGGTTGTCAAAACTGCGCTCGGGATTAAACCCGATCATGTGCCTGGGTGTGGACAGGGCCAGTCTCCGCGCCAGCTGCCTCGGCTCCAGGGCGCTCTGGCCTGGCTAAGGAGGCCACCGTCCCCAGAGACCTCTGCCTCCGGCCTCAGTGGAGATTTCCTCCTTTAAAGTTCCTGTTTGCACAGCTGTAGACACAGAGCGGGAAGGAGATCGGAGCCGCTTGCATCTTTGGGGTTGGGTTTGAGTCCGTTCCCTTCTTGGATGCCAACCTATGGCATCAGCGTCGGCTAGCACCGTGGTCGGCAAACTGCGGCTCGCGAGCCACCGGCGGCTCTTTGGCCCCTTGAGTGCGGCTCTTCCACAAAATACCACGGCCTGGGCGAGTCTATTTTGGAGGAGTGGCGTTAGAAGAAGTTTAAGTTTAAAAAATTTGGCTCTCAAAAGAAATTTCCATCGTTGTCCTGTTGATATTTGGCTCTGTTGACTAATGAGTTTGCCGACCACTAGCCGCTAGAACATGTGTTCACCGCCCTTTTTCTCTAGCTGCAGTTCAAGAAGGAGGGCGAAGGCCCGAGACTCAGCCCACCCTCGATGGCACCTCCCACACTTTTCACAGAGAAGATGCCGTCTCCCCCCCAGACCTCAGAGCCAGCCAGCCAGCCAGCCAGCCCACCACCCACGTTCCCAACACCCCAAGCCTGGGTCTCGACCCCACGTGGTCAACACAGTCTCAGCCTTACTCACCCAAAGGTGACCAGCAATAGAAGTTGAGCCACCAAGTTTCTGTTCACCCTTGAAATGTGCTGAGAACATGGGTTGAATTTTCTCCAGCTCAGTTCTCCCATCTGAATAACGGGAATAACATTGCCACTCAGCTCATAGGCTGACAACTAACGTATTGACCGTGGAGGTCCTTGGATGGAAGGTATAGTTTGTAAGTACTTAGTATTATTATTTAGCAATCACTGAGTTGGTAAATATATCCATTCATAAGAGATTTTTGGAAGAGAGCTTAAAGGAATGAACAGCAGCAGACATGTAGCTAGATATATTTTCGAAAATATTTTTGGGTCTACTAACTTAGAAAATGTCCCAAATATTAGGTATTGTTTATGAAAGCACCTAAATTGCATTCTTTTTCAAATAATAATAATAATAATAATAATTATTATTATTATTTCTAGAGCTACAGAAAAATTCTTCAGGAAAAGGGAGGGAATGGGGATTTTAATTCTAATCAGGGGGCTTGATTTCCCTCCCCTTGGCCAGGAATGTGGCCGCAGCCACGGGAACAGCTGGAGAGACCTGTTGACCTTCTGGTCCCCTCTGACATCTTGCAGTGTCTTTTCTGATTGACACTGTGAACGGCCATTGTCCCTTGGGCAGGGAGCTAGAGAGAAGATTGCGTTGGTTCAAAGCATGCCTCTTTGAGCTCCTGAGCAGAGCCATGGGAGCCTGGTGACGCCCCCTGGAGTCCTGAGGGCTTCTAACCAGAGGGGTTGGTCCCTTACAGGCTGTCACCACAGAAAGAGAAGACCTTTGGCTAATAGAGAGATTGATACAGGTGATTGTGTTACTGTGGAAAGGCAGCTTGCAAGAGCCTAGCAAGCTCACTGGGGCCCCCTGCTGGTCTTGTAAGACAGGTTCCCACCTGGTCCAGGGAAGGAACGCCCCACTTGTCCTCCTGGGCGCGCTACTGGGAAGAAGGGATGCTTACAGCTGATGGAAACCCCATTCCCTTGAACTGAGTCTGCCTCATGCTGACAAAGCCATGCACAGCATGGAAGGGGAAGGCCCTTCTGATGCTGAGGTGTGACAGCAATCAGCCACTAGACTGAACAAAATTTCTGCTGTGGCGCTACGGGGACCGCAAAAATGAATTATAATGAAATTACCAAGTCACTCTGACCACTTTTGTTTACCCGCCAAGGGGAATCAAAGTTGCTGAAACAGAAAAAAAGTTTCCCAAAGGAAAAACCAGTTTCCTCTTTGTTGACCTGAGAAAGTGTACCACAACTCCATTCAAAACCTTCAGGCACTTGACTTTTCTCTTTTTTTTAATATCCTTTACCTTTTTAATAAAAAGTAAAAAACAAACAAAAAAGTACATCGATGTCCTGAATAGAACCCCTCTATGTAAAGGTCTCACTAGACAAATAAACATAGAACCAGACAAAAGAAATGGAGCTGCAAATAGCAATAGACTATATTATGAAGCGCTTATATATGTATGTATATGTCATATATGAATGTGCGGGTATATGTGTGTGCACCTAGGTATGTACACATATGTAAATATTTGCCTACATACGTCACACACACATATTTATACTGACCTCTTTAGATTGAAGTCCAAGGCACTTTTTACAATGAACAGGTTAAAGCCATTAACTTAGAACATAACTGTTTCTGGGTACATATCGACTTTATGACGCCAATATCACAGTCCCCAGTATCTCCTCGCTCACCTCGGAGGGTCTCCGGCTGGTGTCAAGGGTACGAGCATTGGCTTAAGAAGAGATTAGGAATGTTTCTAGATGCTTAGACCAACTCCTCTTGCTCGTTTCCTCTAGGGAGGCGAGTTCCTGCTCCTGGGATGCTGGTCCCCAGGGAAGGAGCTCTATGTCTGTGCTGTGAGGGGCAGAGCTTCTCGGACCTGCGCTGCGGGGCCAGCGATATTCTGATGGCCCGGCCAGCACTGGCTAAAACCCTGAAAGAGGACTGTGAGGGGGCTCAAGGCTATGAAGTGAGCACTTAAAAAACTAAACTGGAGGAAGACCTGCTCTCTGTGTCCACCACCTGACCTATACGACCTCAAGTAGAATTTTAAGGTGCATTTGTTTTTATCCTTATGATCACACGGGACCTTAACAACATCAAATCATTCTGCAAAAGGAAGGAACAGTTTGATTTTCTGACGGTTAGCGATGTTGGCTACCATTGCTGTGTGGTAAGGCCCGTGCTTCTCAATATTTAAAGTGTATATGGATCACCGGGGGATCCTGTTCAAAGGTCGAATTGGATTAAGTGGGGCTGGCGTGGGGCCTGAGATTCTGCATTTCTCACAAGTTCCCGGATGAGGCTACTACTGCTGGCCTGTGGACCACACTTTGAGGAGCAATGGTTAGCATACAGCCATATACCTGAATTCTCGTCGGGAGTGTGGGGGGGTCTGCTTTCCCCAAATCAGGAATTGGTGTTGGTTTCCTTGGTCTAGATGGAATAATAACTTTGAGGGGGAAAGATCAGAATATATTCACTTACTATGCATGCAAAAGTCTTGGTCTGAGGAGCGCTAGAAGGGAAAGCAAAAAAAAGAAAGAAAAAAAAAAGACATTTCAGTTCTATTTAGTAGCAGAAAAATAGAAAGAGACAAGTCAATTACCCCCAGTACATTCATCAGTCAATTATGAAATAGAATAAACTAATCCCCATTACCCAGTGAGCGAGTAACCGGCTAAAAACAGGTGCCCTGGAGTTCTGATGGCTTTGATGGAGCTCAGCCTAACGTGTGACCGAGAAGCAGCGCAGATGCTGAGTGAAGGTGGTCCAATCAGAACAAAACGTGTGTTCAGTTAGGTCTCAGCTGCACTCTCAGGTGGAAGCTGGGCAGTTAGAGATGTGCCCGTCAGATGACACGAAGAACTGACATCAGGGAGGCCCAAGCCTTAGCTACACTTAAGCTCAAATACGGGGAGCTCTGAGAGGACCCCAGGAGAAAGCCTGCTGCCTGGCACTATCCGTATATCCGTGTGGGTTTGCGGAACTTGGGGAAGGAAGAGATAAGCACCCCCAGGTAAGTCTGCCCTGGCGCTACTTGGTTTGCAAGGTTATCCCAAAGGGGTGCTAACAAGTAGGGGTCCTCCGTGGGGGGAGGCCCATGGCTTCGGGAAACCTTCGTTCTGTCGCCCACACGCCGTATTTCCACCGAGTCCCCCCGTCATTCAAAGGAGGGACGTGAGAAATTCTCTGTGAGTCTCAACTGCCCTGTCAGAGGAGGAGGGCAATGGACTTCGTAGTTGCTGAAGTCGAGACTTCCCCCCAGTTTTTCCCATAAAGGAAAACGTCTGGATGGAACTCTTTCCTCCCAGCTGGAGTCCCGTGAGTCTCAGAAAGGAAGCCTGGCTCCTGGCTGATCTTGCTGAGCAGGTCCTACCCCCTCCCTCGTTCCCCGAGGAGCTGCGCTCCACATTGTGGATAAACAGTGGGGACCTCGCTCCCTCCAAAGGTGCCCCCAAGTCAGGAAAGCACATCAGCACATTGGGCTCCGAGGGAGCCCCATGGAGGCGGGACTCCCATCCAGCTTTCACTCGGACATAGAGAAACCCATAGTGCCTAGGATTGTGAGTCTCTTGTGTCACAGGAGAACACGACTCTTCCCGATGCCCGATTCTGACACAGCCAAAGCAAACACTGAGTGTGAGGCATAGCCTCCACGTCATGGGGCCTTTGCATTGACAGAGAAAGAGCCTGCCCTCGTATGAAACCGGCTTTGCACAGCTACGAAAGGAGTAATGGCTTTTAAAAAATCTCTTCTGGAATGGCTTGGTAGAATTTCGGGTAGGATTATTCTGTCTAAGCCTGCAATAATGTTCTCTGGTTTCTAACAGTCAGGTCTCGGAGAATTACACTATGGCAGCTCTGTAGGCGGAGGGCCTTGCTCTGGGGTTCGGGCCGTCACGCGCAGTGATGTGTACTCAGAAACAGTCATGGGGAGCGCAGGCTGACACTGGGCCTGCCAAAGACTAGGTTGATACAAAAGGTTAATGGAAAGTTACAATATATTTTGTAATATAGCAATATATTTCATATTTAAAATAAACGGATATGCTTTCTCCTATCATTAAAAAATAGCAAGCAGTACAGAGAGGCAAGATGCAAATTCATATCGAAGCTCATCTGATTCTGAATATAAACACTTCAGTTTCTGAGTTTGCCATGAAAATGTTTCCTCCCCGAACACCCTGTCATTCTCTTCTGGTCAGTGCAGAAGGAGAGTCTGGGACCAAAACGGAGTTGCTGTGCCGTCAAACGCGGTGTCCGATGAAGGTGACGATATCGGTCTTGGTTGAGATTCAAACACTGAAATAATGGGACACGGTTAGAGAATGTCACTTACTCCCTGTCCTTCTGTGAATCCGGATGTGGGCTGTTCCAATCAGATTCATATTTGATTTGTCATTGATTTTTTTTTTTTTTGGCTATAAATCCAGCATCTCTTTGGGATCCTCACTTCAGGTTGATATTAAATTTTGTGCTTTTCCTCCATCCGCTTGGTTGGTCCCAAACGTCTCTTTTGTTTGTTTCAACACACGGGCCGGGTCCGAGATGACAGCTTCCAGAATGCGAGTCTCAGGTGTGTCCATCCGTGTCTCAGGGCACGTGGCACCTAGATTGGAGGTCATACGTTGAAGATTGGACAATGGTTTTTGTTCAGAGGGAACTCCAGTTCGTGTTTGGGCGCTTCCAGTAATGGTGTAAGAAAAGAAAGATCACAGTTATTTCCCCCTAGTCTCTATGAGAATATACCATCGCACTGAATACTTTTTAATACGCTTCGGTCTATGCCAGTAAATATCTACATCTTACGTGTCTGACAGGAGTTGAGTGTTAATTTCTACTCGCGCAACCTGGCACAAGCCTTCGGGACGAAGAGCGCTCACCTGTGTTCTATGCCAGAGGCCGACAGTGACTATTGCTATCCTGGAATACTCCTTTCTTAGGGGGACCAAGAGCCGCGTCCCCATGATTCCTTTGGTGGCAGCAGAGAAGGAAGGGGGACTGTCCAGAGCGTCCTCAAGCTGTCTGACTGCAGGGGGAGGGAAGGGGCTGTGTCGTGCCTACCAGGGGACCACCAGGTAGCTGTCTAAGGTACTGAAACCGGACGCCCCGGAGACCACTCACGGTCCTTCATCTGCTTCCCAGCAACTTCCAGGGAAGTAGACAGACTGGGTGGAACTGGGGACGTAGTTTAGGATTTTAAAAGCAGTAACTTACAAAGAGTAGTAACCTACTGGTAGTGCAAGGCTTTCATCGTGTCCCAGTGGTGGTGCTGTGATGGTGGTGCAACACTGACTCTTAATTGGGGCGCCCTGCTTGTCGGGGTGCACTCTGAAGAGCAGAGAGGTCCTGGAGCTGTGTGCTCCCTGGACTCTGTTTCTCCCTGCCTCGTGGATAGATAATAATTACTTTTTGGTAACTACTGGTTGCCTTCAGATGTAACATCAAAGTGTGGACCAGAGAGATTTGGTCTGGCTTGCTGTTGATGGCCATAGTGATTCCATTTTTTAAAAAAAATCGATTGAATACCTGGTACTTAATAACATTAACTAGTATCTTCATTTTAAGTACAGATAAACTGAGGTATGATATGGTTATATTAATTGGCCAAAGATGGGGATCCAGTGTTGGAATTTTATTCTGATTCGGAATCTCTAGTTTTCTTCTTTTCCAGGATCACTCATTTACAAGGAAATGACTGAAATCTAAGGGGAGGGGGGATCCTCAAATATATGAAAGTCTTCATTTTTCCATGCGGTTCCTTCTTATCCTTAAATAATCAATAGCTTGCAGTTGCTTGGCACTTTGGGATTTACTTGCACATACATTTCCTCCACCTCCTAAGTTATGCGATAGTTGTGACACCACTGGTCCTTGCTGAGGTCACTAGTGAGTGGTGACTCAGGGCCGTACGCCTCTTGCTCACTTGGATTATATTAAGCATTTCTGGAGGTATGAACTCATGAAGTTACATATTATGAGGATTGCAAGAGCAGTTCATAGATACCTTATGACAATTTATTCATGATGATTCATGTGGCCTCTGAGCCAAAGGTGATTTTTATTTGGACTTCAATCTAAGGAGGAGCGAGCCCCTCGTCTGGTATGATTTACCAACTGATGCTATATCCTGAAGTTCCACTGAGATTCGTGGTCTTAGAGTATCACAGTACATCCCTGACTTTACAGTACATGAGGCTATAATATGGCTTAAGCGATGGGGAGGGGGATGGCCCTGTGTTTGTTTGTTTGTTTTCAAGTGTCTAGATATTTTAGGGAACATTAGGGTACTTTGACCTGCCACTAAGTTATTACGAAGGTTATCGTAGGGACTCTGCACTGGGTCAGCCTTCCGGGAGTGGGCAGAACTCAACCAGTCCAGCATTGGAGGTTATCGGAATGCAGTTTTTACGTAGAGCCAATTCTTAAGCAGATATTAAACCTCCTCCACCATCAAACTTGAAAATAAGGAACAAGAGGGCGTGGCATGGGAGTCCGCCTGCCCTCTTTCCCCCCTCTGACGGTGATGCTGAAGCACAGTGGGATCAGTCAAAGGGTTGGCTGTAAGAGGAACCCCTGGGTAACCTACCCTGGGTCATCCACACCTAAGTCATCGAGGGTTGATTGTACTTGCAGGAGAATGGGTAACTTCCCACATAAAGCTGAATTATAGCAAGGAAGCAGCCTTCCGTTTACCACTGCAGGATCAACATGCAGATTTGATCACTTTTTTTTTTTGGGGGGGGGGAGAGGATATTAAGTATTCTTTTACCAACAATAAAATCCATACATAGCGATTGCACTACCAATAGGTCCAGGCATGCTCCAAATGCCCATGTGTTTCTAGAATGCCAGTGGCTACTGCTACTGGAAATAACTCCAACCACACCCTTTACTAGGGTTGCTAGCTTGGTCTTCAGCACTTCACTAAGTGTACAACATTCATGATGGATTCTAGAAGGTTCTTCCACAGACTGGGATGGGTCAATGATAGTCTGTGCATACTTTTGGGCGGGGGGAATGGCAGTGGAATCTTGCACATCATTTATTTGAAATGAAGAATAAATTGCTATTTGTGTGCACGTGCGTGCGCACACACCCACACACACATCACAGCATTGAGCAGAGTGGAAAGGGCGAATAGGAGTGAAGAGTTGAGGGCTGTAGGTTCAATGATCAGAGTTGGCACCCTCAGCTTGACCTGTCAGTGGTCTTCACTTCGTGAAATGGAACTGATGCTTTAGAGAGACTGCATGGGCATTTCATCTGTTTACACGTTGGGTTATCTGTTCAGCAGAACCATCACTGAAGGCAGGAGCACCATTCTTGGGACACAAAAACGGAGAGAGATCTTTCAGAGAGTCAAGAGTTAAAACACAAAAAGCCAACAGCAAGGGCGGCATCTGTGCTGTGCAAAACAACCAATGAAAATGTTCAAATGGATTACCAGAATAAACACGAGACCATTAAAGGAACAGCAACACCAATTAAAATAGGTAAAAAAAAAAAAAAAGTTTAGCAAGAGTGGCCTTAGTTTGCCCTGGCCGGGTGGCTCAATGAATTGGAGTGTCATCCCGTACATCAAAAAGGTTGTGGGCTCAATCCCTGGTCCGGGCTCATATGGGAGGCAATTGATCAATGCCTCTCTCTCACATTGATGTTCTTCTCTCTCTCTCTCTCTCTCTCTCTCTCTCTCTCTCACTTCCGTTCTCTCTAAAAATCAATAAAAACATATCCTCAGGTGAGGATTAAAAAAAAAAACATAGAGTGGCCTTAGTTCTAGAGTCATCTACCTTTTACTGGTTCCCTTGTCCTTAGGAGACCAGGCCAGCACAAAGTGAAGGCCAGCAGGGCCACCATACTCCAGGACACCCTTTTGCTTTACCCTAAACAGATGAAATACTCCATGCAGCACCACATAGCTCCCCACAAGCAGAAGTCAAAGACCTCAGAATGAGAACGTGGTGAGTGACACGACGGCTTCCACATGACAAATGTGATGTGTGGTTAGGTCACGGAGCACTGGGAAGACTTTGCTTCCCGCAGGCCCCCTCCTCACAATGCCTGTCCCTACCCTGGATGGTAATGTTTCTGAAGTCTCTTGGAGCTGGCGAGATATTAGACTAGTTTTTGCACCAAGGTTAACATGGCACAGCCGGAACAGGCTCCTGACAAATCCATGTCATCCCACCTGACCCACAAGGTTCCCTAAGGGCTCCCTTTATTCTCATAATTTCATGTGGAGGTGATTTCGGGTCAGGTAGAAGGGACCCCATGGGGCGCTGGACCCCTCTGTACTTCTAACATCTGGACCTGGAGAACCGTTGCAGGATAAACCTCACTGAGCGAATCCCCAGACAATACGTCTGTTTACTCAGGTGTCACTGGGTGGCACCTGCCTGTGCCTGTGTAGACCCCAGCCCCCAGCCCCCACATGCACACCCCTGGTCACGTGCTCCATAGGAACAGGACTCATTTGCATCTAAGAAGGAAACTCTGCAAAGCTTGGCATCACCTCAAACCCAGCAACCTGGTGCACTTCCAGGATGAAGCAACCTGTGTCGTGTCTGAAGGGACCTGCCTCTTCTGTGAAGCTCAGCACGTGGCCAACGCCAGCAAGCTCCCTGAACGGAATGCATCCACACTGGGACCCAGACCAACTCCACACACATGTAGAGAGTGCCTACTGTGTGCAGGGGAAGGTACCAGGCCTCCTTTTCATTTGGGTCAAGTTCAAACAAGAAAATACCTGGGTTGAATGGTGTGTGTGTGTGTGTGTGTGTGTGTGTGTGTGTGTGTGTGCGTGTGTGTGCACGCTCTTGCAAACACACAGGTTTATATGGGTATTGATACTGGATGGAAAATCTGGCTTTTTCTTTTCCTGGGTGTTTTTTTTTTTTTTCTTTTTCTTTTTCCATCTCAATTGGGCTTTATGGTTGTATAAGCTATGGGCGGGAAGAATGACTGTTTTGGCAAGTCGTGGGCAGCTCTCTCTTCCTTTTGCCATCCAGCGGCTTCCTCAGACAAAAGGAAAAGAGAGGGGTGTGCTCGAGGACCCCAGTGGTGAGGAGCCCACTCCCCAAGCCTCGCACGCCCCCTCCCCCAGCGGGACCCTCTTCTGGGCGGTCCACGGTTGGCCGTCGCAGCGCATGGGACTCCCACTCCCGCTGTGAACACCTGAGATTGAGCGTGGATTTCTGTTCTCCACCAGCTCTGCGGCAAGGGCCCTGCCAGAGGTGTCGCTTCCTGTCATCTCAGCTTCCTGCTTCCAAGTAGAGGCACCTAAACAGAGATTAGATTTCTGGTTTCAAGGCATATCGAACCAAGCACGCCGAATGAGCATGAGTTAGTTAAGTAGCTCGGACTCTCTTCTTGACATTCCCTGGTCTCCGTGCTCCTGGACGGCCAAGGGACCGGGAGAGAGTTGATTTGCATCTTAAGACCTATGGGTAATGCTTCTGGAGTGGGGAGGTTTATTTAGCAACTGCTTGAACTCGTGTACGGGGTCGGGAAGGAGGTGGAGCTGACCCCGATCGGGCTGTCGGAGAGTGGGGTGTGGGTGGTGCCCACGGCCACGCTGACGCCCCGGGCCTCCATGATGGCCGAGAGCAGCTGCTGCTGCTGCTGGCGCAGCGTGTCCGCGATGAGCACAGGCAGGGAGTTGAAGCTGGCGGCGAGGTGCTCCAGCTTGGACTCCAGGCTCCCGATCTGCTTCTCCAGGTCCTCGCTCCGATCGTTGAGCTCTGTGATTAGGTCATACATGACGTTCTGCATCTGGGGGAGAGGCAGAGGGACGAGAGACAGGAGACGACAGGTCATCACAGAGCAATCTGCAGTGGCAAACGTGGAGAACTCCTCCAGATTCCAACAGGAGTAACTTCCACCCCGGCCACGCCCGACGTGGCCAAGGCAGCGGCAGCTTCCTTTCCCGGAGACACGGAGACTCGAGGGGAATGCTGGGTTCCCCTCCCCCCATTACAAAAGGAATGCATATCCAAATAATTAAAGGGTAACATGCAAATTGACCCTAATGGTGGAACGGCCAGAATGACCGCTCGACCAGTCACTATGGGACACACTGACCCCCTCTTGGTCTCTTTCCCCAGCCGGCAGGCTCCCATCGCCCAATGGTGAATGGGGAACTGGGGGTGAGTGGCGGGGGATGTGGGTGGTGCCAGGCCAAGGCCCCTGTCCCACCAGTTGCCCCCACACACAGAGGGCGACCTGCGGCGAGGGCGGGGCCGGAGAGCAGGTGGGAACGGCCGACTTCTTGGTTCTTCCCCCTGGCCGGCAGGCTCCGATCGTCTGATGGTGAACGGGGAACCGGGGGTGGGTGGTGGCAGGGGGCGGGGCCGGCTGCTGGCAGCCGGGGAAGATGGCCCTGATCACAGGCCAGGCCTAGGGACCGTATCTGTGCATGAATTTCGTGCACTGGGCCTCTAGTTCATTATAAAAAGACTAGAGGCCCGATGCACGAAATTCGTGCAAGAGTAGGCCTTCCTTCCCTGAGCTGCTGGCACCGGCTTCCCTCTTGCACCCGGAACCCAGGCTTCCCTCGCAGCCCCAGCTTCGTCATATTACGCTTTTATTATTATAGATATTAGAGAATATGTATAAGGGGAAAGAAGCAGCGCTTCTTTCTTAAATGGAGAGTTCTCATGTTATTACACCCAACCTTTTAGTTCATATGGTGCTAGCCCCTGGTGATGAGAGCGATGCCACTGGTGGGGAGCGGACAGTGCAAGACTTGGGAGCAAGGTTCCTGGGTGTCTCCACACTCCCAGGTGCTCCTGAGGGGGCAAGGGTCGAGGGCCAGCTTGCCGGTCGCTCTGTGTCCCTCCCGCCAGGAACCACAGCTCTCGGGGCTCCTGGTCATCAGCCAGTGACACCCTGATCCTATTTCATCAGAAATTTCAAATTACTCTGAAAGACGCAGAAACACTGGTGCCCTCAGGGGCCCAGGGAGGAGGAAATAAGGTGAGAGAGAGAGAAAAGGAGGAGAGGAAGGTGGCAAATATGAGAAACCAGAGAGAAGATGGGGGAAAGGGAGACTGAAAGCATAACACCTTCCCAGCCGGCGACATGCCCACAGGAACCGACTGGCGCCCAGAGGGAGCCATGGGGGGCGGGGGGGGGGGAGGAAGGTAGGGCTGCCCTCGTGAGCAGGACCCTGTCCTGGATGCCCTCGGAGGAGAGGGCGGCAAAGCACCTCCTCAGGTGCCCGCCTTCCCGGAAGGTGCAAAACCACAGACACGTGTGACCGCAGGGCCCCCCGAGGAGCTGGGCTGCGTCCGGCCCTGGGTCTCCGCCCCGGCGCTGCCCGGCGCCTACTGCCTGACCTTGGGAGAGTCGGTCGCTTTGTTCCCCTGCATTCAACACCACGGCCACCGGACGCGCTCCTCAGCTGGAGGGCACCACCGGGCAGGGCTGGCGCTGGGCAGCTGGGAGGGAGGAGAAGCACAGAAAGGAAAGGGGGAGAACACAGCACCGTCCTCTCCCCTGTGCAGTGCCTGGTGACTGGAGGCCACGGAGGGTGGACAAATGGGAAACGTGCTGAGCTGCTGCCAGGACCTGGGGCGGGGGGGGGGGGGGAGTCCCCCGGGGAAAAGACACAGCTTGGATTCTCCTCTCCAGGTCCCACAGGGCGCCTGCCCTGCAGCCGTCCCCCTCGACCCTCTCCTCCACACCCCTTCCTTCCAGGTAACTCAACTTCCAGATTATTCACGGTTACTTCCCCACCCCATGCACAGGAGCCTCTTTCCAATTCACCGAGGTCTTGCTTCACCCCGTCTGTTCTGCGCTGGCCCCACCTCTGTAAGAGGCTGCTAAGGGAAAGCAGGCTTTGAAAGCCCCATTTGCCTGATGGTCCCGGGAGAACTCCTTCCAGGTGAGAGGGGAGGCAGGAAGCATCGCTGCTTCTAGAAGAAATATCCTGGGGCCCTGATGTTGGGCCATCCCTGCATCTCACCGGGTGGGCCCCATGCCCTGTTAAGCCCTACAAGACCCTCTTCCTGGCCACAGTGGATTGGTCCCAGGGTGGACACACGGCCCAAACCAGCCAGCCGTCTCATCTCCGGGAGAGTTTAGCATGAAGATCCACAGGCGGCCGACTGCCTTTGCCTGTGGCTAGAACCGGAAGACTGACTCTCTGGTCAGGGGCCGGCCACGGTCCGCTGGGGAGACAGGGGGCAGAGAAAGCGGTCAGGGGCGAGGGGCGGGCGAGAAAAAGAGAGAGAACGGAAGCGGGCACGTGGACAGGAGAGAGCAGAAAGGGCAGGAGGGCTTTCCGGGGCGGGCTCCAGTTGGCTCCTTCCTCCAGTCTGACCACGAGCCTGCCTTGAGGTTGTGCCTGGAACGAGCCTTCCTTGCGTCTTTATAACAAATGCCTCCATTTGAAAACCGAGTCCTAGTGGGGTTCTGGTACGGGACACACCCAAGGCCCCAGGGAGCGCCCTCCATCCCTCCACATGCCCCCTCCTCCAGGCTCTCGGGAGCCCTGCACACCACCTCTGCACCCTCCAGAGGCACACAGGCCTGCGGCTTCTCCCTGCACAAGCCACGCATTCCCTGGTCGGAGCCCCCCACTCCCCTGGGGCTTGGGATCCGGCTGGATCCCTTCATTGAACAAGGCGCCTGCACGTGGCGCGACAGCCTGCCGTTTCTCTGATTGCACCCTCTTTTCCAAGGGTGTTTAATTTGCCGGAGGGAGTTTCTCTTGCCTACCCGGGGAACATGTGCCATTATGGTAATTGACATCTGCTGGAATATCCTGCTAGTCTGGCCCTGGGCTGTACACTTAATGTATAATTTCTGTCAGGAGTCAGTGAGAGGGCCTGCAAGGGGCGGGGGGGCGGGGGGAATGAGAGGGGGGGCGTGAGGGGGGGGGACGGAGGTGGGGAGGCCCTCTGTTCAGTGGCCCTGTACTCATTCGCACCAGTGATTTGCAAGAGGAGCGAGTTTCTTTACAGAATTTACAGCAGTTCAGGGCCAGAAACGCATCTAGCCCTGGGGTTCTCAAGGGCGGATCTCGTTTGTAGCATCTTAACATTCATCATAGGCTATTTGCCTCTTGAGAAGTAAAGAAATGCACCCCACCCCCAACTTGGGGCGAGCAAAGCTGGGCTAGAAGGACTGAAGGATGCAAGAACAGGCCTGCCCAACGATAGATACCAGCACACCGGAAGGATTTTCCCAGGGGACCTCGGCAGCATCGTGGCCATCACCACCCGTCGGTTCTCATCGGTGTGCTGGGCCCTGTGCAAACTCGAGCTCATCTTAGGAGCGCTCAGGGCACAGCTGATAAAGCAACGCGCTGCAGAGATGGAGAGGTCGGCTAATTGATTCCAAGCCAAGACAAACCCGAGAGATGGAACTTAAGAGACAAATGCCAGGTTTTAAAAGGCATCCAGACGCGCGACTAGACTGCAGATGTGAAGGGCTTGAACCTGGACTGTTTCTCACCGGGGGAGGCGCTGCCCTTTGCCTCCCTTGCCCTGCACTCTGCAGTGCGGATGGCGGCCGCGCCGGAGAAGTCTAAACGCCAGCGTCTGAGGACGCTTTAGGACGGCGTCAGGTTTTGCCACTCACCTTCGAAAGGTCCACCAGGGTGTTGGCTTGGTCGCTTAGCTTCCTCTGCTCCATCTTGACGCTCCGCAGTCTGCGGAAAAGAGGTGGAACGGCCGCGGTCTTTAAGTGCACGTGAAGGTGTAGCCCCACACGCAGGTCCCCCTTCCCCATCAGCTCATCTGGTTTTGGAACCCAGCACGGGAACCTCGCACACGGGTGACAACTGGCCAGAATCGAGGGCTTGTCAGGTCCCCAGAAAGCAGATTCTTGTCTCCATGCATGCTTGCCTTTCGTCACGTTGGCTTCTCACTACGCCCAGGTCATTTTCTGGCATCTATGCCTTTGTCTACCCAGCGGTGGAGAACCGTTTTTTTTCTGCCAAGGGCCATTTGGATATTTAGAACATCGTTCTTGGGCCATACAAAATGATCCACTTAAAAATTAGCTTGCTCTGTTTGGTTAAACATTTCATCAACTCACCCCTCGTGCCTTGGCAGGGCCAGACCAAATGATTTCGCTGGCCTTATGCGGCCCGAGGGCCGGACGTTCCCCACCCCTGGTGTAGGCTATGCCTTCCACCTTGAACGCCCTACGCTTGGCCTTTCAGGGTTTCCCCAGAGCTTCTAGGTCAGAATAACTGTTTTCATCCTCTATTTTATCACGATGCTTTAAAAACACATGCCTCTTGCCGAAACCGGTTTGGCTCAGTGGATAGAGCGTTGGCCTGCGGACTCAGGGGTCCCAGATTCGATTCCGGTCAAGGGCATGTGCCTTGGTTGCGGGCACATCCCCAGTAGGGGGTGTGCAGGAGGCAGCTGATCGATGTTTCTCTTTCATCGATGTTTCTAGCTCTCTATCCCTCTCCCTTCCTCTCTGTAAAATATCAATAAAAATATATTTAAAAAAAATAAAAATAAAAACACATGTCTCTTATAGGAAGCACTGACCACAATTTGTTCTGCTTTGAGTTGCAATGTGTGTGTGTGTGTGTGTGTGTGTGTGTGTGTGTGTGAACTGTGAGAACCCTTAGAGCCTCTTACTCTAATTTCCACCTTCCATGGCAGCCTGCCCAATGTCTGGCAGTGGCAGGTGCACCAAAGGAATAAACAGACTGGCCTGGGTCCCCTTGATCGCCCCAGGGCTCACGGAGTGGGACAGAATGGATTTCTCCTATCCTCTGAGCGTACAAGGAGGGACTGACGGAGCTGGGGGGGGGGGGCACCCCTCCTAATTTGGCCGTCCCGTCCGATGGCCCAGCTTCCCTGCATACTCACTGGTGGATAGCCTGGAGGAACTTCCTCTGGTGCTTCCTGACTTTGGCATGATCAATCTTCTTTAGCAGCTTCGTGTGTTTATAGATGAGCCACGTTTCCCGGAGGACATTGGCCGCAGCATTCTTGATCTAAGGGAAAGTAAATAAAGCAGGTTGCTCTCGGGCTCATTTTCCTAATTTCGCACAAGCCGTTTTTCTGTGTGCTGATGTAGTCTATCCTATAACGAAACGACTCTGCAATGATCTAATTCCTTAATCAAATCATGACCTCTTAGGATGGGTGATGAACATTCATCTCCTACTAATCCTGTGCTGGATGCAGCACACTGGAGCCTGAAGTTGGGGGGTGTTTCTTGCTCTTTCTTAATTATTTCGGGGCTGCCTCCGACTGTTGTTGCTGGTGCTATATTTAGACAAGCTGTGTTAACAAGACCTGGGGGCCCGGGGCACCTTTTGAACAGATAAATATATACCGTTGCTGCTCTCGCACGCGGAGTTCCAGTACATGAGACTCCCATGGTGCATTGCTTGCATTCGGAAAGTAAACAGAGTTCCTATCAGCTGGAGATTTTTAAGGGCCTTTGAGGAAAAGTCTCCCCCACCAAATGGAGCCATAGGTGTCAGCAAACCCATTGCTTCCTCTCCCCAGACGGCCAGAAACATTTACACCGCAATTTTACATGGAACCGTAATTGGCATGAAACGGAACGAGTTGAAAGCAGTATCTGAAAATTGGTGAAGACATTTAGGCGTGAAAACAGAGCTGCCTCTTTCCCTACCCTGGCTCCTTCCCTGTGCACTGCGATCACACGTTTCCACATACGACGCTGTCATCGACTGACGTGGAAACCGCTGATGTCACCCGGCCCGAGACTGAGCTGAGACATATCGATGGCACCCAGATGGCTGGGGACGAAGTTTTAGTGCAAACACAGACATCCTCAGCCATTAGTAACAAGAGCAAGAGGAAACATCTCTTAGGAAGCACCAGCTCAACAGATTTCTGGTTCACCATTCCCATTTCTGACAGCCACGCACACTGGCACAGGCCCACAGGCCCGGGGCCCGGGATGAGCCGGCCAGCCTAGGAGCAATCAGGTTACTAGCCAGAAAGGGTTTTAATGAAACTGGCGAGTCCAGGCTCGCTTCTGCAGACTGACATCAACAGATGGGACGTTGTTAAAATGCTGGGACATGTGGGAAGGCCTAGGGAACATTGTTTTGCAGGCTGAAAAGTTTTGTGTGTATGTGTTTTAAAAATTTATTACTAAGGCTGGATTACATTTTTCATTGGCGCAGAAGTGATGTTCTTAAAAGAACAGCTACGCCTTCTCAGAAATGTCTCAGGGACATAAACATGGCTTTTTTTCGTTCAGTAAAAATCCACTATGACAACAGTTTTAATGACTTAATTGCCCAACTTTGGTAATTTCTTGCTCGGAAGGAAGCAGGTTGTGGTGAGTATAAGCTGGAAAGTGAGTGTCCAGGTGAGGGGGGGAGCGTGGAAGAGGGGTGGTCTCTGGGGTTCTGTCCAGGCCGCAGAGAAGGGAACCCCTTCTCTCTGCATAGAGCAGTCTTCTGTAGGAAGAGGCCATTGACACGTGATCTCCTCAGTTCCCCTGGGTGCTGAGCCTCCCAGGAAAGCCTCCCAGGAAAACCCTGCCCTGGCACTGAGGAGACCAGCAGAGCCCTAGCGCCCAGTCTCCTCCTCCCATGGAGTTAAGGAAGAAAGGTGACATGAGTCTCTAACAATTGTCTCCGTGTCCATGTGGAACGAACATGTGCATTTGAAAAGCCTGCAGGTGGACTCTGGTTCCAGCAGTTAGTCAGCAGGTGAGGAGTAAATGCTTAAATACCTGTAAGAGGGGAAAAGGAAGTCCTTTCTTTAAGGTTGAGAGGAGGCCGGGAGGAGGCAACGATGGTGGTGCTGATGGCCTGAGGCTATACGGCACCAGGCACAGGTCTGAGTACCTCATGTGCGTGAACCCAGTTAATCCTCACAACCACCCCATCAGGCGGGTACTAATGTTATCCCCATTTTACAGATGAGGAAACCGAGACACAGACCGAGACCATGAAGCTCTAAATGGCAAGCTGAGTCAAAATGGATTTGTGTTGCATACACAAACTGATATCAGTTATTGTCATCTAGCCCAAACCCCTATTTAAAAAGAAACCGCTTCGGCCCAGCGGGTGTGGCTCAGCGGTTGAGTGTTGACTCAGGAACCAAGAGGTCGCCAGTTCGATTCTTGGTCAGGGCACACGCCCGGGTTAAGGGTTCGAGCCCCAGTACAGGGTGTGCAGGAGGCAGCTGATCAATGATTCTCTCTCAACGTTAATGTGTCTATCCCCCTCTCCCTCCCCCCCTCTAAAAAACTCAATAAAAACATATTTCAAAAAAAATAAAATAAATAAATGAAAGGAAACGGCTTCAGAGATAGGCGTTGAGGGCCAGAATCACACAGCTAGCAAATGGCAAAGTCAAAACAAGAGCCAGGCCCGAGAGGAGCAGAAGGTTTTCATGTGGTCTGAAGAAAGACCTGACTAGATTTTATCTCTACACAAACAAGATTATTTCCTGTTTTCCAGGACCAAGGAATTGGAAAGGACATTAGAAGATTTTTTTAATCATCTTGGCCTCCACTTAGCAATATGACAGAACAGGGAGTCCGTGTCCTACACTTAACTTCAGCCCAAATGTGAGGGACTGAAGTCACCGCGCAGCCCCGGGCGGCGGAGAGAAGCAGGCGCATCATCTTTATGGGTCTGAACAGGAGGCCCCTGTGTACTCGGGAAACTGATGCTAACGGCAAGCTTTGGTGCTGGCTCCGAAATGAATTGCCAGCAACCAGCCTGGCACAGAGCTAAGTAGATCGATATCGGCCAGAGAAAAAGAAATGGGCTTTTAACTGCTCTGTGCGTTCCCAGGTTGACAGTAACTGCTGCTGTGACCAGGGTCTCCCTTCAATTCACCTGGCAGATGAGTATCATTAGGATGGGGAGCAGCATGTGCCTTTCTGGAGGTTCGCTGAGCCCCTGGTGGGGCTTGGGTGCCCTCTGAGCTTCTGAGCTCTCCTGGTAGATGGGGGCACCAGGGCCAGAAGGTGCTCCTGGGGGTGGGATGGGTCAGGGCACTGGGAGAACCTGAGCAAGGTCGGCCACGGTCAGATGGGGTCAGGAATGGTTAGAAGAGGGCCTTTGCGTGTGGAAGGGGGCTGTTCTGTTCCCCAAATCCATAAGCCTACGAGCTGATGGTTTTCTCTCCAGAGGTTCTCCACCAAAACAAATGTATGCTTTCATTCTGATGAATGCAGATGGGCTCAGGGACCTACATGCTTTAGGAAGAGCTTTAAGACCAATGGGGTTGAGCAGGGAAGTCATCCAAAGGAGATCTTGCAAGGAACAGTGACAGCAACATTTCCCGAGCGCTTCCTGTGTGCCGGGCTCCGTGCGAACACTTCGTGTCTGCAGTGTTTTATTCGCTCTCAGGAAAGCCTCACAAGGGGGTGCCATCATGATCTCCTCCTTGGACCTGTGACTGAATCTCTCTGAGACTCCGTTTTCTCATTCGTTCCTTCAAAAACCCTTTGCCAAGACACTGTCCTAGGAAGTGAGACTACCAAGACGCACAGCCCCATAACAAGCAAGCCCTCGTGGAGTGTGTCATCTGGTGGAGACAGCATGCAGTTTGTAATAGAACAGCAGAGAACAATACAGCAGGGAGCTGTCTAGAGAGGATGCAAGTGCGACAGATCTGCAAAATGGGGTTGTCGTGTTGATGCGATGAGAGGACACTCCAAACGCGTAGCACAGAGTCTGGCCAGAGCGCTCTCCAATGTGGCTTCCTGAATACCCCTCCCCCCCCAAGGAAAGGTCAGCTGCTTTCCCTCCACTCCCTCCTAACAAGAGAGAACATTAAACAGAACACAGAACTCTGTCCCTCGAGCCCTTGGCCATATCATCCAAGTCCATGGCTGGCTCTGGCCACCCCTCTGCCAGGGTCACCTGCCACTCGGTATTACAGGGGGACTGTAGGTTGCAGAAGGAACACGAGACAGGGAGGCACCTTGTTGGACTCCCCACGCCTCCAGCAGACCTGGGCGCTCCCCTGGGGGACATCTTTAGCATGCCCGCTATGCTGCCAGGAATCCTGTGGGGGGGGGGAGGGGGAAGGGGAGGTTGGTGTTCACGGGGATGCTGGAGAAGAGGAAGGGTGTTGGGAAGGTCAGGCTGCGAGTTAAGTGTGCCTTAACTTAAAGAAGTACTCAAGTCGCATTTCGATGAACTGAGGGCTGATGAACCTCACAATCTGAGAACCTAAAGCCAGCTCCATTGGACACATGGCTGGGGAGCAAGGCCCGCCCCTCTTCCCCCTCTGCGAACCCCTCCCCCTTCCCCCTCAGCCACACTGACTTCCTGCAGTTGCCATCTCTTTCATCTCCCTCCTCTTCCCTCTCTCCGTCCTTCCCCATCCCTTCTCAGGCCTCTCTGTCCATCTCACCTGGAAGCGGGCCTGAACTGGGGCTCCACCCCCATGGCGGGCAGGAAATTGGGGCAGGAGCGAGAAGAGATGTATTTCTGTGGTTCAAAGCTGGAGTCTGACGCTCCCATAGCAGCATGGTAACGAATGGCGGCTATTTCTATAATGCTATTCATGCGACGCTCAGTGAGTTTGGAGGTAAACCGGCTTTTCTCTCCAGCAGGCCCGGAACCCTGACCAGCATGCTGAGTTCCAAGGAGCTGACTGTTCTGGAAAATCCACCGGGTGGTGGCTGGAGAGCTGCCCCAGGCCTGAGGACAAACTGCAGCCCCAGAGAGGACCCGGCTAGCTGTGACGGCCGGGCCACCCTTGCCCTCACTGGGCCGGGGAGGCAGGTTCCTAAGGATGCTCCCCGCTCAGAAGCTGTTTCTATGACTACTGTCCCACCCTTGTCGGGGACAGAACCCTTGTGGGTAATAGAATGCACAGTCCCCTTCTGAGGAGAATCAGCATTCCTGACAACTGCTCCATTGATTCTCGGATAAATTTTAAAGAGATTAAGACCTGTTATGGGAATCCACTCTTGGGACCAACCAGTTGTCAGCCACCAATCTAGGGTCCCTGAACCAGACTCTCTGCACCCGGTACAACAATGATGACTTGTCTTTTCCTAGAAAAGACCTGACCATGAGTCAATCTTTGAATCAGGAAAAAAAAAAAAAATCTGCTTTTCCCAGCAGGCTTGTGATAACACTTGGACCTATGCTCATAATTAAAAGTTTTCTTTCGCACTGTTCAGTAGGTACGCAGGGCTTACTAAAGGTGTCTGAGCAGAGCTAAGCCTTAGAGTCTGAGGAGATCCACGGGGAGGCAACGTGGAGGATGAGCGGGTTAGAGCGGTGATGGTGCAAGACCGAGGTGATGGTGGCGTTAGGTATGGCGGGGCAGAGGGCCCGGAGAGGCCAGCGGGCATGAACAGCCGTGGCCAGGGCAAGGTCAAATCAGGCTCGGAAACGGCTGGCAGCCCTGTGGGTCCAGATGGTACTAGGTTTTCAGGCGTGGGGAACAGTGACGTCATTAGCTGACCCGGGAAGTCAGGAGAAGGAACTAATTAGGGAAGATGTGGGTATGGTTTCACGGGGGAAAGGTACTTGGATGGAGTATTGGGAGCAAGAACCCCTTGTGGCAAGGATAAAGGGACACAATCCTCAGCCAGTGGCACACGCCGGAGCCGTGAAGAGAAGGTGTGGCAAACAGAACGGCTCCTGTCCATGGTGCCTCTTAAGCCAAGTGTGTGTCTCTGGGCAGCGTACCTTGCCTTTGGCAAGGAGAGGTGCTCTGTGAGGGCAGGCAGTAAGGATGAGGGCAGGGACCAGTCCCCCCAGAACCCGAAGTGAGGCGGCCAGCAGGTGACCTGTGATGGAGGTGTTTAGTTACATAACAGAGAGATGGGGACTGTGTGTCCTTTACATGCACGGTATCTAATGGCCTAGCGGTTGGCAATACTGTATAGTTACAGAATAGCCATGGCAGTAACCTGCAAAGCCCGTGGGAGAAGACCCGAGGGCATAAAGACAGACAGGATGCTGCATCAGGGTGACAGGTTAAACAAGTGGAAGAAGAAGAGCCGTGGGATTCGGGAGAACCAGAAATAAACACATAAAAATCGTGGGACTCTAATGGCAAAGACAGGATGATCAAACCCTGGGACAAGCTGAGTATTTTTATGATTAGTAGGTTATACAGTTCTCTTTTTTGTTTTGTTTAGGTGTTTGAGGAATGAAGGTTGCATGCACTTGTAAGAGGTGGCTTTTAACTGGGAAACTGAACTGTCCACTCCTCAGTCACAGCTGGTTCCTCCCACAACCGGACGCTTCTCTGAGATCTTATGAACAGACGGAGCCTATCATCGCTTTGACCCCTGAGCCACTCCAGCTGGACACGCTGGGCCATTTGGAGGGGACAGAGGACAGACGAGGCGACCCCAGGGAGAGGAAGGTGGGCTTCTCGGAGCAGGCCAGGCGTGCAGCCAGTCTCCTCACTCTAGGTCGTCACAGAGCCTTTGGGAGTCCCAGTCCCTCCAGCTTTGCAAATACCTCTCTGTCAGACCATTGCTTTTGTGTGGCTTGGTTCCCTGGGAAAAAGATACTGGACATGAAAGGGACATCTCAACAGATTAAGCGTTTTCAGAGAAGCGAGACGTTATTCGATTAAAACGGTGCCTTGCGCTCATGAACGAGCAATAAATATTTGTTGGTTTGATTCTCAGGCCTACTTTTCAAGGGGAAAGGGGGCTGACTTGAGGAGGATGGCAGAGAATTGTTTCTGAAAGGTTGAAATTAGCCACCCTAATCTCATCTCCTTTGCAATTGTGCTGCAGAAGAATTGTTTATTTTCCCATCATGGGAGGGAGCTGGCTTTCCTCGGCTTTATTTTCCTCTAGAGTCTGATACACGGAGTGAAAAACGGAGGCCAGAGGGATAACATGAAGTACAGAGTCTACCCTTGGCTTCCAAAAGCAAACCAGAGCCGAGAGCCTGCCTCGGCTTCTGAGGAGGTTTTAGAGGCAAAACTCCTTGGCAGTGGCTCCTGCACTAAATTGTTTCGGGGAAATAGATGCAATATATTTGAGTAGAGGTGTCCCGGTCTCCTTTGTGATTTGCTCAGTGCCAGGCATGGCTTCTGCTTGTGTTACTGTCACGGGGCTGAACGAGAGCAGCCGGGTCCCAGGGCTGTGGGGGAAACCCGGATGGCCTACCCTTGGGTACCATCCTGCCATCTTGATGCCACAAGTTACGTTTCCTTTTGTACAGTGGACAGCTCAGGCCCACCATGTACCATATACAGGAAACCCTCACTTAACATTGTCGACAGGTTCTTAGAAATGCGACAACATGACGTGTAACAAAATCCATGTGCTTGGCCGGCGTGGCTCAGCGGTTGAGCATCGACCTATGAACCAGGAGGTCACGGTTTGATTCCTGGTCAGGGGCACATGCCTGGGTTGTGGGCTCTATCCCCAGCAGGGGGCGTGCAGGAGGTAGCCAATCAATGATTCTCTCTCATCATTGATGTTTCTCTCTCTCTCTCTCTCCCCCTCTCCCTTCCTCTCTGAAATCAATAAAAT
Source organism: Cnephaeus nilssonii (assembly GCF_951640355.1). NCBI lineage: Eukaryota > Metazoa > Chordata > Mammalia > Chiroptera > Vespertilionidae > Cnephaeus > Cnephaeus nilssonii. The sequence continues at coordinate 15,121,394 of NC_137092.1, forward strand.
ATATTAAAAAAACAACAACACCAAAATCAATGTTACCTTAGCACAAACAAGAATTAAGTCCCTATGACATTACAGCAACCTTATAACAAAGCATCATTATCCAAGGACCGGCTGTACAGCCATCTGTATGTCACCAACATAAGACTATTTGCCTGTACCCGTTCCTTTTAACATCTGTGGGGGCTCTTAGAGAATCCGATACATGTAATCAAAGACCAAACCATCATGCACCATAAATAATTCTGCCGAGAAACCAGAGAGGCCTTGGCAACAGCCCACCCTCCCCTGCCTTCCCCGGGAGCTTGCTCATCCTCGGCCATCCTCCTCTCTCTCTCTGTTCTCCCCTCCTGCCTTTGTCTCTATTTCTAACACATCTTTACTGTGCTGCGACATTGGTCACTGACGTTTCTCTCTAGCTTCCAAAACCCAAATCAGCCTGGCCGGCATGGCTCAGTGGTTGAGGGTCAACCTACGAACCAGGAGGTCACAGTTCGATTCCCGGTCAGGGCCCATGCCCGGGTTGCAGGCTTGATCCCCAGCGTGAGGCGTGCGGGAGGCAGCCGATCAAAGCTTCTCTCTCATCATTGATGTTCCTATCTCCCTCTCCCTCTTCCTTCCTTTCTGAAATTAATAAAATTATTAAAAAGAAAATCAAAATTCGGTTGGGCCTTCTAACCCACTTCGGTCCTAAACGAGAAGCACTTGCTATGGCGGCCACGACCGCACAAAGGGTCTGGCTTCTCGCTCATCTCAGAAAGAGGAGCTTGTGCAGGGACTCCTCGTTCCGCCGGCGGCGCTACAGAACGCTCCATCAGCGCCGTCACGACACGAACGGCTCCCGCCTGCCTGCTTCTGTCTCTTCTAAACGGGCCTTTTCTTCCCTGACAAGGCAGTGGGGCGTCAGCCTCGGTGCTCTCCCCCTTCCCGCACATTCCCAGCGTTCATCCTCCTAAGCCGCTCGCACAGGGTACAGGTGAGAAACGTCAGCCGGAAAACCCTGAAGGGGAGAGCCGGATCCTGACATTGTTCGGGAATGGGAGCTCCACAGCGGCGATCATCTTTAGTGACATTTTAAAAAAGGACTGGATTTAGATACAGCTCCAATTCCGTGTTTAAGGCTCTCGGCTGCCCTTCCTAATGAGGCTCCTGAAAATATTTGAGCATAAACAAAACCATTGCCTCACGCTGGGTGATTTATTCAATTACCACGAGGCAAGGGAGCGGGTGGCACCACTGTGTGCTTTGCATGTAACTGTGGGGAAAGTGATTTGGTTGCCTGAACCACGCGCAGCCGTTGAACAGAAGACGGGACCTGGAGTGCTGAGCATTTGCCCGTTTGGTGGAGGCTGTTCGCAGGGGCCTGGGGCTCCCTCTCGCCTCCACTGCAAGGAGTCACCCTCGTCTACGCCACGTGACCACTGCCTTCCCGGATCGGCTTCCACGTGGGCCTCACGTCCCCCGGGGAGGCGTGAACGGCGCTGCTTTACCCGTTTGGTGAGCTGAGTGTCCATCATGAAGTTGTGCACGTGCTTCTCCGCTTTGGTGAGCTCCAGCTTCCGGGCCACCACGGCCACCACCAGGGCAGTGCAGCCCGCACCCTGTGGGGGGACAGCAAGAGGACCGGGGAGAGAGCACGTCATTACGAGGCAAGGCTCAGGCGGAGACCCAGCGCGCCCCGACACCGCTGTGGGGGTCCGGGAGTGGAGCGGGGACCTGGGCTCTGTGGCCGGCCAAAGCCGCCCAGCCTGCCGGGCCCCGCTTCCTGCACCGCGAGCAGCTCAGAGACGGAGTCCTCACAAAACTGCTCGTTCCTAACGGAGCGGGACTCCCACTGGGGCTGAAGCTCTTGGGGAACCTCACGTCCAATCATCCGGCCACCGCCAGGCTGTGCCGGGAACACGGCGGGGCTGGCCCCTCTCCCTCCTGCGTGTCCCAATCCGGCTGCCACTTCCAGGCCAGGGGGCCGGGGGAGAGGCCACACCCACGCTGGAGCATGGCTGTGGTGGCGAAGCGTGCTTTCCTGAAAATAATCTAAGGAAGAGGGAACACATCCACCCTAGATCGCCTCCCAGGGGAACACCGGTTGGCCGGAGTCTGTTCTCTCCGCGCTGCTTGCTCCTCAGGTGGGGCTTTTTACCTGAAGGTCTAGGCCCGTGGTCGGCAAACTCGTTAGTCAACAGAGCCAAATATCAACAGGACAACGATTGAAATTTCTTTTGAGAGCCAGATTTTTTAAACTTAAACTTCCTTCTAACGCCACTTCTTCAAAATAGACCCGCCCAGGCCGTGGTGTTTTGTGGAAGAGCCACACTCAAGGGGCCAAAGAGCCGCAGTTTGCTGACCACGGGTCTAGGCTCTTACTCAGCACAAGGAAGTGATTCTTTCTTGCTTTCCCCAGGCGGCTCATGAATCCACCGTCTTGTGGAGATTTTTAAAGATGCCTCCAGCCAGGCTTTTAAGGGAACTCAGCGGGGCGCGGGGGGAGGGGGGGCGGGGCTCAGTATTTCCCAGAGCAGCTTTCCTATTCTGCCCAGGTAGGTCCATGGCAGGGGTAGAGGGAAGGGAGAGTAAAAGAAGCAGGTTCCCCAGGACTCATGCTCGCTCCTAACCCTCTGGGCGCATGCTTGCCTGTCTGAGCTCACCACCACCCTCTTCCTGCACACCGGCCCGGCCCGGCCTGACCTCCACGCATGGAAGGAGATGGATGACACGCTCAGCAAAGCCAACAGTCTAATCCTCGGCTGCAGCAATAGAGTTGCCACAGAGTCCAGCTTAGCAGCTGAGGTTCAAGGATTGAAGGACTCAATCAATGACAGTTCTGGCTCATTGGTCTAACTACAGACTGTGTGAGAAATGGTGAAGAATGTTCTCCAAGGCACATGATCTGTGCCCGAGTCGGGAGGAATGGGTACGGGTAGATCCGTGCCTACTGTCTCCATTGCCATCTCTCTTCCCTTTTCTACAGGTTGGCAAAGGCCAGGGTAAGCTTTTGGCATGGCTGAGGTTGGCAAAGCTTCCCCGTAGCTTTGCACCAGGTTCCCATGAAAACAATCTCTTGTTTCTCGGTACATCTGGTCATTTGGTCAGCCACCCAGTGGCCACCCATTTATAGCACAACAAACGGAGCCTTTCTTCTCTGACCTCAATTTCCTCTCTTGTTCAGGGACGGCCGTGTTTCCTTGGCATCTGTAACTTAGGAGAGACTCGGTGCCCACTTTTCAAAGGATATGTATGGGCAGTTGGACAGCCTGGTCTGTAGCTGTAATCAAGTTAGCCAGGCCTCCAAACGCAAAAAAAAAAAGCTTAAAAGCAGCTGTCCTAGAGGGCATAGGTGTGCTCCGTTCCGCTCAACCAGATCAAGTATAATCACTCTCCTTTATATGGAGTTCCAAAGGTACTTTGGGCTGAAGGCCCCAAACGAGGGGTACACTAGCATCATGGTGGTAAAGATGGAACATCAGAGGGAGAAAGCTCTCCCAGGCTCCATCCTCCCTCCTCTCCCTGGGTCCAGGCAAAACTCGACTTAAGTCACCCCTGAGAGCTGGGGGCAGAACCAGCCTGAAGCAGTTGCCCTGCTCACCGTGCCACTTAGGGAATTTCATCAAAACCATCTCTCTCTCCTCCACCTTCCCGAATCCCCAGGGTCAGGGTGGAGTGCTCCGTGGTCTTGCCACAGCTCACAGTACAGCAGCTTGAATGCCGGGGGCTTCGAATGAGAAGCGCGAGTGTTTTCACCCAGGAAACAGCCACTGTATATGATTGAGATGCATTCCTGCGTGGAGGCGGGAGGGTGGACTAGATGATGTTTCCCAGTTTCTTTCTGTTTAAAAATGTCAAGACTCCCTTATAGATGTGTCTCTGGAGGATGCTGGGCTCTTAACCCCCTAATTCTAACTTGAATAGAGAGCAGTGGCTATTCCCAGCTTTATTTTTCTTTCAGAAAATCCATCATCTGGGTGTAATTAAGGAAGTAGCCAATAAGGAAGCCTAACTTGGTCATTTCCATTAAGAAGCAGCCTTGTAAAGATGGGGCCAGACATCCGCAGCCTTCAGAAGGTGGTGGGCAGTGAGCTGAAATCCACATTGGAGAGAGAGAGAGAGAGAGAGAGAGAGAGAGAGAGAGAGAGAGAGAGAGGAGGGGGAAGGGAAGGGGAAGTGAAGGAAAGAGAGGGGATGCAGAGAGAGAGAGTGAGAGCTGGAGTAGAGACCGAGATGGGGAAGACGTGTGCTCCATCCTAACCAGCATGGGACAGAAGAGGGAAGAAGGAGGAAAGGAAGAAGCAGAGGCATCCTGGGCCCCTGGGTCTGAGAAAGGCTGGAAGAACAAGGAGCTTAAGGCTTGAGTACAGTTACTGGCCAACTTCGGCACTTCAGAGGAAATAAAGGAAGCGTTAGGGGACCCCCTCCCTGCTGTTGCGCTCCCCTCTAGGTGGTATAATGATCACCTGTGTTCCTCTGGGGATCATGAGCCTTTTTGCTGACAGCTTTTTCCGTTACAGCTTATCAGTCTGATGTCCCCACAGCGGCGGCCTGGGAACCCTTGTGGGATGCGGCAGCGAGGTGGGTTGGTGTTAAGAGACAAATTGCCAAGGACTTGGCTGATTCTGGGGTGTGACAGTGCATGCTGTCCCAGCGTGGAATCTCAGAAATGGCGGGCGGACAGAGGGGGCGTGTGAGGAGAGGACGGACGGGGGCAGACAGAAAAGGGCCAGCAGCTGCTGGTATGACTTCCATGGGGTCAGACTGTGGAGATAATCCATGACTCAGCCCGTTGCCTTCAGATGCGCCAAGCCCCGGATCCCAGTTGACACCAGCTGGATCCCCTGGGCCGTCTCTGACTCCTATTTCCACGGGAGGGTGGGAGGAGGAGGTAGGGTCCACCTCTAATGAGATCACACTGTCCAGGGTACATGATGAGCAGAAGCACAGGAGTGAGCGACAGAGAGAGAGTGTGGCTGGCAGGGGGTGAACAGGCCTATCTCATCCATGGAGTTGGACCCAAATCAGAGACCCAAGCTCCTCTACACGGCTCCTCCCTCTTCTTGTTGCCAAGACACATTTTCCAGCTGGAAAACCTTAGGCTCTGGAAAAACAAGTATCCCCAGGGGGAAAGGATGAGGTGTTCCTCACTGAAGGAGCAGAAAAGAAAAGAAAACATAAATGAAAGTGACAAATGGGGGAGGGAAGCCTGGAGGATGTGCAGTTGGAGTCTATTTCTGCCACAGATTCCATGTAACAACTAAAATAACATCAATTGGTTTGAAACCAAGGTGTTTCAGGGAGAGGCTCGTCTAAAACTGACATTAAGCAGATGTCTCGCTGAGCCCTCTCTTCCCTCCTCCCCCAATGACTCAATTTGTTCTACCTTGTGCTTCATCACTGCTTTCCTCGGCAGTTCAAAGGAGCGTCCCTCACGCAGCCTCGGGGGAAGCTCAGGGTCCCCCCTCCGCGGACGCCCCGGGAGCTTCCGTCTATTTGTCCAGAACGTACGGAAGGCCCACAGAGCGAGTCCGGTGTTAGAAAACGGCTCCATTGAAACAGGGCTCCTACCAAGCAGTCTTGGGGGCCCCAAAGGTTTCCCCGATGCCTGCAGAACCGCACGGCCTCCGAGGGCCTCGAGGCGTGCTGTGATTTCCAAGTCTGGAGGCTAAAGCACGGAGAGCTTCCTATCTGTGTGGGAATGGTCACCGAACCGTTCTTGGTGGACTCCCATAAACCTGCGTTTGCAGTTGAAGTCTTTCAAGCACACGAGGGCTGTGCCAACAACGTCAAGTTGCTCAGACAATTATACACCCTGCTTAATGGTTGATAATTACCCCGTTACTGGGATTGCCAAGAGAAAACAATGATTAAGACTATTTACAGCCCGCACACACAAATCTTTCCTTTCCCTTCCCAAGCAGGCCTTGCCTTGGCCTGCATGGTGTCCATGGTAACCAAACAGGAAGCCGTACCTTTCGTTAAGGCACTTGCAATAATAATCCCGAGATGCACACAATGCTGGGAGGTGGGGAGGGGGGAGGGGGCGAGAGGACTTTCAGCAACCAGAAGCCCCGGAAAGGAGTGACTCCGCCAGAAAGGTCACATTTGTTGGAAAAATGACCCTGGGGCTCCACACGGTGGCTGACCCCCGAGTGAGGCCACGGACTTTAAATTTGGGTAAACACCCTGAGATGAATGGAGGACGCCTCCCCGCTCCTGTGTAGAGAGAGCTATAGGATTGTGCATCAGGGTCCATGCAGAAGGAGAAGGTGGAAGTTGTGTTGTGTTTTTAATGTGGGAGGTGCTATCAGTTCCTTCTCGTCGGTTTGTTCTTCCCACTTTGATCACAGCTCTCTCCACAAGGAGCACATGCTCCCTTCCAGGGGCTGCTGCGAAGCTGGAGCAAACATGGGTGCTGAAGGCCACCTCTAAGGAGAAGGCCGCGAGGGGCCAGGGCCCACCTGCCACTCCGCTTTGTCAGAGAGGAAGCCCGAGGTGCCTGCCAGAGGGGAGGAAGCAGGGACGTGGCGGCGAGGGGGCCGCTTCTTGGATGGGGCGCAGCTCCTCGCTGAGAGGGAGAATGGCTGGCATTTAAAAATAACAGAGGCTCCCAGCAGGTCCCTCCACCTCCGGCCACCCACCCCTCCGCCTGCCTGCCTGCTCCGAGCGCAGGGCTCAGCGCCGGTGCCGAGGCACGGAGCCCACAGCCCAGGAGGGGCCCTGAGACAGGGGAGCGCTGGCCTCCAGTCCTTTCTGGAAGAACGGATCGCTCCCCGGTTTCCTGGTGACAGCTGGCGCGGCGCCAGGCAGACTCCTACTACCAGCGGCAGGGACTCGTTCCAAGGCCTCGCGCTCAGCCAGGACTTACCCCGCCGGTGCTAGACCTCTGCCGCTCACTGCCTGCGGGTGCGCACCTGGCCTGGATTTCGGTGGCAAAGGGAGAGGGCTGTGCCCAGGGGTGACATGGCGGCCCCGGGCCCTCCCGCTCACAGGGCCACTGCCAGGCCTCTCTCTGCGCTCAGCTGCCCTGACACGTGATCAGTCCCAGGAGGCCCCCAGGCCGCGGTGGGTGCGAGTGGGCAGCCCCCGCCTCTGGCGAGGAGTTCATCCCTTCCCACTGCGGAGAGAAAGCCCTTTTCATTTCCGAAGGTGGGCCGTTTCTCCTCCTGGGAGAATGAATGGGACCTGAGGGGCTCTGAAAGGAAGGCTCTCCCCGGGGGGATAATGGGGCTGCAGAGGAGGCTCCCCCGGGGAGGGCTGGGCAGCCACCCACGGAGGCCTAGGACAGCTACCGGCATCCTGTCCTCCCTCACCCCCCACCGCGACCCCCACGGTGCCCGGGCTGACGGGAGCTTTCTTCTCCGGAGCCTGTGTCTGGGATTCTAGGAAGGTGGCCCAGGAGCAGTGGCTGCCTGGCCTGGACCTAAAGCTCAGCAAGGCCAAGGAGCCGCATCCCCGGGCCAGGGAAGGCGGGGGTGGAGGCTGGGGACGCGAGGACCCGCCGACCCCGATGGCGTGTGCAGCTCCTCATGCTCACAGAGCACGTTCACCTAGAGCCGTGGTCGGCAACCTGTGGCTCGCGAGCCACATGCAGCTCTTTGGCCCCTTGAGTGTGGCTCTTCCACAAAATACCGCGGCCTGGGCGAGTCTATGTTGAAGAAGTGGCGTTAGAAGGAAGTTTAAGTTTTAAAAAATGTGGCTCTCAAAAGAAATTTCAATCGTTGTCCTATTGATGTTTGGCTCTGTTGACGAATGAGTTTGCCGACCACTGGCCTAGAGCATCGCCATCCCTGGGGAGGGCAGGGCAGACCGGGTCTTCCATCCTCGCTCTGCACTCGGGAATGCTGAGGCCCAGCAGGCTGGGTGCCCTGCCCAGAGCCCACGGTGAGGACCAAAGTGGGAATTCAGACTCTGAGTCTGACTCCCCCTCCAGGTCCTCCCACACACGGTGCTTCGAGGGCCCTGTGATGGGCAAGGGTGTGTGTTGGGTGGGGGTGGCAGGGCGATGGATGCAGCCCAGCTGCTGGGCACCTGCAGGGGGATGGGGATGGAGTCACAGTCTCCCTGATGCCAGAGCTGGGAGAGACCTGGCACTGGGAGCCCAGCGCCCCAACAGGCAGAGGTGGACACCAACGTCTGGAGAAGTCGAGGGCTTCTCCCCGCCAGTGGCACCCAGTCCCATGCAGGCCCCGTGTGGCCTCTCAGCGCTCTCCCCATCCCTGCCTCCCTGAGCTCAGCTGCGTTTAGCAGATGCCAGGCCGGGTCTGGGGGCAGGAAGGACAATGAGCTGCATGTCTTGATGCTCACTGGGGCGGGGGGAGGGGGGGAGCACCCTGGGCTGTCCGGTGGTGGAATATAAGAAGGGGGGTCAGACCCATGGTCAGCTTCACCCAGCCCGTTTTGGGAGAGGGGGGTGGACGGAAGGGGGGACAGTGAAGAGACCATCAACTGCCAGGAACCGGGACCTGTCCCCGCCTTGGAAAAGGAAACACGCGTGTGAGAAACCATTGCGGAGTCACATCTGCCTCTGTGTGCACAGACATGCACGCTGGTCTGTGAGCGAGCAGCCGCCCCGCACCCCGACCGGAAAGGCCCCTCTGTGCTCGCAAAGAAGGGCCCTGGCTCGGAGGGCAGGGAGGGGGGACGGGCGGAGGCAGGTACTCACCATGATGCCGGTGAGGAGGCACACGCCTTTCCCACAGTATGTGTGGGGCACCATGTCCCCATAACCAATGGAAAGGAATGTGATGGAGATGAGCCACATGGCACCCAGGAAGTTACTAGTTACGTCCTGCTGGTCATGGTACCTGCCAAGGGGAAGACAGGAGTTAGTCGAAGGAACTGCCATTGCCGAGAGCACAGGCCGCGGGCAAGTCCTCGCGGGGAAGGAGGCGAGACCGTGGGCTGGGGCGGAAGCGGCGGCGATGGCGACACCGAGATCTCTTTAGGCGACTGCAGGTGCCGGGACGCTGCCCGCCCAGGTCCTGCCTGCGGCTCCCGCTCCCCCAGCCCCCACGGGCTTGTCCCAGAGGTAGATGCTGGGTCACGGTTTGTACCGGATGGGAGACGTCCCTTTGGTGCTGGTAACATAGCTTTGGGTGAAATCATGAGGCAATAAAATTTAGATTTTTCCCTTTCAACCGACAGTCTAAATGCATGTGGATGTGATTAATTTGAAAGCACAAGCTCCTGAACAGGGAAAATGTTAAAAAAAAATTAAAAAATCACCAAACATAGTTAGCAACTTCCTGAAGGTTGATGGATCCCCAAGACTGGCACCTCCCGGCATCTGGAGGGGGGCCCTGGTGGGTTCTCAAGAGCTGTTTCCCGGGGTGCTGGGCTCTCTGCTGAGGGCTGTCTATCCCTCCAGGGCCTCCAACCGGAAACATATCACACCATTCCCTCCGCCCGGTGCCCAGTCCACCATCCTTTCCCTCCCTCCCTCCACCCCAAACACCAAGGCGCCCGGTAGTCAGGCTCTGCCAAGCGCTGAAATACAGGGACCAACAGGACGCGGCCTCTGCCTCGGGCCCTCAGCCCAGGGAGGGTCTGTGGGGATGCAGACGTTTGCAGGAAGGTCAGTGAGTGAGTAGACGGGGCGCCTGGAGACGGGAGGGAAAGGCCAACGACCTTGGTCCCAAACACAGCAGGGGCAGTCTAAGGCTTCTGCCCCCCGGGCAGGCCGGGCAGGGTCCCAGGGGACGGAAGGCCTTCGGAAAGCCCAGGGCTGGCTCGAGTGCGGGGCTGGCCGCACCAGGGGTGCCAGGGCAGGCAGGCGGGTCCTTTCTCAAATGCTCTCCAACAGGATCCGCCTGAGCGACACACCAGGGGCCCTGCATTTCATCCGGCAGGGACATCGCTCCTCGATGGAACCTCCCCACCAGGCTCGGGGGGGCCACCGGATGGGAAAGTTGGGTCGGGGAGTCCACACCAACCCGGCTGGAGAGAGCGGAAAGCCACTTAGAACTCTGATCCGCAGGCTGAGTTGCCAAGGCGCGTACACGGGTCAATGCACGTGGCGGGCTGGGGACGGGGTCCGGCGGAGAGAGGCCTCCAGAGAGGGTTAGCTACCGGGGCCGGTGCTCTCCCCGCCCCCGCAGGGCCTGGGGCCAGGTGGGTCATTGGCCAATGTTGCTCTTCCTCCCTCTCCCCTCGGTCGGGTGTGCAGGGAAGGCTGCGGGCACAGGTGCACCTGGAGATGGCCTGGAGGAGGCAGAGCTCTGCTGGTCGGAAGGAAGATGGTGGGCACGTGAGTCGGGAACCCAAAGGGACAGAGTGACCGACGCCATTTCTCAGCTCCTGCTGTCCTAGTGGGAGCCAGACAGCACAGCCTACCGTGTGACCGGCACTTTGTATACAAACACTCTCATTCTCACAACATCCGGTAAAATATTTTTTTAAAAAATAGGTTTTTCTTGCCCTGACCGGTTTGGCTCAGTGGATGGAGCATCGGCCTGCGGACTCAAGGGTCCCAGGTTCGATTCCGGTCAAGAGCATGTACCTTGATTGCAGGCACATCCCCAGTAGGGGGTGTGCAGGAGGCAGCTGATCGATGTTTCTCTCTCTCATCGATGTTCTAACTCTCTGTCCCTCTCCCTTCCTCTCTCTAAAAAAAAAAATCAATAAAATATATTTTTAAAAAATAGGTTTTTCTTGATTTCAGAGAGAGGAAGGGAGAGGGAGAGAGAGAAACATCAGTGATGAGAGAGAACCATCGACCAGCTGCCTCCTGCACACCCCCTACTGGGGACTGAGCCTGCAACCCGGGCATGTGACCTGACCGGGACTCCAACCGTGACCTCCTGGCTCACAGGTCGATGCTCATCCACCCAGCCACACTGGCAGGGCCTGTGTATTTTCCCAGGTAAGTAACCGGGAGCACAGAAACTCTGGGTGACTTGCCCGAGGACACACAGGAAGTAAGCAAAGCTGCTGAGTGCCTTGGGGAAGGGCGAGGTGGTTTTAGCAAGAAGAGGGCGCAGGGTGCCAGGAGCAGGCGATGAGGGGGCTTTGGAGACCAGGGGTCCGCGTTTGGAAGGCCTCGAATTCCAGGAGGAGAGGTTGGGATTTTGTCTTAGAGATTTGGCTCCCGAGCAGATGAATGACAAAACGACACGGCCTGCTGGGGAGAGCGGTCTGCAGGTGGTGAGCAGGATGTTTAAAAAGGTGGGACACAGAGCGGGGGGAGCCAGGGCGAAGCAGGAGCGCGGCGCCAGGAGGGAGGTGCAGGTGCAGCCTTCCTCGCCCTCTGGAGCCTGGCCCCGGCAGCTCCCCGTGAGCACATCGGTGTGGGGGGGCGCTGTTCAGCCCTAACTTGAGTCACCACCAGCCCCAGAGCTGCCCTCACAGGACAGGCAAGCCTGGAACCCCAGGGATCTCTGAAGAGCAAACATCCCCCTGCCCCAAGGCTCACTGGTGAGACACCTTCCCTGCCCTCTCCTACCTGCTTCACTCGCTGCCCAGCGAGGTTCTGTGGCTACCCTGAGGGCACCCTGCTCCTGCCAGTTGCCTCATTTCCCCGGGATGGGGCCTGTCCCTACTCATCTGGTCACACTGGAGCAATGTAGACAGGTGATACCAGACGTTTAAAAAAATATATATATATATTTTTATTGATTTCAGAGAAGAAGGGAGAGGGAGAGAGAGATAGAAGCATCAATGATGAGAGAGAATCAATGACCGCCTGCCTCCTGCAGGCCCCACACTGGGGATCGAGCCCACCCCCCGGGCATGTGCCCTGACCAGGCATCGAACTGTGACCTCCTGGTTCATAGGTCCGATGCTCAACCACTGAGCCACGCTGGCTGGGCGGTACCTGACTTTGATCCCCAAGATGGAGTGCGCCCTTCCCCTGATGTAAGGTGCCAGCCCTATCCCAGCTCTGACGTGGTTTTGGAGGGGCAGCTGCCCTGCTCATTCCACTCCCCACAGCCCAGGGCCCTCAGGCCACCACAGTCCCCGCCACTCCCAGCATGCTCTGGGCTGGGAGGGATGGTGGCCAACCCTGGCTTGCAGGGCCTGTGCTGAGGTGTGATGGGACATCCTTCCCTGGAGGGGTGGACTTGGGAGCCTGTGAGACCACCAGACTCGGTGACAGCTGAGTGTGGGGGCCCAGAAGGGGGGAGACTTAAAGGTAGCTCCGTGCCACAAGCCAGCAGCAGGTGAACACATGTTGCAAAGTCAGAGTCGGGCATCAGTGCATCAGACGCATTTCTTGGAAGAAGTCTTGGGTCAGAATGGCGAGGTGGGGGTGGTGGGTAGGGAGGAGGCGAGCAGCTGGTCTAGGGCTCGGCTCGCCTGCCTTCAAGCCCCAGCTCCACCTTAAGTAATTCCGTGGCTGTGGGCAAAGGGACGTAACCTTTCTGTGCCCGGTTTCCTTATCTGCTGATGGGAGGATTAAGGAACGTAATCCACAGTGCTCAGCCCAGAGGAGGGGCACTAAATGTCAGCAGAGCCCAGAGTGGAATTAAGCACACGGCAGCAAGTCACCTGTCTCTTTCTAAGGCTGATGTTTGATTTACTGCTTCATTTTTCTCTAAATTCCCTTTCAGTCCTTTTGGGTTTCCTTTTTGTTCACCATATAAAATCCGACTGGTGCTAACTATGTGTGCTGAGGAGAGAAGAAGTAGATCTTGAGGATGTCACTCATTCATTGTAACACTTCACCAATCTCTGTCCTCGGGAGGGGGCTCTAGAACAGCGGTCGCCAACCGGTGGTCCGCAGACCACTGGGGGTCCGTGAGGTCTGAAAGGTTGGCGACCGCTGCTCTAGAAGATGCCGAGTCAGACAGACACCCTACACTCCCGTGACCTGGGGCATCGTCATAGATGTAAGACTCACATGTGACTCGCCAAGCAGGAAGTGATGAGTGAGAGAGCAGGCCTGGTGATTCATACTGTGGGAGTGGGGAGGAGGTAGAAATTATATCCAAACCTATTCACAATTTTAGAGTGGTTTACACTTGTCACAAATTCACATACAAATTTCATGCTATTTTTTTTTTTTACAATCGAGAATTTTTTGGGAAAAATAGTTCCTTGTTTTTCATTAAGGGCTAAGAAGGAAAAGGCGTAGTTTTTTTTTGGGGGGGGGGGTCGGTTATTATGCTTATTCACTTATCATTAGGGTGTAGACTATGGTTTTTCACTTTTTAATATTATAAAAGAAATGTATGATGGTATAAAGATGACAGATTAAACACACATGCTGTTTTTGCCCCTTCTCAAATCCCTTGTTAGTTTCCTGCTTTTAAAAATCAGCAGAGACCCAGGAATCCCCGGACAGCTGAGTAACGTCTCTAGCATTCAAGACACACGCCAAATCAGCCAATGAAACAAAGAAACAGAACTCTGGATCAGATACAGATCATTCGCAGAGAACGCTTGAAGAAATCCTATAATTAACATTGTAAGAGAGATAAAACAAGATATTGGACCCGTGAGACAAGCATGGCATGCTATACCAAAAATTCTTCCTGAAGGGCTGGAAGATAAATTGAGGAAGACTCCCAAAGACAGAAATGAAAAGAGGAGAGAAAATAGAAAATTAGTCTACCAACTCAAATATTAATAGTGTCAGAAAGAGAGAACCGGACAAAAAGGAGAAGGAAAAGGAGACAGAGAATGAAGGAGAAGAAAAGAAGTAAATACATAATTAAAAAAAAATTTCCATAAGCGAAGGACACAAGTTTCTAGATCAAGAGCCCACCATCCCTAGCAAAGTGGATGAAAATAGAGTCACACCAAGACACATTATTGCGAAATTTCAGAACACCAGGGAGAGGAGGTGATTCTATGGTGCTTCTAGGAGAGGGAGAGGGAGAGGGAGAGGGAGAGGGAGAGGGAGAGGGAGAGGGAGAGGGAAAGGTCAAATACAAAGAATCAGAAATCTGAGTGACTTTGGACTTTTTTACAGCAACACTGGAAGCTAGAGGGCCATGGAACAGCCTTCAAAATTCTGAAGAAAAATGATCTCCAAACACGAATTCTACACCATGGAGGCCAGAATCCCAAACCAGCCAAAGGGATCCGTTAAGTCTGAGAGTGGAATGAAGACACTTTCAGATGTGCAAGGCTCTCCAAGATTTGCCTCCTCTGTCCCCTTCCTCGGAAGCCACAGGCGGGAGGGCGTCACCCAAACCAAGGAGTGAGCCCCAGAGAAGGAAGCCCCGGGGTGAAGGGCGCAGGAGACAGGTGGTGGAAAGAGGCCCAGGGTGAAGGCCATGCACCAGGCACAGAGGGCCACCAGTCCAGACGGGAGCAAGTCCGAAGCTCGGGAGACAGTTCTCCGAGAAGATGAATGGCTAGAAAGCCTGATGCGCCTAAACATCTGGAGAAGGGAGTCAGACAACCGCCAGCGTTTGGAGTTAAACGAGGGATCAATACACAGAAAAGTGAGCAAATGAACCAACATGGTGATTAACCAGAATAAAATGAAACTTCTGCAGGAAAAAGAGAAGTTATCGTCCTTGACGACGAAGGCTCAACTATGAATAGAGTCAAATTCGTGTTGAACGAGTAATGCAAACAGTGATTACTGATCTAACCAAAATTATAATATAATGATGAAAAGGAGAATGGGGGACAGGACGAGTTCAAGGGGCGGAAAGGAAGCCACCTCCTCATCTTCCCGGGAGAGGCGGGAATAGGTAATGCCAAAACTCACGCATGAAAAGGTAGCAATACAAGCCCGTTATCCAGAGACAGGGAGGTAAACAATTAGCAAAAGGAGCTAAAAAGATTAGTTATCTATGGCTGTACAACAAGTTGCCCCAGGACTTAGCAGCTTAAATATCATTTGCTATTTCACCGTGGCGTTGGGTCAGGAACTCAGGGGCAGCCTGCATGGGTACCTCCGGCTCAAGGTCTCTCAGGAGATTGTAGTCAAGCTCCGGAGAAGGGTAAATGGGAAGGACAATTGACTCTAAAGTGCACGCATGTCTATAACTTCCATAACACAAACATGAAAACCAAGCCTGAGAGAAAGAAACCAAAAACACATGTCATGTGAAGCGAAGCTAGGAAGCACGAGCATAAAATAAGCACTCACTACCCAACCCTGCCCTGTTGAATCTACTTATGTGTTCTCTCCACCCAAAGCCCTCCCCTTCCCCCCAAGAGATTATCAATATCCTTAATTTTATGCTTTTCATGACCTTGTTTTTCTTCAGATAGTAGTGTTTCCACACGGGTGTGTACCCCTCAGCCACAACCACGTGAGTGAGCTTGGACACAGGAACCCTTTACGTTGAGCCCTGAGGTGAGGCCACACCCCTGTGTGACAGCTTGACGACCCCGTGCACGATGCCCCTGAGCTCTTGACCCTTAGCAACAGTGAGATAGCACTGTTTGGCTGTTTGTTTTATCGATCTTAGAGAGGGGAAGGGAGGGAGCGAGAAAGAGAGAGAGAGAAACTCCGGATGTGAGAGAGAAACATCGATTGGTTGCCTCCTGCACACACCCTGACCGGGGACCGAACCGCAACCTGGGTACGTGCCCTGACTAGGAATCAGACCTGCCACCTTTTGCTGTACCCAATGATGCTCCAACCCACGGAGCCACCCAGCCAGGGCGATTAGAGTCCTCTTTGCAACCTGTTCTAAGTACCATCTCAGAGCTTAGCACAGAATGGTTGTTCAGTAAATACTCTCTGGAATGAATATGGCCTGCTGCTGCTTTCCCTGCCTCCCGGGAGAGGGATGCGTGCTTCAGGAACTCAGTGAAGCCTGTTAAGATCTCTTCGGCAGATAAACTTCTGTCCAAGTGGCTACCAGCTATCACGGGCTGGGAGTCAGTTCTCGATATTCAGAGGAACTCGGCTTCTTGACAGTAGCTGCAACCTAACTCTTTTCCCATGAATCTCCGCGATGGGAGGTCTCTGGCCACTTGTTCTGGGGCTGGGTTTTTTGTTGGAAGTTTTCCGGAATCCAGCCAGGCCTTCTGCAGGACTCTAGCCAAAGTGGACAGCTTTGTCTTCACCTTCCAGTCACCCCCCAGCGCCACACAGTCACACCCGTGCCCCTGCGAAGGCGGGGTATTGCCCCGGAGTCCTGGGCGTTACGCCGACTCCCACCTCTCCCTTGGCCCAGGCCTTGACTATAACCAACTCCTAATGATCAAGTGCCCGCCGTGCACCAGCGCACGCGAGTCCCGCTCCGGGGAGAAATGGACATTCCTTAAGGGCATAATAAAGGTGAGTTTAGGATTTCAGACATTTTTGAAGAGTGTGAAAAAGTACCACTGGCATTTAAAGTTAGCTGAGGAGTAAACGGCTATGGTGACTTCAGAGCTACGACTGCGTGTTTCGGCTAATCAAGACAAAAACAAAGTCCTTTCTTTTCTTAAAAACAATTTCCTGTATAAACGACTTAGAATGTGAGATACATGGCTCTGAGGACTCAGGACTGACCGCATGTGGACTCAGGCGCGGCCCGCCTGCCCACGGTGAGACAGGCGTAGAGACAGCCACTCCTCGGCGCTTCGTTCCGATGGCTGCGTCCTCCATTTGGTGTTGGCTTTGGATTTAGGAAAACAAGGACGTCTCCTTCTACTAGCCCAGTGGTCGGCAAACTCATCAGTCAACAGAGCCCAATATCAACAGGACAACGACGGACATTTCTTTTGAGAGCCAACTTTTTTAAACGTAAACTTCTTCTAACGCCACTTCTTCAAAATAGACTCGCCCAGGCCGTGGTATTCTGTGGAAGAGCCACACTCAAGGGGCCAAAGAGCCGCCTGTGGCTCGCAAGCCGCAGTTTGCCGACCACTGTACTAGGCAGCTCAAGGCAATAGCCCTGGGTCTTGCTTCCCAAGGCCAATCTAAGTCCAGTCTTTCCTATCCGGCCCCAGAGCTAACAGCCTGGGTGCGAGGCCTCAGCGACTTTTAAAGGGGGGAAACCACCATCACCAAAACACGACCGTTCTGAAGGACAGGCTGCACCTCGCCCCCGGCAGACACGGGGTTCGCGTCCCGCGGGCACGGCTGGCGTCGGCTTCTCGCACGGAGGCGGCCGCACGCGTGCCTGGTCAGAGGTGGAAGAGTCGGGACATCTGGCGGCTGTCACACATCTGGACGCCATGTCTCACAGCCGTTGGTGCGAAGTCTAAACAAGACACCAACCAGCTCAGCCTTTTTTTGTGGTTTTTTTTTAAGTGTGTGTCTCTCTTCTCTCGTTCAGCGAAGATGTTTTGTCCTAAGCCTCCACTTCACAAACGGACACGCCATGCGAGGGGAGCCAGCTGCCGCTCCTCGCACAGCCCGTCTTCTTCAGCGAGGGGCGCGCTGCCAGCCCCTTCGAAGGGTTATTCAGTTAAAAACCAGATGGCTCATCTGGCAAACCCTCCGGAGTCCGTCTCTCCCTTCGCAATGTTTCCTTTCTACTTATTAAAAATATTTCCATGTTTCCCGATTTGGAGACGATTAATAAAAACGCATGAGCATGGAGAACAACAATATGTTTGGAAGAAACACTGCTCCCCTGGGAAGCGTGTCTCCCACAGGATTGGGAGGTGGCGTGGCGGAGGGAGGGGCGGGTTCAGACCCCAGTCCCGCCGCTGCCCCGCGTGGCCTCCGTCAGGGGCTTACCGCTCCACACCCTGGGCTTTCCGTCTGTGAAACCTCTCCTGGGATCGCGCTGATGGTTAAATGAGGTGACACGCACAAGACCAGGCATAGCACCTAGCGCATATTTGGGGTTTAATAAATGAGATTATTCAGTTAACAACTACACATGAGGCCCGACTATGCGCGAGACTTCATGGACCTTACAGTACAGTGAAGGAGGCCTACACCAAGCAACACGAAAGGAGGAGAAGGAGAAAGAAGGAGAAGGAGAAGGAGAAGGAGAAGGAGAAAGAGAGAAAAGAAAAGAAAAGAAAAGAAAAGAAAAGAAAAGAAAAGGAAAAAGAAAAAAAAAGAAGTGCCCAGGAGGGGCGGGGGTGCACTCAGCAGGGAGCTCCTCTGGGGTGCCCCACTTACACCACCCAGGACTAAAGGGGTGGGCTGGGGCGGAGGACTCCGGGTGGAGGGACTAGCTTGGGAGAAGGAGGCCAGGGGGAGTGGAACGCCCGTGGAGGCAGAGGGACCACGGAGGGCGAGGGGGGAGGGTAAGGAGGTGCTTCTCAAAGCCCCGGCACTGGGCTTCCATGAGTGGAGCGGAGTGAGCACCCCGGCTGTTGGCCTGCACTGTCGCCTGCACCCCTGGGCCCTCGCTTCCCCCCCCCCCCCTCTATGTTTCTTCCCTTCCCCTCTCTGTCTGTCTTCTCCGCGGCCTTCTTTGGACGCTGTCCTCGCCTCTCCTTCTCTCTCCTCTCTAATTTCCCTTTCCCCGGCTCAGCCTCTGCTCCTTCCCTCCTGTGAGGACCTCAGTGGGAGCCCCACCGGCGGGGCTGACAGTCCTGGTGGGGACCCCCCGTCTTTGCTTCAGGGTGGTTTTGCTTAGCCAGCAAGCTTGTACAAGGCACCTGCCAGGGGCCAGCTGTCAGCGGCACAAGATGGAGCCCCGCGGGAAGGCAGCACCTACAATGTGCAGTGGGAGGGCTGCGCGGAGTAGGAACACACATCCTCGTCCTCCCGGGGCCACAGACCACAGCGCCCTGCTCTTCTGGTGACCACGTGCCCCTCGGGGTTTCACTGTCACCACCAGACTCTGAAATAGGCCCGACCTCCCCTCTGAGCTTCAGGCCCGCGCAGCTGTCCGCCCGCGTGGAACATCGCCGGGGGATAGCAGGCCAGTGACGCTCAACGTATCCTACAGCTGAACCCTGCTCGCTACCTGCCCCTTCCCAGGCCCCCTCCACACCCGCCCCTCTTCCTGCATCTCCTTTGTGGGGACCAGACCACCCTCTAGCCAGGTCAGGACACTGGGCATTTTCCTCCAACTCCCTCCACCATCACCCCCTCCCATGAGGCAGGCCTGTCAATCTGGGCTCCTCCAGCTCTTTCTACCCTGTCCCCAGCGGGAGCGGCATCCGGTCCCCTGCACATCACTACAGCGGTCCCCAACTGGCCTCCTTGTCTCATGGTCCTCCCAGTGTCCCCCTCAAACCCCCCCCCCCCCCCACATTGCAGCCAGGGGAATCTTTCCAAAACACAAGACCCTCCCCTGCTCAAAGCCCGCCAGTGGCTCCCACTAGCCTAGGGTGGGGCGGGCCGGGGTGCGGTGCGGAGACAGTGTGGTGCACAAACCCTCTCTCCAGGACGCACGGCAGTGGAAATGAACGTTTGTGAACGATCACTGTTTGTGTCAGGGAGTTTCCGGGCTGCCCCGTGATGACATCGCTCTCACCCTCCTGCGAGCTGATTCGCTTTCTGGGTGGCAAGGAGGGGTGGCACGCCAGCTGGCCCGGTGGAAACGATTTATAACCTGGGCACACCCGCTGCGCAAGCCAGGCGTCCGAGTGCCAACTCGCCTGCATCGCCGGATGAAAAGAAACACGTCGATAAATAAGGCCGGGGACGGTTGGCTTGATGGAGGGATACGTCAAAACTCTTTCAGCTGGTGAAAGAGGCCTGGCCCCTGCCTACCCTTCTGACCTGAGTGGAGCTGACCCCGTGGCAAACAACTGCTGATCCTCTCTCCCACCCCGTTCTTCTCCCACCGCTGAACCCTGCTCATGCTGGCCCCTCGGCCTCCAGTCTCCTCTGGCCCCCCAATCACCTCCTCCAGAAAGCCTTCTAGATCACGCGTGTCAAACTCAAAGGCCAACACCGGCCAAATAAACGAGGCATGTGGCCCGTGGGCCGCGAGTTTGACATGCTTGTTCTACGTCAAGCGCTCTTTGCAGAGTTCCCTGAGCCCCCTGTTCCTCTCTGTCCCCTCCCACCACGAGGACCGATCCTGTGCTCATTCCCAGGGCTTGCACTTCTGCACGACAGGAGCCAGCCCAGGTGGCCGGGCGCTCGGAGGAGGCTCCGCAGATGCTGGAGGAGGCAGGGTGGGGAGGCTTTAAGCCTGGTCCTTTCTCACGCTCCTCTTTGGGCCTCTGCTCTCCCTCACGGCCGCTGTCTCTGATGTTCATTCCGCTCCACCCGGCAGCGGCCTCCGTCTGCCGCTGGTGAGCTTTTCCCTCCCGACCGAGGCTTTTCCAACATCCGTCAGCAGCCACGGAGTGTGACTCGGAAGCAACGGGGCATCCCAGTTCCCAGTTTTTCAGATCCAGAGACAAGAATAACTGGTTGGAACTCTTGCAAAATATTTCCTCAAAGGCCTGAGAGGTGATCTCTTTCTCGTCTCACTTTACTTCTGGGGCGGCTTCCGGGAGGCAGGTAGGACTAGAGCCATGTAGGCCTATTTGACGAGATAACGGCCGTCATCCTTTGTCAAGCATCAGCCAAGCGCCACGTGGACCACGCCTGCTGCGCACGACCTCATTTCATCCTCACAATAACGAGATCAGGGCTGTCCTTTCCCATTTTCTTGAGGGGGAAACACAGGCTCGGCCAGATTAGGGAACTTGCACAGAATGAAACATCCACCCAGGGAGAGAGCCTGTGTGCATGCGAGCTGGGGCCTGGCTGACTGCACATCCCCGTCTCCGACCATAGGACACCCTTGAGGAGGTGCCGGCTCAGCAAGGCCGAGTGGAGAGAGGGCTGGGGCACTGCCCTTCCTTGCGTATCTGATCCCGGATCTGTATGTGGTCCCGGATCTGTATCTGATTCCGGATCTGTATGCGATCCCGGATCTGTATGTGATCCCAGATCTGTATGCGATCCCAGATCTGCATCTGATCCCGGATCTGTATGTGATCCCGGATCTGCATCTGATCCCGGATCTGTATGTGATCCCGGATCTGCATCTGATCCCGGATCTGTATGTGATCCCAGATCTGCATCTGATCCCGGATCTGTATGTGATCCTGGATCTGTATGTGATCCTGGATCTGTATCTGATCCCGGATCTGTATGTGATCCTGGATCTGTATGTGATCCCGGATCTGTATGTGATCCTGGATCTGCACTGCAGCGAGCCAGCCTCACAGGGAGTCAGCCAGAGCCACGGCTGCCCTGAGCAGCACGTTGATTGTGCGCAGTGCAACTCCAGGAGTGCCCTTCACCGTGACTTCCGTGTGAATGGCGCCCCCTGGAGGGCAGTGCTGCACAGCAGTGGTCCTGGCTGCGCCTGGAAGGGAGGGAGGGTGTTGTCCTCCTCTGGGCCATGCTTTCTAAAGGGAATTAAAGACAGGCAGCTCCCCGGGGGAGCCAATGTTGAAGCGGGCACAGAGCGGTCCCACCTGGGGCAGCGTTAGTGTGGGAGGTGGGTGGGGGCCGTCCTGTGACCAAGAACAAAGAGAAAGAGGCTGGAAAAAGTTCCCTGGGAAGGAGTTTCCTCGATACTGTATTCCAGTGGGCGCTCTGGGGGGATGGCTTCCCCTGCCCCTGAGAAGAGGGGGAGCCCAGGAGCAGTCCGGCCGGACTCAGGGTGAGGGGGAAGAATTCCGACTCAGCCGAGGCAGCCACCGGATCTGGGGACGTGGCTGCAGGGCTCCGGGGGGCACTGCTGGGTGCTCCCTGGCCCCGAACCGCCTGCACGTGTCGTGCGCTTGCCTCTAACCTCTAACCTTCCCACCGGCCTGGGCGCCCAGGCGGCACACTTCCCTGGACTTGCGGAGTGGCCTTTGGCCGTGTGGAGGGTGACAAAGTCTGGGGCAGGCAGGGTCTCAGGGACCGGTCCAGGCCCACCGCTCACACAGCCAAACCACCCAGACCTTGGTGTCTCTGATTAACTGGGCAGTCCTGGTACACATCCGAAATCACGCTAATTCTGAAGCTCGGTACTGGACGGGGAAAAGAACGGAGCCAGCCAGCACACACCCAGCTTTCCGCCCCAGGGGGCTTCGCGCCCAGGGAACTTCGGAGCCTCCAGAGCTGGCATGCCCCGAGGTCTCGGAGCAGCAGCTGGAAGGAAAGGCCGCGTATGGGGGCTCAGGCTGGGGGGCCTCCGCACCCCTCCCTGCTCATCTCCACAGCCCAGAGCGGAAGGAAGGGGTGCAGCTGGGGCCAGACCGCCCCCAGCATCAGCATCACTTTTTTTCCGCCTCTTGAACGGAGAGATTCTTACGGGAGGGAAAGAAGGAGCAAGACAAAGAAGAGATGACCCATCTGGAGAGCTCTGCTCGTCTGCAGGGCCTGCAGAGAGGGCAGGAAGTCCCTAGTGTCAGCCGCCCCCTCGGAGCTCTGGGCCACAGGCGCTTCGGGCCCTGCCCGCGCCGAGCGCGGTGACTCTCCAGCACTTGTCCTTCCCCGTTGCCCACCCGGAGAGCAGGCAGGTGGGGACCGGCAGCCCCACCCTGAGGCTCTCAGGGGCCTCGATGGAAGGCCACGATGTCCGGGAGGCTTGCCCCGTGAGAAGGGGGTTCTCCCAGGGAGCATCAGCCCAGGGGCCGGGACTCCCCGCCACCTCTGGGCCTTTCTGGGGAGGGAGAGGCCAGCACGGACACAGGTCCAAGGCCTGGGCAGGAGGCGCTCTGCCTGTTGGGCCAGCTTTGTCCCTGGGAGTCCCTGAGTCCTGGGCTGCCTCTACCTGACAAACCTCCTTCTTTCAGGTAAGGGAACGGAGGCCGGGAGGGGCACCCTGGGCCCAAGGTCACGGTGCGTCTCACCCTGTGCTGCCTCTGTATACCCCGCGAGGCACCAGTCACGTCGGCCCGGCCGGGACGGTGGCCCCAGGAGAAAGACCCTCCCCTGGGAGCTCAGACTCTCCCACTTGCTGTGTGACTCTGGACAAGTTGCTTCCCTTCTCTGGGCCTTGGTTTCCTCACCTGTAAAACGTGAGGATTTGGTTCCATGAGCTCTAGCGCCCCTTCCAGTTCTAAGGTCAGTGTTCCTCTGCTCACGCTCTGCTACCCCCTCCACCTCCCCGCTCCTCCCAGGCGGCTTCGCAGACTGCAGGCCTTTGGCACCCCTTTGGGAAGAAGATGAGGTGAGACTTAGGCTCAGGTGGGAACCCCCTAGCCGCTGTCACTCAGGGCCAGCCACACCTTGGGGAGCCACAGCAGGTGACCACCAAGCTACACAGAACCTCCTCCGGCGGACTCTAACCAAGACTTCTGACCACAGAACACCTGTAATTCCTGAATCAGCACAGGCGAGGGTGAGCCGGTGCCTCCGCCATCATACAGCAGCCAGCATGGCTATTCCGTCACCATGCAAGCCAGTGCGTCTGCCGGTCTGTCTCTCCCCTCCCCCGCTGCCCCCGAGAAGCCTCTGGAGGCTCCTGCATCCCAGGGTCCCAGCCCTGGCTCTGTTTTACAGGAAGCAGCCATCACAGAAGACACTTGTTACCCGTTGCCAGGCAACAAAATGCTGCCTGCACACGGCAACCCACCTCTGACACTTCATGGGACTGAACCCAGCAGAGGAGAGGAGGCTGCCAGAACAAAGGAGACGCGTCGGGAGGGAGAACGCCGGAACGCAAAATGAAAGAGCCCAGACAGCTGCAGAAAGCGCCAAAAAGCAAACAGATGGGGAGAAAACCCGACGCACTGGCAGGAGGGAGACAGAGAAAGAGCCATGGAGGCAAGTCCTCGGGTGTCAAGTCCCCAAAAGGCCTCTTATTTGTTTTTTTCGGTCAAATCTGTCACGATTAGAGTGGAGCTGTTGATAAGGAAGGTGATGGATACGATAACGACGACGTGGGTTCCCCCCCGCTAAACCCTTGTCTCTCGGCTTCTACTTTTATCTGATGGATGGTTTTATTAAAAACACCCTCAAGCAATGGCACCCTTCTCCACAGACGTTCCAAGGAACACAATCATTATTCTCTGAAACAAAGATCGCCGCTGCCATCCTCACCATTCACTCGCCCAAACGCAGGCCATTCATCCGCTTGTTAGCTTGAGCGACCGGGGGCTCTGGAATCTGCGAGCACCCAGTGGGTCCACGAGAACCAGAGCCAGCCTCGGCGATGCTCAGGCTGGATGACACCCTGGCCGGCCGCCACGGGGACCTCAGCGGGAGGTGTGGGGACAGCAGGGGTGTGGCGCTGGCGGAGGACTCTCCCTCTCCGGGCAGGAGCCCTGGGCCAGCAGTGAGGATCTGCCTCCCTCACCTCCATTCCCTAATTTCTAAAATCGGAAAATGACTCCTGCCCTGCCCACGTCAGAGGGAGCTGGGCCCCGGAGGAGAAGCTGCGTCGATGGTAAAGCTGTGAACTAGAAGGTAGTTTTTCCTTATTTATTTAAAAAGTCATCCCTAACCTCCTACAAGTGCTGGACACTCTAGAAGATGGCCTGTGACAGGCCTACCATCTGCCGGGGACCAGCAAGCAAACAGCAACCTCCCACACGGGTGAGCGAGTTCCCCCGCTGCCCTCGGCGTCCGTTTTTCCATCCGCGAAATGGCGGTAAGACGGCAAAGGCGCGTGGAAGGGTTAAGTGGGGTGATGGACGCGAGAAGCACTGACATGCGCTGACTACGCGCTGGCTCCTCCTCGGGTTGGAGGTCATCCCGCCCCAGGCTTTCAGGACCCTGGCTCAGCGTCTCCCCGGCCCGCAGGCGTTGCCTAATTTGGCCGCAGTGACCGTCTGGCAACCTCCAGGAGAGAACAGCCTAATTTCTGAAATAATGAAAAGCCTCAAGATGCATGTATTCCCTAAGCAAAAGGCAAAGTTTCAATTATAAATAAGAACAAAACAAATGAAGAATGCTGGTAACTAAGTGGGAGCAATTTCATATGTTAAACTTGACAAAGTAATTACAAAGCTATTGCCCAATTAACTGTGTTCACATTTACTTGACTCTGTAAGTAGGAAAATATAGTTGTTTACTTTATTAATTTTGACATAGACTTTCTCAGAAAAGGCCTAGCCGGTCTCTCACCCTGCCCCTCCCCATAAAACGGACGTGGCATTCAAGGAAACCGGCCGTTTCTACCTGCTTCCACTAATGGGAAGTGGCTCCCAAGGTAAAATGACTGGTTTTCGCCCTGGCCAGTGTGGCTCAATTGGTTGGGCGCTGTCCGTGCACTAGAGCAAGCATGTCAAACTCAAAGGCGAACACGGGCCAAATAAACGAGGCATGCGGCCTGCGGGCCGAGAGTTTGACATGCTTGCACTAGAGCAGTGGTTTTCAACCTTTCTAATGCCGCGACCCTTTAATACAGTTCCTCATGTTGTGGTGACCCCCAACCATAAAATTACCGTATTTTCCGGCGTATAAGACGACTGGGCGTATAAGACGACCCCCAACTTTTCCAGTTAAAATATAGAGTTTGGGATATACCTGCCCTATAAGATGACACCGGCGTATAAGACGACCCCCGACTTTTGAGAAGATTTTCCTGGGTTAAAAAGTCGTCTTATATGCTGGAAAATACGGTATTTTCGTTGCTACTTCATAACTGTAATTTGCTACTGTTATGAATTGTAATGTAAATTATCTGTGTTTTCCGATGGTCTTAGGTGACCCTGCTAGCGGTTCTCAACCTGTGGGTCATGACCCACAGGTTGAGAACCGCTGCTGTAGAGCCTAAGACCATCGGAAGACACAGATATTTACATTACGATTCATAACAGTAGCAAAATTACAGTTATGAAGTAGCAACGAAAATAATTTTATGGTTGGGGGTCACCACAAATGAGGAACTGTGTTAAAGGGTCGCGGCATTAGGAAGGTTGAGAACCACTGCACTAGAGGGTTGCAGTTTCGATTCCTGGTCAGGGCACATACCTGAGTTGTGGGTTTAATCCCTGGTCAGGGCATGTGTGAGAGGCAACTGATTGATGTTTCTCTCTCACATCGATGTTCCTCTCTCTCTCTCCCTTTCTTTCTCTCTAAAAACAAATCAATTTTAAAAATTACTGGTTTTCTATACCACCAAACACAATTTCTGTCTAGGTACCAGATAGCATACCCTCAAACAAATTATAAAATGACGTCATAGCCCAAAATAAAAGAAAAACTTTTTTTTTTTTTTTTTGCGCATTATGCTTTCTCCTTTAACCCCTACACAGTTACATAAGACAACTCCCCAATTTAACAAATACCCCAAGAGTCCTATGGCAGGCAGTTAGGGTCCTGGGGTCCCAGGCCTGCACTGCCCTGCAAGTCAGGGGATGGGGCCAACCCCTGAGCCTTGCTGAGTCGCCATGTCCTAATTCACAAAATGTGGAATCTGGACTCCGTTCTGCCCGGTCACTCCCAGGGCCGTGGGGAGAAACAGAGGAGCGAAGTGTTGTATTGAATGGTTTCCCCGGCTTCTCATGCCTTCTCTTGTCCGAATTTCATAGCCTGCCTAGGAAAGCGTGTAAGACAGGCTTTCCCGCCAACTTGCAGGTCAAAAGAACAAGGCCCAGGGAAGGAAAAGATCCAGTGTTTGTCAAGGACCAGCTACAGTCACAGCCATTTGTCTTAGTTAGTGAAGCGGAAGTGCCTTGCCCACGGTCATGTGGCTGGTCCACAGAGCTAGAAGTTTTTAAGGTGCTGGAATGTATGTAGTGGTAGCATACACGGAGTGGCCAGATTATTATAATCTCTGAACGCATAATAATCTGGCCACTCAATATATATATATATTAGAGGCCCGGTGCATGAATTCGTGCATGGGTGGGGTCCGGCCAGCCTGGCCAGGGGGAGGGGACATGGGCGGTTGGTCGGCCTGCCTGCTGGTCGAACTCCTGGTTGAGGGGACAATTTGTATATTAGCCTTTTATTATATAGGATATACACTGAGTGGCCAGGTTATTATGTGTTCAGAGATTATAATAATCTGGCCACTCAGTGTAAATTGAAGCCAGAGAAGTGACTTCTGTAGCCTGGTGTAAGATGACAGGAATCTATATTAATGAGGGAGCAGGAAGAGATGACTTTAGAGATATTATAGAATAAGAACCTCGGGACTTGATGCCTGAATAGCAGGCTGAATAATAATCTGGCCACTCAATATATATATATATTAGAGGCCCGGTGCATGAATTCGTGCATGGGTGGGGTCCGGCCAGCCTGGCCAGGGGGAGGGGACATGGGCGGTTGGTCGGCCTGCCTGCTGGTCGAACTCCTGGTTGAGGGGACAATTTGCATATTAGCCTTTTATTATATAGGATATACACTGAGTGGCCAGGTTATTATGTGTTCAGAGATTATAATAATCTGGCCACTCAGTGTAAATTGAAGCCAGAGAAGTGACTTCTGTAGCCTGGTGTAAGATGACAGGAATCTATATTAATGAGGGAGCAGGAAGAGATGACTTTAGAGATATTATAGAATAAGAACCTCGGGACTTGATGCCTGAATAGCAGGCTGAATGGAGTTGGGTATGGGTACAAGAATGGTGAGTGGTTTTGAGCCTAAGAGACAGGTAGGGCCCAATAGTCCTTGTTCCCTTCTTCGTTGATAAAAGAACCCAGGCGTGAGCAATGGTTACCAAAAATGCAGATGACATTTTCCCCAAGCATGTCAATGCCCAAGGAATGATCGTGGAAACAACATGAGTTACTTTCAGGAAATGTCTTTGAGGAAAAAGAGCACACCTTATTGTGTCCCTTCCTCCTTCCTTCCGGCTGGCAGGTAGATGGAATGGCTGGCGCTCCAGCGGCCTCGCTGAACGAGGAAGGAGAAGCCACGTTCCCAGGCCGGCAGGGCAGCGCGGGAGAACGGGCCTGGGCCCGCCCCTGAGGCCGGGGAGCTCCATACCTGCTTTGGACAGACCCTTTTCCAGTCTTTGTTTGCGCAACAAAGAAACTTCTGTTTTGGTTTAAGCCACTGCTATTTTGGGCTTCCTGTCGCTTGCAGCCAAAAAACAAACGCTAACTGATAAAATTCCCGAGAAAAAGAAGGCAAACACAGAGAAGCAGAGAGAGAGATTAGGGGCAGCATCAGGAGGATGAGCACAGACTTGGTGCACGGGGCATTCCGTGCATGAGAGCGTGCACACACAGCTCAGCCTGGCGCATGGGCTGCATCGGAGAATCTACACGCCACCGCCAGTCCTCTGAGTCACCGCTGTCTCCTGCCCGGCCGGCAGCCACGGCCTCCTAGCTCATCCTCCTCATAGTGCTCTGACTCACGTCCAACTGCTTCTCCACAGAGACACCGGGGATCCCCTCTGTCCCCAGGTCCTGCACATGCCCGTCCACTGTACTCCCCTCTCGTGGCTCCACACACCCTGCTCTCCATCAGCTCGGCGTCTCTGGACCCGCTGTTCCCTCTTCCTGGAAAGCCTTCCCTCTCTGCCTGTAAAAGGCTCAGCTCGTCTTATCCTTCGCGTCTCAGCCGAAACTCTAGAGAGACCTTCCGAGCAGGTCCCAGGTGCATAGGATCCCTCTCCAACCCCATACTTTAAAAAAAAAAAAATCATTTGCAACCATGTTTTTTTAACTCCTTCACAGACTGGGAATTACACACGCATTTGTTTCTTGACTGAACGGCCTTCCCAGGTAGACGATAAGCCCCATGAGGAAAAAAACAAACCCGTAGTTGATTCTCGGAAGCGTATTTAATTCCTAACAACATCGGCTGGCAAATAGTAGGGCTTAATAACTATTAATAACACTATTACTATTTCGCAAGCTATTCATAATTGAGCACGGCACCCCAGGGAAGAGGCCTGGCTCAACACGTTGGCTGTGGTGTGGTGGAGTCTCTGTGATAGTGGCTGCCCTCTCTGGGGCAGGCGTGATGAAGGGAAATGGCAGAGCAGGGCCAGCGAAAGGAAGCAGATGCTGGTGGCACAGAAGGTGATGGGGAGGGACCAGCCGGAGACGGGTCCTGAGGAGCAGGGGGGGCCATCTCAATACCCGGTGCTCAGGCCGGCCCTGCTGAAGATCTGCAAGGGCTGATTACCACTGCTTTCAGCAGCAGGAAAACTAAGGCAGAGAAATGACACCCCCCCACACACCCCGCCGCCAGGCCAGAACCCCTGCCCCTTGCTAAAGCTGGGAGCAGGACATGAGTCTCTGTCTCTCTTTTTTTAAAAAAAATATTTATTGATTTCAGAGAGGAAGGGAGAAGGAGAGATAGAAACATCAGTGATGAGAGAGAATCATTGATCGGCTGCCTCCTGCATGACCCCCCCACCGGGGTTTGAGCCCGCAACCCAGGCAGGTGCCCTTGGCCGGAATCGAACCTGGGACCCTTCAGTCCGCAGGCTGACGCTCTATCCACTGAGCCAAGCTGGCTAGGGCAGGACACGAGTCTCTTGACACTTCCTGGTAGAGTTCTCTCTGTTCCCCACATGGCTTAGAACGCTTCTGTCCTTAATTCAGCCGTGGCTCCTGTGGGTGGTGGGCCCTGTGGAGTGGGGGTGCCAGTCACCCCCCACGGGGCTCTGGCTAAGCAGGTTCTTTGCAGTCGTACTGAGGAAATTTTAACAATAGAGCATGCGGCCCGAGCATGAGGGCTGGCAAAGGGGCTCACCTAACCAGAGCTGGGCCCTGGGCCTTAGCCCCCAACTCCCAGGCCGTGATGCCTGTTCTGGGAGAACCAATACCCTTCCTGCGGGCCCCTGAGCCCTCCCGGGGCCCCCTACCCTTCCTGTGGGCCACGCTCCTTCCTGCATTAAAAGGAGAACAATGCTGAGAAAACGGGAAGTTGCCTAACACTTGGGCACCATGTCCACTTTGTGTGACACTGGTGAGCAGGGAGGCGGGTGGGCAGGGTGATGGCGTCTGACAGGGTCCTGTGAGGACCTGTGGAAGGATTGGAGACCATTCTTTGGCCCCTTGAGTGTGGCTCTTCCACAAAAGACCACGGCCTGGGCGAGTCTATTTTGAAGAAGTGGCGTTAGAAGAAGTTTAAAAAATGTGGCTCTCAAAAGAAATTTCAATCGTTGTCCTGTTGATATTTGGCTCTGTTGACTGATGAGTTTGCCGACCACTGGCCTAGGCCACCGAACACGTGAGAAGGCCTGTGGGGGAAGGTCGAGTCCCTTGCTGGCAGCTGCCCGCCCTGGAGATGCAGGGCGCAACGGGATCCCCTGGTGCAAACAAAACATCCCAAAGCTGACATCGATGGATTTCCTGCCCTGACCAGTGTCCACCATAAATAGATGTGGCTGTTGTGGCGACAGGAACCGCTCCCTTTTCCTTATCTTAGCGCTCTCCCCGGACCCCACCCTCGCAGGACTGCGGCCCTGCCCCTCCCAGGGGTGCAGCCCTTTCCACTGGCCCCCCGGGATGAGAAGCCAGCCCAGAGGCCCTCAGGCATCCATGGGAAGAGACAAGCAGCTTCTCTGTGCTCCACCCAGCATGCCACGTAGTGCGTACCACCCTCGGCAGATGGGCAGACGGCCGTCCCAGCCACGTGTGGAGGGCTTGGTTCTCCCTGGGAGCCCTGGGGGGGAGGTGGGATGACCCTCCCAGCTGGAGGAAGAACCCGGTACTCGGCACCCGGCACTCGGCTGCGTCTACCGAAGGCCGAGCCCCTGGGAGCAGAAAGCACGGCTGGTCACGTCCCAGCAGACAGAGCGGGGAGAAACCCAAGGTTTCCTGTCATCCAGGCGGGAGTGACTGGGGGACTGACCCGACTGGGAAAATGGACGGGTTTCGCAGTGCACTATGGAGTTCCTTTTGCACGACACTGTCCCAAACTTAGTGCTTCAGAGCGATAATTTTATGGAAATGTTCCCCATGTTCCCAATTCTTGATTCTCCTAAGAGGTGTCATTCATACATTAAAATATAGCCCTGGCCGGTGGTGCTCAGTGGTTAGAGTGCCGGCCCACACACAGCAGGGTATGGGGTTTGAGTCCCTGTCAAGGGCATCTATCTGGGTTGGGGGAGCAACCAATCTCTCTCTCTCTCTCTCTCTCTCTCTCTCTCTCTCTCTCTCTCTCTCCTTCCCCCTCTCCCTCTCTCTCTCCCTCCCCCTCTCCCTCTCTCTCTCCCTCTCTCTGTCTCTGTCTCCCTCCTTCCCTCCCTTCCACTATTTTTTAAAAAGCAAAGGAAAAAATATCCTCAGGTGAGGAATAATAATAATAATAATAAAAGTAATTTCATTCATTAATATAAAACAAAGAAACTTGTCACAAACGAATAGTTTCCATGCTTAAGTGTCACTGAGCACAAAGTTACTGCAAACGAGAAAGAGGAAAGAATTGTTGAATCAGAAACAACAGAGGAAGAGAAAGCCGGCTGTGAGGGCGCAGGGGTGGGCAAGTGTGACACCTGCGAGGGAAAGACACTGGCAGGCTACTGGGCCCTGGAGCAGAGCATCTCGCAGGATTGGACCTGAACTCCCTGTGGCTGGCCCCGCCCCAGGACTACCCACCCCCTGACGGAGGGAGCCTCTCCCAGCCTCGAACCAGCCACCTCTGGACCTTGGCTGTGCGGAAACCCCGTGGGACATATGGTTTTCTCCCGGCCGCTGGGCCACCAGAGCCAGGCCGGCCCAGATCGGTGCTGAAGAGCTGCCGCCAGCACCCTTCACCTGCAGACTTCCGCCTGCCTGCACGCTGGTCCCCCACAAACGTCTGCGGCCACCAGGGCTCTAAGTGACACACGGCGGGGGGGGGGGGGGGGGGGGGGGGACGACGCCCCCTCCCTGTGCTGGCTCTCCTGTGCTCTAAGGCCACACTGGCTGCTGGGACCTTTCATTGCGCTTTTCGGAGAGAATTATTTGTAAAAACTATGCCATGGATCACTACTTTCCAAGCCCTGTTGATACAAAACATGAGTTCCTGTGGAAGATGAAAAGAGGGGCTTTGTGTGTGTGTGTGGGGGAGAAAATACCCCTTTCCATTCAAAAACAAACAAAACAAATACATATATCTGGTCATGCACTTTTCACTGTAGAACACACAGTACAATGTAACCAAAAAATCACATGTGGCCTCCCGCAGAGAAAACAACGTAATATTTACAGTTCTTTTCCAAGCACTTTCTATGCATATTATAACATCTACATATTTTAAATGGATAACATCCTACATAATACTATTTCGTACGCTCCTTTTTCAAATATCACTATCTTCCTACCTTAGTATAGTCTGCAAAAGGCTGCTTTTGAAAAAACCTGTTGCCTAACTACCCATCGTACGGATATGCTATAATTCCTTTCACCATTTAAATCCCGGACAGTTACTAGGTTTCTGATTCTCCCCTGCTGGAGACAGCATCATGCTGAAGAATCTGGACAGAAATCGATTATTGCATTGGAATAGCTCCCTAGAAGAATGACTGGGTTCAAGTCACAGACTTGGACGGGTTGGCAGGGCCAACGGGTGAAGTTTCCCAGACAGGTGGTGCTGGTTTCCTGCCTGCCAACTATGGGAGAAACGCCCCTCCCCCCCCCGCGGCCCCCCCCCCTCCGCCCCCCACACCACCATCATACCACCTTTTAAGCACTGAGTTATATTTACTGGCATTTTTGTCAGTTCCAGAGGAGAAAAGGTCACCCTCCTTGCAGTTTTAACTTGTGCTTCTTTGATTAGTGAGGCTAAGTATATGTTTCATTTTCTTTTTTGTTGTTGTTGTTGCTAAGCTTCACCTGAAGATAATTTTTCCATTGATTTTTAGAGAGAGTAGAAGGGAATGGGGGAGAGAGAGAAACATCCATCTGAGAGATTGGTTGCTTCCTGCACGCAGCCCATACCAGGCCGGGGATGAACCTGCAGCTGAGGTACCTGCCCTTGACCAGGAATCGAACGAGAGACCCTTCGGTGCACAGGCTGATGCTCTAACCACTGAGCACACTGGCCAGGGCTTCATTTTATGGCCTTTTTGTATTTCTTCCATTGTGGTTGTCTATTTTTAGCCTTTTTTTTCTTTTTTCTGAAAAGCTGAGTTTTTCTGATTGGTGTCTAAGACAGCTTTGTATAATAGGGATATTTACCTCTTGTCATGTTTACAGCAAATAGTTTTCCTAGTGTAACATCTACTTTTTAAATGAGTTTATATTTCTGGACAGAAACCTAAAATTGTATATATGATGTTATCAAATACACCAGGCTTTTCCTTCGTGTGTTTTTCTCTTCTGACATTTTATGCTTACCAATTCTTACCCATCTCAGAATTGATTAAATTGATCACTTTATTTTCTAGAGCTTGTTCATGGTTCTTCTTTTATATCTGACTCCAACTGGAATTTATCTTGGTGGCTGGTGAGAGATGGGGTTCTAATTTGATTTTTAACCCAAATATCCTACCTCCCCACCTTTATTGAATAATCGATTGCTTCCTCATTGGCTTTCTTCCTCATATGTTGGGTTCTTACATACTAGGGTTTATTTCAGAGTTTTCCATTAGGTTTCATTGATCTGCCATTACTGATTTTTCAGTAGTGCCACAGGGACTTCATTACTTGAGTTTTATAACACATTTTAACATCAAGTAGAGAAAGTTCCCCTTGGTGTTCTTCTCTTAAAAAAAAAAAAAAAAAGTGAAGTGACCTGGCTGGCGTGGCTCAGTTGTCCTATGCACTGAGAGGTCACCGGCTTGATTCCCAGTCAGAACACATGCCTGGGTTTCGGACTCTATTCCCAGGAGGGGACATGCAGGAGGCAGCCGATCAGAGTTTCCATCTCTCCCTTCCTCTTTGTCTAAAATCAATAAAAACATATTTTCAGGGAAAAAAGTGCTCTTCCCCCTTAAAATTTCTAATATTGTTCATGTTCCCTTTTTTTCTTGATTATATTTATTAGACAACGGTATGGTTTATATTTATAAATTCTGTTCTTCTGGTTTTAAACCCATTAATTCCTATCTTTGTGTTATAAACTTAATCTGCTCTCCTAAAGTTTATTTAGTTCTTTTAATGAATTTAATTTATTGTTATGCTTTTTTTTTTTTTTTAACTGAAACACTTTAAGGATCTGAATGCAACTTTGGTCATACCCTAAGTTCTGACATACAGAGTTGTCATTGTAATCATTTTTTTTTTTCTTTCTAAATACATTTTTATTGATTTCAGAGAGAAAGGGAGAGAGACTGAGAGAAGCATCAATGATGAGAGAATCACTGATTAGCTGCCTCCTGCATGCCCCCTACTGGGGATCAAGAGGCCAAGACTCGGGCACATACCCTGACTGGGAAGCAAACCAATGGAACCTTGACCTTGTGGTTCCATTGAGCCACACCAGTTGGGCTCATGTGATCTTTTAAATAGTAGTTTGAATAATTCTCTTTTGACCAAGTTGTAATTGAGGAGATTGCTTTAAAAATTCCCCCCAAATGTTTTTTTTTTTAGTTGGAGTGTTATGGTCTTGTAGTTAGAGAATATATCTGAACTTTTTTTCTGATGTTTTGAAAGGTGAGGCTAAGCAGTTAACTGACTTTTGTCATTCTTCCATGGTTGCTTAAAAAGGAGATGTATGATTTGTTTATAGGCCACAAAGTTCAATATTTATCAGTTAATTAAAACATTTTATAATTCAGATTCTCAACCTCCTTATTTATTCTTACAGTTTGAAGTTTTACTGTTTAGTCTTTTTATTTCTATTAAAATGGTTCCTTTGGATCATTTAATGGTTTTTTGCTTTGAATTCAACTTGATTTAAAATGGTGATTTCTACTCAGTTGCCCTTACCTAATAAATCTTTGTTATTCATTTCTTTTTCTTGGTTCTTCCATTTAGGCTACCTCTTTGGTAAACAGCATGAAATTAAATTTTGCTTTTAAGTCCTATTTAAGTAAGAGGCATTGTCTTCTAACAGGAGGAAAACTCAATTTTGATGATGGTTATAAATGTTAAGGTTGGTTTTCTCCCATTGTTCCATGCATTCTGTTTTTAAATTCTTCCTTCCTACTTCCTTTATTTTTTCTGTCTGATGTTTGTGTGTCTCATCCAGCGATGTGGAAAGTACACATTCTCGGGGTAGATAAAAGCGAGGCTTTCAGGCAGGGTGTGGGGGCCTCAGGTCTGCCGCACCCTGGCTCTGTGACCCAAAGCACATTGCTTAACCTCTCTGTGCCTCAGTTTCCCCACATGTGGAATGGAGATAATAATAACCCCTGTACCTCACAGAGCTGTGGTATGGATTAAGTGAACTAACACCCAGCTGGCGCTATTGTTATCAATATTGTTATACTTTAAAAATTCTATCTGTGGTCACCTTTAGGTATAAAAGTGATTTAAATTATATTGCTGTAATTATTAAAATCTAGTGATAAGGCTATTTAAATTCTCTTCTGCCTACAATGAGGACTTTAGCATGCTTTCACTAATCCTTTCTAACCTTCTCTCTCAACTTTTTAATTAGAGGGTTTGCAACCCTCTAATTACTATGGAATTATTGTTTTTATTTCATGCTGTTACTCTTTCCAGAATCTACTTTCTCTAGAATTTGGTTTTGCAGCCATGCTTAAATGCTGTCTGGGTTTTGTTACCTGATTTCAATGCTGTCCACCTGTCTTTCTTGCACCCTGTTCCATTCTGGAGACCTTAACTGGGATTCATTCCTCGGTCAACTGGTAGGCAAGCTCCCCGAACAGTGTAGGTTGTTTACCTTCTGAGTCCATAAAACTCCAAGAATGACAGTTGTTGTTTTTTCTTGTTTCCTCATGTGAATGGCAGTAAAACGCTAATGTCTCCTGGGACTTAGGGTTCCTGAGGAAAAGTCTGCATTGTGTTGCCTTCATGCTTCTAGATTGCTTAACCTTATGATTCAGTAAATTTTCCAGCCCCCCCTCCCCCATTCTAACTGGAAAACGGAAACCCTTCTGATCTGCCTGATCTTCACCTCCCCACTCTCCTCAGCTGGCCAGTTCTGGAAACGTTGTCCTCATGCATGTCCTTGATTATGCTTTTATCCAAATCCTTCTGGTTTCCTCCTCCAAAAATAACTCCAATTCTTGGATTTGGTCTTAATTCGCTGGCCGTCAGTTCGGTCCCATTCACCCTCTTCCCTCCTGTCTCTCTTCTTGTCTTCTACTTCCAGAGAGAACTTTGGAGTTGGTCCTCCGCGTCCCACGTTCTTAAAAGCTCAGTGCCCCCGATGGGGGTCTTCTTTTTGCTGGAACAATGTTAGCTTCCTGGAGCCCGGTGCTTGTGTGAAACAGACACGTGTCCTTTTCACATCTCCCCGCCCTTCTCCATCGCAGAGACCACCTCTGCGGCACCCTGTGAGGCAGGCCCAAGCATCTTCGGAGGGTGCTTGCTGTTCCTCATAATTAAACATTCTTCTGCACCTCCAGGGTGATTTTCCTCTCTCTTAATGCTGCACGTCGGTTTCCAAGGCCTCATGAGGATCCCCTCCCCTCATGTCCTCTCTCCCTTCCTCACCTTCCTCCCACCCGCTGCCGTGAAATTCATCTTTGAATTACAGTGCTCTGTCCCGAGCTGGCACCCTCAGGCAGCTCCTCTGCCATACAGGGTGCTGACTTCTTTCTCTAACTAGAGGGCAGGGTTTCTATGTGGCAGGATGCCATCCTCATGAACTAGCCCCCTGACACTGCAAACCAGTAGTTTGCGACCTTTAAAATCATAGATTCCTACTCGTCACATGTTTTGAGCATGCACTCTCCCCTTGCCACATGTATGTTCATCATCAATTACACCCACGTACTACTGTCTACCTGCACATTAAAATATTAGCAGTGCTAATTTTTTAGGTAAAAATAACTATACCTAGAAGTTCCGATCATTTCCTCCCCTTCTGCGTCCCCCGCCTGTGGTCCACCTTGGAGGTCGTGCCTCCGATACAAGAGGCCATGAGAAACGGCAGTCCTCAGCCCCTGGCTCTCGGGACTCTTCTCCCAAGCCCTACTTGGGGGCTCACATCCCCCCCGTGCCGTGTGCTGCACCCCGTAGATGGTCTCCCTACTG
This sequence comes from Cnephaeus nilssonii, assembly GCF_951640355.1. Lineage (NCBI taxonomy): Eukaryota > Metazoa > Chordata > Mammalia > Chiroptera > Vespertilionidae > Cnephaeus > Cnephaeus nilssonii. The sequence goes on from NC_137092.1 coordinate 15,158,072, forward strand.
CTTCCTGGGCGTTGAAGGCCCTGCTGGAGGCGGGAGGAGTTCGTGGGAGGAGGGAGGCTCTTGCTCCCGGCCTTCTGGTTGGAGCAGAGCTGAGCGTCTGAGACGGAGGCCGAGGAGAGGGGAAGGGAACCTCTTTTCATCTCCCTTACGACGGGGGCGGCTCTGTTTTCACGAGAGAAAGAATGAGCCCCTGATGGTTTTTCTCCAGGTCCAGGGGCCAGGTCTCCAGAATCAAACTTCTCCTTCTCATGCAGATATTCAGGAAAAGATGAAAATTCATAACCTCATCACCAGAGACCTGGTGACAGGCGAGAGAGCCGGAGACAGCCCACGTGTACAACTTCAAGCCCCAGCGGGGGACAGTCCACAGGGAACCCATTCAAGAGGCTGTGAGGCCATTTACAAAACCGGGCTCAGCCCACGTCATCCGTGTCCGGGGGGCGCCCTGCGGCTCCTCCTGGAGAGATAAACACGCACCCGGGAGCCGGCCCGCCTCTCCTCGGGGCATGCCAGGAAGGTCGGCACCCCCTTCCCACCCCCCCCACCCCCCCGCCGCCTTGGGACCGGGGCTGTGGAAGGTCCCTCCACCAGCAAGGCTGCTCGGCGTGTGACAGTGTTTAATGAGGAGGTTCCTCAGATGGGCTCAGGGCGGCCTGTGGGAGGCGGGCAGGCGGCCAGGAGAATCCCAGAGTGGCACGGCTGTCAGGCCTCGGAAGCCATGATGTAATGCCTCGCTGGGGTCCAAGCAAAACAAGCCTCTGTTGTCAGTGCCTTCCCAGCAACCAGCTGCTGCCCTCCCAACAGCGGGCTGTTCTGGGTAATTACTAAATCCCCTCCCTTCCTGGAAGGAGGAACTGTGAAAAACCTTTATCGTCGCATCAAAGCCGGCCCAAGACACGAGAAATGTCTTTCAAAATGCGACTCGCTGACGCGGGATCTCCATAGCAACCTCAGGAGAGTGTGTATACAACCAGGCTGCAGGCTGAGGGAAGCCGCCGGGAACGTGCCCCGGCCCTGCTCCGGGTGCAGGCGGGAGTTGTCCTGGAACCTGTTGTGCTGCGATGTGACCTTGGGCCAGTCATTTACCGTCTCTGAAGTCGAAGGTGACAGGATCTTGATCAGATCAGGCTGAGAGAGATCGAGGTCATGTTGCCCACATCACCCTCCCACCCCAGTCCGATGCGCTGGTCCCCCAAAGCAGCCCCTCTTCCCGTCTCTGCCCAGTCTCCGGTTGATAAGTTCCTGTCTCGAGGTTCCTGCCCATCTTGCTTATTATTTGACATTGGGAAAGGACAATGGTCATGGAAGCTTGACCCTAAAAGAACTTGCTTGATCTTTTTAAGAGAAGCAGTACAACTGTATGTGTTGACGAATTAAGGGTGTCTACCAGGATCCATGCAAATCACACAGGAGGTTTGAGCAAGCCAATATAGCAAAAATAACCTCTCAAGTGAGCATATCTCCCTTTTATCTCAAGATCCTCATACTATATAATAAAGCAGAATATGCAAATTGACCATCACTCTGCGACAAAGATGGCGGCACCCACAGCCAATAAGGAGGGAATATGCAAATTGATGTGACAAAGATGGCAGCAGCCAGGCCAGGTCATTCTGTCCCGCCCCATCCGCTCCGGGCCTCTGGACAGTGTGCACGTGCAGGCGCGGAGTGGCTGGGGTGGGGCAGGATGCCTGCTATGGGGGGTTGGGGGGTGGAGGGAGCTACAGCAGGGCGGCAGGGCCGGAGAGAAGGCGGAAGGCAGCAGCCAGAGTGAAGGCCAGGGTCCCGGGTGCCAGAGAGAAGCCGGTGCCAGCAGCCAGGGGAAGGAAGGCCTACTCTTGCACGAATCTTCGTGCATCGGGCCTCTAGTTTTAAAATAAGAACATTAAAGCCAGAGATGCTACATGACATTCCAAAGGTCTTACAACTACTTAGAAACAGGTTTCTAACCCAGGTGGTCAGACACAACATGAGAAATCAGGTGAAAATGAACACCCAGGGTCGGCCTGAAATGCGGAGGAGTCACCAGGAGGCAGTCCTCCCCTTGAGCTCGGTGGCGGCAGCTCCGAAGGGCTGTTAGAGCCGGATCTATTAGGCCATATGCCCCTTCTCTCCCACCAGCTGCTTCCCTGAGTCACTGCCCAACCACCAGCCTCCTTAAAACAGTGTTTCCCAAAGTATGTTCCACCAGGACAGGGCTTCTCACATTGTAAGGTGCACACAGATCACCCAGTGAACTGGTTAAAATGCAAATTCTATTCAGCAGTTCTGAGGTGAGGCCTGAGATTCTGCATCCTAACAAGTTCCCAGGGCCGCCGCAGCCGCTGGCCTGTGGCCCAAACTTTTGCGTAGGAAAGCATCATCAGCGTCACACGTTGAAAAGGGTTCCTGGGCAAACACTTTTGAGAAAATCTGGGCTAAACCATATCAAACCAGTTTCATTGCTGTAGGACTTCTCAGAGCCTTCAAACTGTGAGCATTGTTCCTCTCCAACCGGAAGAGATAATTCAAAAGTTGTCGTGTTATACCCGAGAAAGGCTAACGATGTCACCCGAGTGTGCCGATACATTTTGGTTTGCAAAGAGGCAACAGCGAAGGAGTCATATCGTACATGCGTTTCCCCCAGCTTACCTCGGCTGCAATATTTCCACGTTGCAGTTCGTAGTCTGCCTGGCCAGGCCCTCCCCTTTCCCATTTTCTCCTACGAGGTGTGTGGGCACATGCCCCAGTCCTCCCTCGGGCATACACATCCTGGCCCCCAGCTCCTCCTCCCTCCCCTACCCACTGAGGGATCCGTGCTGGGGAGACAGGGGCTAAGTGGACAGCACGACGCCCCGGAATACCTTTCACAGACGCGGACGGTCCAGGCGGCGATGATCCACAGCGAGATGCTGAACACCAGCAGCACGGTGCCGGGGCAGATGGTCATGAGCGTCTTCATGACGAAGCGCGTGTTGAAGTTGATCTTGTTGAGCGCCCCGATGCTGCGCGACGAGGCGTCGGTGAAGAGCTTGCTGTGCAGCAGCATGACGCGCGCGATCAGGTAGAGGCGCAGGAACATGGGGATGGACAGGATGATGTCCACGTCGGCCTCCGCCCGCGACGGCGTGTAGGAGAAGGCCAGGCGAGCCGTCCAGAAGAACTTGTACTCGCCGGGGATGGGGTGGATGGCGCACACCAGCATCTCCAGGCTGATGTAGAGGATGCGCTCGTAGGTCATGGCTATCCGCCAGTCATCCGCACCGTTGTCGATCACGAAGAGCTGCGGGAGCAGAGAGCCCGTTAGTGCGGCCAAGACAGAGCCCCCGGGGAGCCGCGAGGGAGGACAGGGCAGCTGGCCCGCCGCAGGGCCCCTCTCCGGAGCCCTCGCTTGTGGGGTGAGCGCCCTGGACGGGGCGTGGGGAGACCTGGCTGAGAAATGCCTCCATTTCTGTAAATTGCTTCCCAAGGTCCCGTCCTGCCAGAAGGTGCCCCCAAGCTGGCTATTTCACGAGGAGAAGGAAGAAGAGTTCGTTTGCATGAAAACCGGGTCCCTGCCCAGCGGTGTGGCTCAGTGGCTGAGGATGAATCCATGCACCCAGCCAGGGGTTTGATTCCTGGTCAGGGCACATGCGAGGGTTGAGGGCTCCCTCCCCAGTAGGGGGCGTGCAGGAGGCAGCCCATCCACGTTTCTCTCTCACACCCATGTTTTTATCTCTCTCTCTTCCCTTCCTCTCTCTCTCTCTAAAATCAATTTTTAAATTATTTTTAAAATAAATAAATGAATAAAACCAGGTCCCTACGCTCCTGCCAAGCCCTGAGCTAAGCCCTGGAGGGGAACCTGGAGATGAGAAGTTGTGTCTCTGCTGTGAGTGAGCTGATGCAGGCTGGCACGGACTCCTCTGCCCAGTCGGAGAGGGACACCCCCGCCCCCCGCCGTGTTTGGGGGCAGGGTGTTGCCCTGGCGCAGAGCAGCAGGCGCTAATGGCGTGGGTCTGGGAGAGGAACTGCCTGGGTCTGGATCCTGATCGTCACACTCACCAACTCTGCCATCTTGGGTGCCTGTCTGAAGCGCTTGGCGCCTTGGGGTGCTGTGTGGGGACAGTGATAATGCCTGTGGCTGCACGGTGGTCGCCGTGAGCCTGCAATGGGTTCCTATATACAGCGTGCATGGAATCCTGCCTGGCACCGGTACCCGCTCTGTAAGTCGGAGCTATTATCACTTTTAGCTTTACTAGGTCTCCGCCTTCCTACAAAAGAAGGGCTGGGCTCAGGGGTGTCTAAGCTTCCTTCCTCCCAGCCCTAACCTTCATGAAGCTGAAACAAGCATTTACAGAGCACCTGCTGCGTGCCCAGCCCGGGCGGGCGCTGGGTTCACGTACAGGGAAGGGCCCAGACTTGGCTCTCCAGCAGGTCCCCTTGCTGGGACTCAGGACTGAACAACACAGTTCTGAGCGTGAGAATCATGGAGGGGAACTATGGGAGCAACTGGCTGAGGGGCTCCCCGTGGCTCAGGTGGCTCTAATTAGGAAGGTGTGATCTAGAAACAGGAGCAGGTACCCCACCCAGCACGGGCCTAGATTCCGCACCCTCCTGCCCCGGTGCAGCTAAGCCCGGGTGTTCCCAGACACAGGTGTCCACCATCTGCGGAAAGAGAAAGGACCTACTGGCTGCTCTAAGGGCTCCCTCTGCTCCTCACTGCCGCCAACAGGCCAAGCCATGGCGACGTAACTGCTGGACAAACTCTTCAAACACAAAATGCAAACCACCGACCCTATCCATGATAAAGAATTGCATCAGGTTACTATAGCAACTGGGTTCACTCTGGGCAGGAACCGAAGCAAGGAGTCGCCGATTCCTCTGAGTCCCTGATGGGGAACGAGATCGTAAGCCATCCAAGTTAAAGGGAGGACGTGTCATCACTGCCCGACCTGACAGGAAGGTTCTGGATCAGGGTGGTGTCAACCCTGCCCCTCAGGCACCCTGCTTCTGTTTCGGTTTCCTGGTGCAACGTGGGCGGGGCAAAGTGCAGAGTGGGGCTAGAGGCTGGTGAGCTAGACTGAGGTCTCACACTTCCAGATCAGCTGTGTGACCTGAGTCACACAGGACTTCTCTGAGCCTGTTTCCACATCTCCATCACGGGATGATTGACCTTGACCCTGCTCACTCATGGGATTAGCAGTAGGATCCAACATCACAGATAATAAGAGGGAGTGTGCTTTACCAACTACTCTAAAAATGTGAGGGACTATTAAGCTGCAGCCCTGGGGACAAATCATCCACAGTGTGTGGAGGGGTGTTTGGGGTGGGGTTGAGGGTGTATGCATGGCAGATAGCCAGTTTGTGTTGCAGATTAAGAGCCTCTGCTCGGTGGGGCTCCCGTGCAGGGACTTGTGGGTCTGCAGGGTGGGCAGTATGTGCCAGAAGATTCTATTGCTGTCCCATAGGAGACCATGCTGTGCCTGCTCCCATCTGACCCTCGGAAGCCCAGCTCTCTAAGCCTATCAGATGACAGACACCCCACCCTGCTGTGTCCTCACTCAGCAGCCTGTTCCTTTCTTCTAAATCACCAGTCTCAGCTGTGAACGTATTCCTGTTTACTCGGTTTTTATCTGTCTCTCCCACTAGAGCAGTGGCTCTCAACCTGGCTGCATCTTGGAATCACTTGGAGAATGTGTTTAAAATACCCATGCCGGGGCCACCCAGACCAAGCAAATCTGGGTCTCTGGGCATAAGGCCCTGGCACTGGGGATTTTCTTAACGCTCCCCAGCTGATGCTCAAGTGTGACCTGGATTGGGACTCACCAGTCACAGCGGAACATGCAAAAGGACAGGGACTGTGTCTTCCTTGTTCCCCAGGGTATCTCCGTGCCCAGCCCAGATCTTAATACACAGGAGGTGTTCAATAAACGCTTGTCTAGTGAATGAAACACCGCCATTGACGGTGTGTCTCTAGATGTCTACGCTCCCTCTCGTGGGCTCCGTTTCCTCCTCTAAGGAATGAGGGGTGGATCTGAGGAGGTGTCTGCTGCTCTAAGGTGCCCTTTTTCTTTAATCCTCACCTGAGGATATGCTTATTGATTTTAGAAAGAGGGAAGGGAGGAGGGAGAGGGGGGGAAAGACAGAGAGAAAGAGAGAGAGAGAGAGAGAGAGAGAGAGAGAGAGAGAGAGAGAGAGAGAGAGAGAGAGACATCGATGTGAGGTACACACCCGATTGGAGATCGAACCCAAAACCTAGGTCTGTGTCCTGACCGGGAATCAAACCGGCAGCATTTTGGTATACAGGATGGCACTCCAACCAACGGAGCCACACTGGCCAGGGCCATGATTCTGTAGTCTTATGCAGCCCGTCTGGCTTGGTGCCTCCCACATGTATGTTCTCGGGGTACGTGCACTCTACGGAGACAGGACCCGCGCCTGGCTCGTCTCACCTCTCTCCAATGCCCGAGACTGTGCCTGGCCCACAGGGGGCAGTCAGTAGAATTCCAGTGAATAAAGTAGGGAATCTGACTGTGTCATATAAAGAAAACTCATTCCTAAGCCTATGACCAGTGAAGTCCCTGACGACTCAGCTTATGCCATGGGAAGGACATCTTCCTATTCCCAAAGAGGGGTCCCATCTGGGATAAGTTGTCCCGGGTGATCTTCTGGAATAAGTTGTCCCACCTCAGCCTTAGGAAGTTCTGGAGTTCATCTAGAACCGGGGTCTCGAGTAGCGCTGCACCGGAGGAGTGAGGGGGGCCGTGCAAACAGCTCCAGGAAAGGGCTGTCCCCTACATTTGGTCTCAGCCACCCTCCCAGCCCTGGTTCTACAGCAGCCCAACTCTTTGCCCTGATGAATTTTGGAAGAGAACCAAGGTGACGCGGACAGGATCTGGCATGTTCTGGGCTATTATGGAGCAGAAGCCCCAGAGGCCTGGGCCTGGCAAACAAGGTCCCTCCAGACCTGGCCTGGGTTTGCCCCTTGCGTGCTGGCTTCCCTGGGTGGGGAAGGAAAGCCACATTCTCCAGGTTTCTGAGTCTTCCTGCCTCCTGAGCCTAAAGCAGTGATTTCATGCAGGGGGGTGGGGGGTAAGGGCAGCTTCGGTGCCAGGGCTCATGGTCTCCTGCAAGTCCCACACTTCCCCAGACAGTGCCCTGAACAGAGCTGGCGCCAGACCTCATCCTCCTGCCCCTTACCTGAGAGCCGCTAGGATTTCAGTCCAAGAGTGGAAAGGAGATTTTATGTGATAGAGCAATTCCAAACTTTGCTCCAAGGAGCTTATAATTAGAAAGGAGAACCAACTCGACTCAATTCAACGCAACTCAATAAAAACAATTAATAAGAACCAACTAGCCCTTGAAATTTGCTAAGAGAGTACATCTTGTGTTCTCACACGCAGACAAGGTAATGATGTGGAGTGATGGATGTGTTCATTAACTTGATTGTGGTGATCAAGTACTTCACAATGTATATGTACGTGAAATTATCACATTGCACACTTTAAATATATACAGTTTTATTTGTCAACTAGAGGCCCGATGCACAAAGATTCATGCAAGAATGGGCCTTCCTTTCCCTGGCTGCCAGCACCGCCTTCACTCTGGCCAGAGCCGCCTTTCTACCTTCCCACACTGCCCAGAGGCCCCCAGCAGCTGGGGTGGTGCAGAACGCCTGTGTCATCACCATGGTGACAACACAAGCATCCTGCCCTGCCCCAGCAGCTCAGCGCCTATGTATGCAAATTAACCTGCCATCTTTGTTGTGTTAATTTGCATAGTCATTCCTGATTGGCTGGTGGGTGTCGCGCATGTATGGTCAATTAGCATGTTTCTCTTTTATAAGTGTAGATTAGACCTCAATAAGAAAGAACCAACTAGGTGAGGACCCTGTGGTGGTATCAATATGAATCAGACTCATCTCCCATGAATCAGCTCATAATTTCAAGTAGCTCCCCTTAGGCCCGTCTTGGAAAGCTTTTCGGGCAACATGGGGCTTCAGGAGCCTGGAAGGCCTGGATCAGACACACCTTGTGTGGTGGCTCATCCAAGTGGCCATAGCGTCCTCCCATCGGTGTGTTTGCTTCTTCACATATGACTGCCTCTCCTGGCAAGAGGTTCAATGTATTGAATCTGAACTCGGTTGCATGCCCTGCTTTGGCCAATGGGACATTAGAACATGTGATGTGGCAGAGGTTTGAAAAATGCCACTGCAGTGGAGCTCACTGTAGACACGTGGCCCAGTTTCCCGCCAGGCATGTGAGTAAGACCATCGTCGACTAGCTGCATGGCAGAAGCGCACCTCATGTGAGAACAACAGAACTACGGAGCTGAGCCCAGCCCAGGTGGCTGACACACATCATGAGCTCAATGACTATTGTTTTAAGGCATTGATTCTCAGGGTACTTTGTTATGTAACAAAATGAGTGCCTAACAGCACTGAAAAGTTGCTGGTTCAATTCCTGGTCAGTGTACACATCTGGGTTTCGGATTTGATTCCCAGTCTGGGAGTCTCTCTCTCTCTCTTTCTCTCTCTCTCTCTCTCGCTCTCGCTCTCGCTCCCGCTCTCTCTCTGCATGTTCTCAAGTTAGGATTAAAAAAACAGCAACAGCCCTAACCAGTTTGGCTCAGTGGATAGAGCGTCAGCCTGCAGACTGAAAGGTCCCAGGTTCGATTCCGGTCAAGGGCATGTACCTTGGTTGCGGGTACATCCCCAGTGCGGGGTGTGCAGGAGGCAGCTGATTGATGTTTCTCTCTCATCGATGTTTCTAACTCTCTATCCCTCTCCCTTCCTCTCTGTAAAAAATCAATAAAATATATTTAAAAAAATAAAAATACAGCAACAAACAAAACACTAATGCATACCAAAACTAGCTCATGCACTTACTCAGCACGTGTATTAGAAGAGTTGGGTGACTGGACCAACATTTCCCTTTTAGCTTCTCATGCCTTAGCCTCTAGAAGGAACTTCCACCTTCACCCTCCCACCCTCACACTGTTGATTAGTTAGGGCTGGTCAGTCTTTCTCAAGCAACTGGGTAACTAGATGGGGAGGAGGTCATGATCGACAGGCATGCCAGCTGCCCCCACCCAGTGGCCACAGCACTTGGTATATTAAAGGACTGAAAAGGTTATTTTGCAGGCCATTGAGTGATTTTGCATGCAAAGTGTTTCTCACGTGTGAGGAAGTCGGTTGGTAGATTGAACCAGGGAACAAAGGCACAACAGAACTTGAGTGCAGGGGAGAGAGAAACTGCAGGGAATCAAGGAACAGTGAGTCTTGCTGAGAAATTTTGGGAGAAATTGATTAGCTGGCAGCTAGCAAAGAGGTCAGTTGTGGGCATTCCATCCTTGAACAGCCGACTAGAGGCATCAAAGAAAACAACTTCAGTTATTTAAGGATTCTCCAGACACCCGGGAATTATAGCTGTGGCACATGGGTGTGTAACAGGTTCTCGCTCTCATCTTCCTCTCTCTCTCTCTCTCTCTCTCTCTCTCTCTCTCTCTCTCTCTCTCTCTCTCTCTCTCTCTCTCTCTCTCTTTCTCTCTCTCTCATCTGCTGGGCCCTTCTATCTGCACCTCCACCTCAGCCAGACCAGGCCTGAATGCTTCCCTTTCAGAGTTTCTCACAGCGCCCTGTGGGGGCCAACTCTGAAGGGCCACCTGTCTGGTCACCTCAAGACAGGTCAGTTCAAGTGGGATTTCGGGAGCCCACCATGCGTTGGCTTCAGGGCCTGGGACGGGCCGCCTTGACAGGGAGACAGCTCTCCCGGAGCCTCCAGTGTCACCCCGATGGCGGCTGAGCCCCAGACCCACGCTGCCTGGCGTTTTCCGCGGAGGCACACAGGAAACCTGCCTCGCTCTCCTCCTTTCCTGGTAAATCGGTTTGGACTTGATTCATTGGATTCACTCGTTTGCCCCATTCCATTTTGAAAGTCCATGGCCTTTCGGGTTCTTTATTTAAGCAATTTCTTTAATTAAAATGTTCTTGGCTATTAGGGGAGATCCTGCTTAGACAATGCGGCCAATCTGAAAAACTTTCATTCTTGTGCAGCTACGGATTTTTTTAAATTACAGGAGAGAAAATGGAAAAGGCCTTTTGTGTTCTCTATTGCTCTCTCTCTGTGAGAGGAAAACTCCAGGGAACATTTCCATCATTAATATACATGCATATGTGTGTATGTATGTATGCAGAAAAAAATCAAAAGGAAAAAAAAAATTAAAGATTTTCTAGAAATCCAGTAACAATATATTTATTTTTTCAAACTCCCTGGAGCATATATTCTGCATGTACACGATTACTACAGCGGTTTCCATGGAAACGACATCAAAAGTCCTGTAATACCTAATTAGGTTTCCCTGAGGACAAGAGCTGATTGCCAGTGATGCAATGAACTCCTGGGTTTGCAGCAATGGTTCACATGAAATTTCCAGTTAGCAAACGCGCCTGGAACCAGCTGAGAAGAAGGGGGAGGCGGGGGAGGAGCAAAGGTAGAAAAAGGTCCCCCTAAAGGAGGCCAGCAAGTAAGCGGGCTGCCACAAAAAAAGATGGTGATTCTACCACTAAGACTCAGAGGCCTGGGGTCCAGGCTGGCCAGCTCTGTGACATTCTAAACATGCTTTTATTTTCCATATATTTTTTTATTGATTTCAGAGAGGAAGGGAGAGGGAGAGAGAGATAGAAACACCAGTGATGCGAGAGAATCATTGATGGGTTGCCTCCTGCCCGCCGCACACTAGGTATCGAGCCAGCAACCCGGGAATCGAACCGTGACCTCCTGGTTCATAGGTTGACACTCAACCACTGAGCCACACCAGCAGGGCAGCTCTGTGACTTTCTAAGAAGAAAGCCTCGCCATCTGAAGCCGCTGGGATTTACTGAGCCCAATGGCGCTTGGCCATGGGTAATGCCCCACGGTGGCTCTTCATGCCCCTGGCAGAGTTCACCTGTGGCCTCCTGTGGTGTGCAGGAGACTCCGCGAGACTCTCGAGTCCGAAGTTTGTTTGGGACAGCCAGAGAACGGTGGTGACCCCAAACCCTTCCCTGTCCCCAGTTCTTAGGGAATGAAAGCCAAGCTATGGCATTTGAGGAAGCCAGTGTTTCTCTCTCACGTAACGAGCATTAGCATTTCTTGCTCCCTGACCATGGCACCACTTGGGGACACAGCACTCTGCCTCTGACCCTCTCTGTGTGGGCAAGTCTGGTGTCCGTGTTCTCCACCGGCAGAGATCTCTCTCTCTCTCTCTTCTTAGAAGGCCACAGTCCTATCAGATGAGGCCACTCTTGTGACGTCCTTGAATCTTAATGACCTCCTGAAGATCCTTTCTCCAAATATGGCACATTGGGGCTAGGGTTTCAACATATGAACCTGGGGACACACGATTCAATCCAGGCGGGAAGCTGCCCATTGTCTTCATTAGCAGAGAGGTGTGGACAAGGAACCCGGAAGGCTGGTGACCCTTGAGCTTTGGCAAAGGTCAGAGCTCTGTGCCCACTGTTTAGTCCAGACAATGGTAGCTGAAGCAACTTCCCCACCAGACAGTCATGTAAATCCTTGCTGATAAGATAGTCTGCCTGTTACTGGAAATTGCCTGCCTAAAGGCTACAGGTGGATCCCAAACTGAATAAAAGGATGGCGAGGCCGGAGCCCAGGCAGAGTCCTTCCTCTTGAGCTGGGCTCCCGCCTGGTCCCCCAATATTTCCAAATTATTTTTTGTCTCGTCTCTTTCATTTGCGTGCGGCCCCTCTTCCAGAGCCCGAACCCTGAGCCACGCGGGACGTGGGTTCATTCACAAATCCATAGTAGAGTCCTCACATGTCAAAATTACCCCAAAGCCCAACTACAGGCCAAGCCAGGTGGTTTTGCACACACTGTCTCATTGAAACCTTAAAACCTTCCACAAGGAAGTGATATCATGCCCATTTTTCACGTGAAGAAATGAACATGCAGGGAGGTTACATCCACTGGCCAGGGCCCTGCAGCATCCCCTGTGCTCCCAGGCCCCAGGTCCTCTCACTGCCAAGCAGAAGCATCTCCTGGGGACCAGCCAGTTTGGACTTTACTTGGTTTTATTCTTTTAAAAAAACCCTCAAGCTCACTCTTCAAAATGCTCCTGTTTCAGAAGAGTCTTCCTGACCACAGAACCAATATGTAAGTAAGTGGGCTGGGTCTGCACCGCCTAGGGGTTAGCAATCCAGATCGGTCTGTTTGTGGAACTAAGGCAGCTGCTTTCATGTCCACAGACAAATTATCCAGGTACCATCTCTCCCAACCCCCTCGCCCCACGGCCTCGGGGTAGACCCGGTGGTGGAGTTCCCACTGGGGAAGGAACCGTCTTTGCCGAGGAGCCACCTACATGCCGAAGCGTACTTGCTAAGGAAGACATTCCTTTTGGGTGAAGTTGGGGTGGGGCCAGAGGAGACCAACACGCGGCTTCACTGATCTGCCCCAGAAACGAGCAGGAACCCTGGGGGTTGGGGACTGCGCATGGGGAAATGGCTGAGGAGCACCTGGGGCCAGCCCCGAGACAGGAGGGAGGATGGAGTCCACTCAGAAGCAGCAGAATAGTCATTCGACTTTCAAGAACAAGAGCATGAGAGGTTCAATGCCGCGTTGTCTATCGTGCCGTCAGCAACATCACCGCTTCCCCTTGCTCTCAACCCACAGAGAGTCCCCGAACCCAAAGGCCTTGATCATGGGCCCTATGGGGATGAAGGGACCAGGAGGTGCCCGGTGCCCACAGAGGTGTCACTGTGTGCAGAATGGAACTGGAGAATTCAGCAGGAGCAAGAGTTTGCCAACTCATCAGAGGCGCTGCCAAGAGAGAAATGGACGTTCCCAAGGGCTCCCGAGACCTGTGGAGAGACACGGGCCCCCTCCCTGTGGGGCGAGAGTTCATGCCAATGCTATGTGAAGCAGTAGTGCCCATGGTGACACTATCCAACACTTGGGTTACAGTGGCCACACCCCGGGATCGTCACATGCCCCACCCCATCCATCTTCCACTCGGCTGCTAAAGTGCGAAGCAAACCGTGTTACTTCCCTCCTTAGAGCCGTTCCGTGGCTCCCCAGAGCATCCAGATCAGGTCCAACCTCCTCATGGTACTTGGCGGAAGGGCCTTTTCCTGAACAGCCCCATCCACCACCTCAACCGCAACCCGGCATCTCATTACAGCCAAACCCAGTTACGCCTGACCCCTGAACTTCTGCCCCTCGGAGTTTATACAAGCTGTTCTCCCTTCTCAACTTCTTCGCCAGGGAGCTCCTCCTTCTTGAAGATCCAGATCAAGCATCTTCTTTTCACACATCTTCGCTGGCCTCTTCCCAACCCCAGACAGGGTTGAGTGTCTCCTTGGGGATTCCCTGTCCCTCTGCCATCACAGCGCCAATCCTCAGAGAGCAGCTGCATGGCCAGGAGGTCTGGAGTGCTAGCCCCCATTTCAGGGGAGGTGGGGAGGGAGCAGGTGGCCTCTCCATCAGACAGGAGGGAGTGCAGCCTCCCAGGGGACCAGGCCCTCCCCTGTATGCTTTGCAGGCATTGTCTCATTTAGTCTTAATCAGGGCTCTACGGGGCGTATTATTATTCCCATTATACAGATAGAGAGACTGAGCCTCAAAGAGATTAAGTAATTTGCTAAAGGCCATACAATGAATAAGGGGCAGGCTCTAAAGCCAGGGAAGATTATGTGTCGAAGTCCACAGTCTTGACCACTGTGTGCTGGTCCCAGGCTGTGCGAGGTGGTTTGCCCACCTCAGGCTGGGCCAGGGGCTGTTTCCGGGTGTCGACGGGCCGTGGCAGGTCGGGCAGGTCTGGGCATCTGCTAAGTCTTGGGGGAGAAGAGCCGTTTTCTCAACAGGAAGTGTCTGGTAAGTTTTTATTTCGTTTTGACATGATGGGTCCTGCTGAATGTTTGTGGGGTAACAGTGTGATCACTGGGGCGGCCAGACCCCTGACCCCCTGTACCTCCAGCCTGTTTGCCACTGCGGAGGGGTTCTCGAACTCTGGCTCAGAGGGCGTTTGGGCAACCACAGTTAAGGAGGTTTCTGGATCTTGCAACAACCTGGGGTGCTGGAGAACCAGGTCCACACCAGGAGTTAGTGGTGGGTGGGGACTATCGGCTGTTCTCCTGCTGACTAAAGTGCCCTTCCGTTCATGCTCAAGGACCAGCTGACACCCTCAGAGGAGCTCCGGCCTGCAGCGGAGGGGGCCCCCGCAAACAGCAACGTCAGCCCCCTGGCTGTTCCCACCTGCAGCGTGGCCCAAAGTGCCCTTCTTTACAGGAACCCTCCTACGGCGGTTTCCCCGGCTTCCTAGATGAACCCACGTCCCCAACATCGCACAGCAAGTGAGTGGTGGTGACAGGATTTGACCCCAGAGTCCTCCCCACGCTCAGCTCTTACGCCTCTTACACTCCCGGCTGAAGCAGGCCTGCCCACCTGCTGGTCAGGGCCCCGTGCCGGGCGCCCACGAGGGCCCTTTGAAGAAACAGGCCGCCGCAATGCATGCGTACATGGTGGCAAATAGTCTGAATAACGTGACAAGTTAAGGGGACAAAACTACATCGGCGTGACTGTCGAGAAAAACATTTCAACTGCTCGCCATTTCTATGGTTCTCGCAAGGCAGAGCCGACTTTTGCAGCAGAGGCACAAGACAGAGAAAGAAACCAAAGCATATCCAGGAGGAACTGCTAATAAAACTGCTAAGAATCAAAGAAAACAAAGCACACCAACCTGGAAACAACCTGAATACACGCCAACGGAAAACGGTTGGCTAAATAATGGTACTCATACGGTGGGACATTATTGGCTGGGTTTTAAAATGAAGTGAATCTATTTGTATTGACTTACAAAATGTTCATGATATACACTGAGTGGCCAGATTATTATGATCTCTGGCCACTCAGTATACACACACACACACACACACACACACACACACACACACACATATATATATATATATATATATATATATATATATATATATATATATATATATATATATTAGAGGCCTGATGCATGAAATTCGTGCAAGAGTAGGCCTTCCTTCCCCCAGCTGCCGGCACCAGCTTCCTGCTGGCACCCTAGACCCGGGCTTCCCTCCAGCACCTGGGAACTGGGCTTCCCTCTGGCTGCTGGCAAGCACCTGGGACCCAAGCTTCCCTTGCAACCTTGGCTACACCCAGAAGGTCGTCCGGTCTAATTAGCATATTATGCTTTTATTATTATAGATGTTAGAGGATATATATATATATATATATATATATATATATATATGTATATGTATATGTATATGTATATTAGAGGCCTGGTGCATGAATTCATGCATGGGTGGGGCGCCTGCTAGTCGATGGGATAATTTGCATATTAGCCTTTTATTATATAGGATATACACTGAATGGACAGATTATTATGCGTTCAGAGATCATAATAATCTGGCCACTCAGTGTATATTAAGTAAAAAGAGAAAATTGCAGGATAATTGGTATAGTGTGATTCCTCTTTTAAAACAAAACAAGCACCAACATGTTAAGAAAATCCCTATATATGCACATATAGGTTCACATGTGTTTGGGTGGACACGCACACATACAAAAGGTGGTGAAGCCTTCTGGCTAATCACTAACTGGTTAGTGCCAGAACCTCTGGGGATGTGGGGGTGGGAATCAGGAAAACTATTGATTAACTCTCTTCTGAAAAATTAGAACACATCTCTGTGTTACAACAAGCCCACATTGCTTTTGTAATTTTGAAAAACCCAATGAAGTATTTTCAAAAGAACTGTCCTGGGGAAAGCCTCTATGGAGCTTAATGGGGGTGTTTTAAGCGCAGCCATTCTTGGAGGAACAATGATCTCCTGAGTCCTCTGCCCACCCGGTAATTCTCTGTGCGGAGCTCCCAAGCCCGCAGGAGGCGCCACCCCGGGATTCTGTGAGCAGAGCCCGGCTGGGAGACGTTAATTGCCGGGCTCATCTCACAAGGCTACCCCCCACCACCCCCGCACCCCCAAGGCCCATTTCATTACCTGTTCCCTAGCCCTTCTGAAATACAGTTTGAATGTACAAACATTGAACAAAAACGCTAATTTCAAGGCCCACCTCTCATGCACATTCACATTGCAGGCGCGGGACGCCACGTTCATCAGCAGAAGGCTCGCTGGGACTTGGCCACAGCATGCCCTGGGCCGTGCCAGACGCCCTGGGTTACCACGGAGATAAGGAGGCACGTTTCTGCCCAAGTGGGAGTCAGGAGTCCAGAGAAGGAAACGGAGATAAGGCCGTGCACGTGACCAGCTTGGCAATGCGGGGCAGAGAAAGGACGATGGCCACTTGTAATCCAGGGCCCTGTGGCACCGCATGGTCGGCGCCCGCCCCTGGGACTGCTCTGGACCCAGACACGGCTCCTGCACTGCCCCCTCCCCACCTGAGGGCCGCGCTCCATCCCTCCTCTGGCCACACCTCTCCCCATGGAGCCAGGGGCCCTGCCCGCGCCCCACCTTGTAATCCATCCTTCCAATATCCAGGACCCCAAATTGCCTATCTGAGCCTGCTTCCCAAGACTCCAGCACCTCTTCCCTGACTGGTCGGTCCGGCAACAGGCAGACCACGGCTGCCTGGAAGGGTAGCCTTAAGCCTGAAGGTGGCCAAGTGCAGCTGGGAGAGGGGTTGGCTACGCCTTGGGCTGCGGGCTGAGGAGTCCGCAAGGGTCTCGGGGATACAGGATGGGCCAGGGCAGGAAAGGAGGGGCCTGCTCGGGGCTGAGAGATGGGGCTCGGGTGCCTCCATCTGAGGCTGGCCCAGGCCTGAAGATATTAGAGGGGGGGGGCGGTCTGTCAACAATCCTTTGACTGTCTGGCACATATGTACACAGCAGCAGCAGCAGCTATATTTTCTAGACGGTTCCAAGGTCAGATAAAGAAAACCCTGATATTCCTGCTCAGACAGCCTGTCTACCTCCCTCCCCTTCTATGCAGACCGGGGCCCCCGGCTTGCTCTGAGGGGACTTCCGCAGAGCACTGATCTCGCAGGAAGCGCCATAGAAAGGGGGCCAGGTCAATGTTTGGGACACGTCTCGGGGAGATGCAGCCAGCTCCGTCACATGTTAGAGGTTCTGAGAACTCCTAAAGGGAAGAAAACCAGTCAGCTCTGAAGTGTAATTTGTCCAGCTGATCTGACCAGGACTCTTGTGTTGGAATAGCAGCTGCTAATGTTCCGAGGGAAACTGGGGAGCAGAGTGTGGGGCGTTCACGGTAACAGAAGACCCTGGAGCTCAGCCTTCGGCATCTGTGCTTTACTAGAACCAAGCAGGCATCCTGAAAGGCACCAGCTCCTCAGTGGGCTCTGCTGAGCAGCCTGGAGCCACCGCACCATCACGTCAGCCAGCACCTCCTGCGGGCCAGGCGCATCCACATGCCTCGTGGGTATCTCATTGAACAAGTAGACAACGCTTACTACCGTCATTCTCAGTGCTTTACAAATACCAACGCCTTTAATCCCCGGAACAGCGCTGTGTGGTGGGCCTTATTATTTTCCCCGTCCTATATAATAAAGATGTAATATGCAAATGGTCCTTACGCTGTGAAGTGTAATGACCAACCGTGTAACGACCAGATCACGGATCAGCAGGAGGGTGGGGCAGCGAGCTACAAGCGGGCGGTGGAGAGCTACAGGAGGGGGCAGGGCAGCAAGCTACAAGGCGGGGGTGGGAGGGAGGGCGGGGGGTGGGGGGAGCGGGCGGAGAGCTACTGAGCTACTGGTGAGCTACTGGCTCATGGATTAGTGCGAAGGGCTACTAGTTTAAAGATAAAGGCATTGAGGCATGATGAGGTTAAGTGACTTGCCCAAGGCCACACAAGCTGGTAAGTGGTAAAGCCAGGCAGTCTGGCTCCAGAGTCCATGTGTATTAGTTTCCTGTTGCTGCTGTAACAAATTAGCACAAAATTCGTAACTTTAAAAAAATACAAATTTATTCTCTTCCAGTTCTGGAGGCCAGAAGTCTGAACTCAGTCTGACTATATCCATGTTTTCAGGAGGGCTGATTTTGGGGGACCCCAAGGGGGAGTTGGTTTCTTTCTCGTTTCCAGCCTCTAGAGGTGCCTGCATTCCTAGCCTCCCAGCCCTTCCTCCCATCACTCCAACCTCTGGCTTCATTTGTCACATCTCCTATTTCCTCTTCTGTAGTCAAATCTCCCTTTGCCTCACTTTTATAAGGACACCTGTGACTGCATTGAGGACCCGCTCAGAAAATCCAGGAACTTTGACCACGTCTGCAAAGGTCCTTTAGCCATAGAAGGTAACAGCCACAAATTCCGGGGGTTGGGGCCGGGATATTTTGGAGGCCATTATCACCCAATCACACCATGCTTTTTTTTAGCATTGTGCGAGGAGGTTAGTTTAACTTGCCCTACAAGGACCCTGATGTTAATTTTGCAAATAACTTGAGGCCCCTCTACCTTGAGCTTGACTCCGTGCCCCTCCCGTGGCTTAAAGTGACCGTGTGGCCTTCCTTTGCTAAATGAGTGGGGCGATGAGATTGTCTTACACTTCTCTGCTGTTTGCATGAAGTCAGGAGGGAGAGCCAAACCTCTTCCAAGAGCTGACTTGCATGCCTTCGGGCACCATGCCAGCCCCTCAGCCATCACCTCCTGTGCCAACCTGCCTGTAATATCCTGTCTGAGAGCAGCCTTCCACTGAGCCGGGGGGCGGGGGGGGGGGCAAAGTAAACAAGGTAATTGCAAGAACACCCTGGCCAGGGTGGCAGGCGGCCCCTGTGCCATAATCAATGGAGAGAGACACCACTGAGGGTTCAGACTTGAGAGTGGGTGGAGGCCGCCGGCCAGAGGATAAAATCCTGTCCCCGTTGTGGCAAAACGGGTGACGCTCACTGTGGGGATCTTGAAAGGGAGCAAAGGGCTCTGATGTTGCTAATGGGCGCCCCTTCGCAGAGGGTCAGGTGACTCATGCAGCGCCCTGGCCGTGGCCGGGCTCGTCCCTCCCTGTCCCTCTCTCTGCCATGCTCCTCGGCCCGTGCCGTTCTCCTCCTTCAGCGGGGACTGCATTCAATGGCCTTCAACCAGCAACAGAAGGAGGCGGGCTCTCCGGAGCCCGGTCTATAAATACAGGGCAACAATAGGAACCAGCATGCCCTGCAGGAAACCGCTGGGACCCGCCCTCCCCAGGCAGAGTCTGGAAGATGTTCCCAGGGATTTCCGCATCTGTTCTCCCCCATTACCATCCCCGATGGGTGATAGCGAACTGATGAGCTTATTCCTGTAATATCCACGAGCCACGGCTCTCGTTAGAAGGAAAGGGAATTTGCATGTTCTGTGATCGCCATCCTTCATTCCAGTTTAACTGGTCCCTCCGAGGCTTTAACTATAGCGAGAGGGATTTTGGTTACAGAGACTGTGAAACCTTGGGGGAGAGGAGGGCGATACACACTGAGAGAGAGAGAGAGAGAGAGAGAGAGAGAGAGAGAGAGCGCGCAGGAGAGAGAGATGTTGGAGACATTGGCCCCCGGACGTGTTTTCCCTACCCACCTGGGGGAATCTATGGTCCTGGAGCCCTGCCTAGGCTGTTTGGACGAACTACCTCCCCTTGCCTGTGATCCAGGTAGGCGGTTCACGCTTTTCTACCCCTGAAAGGACGGCAGAACTAAAAGGAGGTTTCTCTGCGCACGCGCCCTCCTTCAGCCAGGTCTCCGGTGGCGACTTCCGGTGTGTTCCTGCCCCTCACGTCCATTCCCAGCCAGCCCCAGGGGAGTTCCCTGCGCGTTGGTCTGTGGCCCTGCACGGGGAGCAGGAGGCCTCGGACCCAAAACCACGGCACGCAGGAACGTTCCCACCACAAACACCTGGAAGCCACCCTTCTCCTGCCCAACGGATGCGGACAGTCAATCCGGAAAGAAAGGGCTGTTTAAAAGCTGCAATACATCCTGTGCCAGGCGAGGTGTCAGACACGCAAACCAGTGGGTGAAAAGTCGTAGAGCCGCGAAGAAGGCGGTGTGAGGAGGAGCGCACCACTGTGAGGCCCTTTCTGCCGCGGCAAAGGCCCGAGGCGGGTGCAGCACGGCCTCTGGGCGGGGGGGGGGGGGGGCACCCAGATGTCTGCTCCTTGGCAAGAGGCTGGCGTTGGAAAGCCCACACCTAGATGTCCATGCCTGCACCTTCCAGCAAAGGGGGGGGGGTGGTGGTCATGGGGAGAAGAAAGCAACCAGACCCCAGAGCAGCCCGCAGACAAAACCGCCAGGCGTGGGGGCTGACAGGCCCCATTGGAAAGTTACAATCCGCAGAAGGACTGCCTTTAATGAGAGCCATCAATGTAAACTGAATTCTCAACAAATCATGACCAATACTTTTCATAAAGAAAGAAAACAAGTCCATTTTAAGTCTTATAACTTAATTCAAGATGCTGGAGACTGTTATCCAACTGTTGTGGCGGGGGGAGTGGGGGGAGAAGCAGAAATTGAGCATAAAATGCCTCTCGTGAAATATATGACTGGCTGGAGCGGTAACTTAGCTGACTTCGTCCGGGAAGGCCCAAGACGGGAAGTGAAGATCTGGCCCGCACCAGGTCCCCAGGTTAGCACTGGGGAAGCAGGCGGGGGCTGGGAGGTGGGTGTGGCATCGCTTCCAGGGTTTGCCAATACTCCCGAGAGCATCCATCACTCCACTGTGCTCAATCCTTCCCTCTGTGTACCCCCTCATTCCTCACCGAGGTGATGCCTGCACACCTCAGGCACGTGGGGGCCCGTCCCACCCCCTGCTGGAGACACAGACAGTGGTGCTGCCCGGGACCTCCTGCTGAGCGGAGGGAAGACCAGTCACCTTCTCAGGGGCTGCAGGGTCCCCCGGGATCGGCCCCTCCCTCCCCCAGGGCCTCCTGTGGCAGGTCACAGCCCCTCACGCTCTCCCTTCCTCCACGCTCCTCTTCTCCCTCCTGACACACGCCTCTGTGCACGCTGTCCCTTCCGCTCAGGATGCTCTTCCCTTCTCTCTGTGCCACGTCGGTGCCGATGCAGCCTCCCGTTGACGGGTCGACCCTAGGCTCTCTGTGGTACTGCCTAGAGCTGCCATTTTACAGTTCGGGGTGCAGTCATCTGGCTCAGGTCTGACCTGTCATGAGACTTAACGCTGCTCGAGGGCAGAGGCCGTCTCTGTCTCTCTCCCCAAGGGCTCTCCTGAGCCTGCCTGTGCCGCTAGGTCCTGAAGAAATGCTTGATGAAGGACAAAATGAAGCCTCCCCTAAAGGAGCTCACGCCTGGTGGAGAGACCCTTTGGTCCTCCGTGTAAACGCACCCATCAGGCCTTTGGGCAGTACCAGTGTTCAGAGTGAGGAACTGGGTCCCCTGGTGGGGTCAGGGACCCGCTGAGAAAGGGCTGTGGAGGGCAGACTGTTGTCCTGCTCAGCACACCTCCCATCGCCCTTCCGGTCTCCCTCGGAGTGATCAGTTCCGCAGCGGCCCGGAGGCCCGGCCCGGCGCCCTGCCTGTGGCTGGGGGGAGTGGCAGGCAGCAGTGTGCGGGAGCGGCATGGGCACGGGGCAGGGGGGGGGGGGCAGCAGGGAGAGATCACAGGCTCTCTCTCGTGTCAGCTCCACGTAATGGGGGCGGGCCCAGAGTCCTCTGTGAGGATTCTGGGAAGACATCTGAGCTCATCTAGAAAGAATGCTGGGATTGACTGGTCATGTCTGCTCTGGGCCTCCCGGGACCCTGCGGCGCGCCTGTCATGTGTCAGCCAGCCCTGCTCTGCGGAGGTTGTTCCTTGACCTTCTAGAGAGCTCGTGCCTGGCCAAGCTCTGAGGGCCCGCCTGCCTGTGTGACAAGGGAGGCCATTTCTTCACAGTCGGTGGTCAGGCGGGGCCTCCCCCAGCCGGAGGGCTCCTTAGGTCGCCTCCTCTGAGGTGACGGAGGCAGGCGTCACCTTGGGCCGATCATATTTCTCACAGAACATTCTAGGAACTGCTGCCAATGAAACCTGGTCAGAGAATGGCACCCTCGTGTGCCCAGGGGCACAGGGGGCCACAGAGCCCGAGTTCTGGTCTCCGTGGTCTCAGGACACTCGTGCTGCTATTGGTTACACAAAAACGGAGGTTCCGGCGTGAGGTCCCCTCTGTGTAACCTGGGGAGCCACGTTCCCGCTCCGGCTGGCTTCCGAGGCAAGAACGGGCCGCCTAGGTCAGCTGACCACCTGCACAAGAGCCCTTTGTAAACGTAAGAGGGGGCATAAGGGCATTCAAGGGAGCCACCGTGTCGGGGACAGTGGCTAATCCCTGCGTACTGACCGCAACATGAAGAGGCGGCTCCCTTCTGGACCCTCCCAAGTTCACCCCTGAAAAAACACAAGTGCGTCATTCAGTTGCCCAACATTCCGTGAGAGGCTTCTCTGAGCTGCTATAAAAGGCCGGGGGGATTCAGAGAGGCGGGGGCCTGGAATGCCCCAAGAGCTCACTAAAGAGGAACAGTCCTGTCGGCAGAGGACGGTTTTACACACGAGAGGCATAGACGGGGCTGCCTGCATGCAACAGAGTGAGGCTCCGGAAGGAGGAGTCAGCTCCCAGCATGGGACAGATCAGGCTGCAGAGACGAGCAGGCGTCCGCCAACTAAGCGAGTTGGAGAAGGGCACTCAGGGCAGGCCTGGCACGGGCAAAGGCCCAGAGATGCAGAACAGGGGGGCACAGGAACTCCAGGGCGACCGGCACAGTGTTCAAGGAGGAAATGGCACAGGTGTGGCTCCGAGCAGGGCAGGGCCAGCTTCCAGGGGGCCCTCACGCTGGGGAGTCTGGACTGTACGCCAAGGACAGGGAGGAGCTGCCGGAGGTTTTCAGACAAGGACAAGGTCCGATGTGTGTGTCCGCTGGATTTCTCGGCAGCAATGTAGGTGGGATGGGGGGGATGGGGGGAGGGCGAGGAGGCAGGGGTACTGGTTAGAGACTGCCCTGACTGTCCACATGAGGCCTGGTGTGGGAAGATGAGTGGAGACAGCAGCCGCTGCAGTTAAAGGGTGTTCTCTCTTGGAAGATATACACTCAGCGATGACGGAGAAAGAACTCATAAATTCTTGGAGATCCCAGCCTCCCAGGACGCTTTTCCTGGTCTCCATGTCTGAATTCCTGCCTGTTCTCCTGGTCGCCATAGCTCCTTGAATTACATTTCAGAGAATCTTCTCCCACCCCGTCTGAGATCAGGTTAAGGGCAATGCTGGCAATCTATACATTTCTGTGTTCCCCATCAGCCCAGCACAGTGCCTGACACCTAACCATGTATATATATAACCATCCACACACACACACACACACACACACACACACACACACATACACTAGAGGCCTAGTGCACGGATTTGTGCACAGATGGGGTCGGGCCAGCCTGCCCCAATCAGGGTGGGGCCAGCCGGGGGGAGGGGCCACAGGCAGTTGGCTGGCTGGGCCCGCCCCCTGGTCGAACTCCCGGTTGAACTTTCAGTCTAACTCCTGGCTGAGGGGACCATTTGCATTATTAGCCTTTTATTATAGAGGATAATTTCATGCATACATAATGCTTAGATCTAATTTTTAATTGGATGAATTTAGGTGCATGGACTTCTCGGGCTCCAATTCATCTGGCTGCAAAGGCCCACAGTGAACTGGTGGTAAATCTGTGGTCTGGGAGACAGCCATGATTCAAGAACTGATCGTGCCCATAAAGCAGCAGGTTCCGAAGTGTCTGAGGCCAGAACCCGGGGGGGGGGGGGGGCGGGGGGGACCCTCCAGTCAGACTCAACCCACACACAGCCCAGCATGATGGCCCCACAGGTTGGTGTGCACAACAGACCCCTGCCCAGGTGTGCAAGGGGCTCCTGGGAAGTGTCCATCGTGGGGCAGGAAATGAGGCAGCGCCCGGAAGACGGGACACGGCTCTTTTGATGGTGTGGTTTGCTTTTGTGATAAATGAAAGGGCTTTTCCAATGGAGCTGGTGGAATGGAAACGATCACTAAACCAGAAAATGAAAAGGCGTTTGGGAGCTGGGACTCGAGCCTGCCAGCCTCCGGGTGCCTGTGGGAACAGGGAGTGCCCGGCTTCCTCGGGAGCCTGGGACAGATGATTACCTACCAAAGCCAGCCCTCAGGCAGTGCCATCTCACCCCGCACGAGGACGCCCCGGGAGAGGAGGGAGAAAGGCCCCCTGGGTAATCCACCTCATCCCTTCCCTGAGGACAGAAGGCAGAGAGAGCCTGCAATGGGGTCACCTAAAGCTCATGTTCATGGCCGCCATAGCACCGTGAACATGAGGACAAGGACATCCTACTTCCTGGAGACAGTCCAAGAGGGTGGGAAGAACCTGAACTTTGGAGTCAGGCAGAATAGGGGTCACGTGATCTCTCCTCCCCTGTCCAGCTTTCTGATCTTGGGCAATTTAATGAGCCCCTCTGAGCCTCGCTTTCTTGAGAAGATGCATTGTAGCACACCGAGGAAGGCGCTAATGTTAATAGAAATAAATCTCACAGCATCAGAATCATCACCTCAAAGAGGTCTTTCTTGGAACCCCAGCCCTAATTAACTTCCCTCCATCATTCTCCATCACTGCCCGTTTGTTCACTGTCCTCGTCTGCATGTACACTGACCTGTCTGATTCTTTTTTTTTTTTTTTTAATATATTTTATTGATTTTTTACAGAGAGGAAGGGAGAGGAATAGAGTTAGAAACATCGATGAGAGAGAAACATCGATCAGCTGCCTCCTGCACACCCCCTACTGGGGATGTGCCCGCAACCAAGGTACATGCCCCTGACCGGAATCGAACCTGGGACCCTTCAGTCCGCAGGCCGATGCTCTATCCACTGAGCCAAACTAGTTAGGGCCTGTCTGATTCTTGACCTGTGATTCTCCCTGCTCCTCCCCACTAACCTGGAAGCTCTCTGAGGGCAGGGATCCTACCTGTCTTGTTCCTTCTTGCATCCCCAGGACTGGAACAGTGTAAGCACCCTTTAAGTTGGGGGCAAACTGAACGGGGAACACAGTGCCCGGCATATGGTAGATGCTACAGGGATGGTGGTCAGTGTGGCCAGACACCTGGACGGCCTAGCGGCATGGAGCCTGGCCTGGCCTGGAGCAAGTCTTTGTAACTTGCTGTGTGGACACAGGGGCGTCTCTTCCCCCTGTGGCCTCAGTTCCCTCATCTGTCCGATGAGGAAGATGATCGCCTAGGCCCTCTCCCGCCCTCCCTGGCTCTAGTGGCCTCTGATTCTCACGTGGGCTCTGAACTGAACAGGTCCAAGGAAAGGCCAGCTCATCACCGGAGCTCCATGGCCACCTACAAAGAGTACAATTCTGGGGAAGAGGTGGGAGAGACGAGTCCGCCCTCACTCCCCACCCCCACCCCCCACCCCCACCTCCGCTGCCTGGCGGATACACCAAGACTCACCTCTTAGCCTTAGACCTGGTTTGAAAACATAGGAAGGAAGGAGGGACCGAGGATGGAAGGGAGGAAGGAAGGAAGGGGGACTGGTGGGCACGGACATGTGCCAGGCCCCATCCAGGTCCTCTGGCAGGTACTGGCTGATCTGGTCCTCACACAGCCTGGGTGACATCATCATCCTCATTCCCCGGCCAGGAGGATGTGGTAGGAATACCCACGGAAGCAGCGAGAGACAAAGTAGGAAACAGCAGGGCCTTTGACTCGAAGACTCCCACTCTGAAGAAGTTGGTGGAGTTCAGACCCCAGGACTCTCGTCTAAGGCTGTTACTCAGGATACACCCCCAGTGTGATTTATGGCAAGAAGACACTAATTCGGGGGCAGCCTCTACAGGTAACACCGTTTCCCTGGTGGGAGAATAAACGCAGTGAAAGGCGCGAACATTTCCGGCCTCTCCTGACGGTGACATAGGCGCAGCCTGAGCCCCTCTGAGCACCTCCTGTTTTGTCCTCACACAGCGAAGCAGCGCTGACACCCTCCCCACTTTGCAGCTGGGGAGCCTGGCGCTTAGAGAGGCAAAGCAACCGACGTGCCTGAGGTCACGCAGCGAGGCAGTGACGGAGCCAAAATTCAAACCCTGGCCTCTAGTTCCAGGCGGTGGGTCCCACCACCTCTCCACACCCTGGGCCGACTGGTGAGATAAACTTAGTTATATGACGTTACCATTTACTGTATTTGTGTCACATTAATACAATATTTTCCATATACGCATATGCAAAGTATCTATATATATAAAAGGCTACTATGCAAAGTGTCCCTTGGGAGTTCTGCTGAGAGACGGGGTGTGGGGGGGGGGGGGTTCGATCACTCGCTATGACGTGCACTGACCACCAGGGGGCAGTGCGGAACGAAGGAAGGCCCTGGTTGCAAGCCAGGCCTAGGGACCTTACCCTTGCAGGAATTCCATGCACCAGGCCTCTACTGCTATATATATAATGATTTATACCAATACAGTACTTACACGATGTTCACACCCAGATGAAAAGAGGTGAGTGCTCTCCGATTCAGCCAGCACTGACACCAAATGGATGAGGACACTCTCTGGGGTTAGCCACAGGCTCCAGGTCACTGTCCCTGGTGACTGCACAGAGGTGCTAGGCATTGGCCACACGGTAGCCAGGGAGCCTGCATAGACTGTCCATGCAAACCATCCAGACGGCATCGCCAGAGTCTCTGGGGAACGTGAACAGGTTGACTTGCTTTTGGAGCCCAGACACTCCAAGCCCATAAAGTGAAGGTGCCAGGGGTCATGTTGCCTCCCTGCAGAGGGTCATGTAGGAATTCATCTGTAAATGCCCTAAAGGGTGGCAAGCGAAAGGGCTTCACTCCTAAAAGCAAAGAGATCCTCCCTGATCTCCCAGGGACACTCAGTACCCTGGGGACGGGGAGATGTGGCTGATAGCAAGCGGGTCATGGCCTGGAGCTGCCTGGTCAGCATGGCGGCCTCGCCCCTCCAGGGATCAGGCCGCAAAGCATAGGACCTTGGGAGGTCTGAGATGCCTTCTATAGCTGACCTTGAAACCACTTTGCATGCTTGGGTGTTCGGGGCTCTGCACCTCAGATCGGAGACAGCCACCCTGCCTTGTTTCTGGATAATTCTGGGCACGCCCCTTGACCTGTCGGCCCCTCAGCTGCCTCATCGGTGAACAGTCCAGTCATGTGACTCCCCGTGGGAGGCAGCGTGGCAGAGTCCTGAACAGACGTAAAGGACGGTGACTTACTATTTTGGCCCCCAGATCATCACTGGCATTGGGCTGTTCGGATGGCTTTATTGGCTGTGTTCTTACAGAAGGGGCCGTATAAGAAACTCACGCCAACAAAAAGAGGGCCTCTTCCCTCCCTGTGCCCTGACCCAGCCCCGGGCAGGTCACTGCTATGCCTGGAATCATGAGTAATCGCCCACCCTCTGGAGAAGACGCTGTGAGTTCCTTCAGTCGTGGGTGGGTCTTTACTGAATCCCCACTGGGCATCGAATGAGGGCCCTGTGCTGCTGGCGGTACCTAACCCCCCCCACCCCCCCAGTCCTCAAAGAGCAGTGTCCTCTACCACAGGACACACACACAGGAGCCAGAGTTGGCTCGGGGGGTAGGGGAGGGGGGTCTGACTCGCCTTCACCCAGGAGACACGTGCTCAGGGCCGAGGTTTGTCCTGGGACCCAGTGCCGAGCTCCAGAGCTGGGCTGTTAAGCTGGCCGGGATGCAGGACCCAGCAGGAAAGCAGACCTCCCCCAGCCCTGTGCAGAGCAACGTCCCGCCCAGTGTGATGACAGCCAGTCTCAGAATTCCGTCCCCAGACTCCGGGCGTCACCAGGAGATGCCCGTTAGAGAGGAACAGATCACGACTCCACCCACAATGCCGTCCTGGGCCCAAGCTGGTCAGCGGAATCCAGCCTCCGGCCTCCTCTCCTTGAGATTCTAGGGGAGCCCAGGAGCAGGCGACGGGGGGGACCCCACCCCACAGCGAGGGGCCCTTCTGTTTTCCAGGGAGGGCCCTGCTTCTTGGCGAACGCCCCCCCCCCCCGACCAAAGAGAACCATTTGTCTCGGCAAATGGGAGAAGGCCCCTCACACTCTGAGAGAAGTGTCAGCATGCAGGGACAGCGAAGGCCCTGAGACACCCCCAGAGCCACTTTTTATTCTGTTCTCGCCACATCATTAGGAGACAGCTCTGCAGCATCTGTACAATCTATTCACTGGAAGGAAATAGATCAGTGAGAACGCCCGGCCCAGGGAGGCCGTGCTGATGACTGAGCCCACGCACGCGTTCCTGCCCGGAGCCCGGGCCCAGAGGACAAAGGACGCTCGCTCCCACCCCTGGAAGAGGAGCTGCCGAAATGCGGTTTCCCTGCAGGTCTCTCCCTTAGCTCTTGTGCAGTCAGGACAAAATCTCTCCCCGAGAGTGACGTGCCTTACACTTCACACCAGCGCAGCGTTCCCACTTATTTTTAAGTGCACTTGCCTGCGAGGTGACAGCAAAAAGCCCAGGAAGGAACGGCAAGGTGGTGGAGGCAGGGCTTTCCCACAGCCGGCAGCGCCGGCCAACTGCGGCGGCAGGACCCGGGAAAGGTTCCTGGGGGGAACCTGAAGGGCTGGCACCCCGAGGATGCGGGATCCAGGTGCGAAGCTCTCCCCCTCCGGCGCTCCCTTTGCTAGGCTCAGGGCTGCGCGGTGGGAAGGCCCAGAAGAGGAAGGGGCCACATCTGTGAGGGGGCGAATGAGACCCCCGCTCCGCTGTTCATGTGCTTGGTGACCGCCGCCGCCGTGATCAGCAGCCACTGGGCGCCCGGCTCTGGCAGGGAGGGTGGGATGGAATGAACACAGCAGCACAGCCAAGAGCCGTTACCACCTGGAGCTCCTGCCCGGGGCCGTCGCTCTACCCAGTGCTTTCTGAGCGCTGTCTCATCGAATGGCCACACCAACCCCTCCGGGGAAGTACTAATAGGATTCTGCTTTACAGGCGAGGAAACTGAGGCAGGGAAGCTTCAGCAACTAGCCCCAGGTTTTATAGCGAAGAAGAGGCAGAGCTGGGGTCTGTCCCAGATCCTCTGGACTCCCGCGAGAGAGGGACCCGCGGCCCGTGTGTACTTTCTGAGCTTGCCGAGCGAGCAGGCCCCGCCGGGAAGGAGCGTTCACATCCGCGCAGGGAGGGGCCTGGGCGAGATCTAGTCCATCCTCAGTGACCACAGGGAGCTGGCCCGGGCCAGCCCTGCACAGCACGGAGCCCAGCCACACGGTGGGGCCTTGAAGTCCGGGCTCGGGGGCTCAGCTTTCTCTAGAAGCCACTGGAGGGGGAGAGGAGATGAGGAGAGGATGACCTACTCCGAGTCGAGTTGCAGGAAGACTACCAGCTGCAGATGAATATTTATAACCGAAGAATACGAGGCAAAACACAGTCCCTAGGGCAGTGGTCGGCAAACTCATTAGTCAACAGAGCCAAATATCAACAGTACAACGATTGGAATTTCTTTAGAGAGCCAGATTTTTTAAACTTAAACTTCTTCTAACGCCACTTCTTCAAAATAGACTCGCCCAGACCGTGGTATTTTGTGGAAGAGCCACACTCAAGGGGCCAAAGAGCCGCATGTGGCTCGCGAGCCGCCGTTTGCCGTCCACGGTCCTAGAATATTACAGGGAAAAGACAGGGTCCATTTACTGAAACCCTCCAGCCGGACTCAACCCCAGGAAACCGGAATTTGCCCGCTGCCCTCCCTGCGGACAGGCGTGCACCAGCTCAGGTGATGAGGAGTTCAGAGGTCCTTGTCTCCCCGGCAGGTTCCCTGTGGCTGCCACCCCGATGCTCCTCCCCGGCCTCAACCTCGAGACTTTTCACACAGCCACGCCGCCCTGTCGGGAGGGACGGCCTGCCTGTGTCGTGCGGACCCTTGTGTACATGACGAGTCACCGCCCTGTCCTCTCTCAGGCCCACCAAGGCCGCAGAGTGCCTCTTGCTGGGGACAGAGCTCTCCGGGCGCGGGGCTCCGGTCCGGCTGTGTGCGGGGCTCCGGTCTGAGGCCGGGCCTGTGAAATGGCTCAGACGTTCCCTGGGACCCGACCCGCCGTGAGCCCGAGGGCCCTCCTTCCCTGCGCAGACCCCTAGAGACGCCGGTGGTTCGGGGACCAGAAGGGACATTTGCGATCACCAGCAAGGCGCACGGATGGGTTACGGGGCACCCAGCAGGCCCCAGGCAGCGGCAATCACGTCAGGGCTGCAGAAAGGCCGGTCTGAACGACGCTTCTGACAGCAAAACCCGCTGGGCAGCAGGTCACAATTGACGCCCGTCGCGTCGGAAGCCAGGGCATGTGACTGGCTCGCAGTGTGAGCCTTACCAACACTCCTCTGCACCTGCCGGCCTGACACAGGTGGATTGCTTCAAAACAGGAAAACGCACAGCCCGCCAGGCTCCCCACAGGCCTCCGGGGCGGGCGGGCGGGAGTGAGCTTTTGTCTTTTGAACGCGTATTTTACAGTTCGAACCCCAGGCGTGTCGAGTCCTGCTTTTCAGTATGTTCAACCAAGTGGGGCCCGGGCAATATGCCAGGGGGTAACGAGGCCCCGTGGCGCTGCACAGCTGTCCCCACAGCTGGTAGAGATGCCGCAGCTACCGGCAACGTGGGCCAGCGTGGAGCAGGGAGCGGGTAAGCCAAGGGAGGGGGCGCAGGGAGACACCAGCAGCCACTTGGCTAAGGGGATGGGGGGACACACCCTGCCAGGGCTCACACCAGGGCGATGAATACAATTCATTTCTGCAGACAGACACGCAGACGGGCATGACAGACACAGGAAGGGAACATGCCCCGGTCCCAAAGGGGGCGCTCCTCTGTGCACCTTCGATGCTGCTCTGCACGCAGCCGGGACTCGAGGGAACGGCCAGGAAGAAATGAGCGAGACAGGCCGTGGGGCAGGCCCAAGTGGGGGGGGGGGAGGGTGAAAGGGGTGTGTCCTGGGCTCTGTCCAAGGAGAGACTGTGCCCATCATGGCGGGGCAGGAGCATGGCTGGGCTGTGAATTAGCTCAGAGCAGTGACTCCCACCCTGTACCGGACTTCAGAACCAATCACCTGGGGAGCTTGGAAAACCCCTGGACCCAGTGCCGCCCCAGAGCGATTGCACCCCAGGCTCCGGGCTGGGGCTCGGACACCGGCATCCCTGGTGATTCCAGGGCACAGCCCCGGGCGAGAGCCACTGGCTCAGTCTCCGCACCGTCCTTCACCGGAGAAGCCTGTCCTGTCAGTGCCGACTAAGATGGTGCGCGGGGATCCAGCCTGCGTGAGCTCCTCCCACCTCCCCTCCCCCCACGGTGGTCGGCTGTTTCAGACCAGGGAGCTGCAGTTCGAATGCCAGCCTTGCCAGCTGCCCGCTGCCAGCCGGCCTAATAGTCAGGCCTCGCTTTCCCCATCTGCACACAGGGAGCCTGGCAGGCAGCATAATGGCCCCTCAAAACGTCCACATCTTAATGGCCAGAACCTGTGAAGAGGTGATGTCATGTGACCACGAGGAATGGAGGATGCAGATGGAACTGCAGTGTCGACTCAGCCAGCTTTCCCAGGGAACTGATCCTGGGTTACCGGGAGGCACAGAGCAATCACGTGGGTTCCTCCATGTGGAAGAGGAGGCAAGAGGAGTCCGTGTGAGAGGGAAGCGAAGTGAGAAAGGCTTGGCTGGCTGGCTGCTGCCGGCTTTGCAGCTGGAAGGGCAGACAGCTTCTAAAAGTGAGAAGGCAAGGATCTCGATTCTCCCCTAGAGCCTCCCGGAAGGAATGATTTTGGTTTTAGTAAGACTCATTTTAGCCCGGCTGGTGTGGCTCAGGGGTTGAGCGTCGACCTATGAGCCAGGCGGTCACGGTTCGATTCCCAGTCAGGGCACATGCCCAGGTTGTGGGCTCGATCCCCAGGTTGGGGGGGGGGGGGGTTTGCAGGAGGCAGCCAATCAATGGTTCTCTCTCATCATGGATGTTTCTATCTCTCTCTTCCTCTCCCTTCCTCTCTGAAATCAATCAAAACATATTTTTTTAAATAAACACACTAATTTTGGACTTCTGGCCTCCAGAACTGAAAGGTAATAAATTTGTGTTGTTTGAAGCCACTAAGTTGGTGGTAAATGGTTACAGCAGCAACAGGAAATGAATACAGGACGGGTGGGAATAAATCGGGGAGAGCGTGAAGATTGCATGAGATGAATTTTGTGAGCCACGTAGCACAGTTCCCAGTGCTTTGCTGCTGTGATTATTGTCAGCATCACCCTCCTGTCAGGGAAAGCTGCCAGCTGTGGTCCGCGCACCTGCCCACTCTCTGCCCACCATCCCAGGTCCACTCCCCGGCTCCTGAGGCGGCGGAGTGGCCCCAGGCCCCGTGCGCCTGCAATGAGCCTGGTTCCGTGACCTGCGCCCGAGCTGGTAGGAGCCAGCCAGTCCTTCCTGAGCAGGGCAGAGGCTCCCCAGAGCCCTGCAATGCCCACTAACACGGCACGCACCGCGTTTCTGCTTCCTGACTCTGTTCACGAGAAACAACAGGAAATGGGGTGGTGGGCAGGGGGCGGGGGGCGGGGTGGGAAGGGAGGCCCCCAGGGAGTATTCCTGACCACCAGCTAAGAAAGGACCGTGGGAATGGCCAGCAAGGGCCTCAGAAACGTCCTCTAACGGGGCTACGGGTGTCCGACAGCTGC
Source organism: Cnephaeus nilssonii (assembly GCF_951640355.1). NCBI lineage: Eukaryota > Metazoa > Chordata > Mammalia > Chiroptera > Vespertilionidae > Cnephaeus > Cnephaeus nilssonii. The sequence continues at coordinate 15,190,640 of NC_137092.1, forward strand.
CCCAGCAGGTAAGAGCTGGAGCACCGAGCCATGAGCACAGGGCTTGGGGTGGCAATGTGATCAGCTTGGCAAGGAAGGTCCTAACTTAAATATTACCAAGCCCCTGTGGTGCCAGGCTCTCGTGGGCCCCTTCACCAGCTCCCGCAGCTGATGCTCTCAGCGCTCCTGTGTGGCCACTGGGATCCCATTACACAGGGAGACAGATGGCTCAGGGACGTTCCGTGGTTTGCCTGAGTCACCTGTTAGCAGCAGAACTGGATTCAAACGCTTGACTCTGCATCTCAAATGCTCCCCTCTGGCCCAGCTGGTGTGGCTCAGCGGTTGAGCGTCGACCTAGGAACCAGGAGGTCCCAGTTGGATCCCAGGCAGGGCACATGCCCAGTTTGTGGGCTCGATCCCCAGTGGGGGGCGTGTAGAAGGCAGCCGATCAGTAATTCTCTCGCATCGTTGATGTGTCTATCTCTCTCTCCCTCTCCCTTCCTCTCTGAAATCAATAAAAATATTTTTTAAAAAATAATAATAAAGTGCTCCACTCTGTACCATATTTCACTTCCTTCTCAGAAACTCCCAATTAATATTTCAGTTCCCACTGACTTAATCCTAAGAACATGAGAACACGGCTAGCACAGCCTATTCATCTGGATTTCCACCTTGAAATGTGCCAGCCATAAAAATGTAGAAGCTTCAAGAACGACAAACAGCTAGAAAGGGACTTGAAGGAAATTGGATGCCAGATGAATAAATCTTGTGTCCGCCCAGGGCTGCGGAGACGGCACTTCTGCATCATGGTCGTAAACCTCGGGTTTCCTGCGGCCCTGAAGTGGACAGGCAGGGGCGGGAAGACATGTCCACTCCCCACCACGGGTGTCCGAGGACTCCCACCAAATTAGAATATTGCACCAGCCCTGGGGGCTAAATTTATCCCGCAGACTCAGCCAGATCAGAATGTTCTCGGCTACAAGAGGTCCTGTCCCTCATTGTCCTCCTCTTTCTCTGTTTCCAGAGCCAGGCAGCATCGGCGATAAAACCCAATTCGGCTTGAAAGCCGCACGCGCGGAGCCAGCCCACAGCAACAGACACCACGGGTCCCGATATGAAAGAGGGGAAAGACTGAACCGGAAAGGAGAGGCAGGTGGAAACAAGCGGGGTCAGAGGATGCTGAAAAGAGGGCTGAAAGGAAGCCCAGAGGAGCGAGAACTGTCTCGGGGCAGCTGCCGGGAAGCTGTCCTGCTGGAGCCAGCAGCAGCAGGAGCCACCGGCGGATGCTTCCTGGGCGACGTCAGCTGCTTCTGTACACGCCGCGGGCAGCTCATCTACCTCCCCTGCGCTTGCACCTGTCAAGCCCACTCCACGCTGAGAAGCCCCCTCCTGCCTTGGGTGACATCACTGCTCCCTCAGGCAGCAGCCACGCCTTGGGGACAGGAGCCCATCCTGCCAGCCCCCGCCCCAAACCTGCAGGTGGCATGCTGCAGGCCCAGGAAGAACCACACGCCCTACTTGAGGGGGGCTCGGCCTCCCTGACCACTTGGGAACGGAATATTTTTAGGTGGGGGCTGGGTTTGGGAACAAAAAGAAAAGATCAAAAGTGTAAAATCGTGAGGTTCTCGTGAAGTCTCAGGGCAGATCCCTGCTAAACATCTAAAAGGATCCGATGGGGCAAGACAAGCTCGGCTCCTTGCAGGCCCCGGTCCCGGTGGCTCCTGTTCCGTCCATGAACTTAGTCCCAGAGCTCAGCTGCTGGGGCCAGGAGGGAGCTTTCTCATTCCTCTCACTCTCTGCTGTCGTGGTTAATCCTCACCTGAGGTTCTTTTCCCCATCGGTGTTTTCAGAGAGAGCAGAAGGAGGGGCAGAGACAGAGAGAGACCTTGATGGGTTGCCGCCCCCATGGGCCCCGACCAGGGATCAAGCCTGCCACCGAGGTACGTGCCCTTGACCGGAATCAAACCCAGGACCCTTCATTCCTCAGGCTGACGCTCTAGCCACCGAGCCAAACCGGCTCGGGCTCTGTCCTCTCACTCTGGAACAAGGGTGCACCAGGTGGCTGTCATTCCTACCGCCAAAGACCCCCTGAGGAGGGAGGTTTTCTCAACAGTTCCTCCAGCCCAACCAACCCTGGGCTTTAAAGTCAACCCGGCGCCCAAATTGGGGAGGGGGTGGGCCTCCGCCATCATCTCCGCCAGTCTCCCCACCCAGCCCAGCCTTGGTCTTACTGTTGACTAATGATGTCTCCTCAATCCTACGTCAAACGCTTTACCAACACGACTTGGGGTTCAGCCCCCGGACGTCCCTGTCCCCCATCAGATTGCCAACCCTGAGCCCCTCCTGACCGTGATGCAGCTACTGCTAGAGACATGGACCCCTGATCCCTTCTGCTCCAACGGGCCAGGACCGGACTCCAGCCTCCCTTTTCCTTCTCGCTTCTCACCACCGAGGGGAGCTCCTCCCTGTGCCCACCGCACCCCTGCTCCACAGCTCAGCTCAGCCCTTGGCAGCCACGGCGGGAGCCTGAGTGCTTATCTCCCCGTTAGATCACAAGCCCGTTTGGGGCAGGGACCTTGCCAAGCCCGAGGTGCCTGGCTCCGAGCAGCCTTCAATAGCTCTGTGTCCAATGAATGAATCACCTTTTGTCCGGTCCTCAGGGGAGGTGGACAACAGTGGTTATTTCTAACAGCAGCAGGAAGACAAATATCGCCCTGCCCACCTCACCCCCACCCCCACCCCCATTACACACACACACACACACACACACACACACACACACACACACACACACAATGGTGGTCATTGCTCTTTGCTCTCAAATCAATAAGGTTTCCAGCACATTCTAGCAAGAGGCACCAGAGAGAGCCCGGAGGAGCCTTGGGGAGCACTCAGCTCCCGGCCCAGGTTGCACAAATGAGGGAAGTGAGGTGAGCGAGGGGCAGGGCCTGGGGTCACTAACACAGAAGACGCGTCAGGGGCCTGCCTCGTGGCACTGAGCTCAGAGGTCCGGTTGCTCTGCACCTGGCGGACAGCTCCATGGTGACTGACCTCTGGCTTGTGGGCGTGGTCCGTGGCGCCACAGGTCAGCAGACACAGCCACCGCCAGCAGCGGCTGAGAGTGGCTCTGGGAACGCTGAAGCCACGCGGCCACGCGGCCACGCAGCAACACTCTCCTAAGACACCGCCTGTCGGAGCAATGCTGCGACAACCCAGCTCTGCCAGGTGGGCAAGCGCCCACTTCACCCTTCCTTTCCACAGACAGGGTGCAACGCAAAGATGGGGTCACTCTGCTCTGAACTGCACCAGAGCACGGGAGGGAGGGAGGGAGGGAGCGTGTAACCACAGCCCCAGGGGAGGCCACAACGTGTTTAGAATGAGAAAGACTTGCAAATCCTTGAATTTCCTTCCTCCATCCCTCCTGTCTCCCATCCAGCAAAAGGAAGTTGACTTCCCAGATTCCCTTTCTGGTTCCGCATCTGGAGCGAGGCTTTGGATGGAGCTGTCGTCGTCAGACCCACCCAGTGTGGGAGGACAGGAAGCCGGAGGCCCAGACACGTGTTGCTGACTGAGAGGCTAAAAAACCCGACAGACGGAACGAAGGGCTGAGGTGGGTGCGGGGAAACCAGCAGAGACGAAGGGAAGGGGCAGCTCTTACAAGCAAGGGTGGGAGGTGGGCGGGGCCCGTGGCTCAGCAGCTCCGGGGAGAACGCTGCGGGTTTAGTAAACATCTGATCCGTGTCAACTGACAGGCTGCTGTGCCCGCCGGGGCACCTGCTGGCTCTGGCTGCAGGGAGGGAATGAAACAGCAGGGAGGTGGCCCTCCGTCCGGACCGCCTCACCTCCCTGGTAGAGCAGTGGGGCCAGGGCGGAGACAGGGCTCCTAACGATGCCAGCGAACTTGGGGTGTTTCATCTGGGGAGACTTGAGTGTGAGGTTGCTGGCCCCTCACCACAGGGACAGTCAGAAAAAGGAGGAAATGAGGGTGGGGAGACACAGGGGGCTGCCAAGGCCTGGCCGGCCCAGGCCACCTGCAGCCCAAAGCTCAGTGTGTGAGGGGAGCGGGTCAGACAGACAGCCTTGGTGGCAGGTGGAGTCAGGTGTGGTCCTGAGGGCCAGGTTACTGGCAGGGACGTGTGGCTCCAGGTGAGCAGTGAGTGAGTGGGCCCCACCGAGAGCAGGGGGAGAAAGAGCAAGACGGCGTGGGGCCGGCCAGGTAGCCAGGGCTCATAGGAGACCAGACCAGCACGGATCAGGGGCGAAGGCAGGGGAACCAGAACAGTGTCAGTGCTGATGGCTTGGACTGCTACCCTGAGCCGTCACCCCCAGCTCCCTGCAGTGCTGGGTCCCCTGCTTGGGGCAGGCCTGGGGCCTAACAGGGACAGCAGGGAACCCAGGGTAAGAAGGGGCTTTCTAATGAGCAGAGGCTGGGGTCCCGTCGGGGGGTGTGGCTGCGAGGAAGGCACAGGTGCTGGGGTTGGACGGACAGGCTCCCGGTGGCTCTTCAGCCCTCGCTCCGTCTGCTCACCCTTCCCGCCCTGCTTTGGAGGGAGTCCCCAGGGCTCAGCCCAACTTCCAGGGGTGCTCAAAGAACGCAGGAATGGGGTAGGAGAGACGATTTGGGGATGGAACTCTCTCCCCGAAGCCGCGAAGCCTCGTGGGCTTGGAAACCGTGGGACCGGCCTGAGTCCAGCTCTGCCTCTCGCCGGCCACGTGACCTCGGCCACGTCACGGACTCCACCTCACGGGACGGCTGTGAGGACTCGGGAGGCCATAAAGTAAAGACATCGACAAATGGCTCATAAAGCCGTTCTCCAAATCCACAGTTGGAATCCGAACCCAGGCCTGATGGGAGAGTACCAGGAGGGGGTACGGGTGAGTTCCGGGGCTGAGCAGCGGGTCCGCTGACAGGAGATTAGTATGAAGAAAGCCCACCATGGGCCTCCGTGGGGCCCCCACACCCGGGAGCCATCCCAGGACAGGTCACCTAAGAAATGACCAAGTCCATTCTGGGACGGACGGTGGTGCTGTCTCCACCGCAGACAGGGTCTACTTGCTCCCACTGAATCGTATACTTAAGAAATGGTTAACACGGTAAATGTCATCTTACGTCTATTTTACCGCAATTTAAAAACAAAACAAAACAAAACCGTTTAATGACAAAGTCACAACTTGGCCCCAAGTCTACTGATCACAACCCCAGCGCCCATCCCGCCACCAGACAGGTCTGTGTTAGGGACGTGCTCATGGGAATGGCACTCTGAATTGTAGTGAGTTCTTTACTTCAAAGATAAACCGAGCACCATTCGCATCTTTTCCAATGATTGGGCCTGAGAGATGTTGAGCAGTGGTGATTTTGCTACCTTCTCTCTTACACACAGGAAAATGGCTTTTTACCGGATTCCTGTCGAACAGACTAGAACTATCAAAACGTTCTTGGTGGCACAGTGCAATAATAATGGTGAAGAATCCTCCACTAACCATCTTAGCGGTGCCTTCCGACTTCCCAGAACCGCAGGGAGCCACTTATCGGGAGCCCAGATTTGGAATCACTGAGCTCCGACGACGTGTGTACAAGCCCCTTCGTTGGCTCAGCAGGGGTGGCCGTGAAGATGGCTAAGAGGGGCCCTCCCTGGGCTTATCAGGGAGCTGGTGTTTCTTCACCAGGCGCCCCGGACCCCCCGTGGGGCGTTCAAAGCACACCTCCCCCGCCGTGGGCTCGCTAGCCCGTGGCCGACATGCACAGGCGATCTGCTGCCCATCGGATCTGCTGGCCTGGGGACAAGAGCACCGCTTACAGAGTAACCACGACAATGCAGAATAGGATGAACTGACAGGAAAAGGCACGCCGGCTACACCGGCCCTCAGGGAGACGGAATATTCTGCTAAGGTGACGCTTGTTCCCCCGCGACTTTGGGAGTCTGTATTCAGGGAAGGAGGCTGGAGCTCAGCACTGAAGAAGGGCATTCGGTCATGGACTTTAATTATCCTAAAAGCTTTAAGATGCCGGACCAGCTTATATTGACAAGAGTCTTTAAAGAGGAGTCACCTCTTTAAACTTTACAGAACTCTCTTTTTGATTACTTACTGTTTCAAGTTCAAGGTTAAATCAAGAGGACAGCCCACTCCCTTACTGGGCAGAGAGGCCAGGCAGTTAGGAGAAGGGACAAGGTTGCTTGGACAGCCCCCGCCCCCAAGGGCTTCCTGAATACAAACTGCATTGGTCATGGTTAGCACAGAATATTCACAGCGACTCTCCCTCCATTTTTCCCTCCTTATCACTGAGCGTCCTTCAGACGAGGGGTCCTGGACACAATCAGAGGCCCCTGAGAGAATCTGGTCCAAACTGCCCACTTTACAGATGACAAAACTGAGGTGGAGAGAGAAGTTCGTCCAAGCTCACACGGTGACTGGTATCCCGGACGGACCGGCCACAGGCCCCGCGTACCAGGGGAGGTGGCAGAGGCTTTGGGGCGGGCAGGACAGGCAGTAGGTGGGACCGGCAACAGGCTGGTCCTCAGAGCCTGTTCATTCACTGGGCTGCCTGTGCCGGGAGGGGGATTTCTCGAGTCTCCGAATTAGAGCAGAAGCTTCTTGAGAGGTGTGCCACCCCCTCACTTCACGGGGCCCAGGGCGAGGGCAGTGTGTGGTTTCCAAGGCAACATTGGGGGGGGGAGGATGGATTCCACCGCCCAGGGCCACTCTGAGCCTCTGGGGAGGAGAGTGGGAAGTGAGGAGACACCTCCTTCCCATTCACCAACACTGACTCCTCCCAGGGCCGGAGGACGCCTCTCACACCCTGGACTCCTGGGGCCAAGGAAGCTTCCAGGGGACTTGGCCACGCACCCCTTCGCCTGGAAGCCAGTAAAGCCCCAGCAGGCTGACCCCCGAGGGCCAGGCCTGTCCCTCCCGAGTCTGACACGCGGGGCGGCGGTGTCCACTCCTGTTAACAGACGCTGCACCGGCCTGTGGAGGAGCATGGCACAGGATGCCCTTTCCAAGCGACAGAACAGAAAGCCTCTGCGGGCCGCGGAGAAGCCCGGCGTCGCCACCGCCTGCACGCAGGCCCACCGAGGCCCGGTGACGGCACAGGAGCCGTCACACCTACAAGGAAGGGCACGGGGCGGGGGGGGGGGGGGGGGCAGGAAGCCCTCTTTGAGGCAGAAAGAGTTAAACCCACATGTTTAAATATTTAGCAAATAAGACCAAAATGTCACCCAGAGACTGGCAGGCTGGCGTGGTAACCACGGCCAGCCACGGCCAGCCACGGCCAACAGCAGATCCACGAGTGAAGAGGTGCTGGGCTGAGGCTGGCCGACGAGAGGGGACGAGACGGTGGCGGGGAGGGCCACGCGGGCACGGCCAGCTCGCAGGGACAGCCCACCGAGACCCGAGAGCCCTTATGGGGCAAGAGCACAGGCCAGAAGCCAGGGCCTCCAGACCGGTCGGCCACAGCTCCGTTGTCTCCCCGGCGACGAGGGGCGGGTAAACGCGCCCGCCTGTCCCAGGTTTGTCATCCATTCATTTGTTCCCACCTACCGAGTTCCTGCTGTGTGCGAGGCGTTCTCTCCCGCGGTCCCCACCACGGACACAGCCAGGGGCAGCGAGGCAGTCCCACACGGACATGCAGGGGCAGGGGCGGCGCTTTGCTCAGGGAGTGGGGCATCCGGAAACAGCTCCCCAAGGAGGAAATATCTCTGCCGAAACCTGAAGGTCTGGGAGGCGACATCCGGCAGCCCAAAGGTCTGATAACAGACGTGAAAACCCTCCGGAACATACGAAGCACCGGACAAGGTGAGGAGGCGGCCTCGCCACTGAGCAGTGGCGGGCGTGCCTCCTCTCGGAAAACCTGCGAAGGGTCATCTGACAAGGACTCCGGGGTCCGGGCTCCAGGCGGGGGCTGCAGCCAAGGCTGAGCGGCCCCTCACCCCCTCTCCTGCCTCCTTTCTTTCCAGCCTCACCAGCTGCAGGCGGGCTGGTGGGAGGGTGAGAGGTGCCCTCCGCCGACGCACAGTGGTCCCCCGGGCACTGCCCCCTGGAGCACACTCCCCGTTTCCAGCCTCCTGCGTCTGCGGAGATCTGTCCGGGGAGGGTCCGTTAGAGGGGACGGAGCAGGAGATGGACGGGAGCATGGCAGCGGCGGCCGCCATCTGGAATTTTCCCGTCCATCTCTACACCCCTAGGTGCCTGGAGCTCCCTCCTCACCTCCGGGCAGCGTGCCTGGGTGGAGGGGCTGGTGTCCTCAGACCAAGCAGGCTGGCAGGGCCGTCTGCCTGGAGGTCTCCAGATCTCAGGGGCCCCCATCTGTTCCGCTCACAAAGAAGGCCTTGGCCATTGGCCCATCTCTGACCCAGTGAAGGTGATTCAAACTCACCAGCCAACCAGCCAGAGACAAGCTTAGGACATGGCTACCGGCGGCCGACCAGGGTGGAGACCCCAGCCTCCGAGGTTTGGGCGGCGGCCATCTCCCTTGAGGACAAACACACCTCCCTTCTGTTCTCTCTCCACTCCTCGGTCTCCCAAACACAGACAACCCCCCATCGTGGCACTGATCAGCCTGGGAATCGAGGTCTTTCAAAGGCAGGGGTAGGGTGTGAACGACTTCTGAAGTCCCGGCCCCCCCTGCTCAGGACCTGGTCCCAGAGGTGCCCCCAAAGCCTGCCACAACTCCCGCCTCAGGGCTGTTGCTGATCTCAAGACTTCTGCCGGGAGACCCCTCCCGCCCTGCCTGCCAGGCAGACACGGCCTCCTCTAAGCGAAGGTGTTTTGTGAATATTATCTCCTCTGATCTGCACAACAACCCTTTGTGATGGGTACTATTCTTAGTCCCATTTTGCAGGAAGGAAATAGACGGAGAGGGATTCAGAAACTTGCTAAAGGTCACGCCATAACACACTACAATGTGTCAACGAGCGGGATTTGAACCCAAGCCAGACCCCTCTGAAGTCCATGCTCTCCGCCACCTGCTATTCTGCCCTCCGGGGCGGCACCAGGGGCCTCGTCAGAGCCAGAGAGACACCGAAGGTTGACAACCCGCTGGAGAAGCAAAGTGCTGTTGGGGTTTCTAGCGCCGAGCACCGGGCTCCTGCCCCCGCTCCCCGCGGAGGAGACCCTCACAAGCAGACATTGAGTGAGTGAGCCAGAAGGGTGCTCAGAGGAGGGGGAGGGAGGGTACTGGGGAGCAAAAAGGGTTCCGTGTTTTACACGTTGAGCCAGGGATGTGCCGATGGCATCGAAAACGTGAGCCTGCCGCCTGGGAGGCTGCCCCGGCCCATCTGGGAGCTGGTGGTCGCCAAACCACAGGGATACATGGGCTCTCCAAGAGAGAGTAAGGTTTTCAACGTTTTGGTAAATTTTTAAAAAATGCCTTGTTGCCTGACTGGCGTGGCTCAGTGGCTGAGCATCAACCTGTGAACCAGGAGGTCACGGTTCAATTCCCGATCAGGGCACATGCCCGGGTTGCGGGCTTGATCCCGTGTGGGGCGCGCAGGAGACAGCCAATCAATGATTCTCTCTCGTCACTGATGTTTCTGTCTCTCTCTCCCTCTCCCTTCCTCTCTGAAATCAATTTAAAAAATTAAAAATGCATTGTTTTTTGTGTGTTTTCATTTCTTTCCAGGACACACTGGCAGGAGAATAACAGATGCCTGAGCCTTTGAAATCTCCATGCTGCGTGCTCCATGCCCCACCCCAGCGAGACAAGAGGAGACTGAGCAGAGCCCGGCGGTCATCTTTGCCGCCCCTTTCCCTGTTCCAGAGCCGGCTGGACGCTCCAGGGAACCCGTTTCCTCTGAGTGGGAGGGCAGATCTTCTAAAACCTCGTGCTACCCACCGAGGGACAGCCTCCCGCCAGAGACAGTGACTCCCTGTCGTGGGCAGGCCCGCAGAGGCAGAAGGGTCCATGATGCATGGGGAGGGGCGTCCCCCGTCCCCTCTGAGAGCCTGCCACGCCGCGGCTCTCCGACTTAAAGCCAGAGTTTGGTTGGGAGTCACCCAGTACTGTTTCCGAATTTTTCTTCCTCAAAAAAACACGAGTTGTCCAAGCTAACAAAGAGGAATACTGTTCTAGACGGTACCCCAGCATCTGTGTGCAGGGCCAGGGCCTGGGGCTGGAGGGGAGCATCTGGGGCAGAGTCGGGGGAGGTGGAGAGACGGTCATCCGGTCCCTGCTAAAATGTAGCCAAGTGACCAGCAACTGGTAAGGATGAGCGAAGTGCCGAGCAGATCTTAGCACCCCGCCGCCGGCACCTGGCAGTGAGCACACCCCGCCTGCCCCGCCTCACACCAGGGGAGCAGCAGCGGGCCGTTCCCCACGGAAGGGGCCTTCCAGGGGCTCCGCTCTGGATAAGAGCCGGCAGTCAGTCCGCCCTCTCTCCGGAAGCCGGTCCCCCGCTGGCCACGCACCACACCCCAATCAGAGAATTGCAGAATTGGGGGGCTTAGGAGCCCCAATGAACAGACAAGGAAACTGAGGCCCAGGACCACAGCGCTAAATAATGGTCTACATTGCTTTTAAAACCAGGTACCTTGAACCCAGGACCCTTTCATTCGACACATGCGCTGCACACACCAGCTCTTTGTCAGACACCGTGAGTTCCGAGAAATGAAAAGATGGATGGCATCCTAGTCCCTGAGGCGGGGGAGAAAAGGACGGGGCGAAAACTTACAGGACAGCCGGGTGAGGTGCATACAGTGGGTGTGGGCGAAGGAGCAAGCCCTCCCTGCCCCCACCGCAGCCCCCAGGACAACCTGGGCCCAAACCTCTCCCATTCCCCTCCAGAGAGAACGTGACTGGAAGGTCAGAGGCCCAGAGGGAGCCACAGACCGGAGACTTCCCACGAGACCGTGGGGCACGTCGGATGCGGGGCTGGGCGACGGAGCTGAGTGCAGGCAGGCTGGGGCCAGCGTGGAGAGCAAGCCCAGCCCCCTGCCAGCACCAGGCAGACATGACGGTGACCATCTGCTGGGCCCGGCTTGCACATGAGCAGGCCCAGCTGGGAGCAGTGGGGCAGGGAAGGGACTGAAGTTTTCACTTTGCGAGAGCCCTCTCCGTACTCTCGGCTGTGACCAAGGCTCTTCGGAGATCAGCTAAGTGGGCGATAGGGCTCCCCCACTTCAGAGGGGTCACTGAGGCCCAGAGCAGTTGTTATGGACTCCGGTCATTCAGGCTGAAGCGTCTGAGCCAGGAGCCCCAGCCCCCGATCTCACTTTGCTTCTCCCAGCTGTGAGTGCCAGGCCAAGGGGAGCGCCTGAAATCGCATCTCCTACTGCCCAACGTTAGGACGAAGCAAAGACTGGCCGTGAGCGGAGGGCGGGACAAAGGGTGCCCAGCGAGGTGCTGGCCTGTCACCACGTGGCCCTGCCACAGGCCACGGCAGAGGTCACCGCTGCCGCTGGGCCAGATCGGGGCTGAGAGCTAAGCTGCAGTCCCTGCGCTGGGAACTAGGACCCCGAGAGAGTCAGGGGCGGGACACCCGGCTCTTCCCATCCCAAAGCCTGGAGTGGAGAGGAAGCAGTCAGGTTCAGGGACCAGAGGGTGGGGCTGTGGCTGGGAGCCGCTCTCCCTCCCCCGCCCTCAAGCTGCAGGCTGAGCTGGGCCTTTGCGATTCTGCCATTTTCTTTGGCCTGTGTGACACCTTCCGCACAGGTCAGGGTGGCCTATGGTCAGACAGACACCCTGCAGATGAGGGTGTGGGGGCTGAGAGGGGCTGAGGGGCTCCCAGCTCCGTGGCTGGTGTGGGGAAGCCCAGCCGGACTCCCGGTCCTCCTTGGTTCCTGCCTCTGTCCCTCCTGCCTACACTCCCGGCTCCTTCCTGGGGCCGACTGGACAACGGTCTGGGTGAAAGGCCACACGCTCGGTCCTCTTCCGGCTCCAGGAGGGAAGCTGCTTGGTGGCATCTGGGACCGTCAGCCTGCAGAGCACAGCATCTCTCTGAGCACCTGTGACCCCCAGAGACTAAACAGTCCCATCCTCTGGATCAGAGTCATCTGGTCAGCGACAGCCTGGAGCCCTGCCCAGGGGGGCTGGCGCCGGGGCCTCTGTGCCCAGGCCAGCCACAGCAGCCCCGACGTCCAGCAGGAAAGCAGCCCCCTTCCCTGGGGGGAGGCGCTCACACCCACATCTGCCTGTGCAGCCCATCGGCCCGACCACGGTGAGCAAAAGGTCACTCGGGTTGCCAAGCATTCTCACACACGCTTCTCACGCCATCCGCACTGCAACCTGTAAAAGGCAGAACCGAGCCCTCGTGTTCCAGGCGAAGAAAGATTCACATGTTCCAACCCAGAAAGGTCACGGGGCTGGCCACACACACCGTGAGAAGAGGTCATGGCGGAGCCCTGACCCCAGATGTTCTGACTCCGAGTTCTGGTCTTTGTCGATCTCTTGCTGCTGCCCAGGGGTGGATCTATCTGAGCTCCTCCAGCCGAAGGACCGGGGTTATACCCAGATCCACATGTGGGACAAAGAACACCTGGATGCCCAGGTCCCGCAGAGCAGGCCACCCTGAAGGGCCGTGAGGGGGGAGACCCATAGTCACAGAAGATGCCACAGATCTGCTCACTCCTGCCTGCCCTCTCCAGCCCAGGGCGAGCAATGTTCCCACCTGGAAGTGCACCCCAGGGGCCCGGCCAATATTTCTCTGGGTGCCAAGTCACTCCTGGGCACCCCCTGGACAGGGTCAAGTCTACAGCACATGGAAATGCAGGTTCCTGGTGGTATCCGGTGCAGTGTGCGTGTGTGTGCGTGTGTGTATGTGTGTGTATGCGCACGTGTGTGTGTGCATATGTGTGTGTGTGTGTGTGTGTGTAGGAGGACACGAGACAGGTCTGTCTCACTGGGGGGATTCTGTGACTCAAGTTCAGAAAGGATCCAGCGAGAGTGAGAAGTCAAAGCAACGCCTAGGGTTCTCAGATGAAGAGAGGCTTACATGTTCCAACAGTGCCGTGGCACTAAATGCGTATTCCAAGCAGACGGCCCCCTAAATCACAGAGCCACGTTTGCCTCTGGGATCCCCCAGTGAAGATGACGTCGCCATGTTCTAAAGCCACAGGGCAGCCTCCCAGTCCCCTCTGCCATGAGCGTTCAAACCAACGGAAGAGCCACGATCTTGGACACCGTCTTATGAGATCCCCCCGAGGAGCTGCTTAGGGGGTGGACTTGGGGTGAGGACAGGCTCAGCCTGCCGAAAGAAACGGCCACCGCCTGACGGGTAAGGGCCCAGGGCACCTACCTGGACTTCACGTGTGTGATAGGCGATGATCAAACCCAAGAGGATGATGGTAGACAGACTGATAAGGCATTTCAGGGCCAACGAAAACATGGAATCCTGCGGGAGAAACGGAGAGAGGATTACCGAGGGCCAGGAATGGGGCGGCCCATTTTACTCGGAGGCCATGTAAAGGGGGAGCCCTGGGGGCAGCGGGGGGACTGTCACCAGAAACTGCCTTAGGCTGGGCCCTGAGCCGCGCCATCTCAGCCGCGGCTCCCAGCCCGGCCTCTGTCCTCAAGGGCTAAATCATTGCGGCCTCCCTGGGATGAACGCTGCTTGGGGGTGATGGATCACCTTTGTTATATGTGACTAGAGTCAGTGTGATGTGTTGTTTAGAATTTTTGCCTCCGTGCTCATAAGTCATTTGAACATAATTTTTTTTTTTTTTTTGGTGCTGCTACGATATGGTTTGGGCATCAACACTGCCAGCTGAGGCCTCTCTTTTCTCTTAACAAACCTGAGCCAGAGGATTCCTGCGGTCCCTCTCTCTCTGACCGTGCAGAATTTTGTCAGGAATGAATTAGACTGTCATGGCAGCTGCTCCCATCTCCTGTTTTAGGTCAAGGGCAGGGAGGGAGGCAAGGGTGGCAGAAGAGCGACTGAAGGGAGAAGGGGGCTGAGCACATGAGCCACTAACTAGGGGTCCTGGGCAGGAGAAGGGCCCTGAGGGGGCCCCCTGCGGGGGGTGGGGAGGCAGGTTGGCTACGTGGCCTTCACTGCAGCCTCCCAGCCCCAGGGGAGCTTAGAGGACCCCCGTGGTTGGGAGCACAAGCTCTGGGGGCAGCCTGTTGGTCCAAACCCTGACACAGCCACTAGCTAAGTGACCTCAGGCTGCCCGGCTGCCTCGTGAGCCTCGGGGGACAACCTCCCTCGTGCGGCTGCCGTGAAAAAGAACGGACGTGTGTGCATGCGAAGGGCTGGACCGGTGCCTGGCTGTGTCAAGGCCAGCTCCCACTGCCATTTACTCTGCTTCCTCTACAAATGCAGGGCGACCCCGTGCCTTCCTGGGCGTTGGAAAGCCCAAAGGAAGACAGGAGCGCAGCCTGAGCGAAGGTAGCAGGTGAGAAGCCGGAGCCCGGGTGTCCCGAGAGATGGACGCCGCACAAGAAACAGCCCCTGTGCTCCCAGGGCTGGGGTCCGAGCAGCGCCCGATTTCATGAAGCACCTTACAGTGGACAAGGTGCTTTCACATACCCGTTCTCATCCATCCTCACCATGGCCCTGGCCTCTATCCCAACTTGACAGACACCCCAGCAAACGCTCAGAGAGGCTTGTGCCAAGTTCACAGCCGAGGCCTCTGACTCCCGGGGGAGCACTCCCACAAGCCCTCAGGCCCTCTCTCCAATGGGAAACAGCAGAAACGCCCTCTGAGAAGTGTCCCCCATGACCGCTTACGACCATAATGGAAGGTATTTCAAAGGTAGGATATGATTAACTGCCTGGTGAAACGTACAGTACACCTGGGGTGGGAGGGGGGAATCAAGAGAGGGAGACATCCCTGTTCAGAAAGCTTCCAGAGAGCCTGGCTGGCGTGGCTCAGGGGTTGAGCGTCGACGTATGAACCAGGAAATCAAGGTTCAATTCCTGGTCAGTGCACATGCCCAGGTTGCAGGCTCGATCCCCAGTGTGGGGCATGCAGGAGGCAGCCAATCAGTGATTCTCTCTCATCATTGATGTTTCCATTTCTCTTTCTCTCTCCCTTTCCCTTCTTCTCTGAAATCAATAATTTAAAAAAATTTTTTTAAAGAAAGCTTTCAGAGACAGAGTGACAGGGGGCTGGGGGCTGCAGGGTTGGGTAGCGTTGTCCAATAGGGCAACCACTAGAGTCCCGCCCAAACCCACGCTCCCACCGCCCTCTGCAGGCCGAGACGGAATGAAAACAACCCTCCCCTGTGTCTGTCCATCTACTAGTCATTTATCTGATACAGTTCCTGGGGCCCACGTTATGCCAGGCAAGAACCAGCACTTGGGAAACCCAAGGGAGAACTAAGGAGATCGCTCATTCATTCACTGTTTCTTTCGTTCATGACCATTTCAACCACTTCTCATTTCTTGAGCAACTACTACATGCCCAACAGTGTACTAGATGCTCTAAGATATTTACAGAGAGGCCCTGCCCACCAGACGCTACCCATGTGGCTTATACACGAACGCTGACTTCCTACACCGTGTGGGGTTGTCCAGCTGTGGGGAAGGGTCTCCATTGTGCGCTGCCCAGACAATGATCTAAACATAAGCCGCTTCCTTGGCCCACAAGTTCATGAAGAGCAGCCTGCAGCCATCACTCAGCACACGTGTACGGGGGCTGGTGGTGTGCTGCTCCCATTACGGGCACGAAGCAAAACAGACCTCAGTTCCAGTCCTGGAGAAGGTTCTGGTCTTCGAAAGCACCCCTTGATGCCCGAAACATGAACCAAGCCACAGGCCTGGATGGGACTGAAAGATCAGGCAGTGAGATCAGGGACATGCGGGCTGTTGTAGGGTGAGACAGAACTCCCTACAGGAAGCAACTGGGAATAGCTCACAACGTTTCTGAGCCAGGAATGACCATAACTTTCTTCTCAAAGGAGCCTGAAGGCGTCTGGGGAGCATCAAGCCTCCCGGGGAGGGGTGTGGGATCAGCCGCACATTTCAACCTCTAATTTATTTCTTTTGGCAGAAATTAACTGAAATCGTTATCCCAGTCTATTTCTATCATCTTTAGAGGAAGAGGTGAAGGGGGCCAGATGGTGTCTCCTCTCCTCTCAGCCTCTTCCTTTTGTTCTACAACTTGAAGCCTTTACGTAAGAGGCAACTCCTACCTGCTCCATGGTTTTGAATGGTGCAGCCTCCTTGGCCAGCTCCAGCCCCATAGGGAGATGAGCTGTGCAGTGGGTCAGCCGCAACACTCGCTACTTTACAGATTTCCTTGCATTCTCTATCACATGTCAATAAAAATAGACCATCAACCATTCTTAATAGCTGGGAAACATGTCAAATAATTCTGGCTGGACTGGAAATGTTTTCTTTTTGGATAAATATTTCATGACCATCTTTTCTTTGCTGACTGAACTCCAATGAAGCTTGAAATTGATATGGTTCTTGGGTGATGACAGCAACTCGGGGCTGGCTAATTAGTTGCCATACACTAGGCCCTGGGGGCACCTGGCGCACCTGCTCCGCCCCACTCACTCCCTCCGAGGGCCAAAAGAGAGGGACAGGGCTGGGAGTCCTACGGCCAACTGGTCAACCCCTGTCCCCTGTAGCTCAGGACTTTTCAACAACAGAATAATCACCCTTAATACACATGAATGCTTAGGAATTCTATCTCAACAGATAAGAGTCATTTTTAAGTCATTTACTCCTCAATGCCCAAAAATAGTAGGGTGGGTAGGTAAATTCAAGAATAGCCAGTGACAGAACACTATGCAGACACCTAAAAGCATTTCTATAGAGAATATTTGAAGACATGAGGGAAGGTTCAGGATGTAATACCAAGTGAAAAACCCAGGCCCCGAAACTGGATATATGGTATATTCCCAATCAGTTTTCAATTTTTTACTTTTAATGTAAAAAAAAAAAAAAGATGGTGAAAATACGGTATCATGCTCTAAAGTGGTAGGCAGGGTGCTCAACTCTCAGCACACGTCTGTACGCTCCTACCAGGGAGAGATGGAGAGTCTAGGAAACACATTGATACCATATCACCGCTGATGCTTGAATACAGGTGTTTAATAAGTGCTTCCTGCGTCCTAGCTGGTTTGGATTAATGGATAGAGCATTGGCCTGTGGACTGAACGGTCCTAGGTTCGATTCCAGGCAAGGGTCAAACCCAGTAGGAGGTGTGCAGGAGGCTATCAATCAATGATTCCCTCTCATTATTGATGTTTCTATCTCTCTCTCCCTCTCCCTTCCTCTCTGAAATCAATAAAAATATTTTTAAAAAAATAAAGAAGTACTTCCTGAAATTACTTAGTAATAGTACTTTTATTTTTGCCTCACATTTATTGAGTCCTGACTGTGTACCAAGCCCCAGACGATGCCTACTACACAATTTAACTTCTGTCCACACCCTACAGACGAGGTCACAGTCTCCATTTTACTAATAGAGAAATAAATAAAATGACTTTCCCAAGGTCACACAACTAGCCCAGATTTTAGCTCTATGCCAGATTTTCTCCTATATACCACGCTTCTCCCCTTCCTTCAAACGAACTAGGTTTCCGTGTGACATAGTGAATTCCCGTCATTCTAGTGGAGGCTGGCTATAAGCCATCAGGGGTGCCACCAAGTGGGAGGGTGAACCCTAAGACACCCCCATTCATGTGGTCCCTGTTCTGCTCCAGGCCATCAGCCAGCCCTTCACAGATCTGTGATTTCTCATCGATGACAACATCCGTGATAAAGAACTAACTACTGGTGGGCTTTCCATGCAAGGTGGGCATTGCCAACCCACTTTTACAGAGGAGGACACCGAGGCTCCGAGACATTAACTTGTCCAAGGATGTGCCAACAAATGGCAAAGGCAGGACTGATGAAGCTGGGATGACTCCAGATCTGCCTACCTCCCGGTTCCATGCTGCGCACACCAACACCCCCACCAACACCCCACCATGCCCCCTGGCCCCCCGTGTCTGCAGCGAGGCCCTCAGACTGCCTCGGGCCGTCCTCCCCCGAAGTGGTGCAGAATGACGGAGCGTGCGCCCGGCTCCTGAGCCAGCCGTATAAATTGCTCTCCTGCCTGCCCGTGGCTTCCAAAGACTGGCCAGAACGGTAATGATGACGGTAGATCTTCCCAGAGACACTGAAGTCTTAAATGTGTTTTATTGCTTGGAACATTTGAAAAGAACAGAAAACTATGCTTGCAGGCAGAGTCCTGAGAGGCACGGAACAGAAGTGAAATAGCATCTTAACCGGGGGAAGCGTGTGCAGGGGCCTTCCCCAACCACGCTGAGGCCCCCAACATGTGTGTGTGTGTGTGTGAGCACGTATGTGGCACATTCATGATTTTTGTCACTGGCTAGAACCCCAAAAGAGAAAAAGGTGATACCATTAAAGTCAGTATTTACTGAATTAAGAGCTACGTTTTGTGCATTCAATCGGGAAATGATTGATTTCGAAATCTTTTCTGTTTAGTGAGGTCAGCTTTTCCTTCAATTTCATGGAGAGGCTCCAAAATGGATGGATACTCAGCATCCGCTTAATACTGTGACTTGGTAATGCTTGTCCTAATTAGACACTCTTGCTAATTAATGTTATGCAAATTAAAACCAGCCCCTCGGCCCCTGGCAGCTCAGACCGCCATCCTGGTTGCTGTTCCCTGTGGAGAGGGGGCTCCGCCCTCCACCTGGGCTTCCACAGCGGCGCCAAGGCCCTGCCTTCTTCCCCACTCTCACGCTGCCTCTCTCACGATCGCTCCTCCTCAGCCACTCTCTGCACCGCTCGCCCTCCTGCTCATCTCTTCCTCAGCCTCAGCCTCTCAGCATCAGCGGCCTCGGGTAAGGACAGCCATGGCACCTCCTGGCATCCTCAGAGTGACTGGCCAGCCCGGCTCTTCCCAGAAGTCAGTCACCAGAATCCTATCTTGGTCACTCGTGGCCCAGAGCGGAATCACTCAGACCCTCTGCATCCGTGGACTGCGCAACCTGAGAGCAGGGGACACAGGGGAAGCTGTCACCGTGGGGGGGGGGGGGGGGGGAGACCGGGCCTGGGGCCTCAGAAGGATCTCCGAGAGGCCTGAGAAGGGACAAGTTCCAAGAACCCAGGGTGCTTCGTAACCAAGAGGGCTCTGGAGTGTGGCCCTGGCCCTCCAGGGAAAATGCCTGGCTGTGGATAAGCCGCTTCACCCTTCTGGGCCTTGGTCCCCCCAGGAAAATAGTCCCTGAAGCTCAGCTAAGCCAATGGCGCTGGCACACACGGGCCGCGGCACGCACACGCGTCACAGGGACACGCACACCGCCCTCCCCTGTCCTGCTCTTTTCCTTCCCACGCGCTTCTGCGCACGACAATCTTGTGAGTGCGGAACGGTCAGCAGCAAAACTCACTCCTCAAACAGAACACGGCGGCTCCCTCGATTGCCGTGGCCCCTTTCTAAATGATGTGGGGTTTAAGGTCAGAACACCGACAGCCCAGTCAGAACGCCGCCTCGGCGCAGCTCACTGACCGCGTGACTCTGGCCGGGTCACTTGCCCTCCCGGGGCCTGCTTCCCTCTCTGCAGCCGGGTCTAACAGGGCAGCCTCGCCGTCCTCGCGGGCGTTGGAGGGTGAAATAGAATAATGCACCTGAAAAAAACTTACTCTTTTCCACACAAGGAAAACCCCACCTTCCTGTGTGGCCGATCACCCTCTCTCCTGCTGCACAGATGTCAGTGCCGGTGAGGAGTCGGGGCTGAATGCACCTCCGAGGTCAGCACGTTAGGGTTGCGACAATTTACAAAGGGGCTCCCAGCCTCTCAGGAGGACACCTGTGGCCGCCTTCCGTGGGCTGAGCATCCATTCCCACGTACATATTTACTGAGCATCTACTCTGTCCAGACCTGGTGCTGGGTGCTTGCAAAATGCCAGGGATTCCTCAGCCCCCATCCCCGCCTGCTGAGCCTGAATCCCGCCAGGCAGGCGAAGGGGCAGGGAGCAGGGCCTGGAGGAGGACTGGGCTGGGACAGTCAGAAATGGGCGGGAAGCCCAGGCTGAGAGAGGAGACCTCTAAGTGGCTCCTGAATGACCAGCGCGTGACCAGAGGGGGTGACCCTAGAGAAGTAGCTGAAGCTGAACTTGACTCTACACCTTTTTTTTAGAGATGAAGAAAGAGAAAGTGAGGGGGAGAGAGAGAGAGAGAAGGAGAAACATCAGTAATGAGAGAGAATCATTGGTCAGCTGCCTCCTGCACACCCCATACTGGGGATCGAGCCCACAACCCGGGCATGTGCCCTGACCGGGAATCGAACCGTGACCTCTGGTTCATAGGTTGACGCTCAACCACTGAGCCACGCTGGCCAGGCCTGGCCCTACATCTTGGGTCAGGCACTAACCCAAGATGCTACGCACGGAGGCCACAGGCTCTCCGCATGAGCTGCACAGAGGAGGGGTCTAAGGCGTTCTCCTGCTCAGTACCCACTAGAGTGAGCGCCAAGCCTGGCTACTCGCCGCCGTGTGAGTGAGGGCAGGTCTTCCCCAGGTCCCGGGGCTGGAGAGGGGGCTGAGCATCGCTGCTGCCTTTCCTACGTCTGAGTCACCTCACAGGGAGCTTCTGCGCCGGCTCCCGCCCCGCCCACGGCTGGGGAAGGCATGAGGCATGTTCCCGGTGCGGGAAGCCACGGAGAAACCGCCCACGCTATCCGCTGTGTCCCAGGCGCCGCCCGGGACATTCGGAGCCAGCTGACAGCGACCAGGGGGATGCTGACCTCTGCCCTTGGGAGGCTGCTTCTCGGAGCCCCATCCTCAGTCCCCTCATCTCAGCTGGGAGCTCTGTTCCTTGCCGAGATGCTACACAGGGTGACCTCAGCACCAAGAACCCCACTCTTCTGGCCTGGGCCCCGCCCCCTCCCCCACCCTCACCCCCCAACAGACTGCGCCTGGTGTCACCGGGTCAGCCACTCTCCCCACTGGGGTGGCCACAGCACTATCACCATCTAAGCCCCAGTTACCCACTGATGTTCGCTGTCACTCACCCACCAAGATGGAAGCCCCCCAGGGCAGGATTCTTCCGTTTCATTTGTCCACCTCTACATCCCCGCACCCAGGATGGCCCAGTGCAGAGCAGGTCAAGAAATGTTACTGAAGATTGAATATGTGAGTGAAGGGAGTGAAATTTTGAGATGTGTCAGGCAGCTAGGCACTTCCATCCTGAAATTCCAAATGTGTGAACACTAACGGGCCCTGATGGAAATAACAGCTTAATGTGTGTTCACCGCGGGCCAGGCGCGGTGGCCATTGTTTCATCCTCAGAAGAGCCCCATCAGAGGCCCAGGGAGCTGCAGTCACTCGCCCACTGTCCCGAGCAAGGCAGAGGCGGAGGCCAGATTCGAACCCCGGCAACTCAGACCCCAGGTCGTGCTCTTGCCACCCGGCAAGCCTCACGACACACGGATGTCAGTCATCGGAACTACGGCTCTGCAGGCCCAGCCTTCCGGGCCCAACGAATGCCCATCGCGCCTGCTCCCCGACGAGGCCCCAGCGGCGTCTCCGTTAACCCTGAGGTCAGGGCTGGGGTCTGCATCACAACTGTAAGTGAGGCCTGGCCAGGCCTGGGGTGGGGGGACAGGCAGGAGATGTTGGGGAGTGAAGGAAGCCGATGGTCTCAAAACAAAACTCACAGCCAGGTTGGCCGGGGGCCCTGCTCTGCGGCCCTCTGCTCTGTCACTCCCGGAGGAGAGGGAACCTGGTGGGTGAGGGCCATCACGCAGCTCATAACAAGGGCATTCGGGCCTGCTGACGTTTAGTGACGCCAGCACGGTGACCAGGACGCCAATCAAGAGGACGTGATCCTCCGTGGGCCCTGGCTCTCCCGTGGCGTGATGCCTCAAGGAAGGAGAAAATGTCATCGGGAGACCAGGCTACCAAAATATCAAGCCAGACGGGTCCCCGCCCCTCTGGCCACACACATAACTCCAATTCAAACGATGGCTTCCTTCACACGGTCTGAGCGGAGAGGAGCTGGTCTCCCCTGCATCCTCTGCTGCGTGCTTGCTGACCATTTGTGTTCCTGCCCCGCTTACAGCGTCGGCAAAGGTCCCATGGGGTTCCGTCCCGTTTTACCACGTGCTTACCGTGTGCCAGGCACCGCGCTACGTGTGGGACAGAGAAGCAGACAAGACCCGCTGGGTGCTTGCTGCTCGTAAGGGAGTGAACGTGGCCCTCCCGAGACGCTTCCGGACACAGAGTAAGCACTTAAGCGAGGTCCACGGGGTGAGTGATGTGGGGGGATAAATATAGCCTCAGACTCTCGAGCTCTATTCCAAGACAGAATGAAACCAGAAGGGGCTGTCTCCCCCTCACACACACCGGGGAGGATGAGGGTGGCGTGGAAGCTGGCCAGGCACCCACAGCCCAGGCCACTCTAGAACGGAGGGGCCGTGGCCTCATCCCAGAGCAGTGACGTCAGAACCTCTGCAGGTGAGGCCTGGGCACTGACCTTTCCCAATACTTCAGTGATTCTCGTGCGCAGGCCAGGGGTGAGCATCGCTGCTCGGGGGGCAGGAGAAAGAAGCCCAGAAGGTTGGGGCCGCCCTCCACCATCACAGCCTTGCCAGACGCTGGTGAACAGGCAGTCGAGCATAAGCAGCGGAGCCCCGGAATCTTGGAGCGAAAAGGCGACTTAAAAGCTACCTAATCGCGGCCGGTCAGCAATCACACCACTCCGCAGCCTCCTCCAGCTTCGATGAATGAACACCTGTCACTGTGCGTCTCATTCTGAAGGTCCCAACCCACACCTGCATCTCCGGAGAGGCGCATACCGAAGGTCTCTCATCCCGGCCCCAGCATCCATCCTGGCAGCGAGGGGTCCTGAGTGACAAGGAACCACCTCACCTTAGCTCAGCCCCACGCGGGTGTGGCAGAGCCCTGCCAGCAGGCTGCTCCGTTTGCCATCATCACCACGAGGGGCTCCCCTTACACGGACCCGCTGCTTCCCTCGCCAAGACCACGGCCCCGATTCCCTCAGCTTGCAGAAGCCTCCAGCCTCTTAAATAGTCTAGAACGTTTGAAACAAACAATTGTGCTTCCGGATGGCTTACTTGGAAGTCATTTTGTTTTCTCTTATTAAAACCCACCTGACCCCCAAACCAATAAAACCACAGGAAAGCGTGTTTGCACTGCAGGAAGCTGTGCGTGCTCCCTGGGCCTCTGGCTAGAACTGAACCTGCCCAGGCCTGGACTCCTCTCCCCCCATCCTGCCCCAGGACACACACACACACACACACACACACACACACACACACACACACCAGCCTCCCAGCTTCTCTGCAGGAGCTGTGGTCACCCAACGGCAGCAGACTGGGTGAATGCCCCTTCGGATGGGGCAACTTGAAGTAAGGGTGCCGATTCGATCACCGGATAGCCACAGGGAAACCTGTGTTGGTTTTAAGGACACAAGGTGAGGCCTACAGACCACCCCACCCTCCGTCTCCGCCTCACCACCTCCTCCAATTGGTCCCCCCTCTTCCTCCCCGCAGCCCCTGCCTCTGCCTGCACCGAGGGCTGCTGCTGGGGCAGAAGCAGCACCTCGACCTCACCTGTACCTCCCAGCCTCCTCAGAGAATTCCGGGGGGGGGGGACCTCTCTTTCCACTCCCCGCCTGCTGCCCGGAGGCACACCCATCTTCATCCCCACACGGGGCAAAACCATCCCCTGAGCCTGGCAGTGTTTGGGGCAAGTGAAAATTTCACGTTGCACAGAAATCCCATATGGTGAGAAAAACAGTCGCCTGGGCGGCCCCACAGACACCCCTGAAGGCTGCCTGGGAGCCTCCCCGATAAAGAACAGCCCTGTCTGTGTTTCCCCTGCCACGTTCCCCGGCTTCCCGGAGCGGCGTTCTGCGGACAGCATCCCCTTCCCGCGGCTTCCACACCCACACGCCTGCCAATAGACGTGAGACGGCAAGTGCTCCGCCCAACACATGGGCTTCGCTGCAGGGGCCTCCTAGGCCGTCTGGTCCAACTCCCCCCCCCCCCCCCCCCCCCGTTCCATAGGCAAGGACGCCGGGGGCCAGAGAGGGCTCTGTCCTACCCAAGGCCACGGGCAGTGACGGCAAGGGCTAACGCTGCCCTGCCGCGTCGGAGGGCGGGGCCGGTGTTGTTCCCGTGTCCCCATTCTGCCTGTTCCTGCGCCGGACGGTCCCAAAAGGGGCGGGGACCCTGCCTGATTGCTTCCCAACCCCTTTGCAAACACTCAATCCAGGTTCGGGGAACGGACATTTCTGATACGGCTCCCTCAAGGGCAAATCAGAAATAATAGTTACCTGCTCCAGATTCTCTATCTTCTTTTTGCTTAGAAATCTAAAAGCCTCAACATAAATAAAGGGAAATGGTCTGGAAAAATAACCAGTTGGCATGGAACAACTGGCGTTTCAGAGCTGCCTGAGAAGTAGAAATACCGTGTTTTCTTTGTGTGTGTTTTTTTGTGTGTTTTTTTTTTCAGAAACTCGGCACAGCCCGAGTTGTTAACTCCTAGACATTTGGCACCGGCTGTTCGATTGTTTGGATGTGATGGACGATGTTGACAGAAGTGGTGGAGCCCAAACACGGGCTATTAATAGGACAAACCTGGCACTCCTGTGTCTCTCTCTCCTTCACTAGCTCTCTGGCACCACACTGTTGCCAACCTGCCCACCTTTGGCTCTGAGGTGCCGTCAGTTCCAGCAACGAGGCACCGGGCAAGCCATGTCTCCTGCCCACGTCCAAGCAAGCTCATCCCTGCGCCTAGAAGAAGGCCCAGGCCACAGGTGCCTGCCACAGTGCCGATGCCGGTTACCCACAGCCTAGGGGAGTCGGGAATCTCTCCTTCTCCATGTATTTGTTTTATCCACGTCCTTCCTCCAAGGACCTGGAGCAGTCCCCATCTCAAGCCAGGAGCTCATCCACCCAACAGCTCAAGTTAGAGCTATTTCCTTTTATTTATTTCTTTTTATTTTTATTGGTTTCAGAGAAGGAGAGATAGAAACATCAATGATGGGAGAGAATCATTGATCAGCTGCCTCCTGCACACCCCCACTGGGGATTAAGCCTGCAACCTGGGCATGCGCCCTGACTGGGAATTGAACCGTGACCTCCTGGTTCATCGGTTGGCAGTCAACCACAGAGCCGTGCCGACCCGGCAAGTTAGAGCTATTTCAAAGCAGGAGGACCCCCGTCATTCCCTAAGGGAGGATGCTTCTGGGAATTCTCTCCAGATTCAAACTCTCCACGGATTTACTGAGGGCCTCGGGCATGTCAGACCCTGAGCCTCCCCATTTTCATATAGGATCTCACTCAAGCCTCACAGCCAGGGGTTACTGTCCCCTCTGGCAAACGAGGAAACTGAGGCCCGGAGTGATGGTGCAGTCTGCTGAGGTCCCATAGCCAGTACGTGCAGGAGTCGCCCGATTCCGAGCCCAGGGCCGGCAGAGACCGGGCAAAGTCCTGCTGGACCTGAGCCCTGTGCTCCCCGGGGATGGGGTGCCGTGCTGCCGCTCCCCTGAAGCCGGAGCTGCAGGTCCTCGCCCCCTGAGCTGCATTTGTCTCCCCAGACACAGCGCCTCCTGGGCCGGGCCAGCTGTCCTCTGCCTGCGCTGGGTCAGCCACCGGGAAGCCAGGCCAAAGACCACACGGGACCGGCGTGGCTTCCTCTCCCGCTTTCACATCCATTGGGTGACAGTAAACACCCTTCCTTCCTTCCAGAGTAAGACCAGGAAGGAAGACCAGGTAATGAATGTGGACATGCTCTCCCCGCAAGGGTGCCCAGGAGCT
Source organism: Cnephaeus nilssonii (assembly GCF_951640355.1). NCBI lineage: Eukaryota > Metazoa > Chordata > Mammalia > Chiroptera > Vespertilionidae > Cnephaeus > Cnephaeus nilssonii. The sequence continues at coordinate 15,216,306 of NC_137092.1, forward strand.
GAAAACGGTCTCTGCGTGGGGTGACCGTGCACCCCGCTTTGCTGGGGGAGTCCAGCGATGCCTGTTGTCTGGTGCAATTATGAATCTGAGCAGTAATTATTCATGTCACACTCTCAAAAGTATCCCAGTTCAGGCAATGAACCACACGATCACCCTATAGACATAGCATCTGCTACCGTAGGGCCAGGGAACGGAGGCCTCTCCCTGCCCTTCTGGCCCCAAGTCTCCCAGCGTCCACACCCCCTCGTACAGCGGGAGGGGCGGGGCTCCACGCTGCCATCGGCAGACCCTTGGCCAGGGCGCCTGCTCCTAGGCTCAGGGACAGGCCTCTTTTTGCTGGATCCCAGCGATTATGAGTAGACACTATTTTTAGCAGGGCAGTGCCGCAGTGCCTGGATTAATTGCAATTAGACTTCACTCCTGTAAGGGTTATTCCATCAATTACAGACCATCCCATGTGCCTCGCCCGCCTTAATCCTCTGTGGCTTGAATTTCTCAGCACAAAGCAGCTATCCCCATGGAAAAGATCAGATCCCACTAATATAACTGATACTGAATCCTTGTGTCCCGGATGTCGGTTTTGAGCTTTCCGGTTTAGGGAGCATTTCCTTGTGCAGTTTCCTCTTTGATCCCTTGGAAGTCGCGAGAGCCGCTCCCATTCGGCGAACGGAGAAACTGAGGCTCGGTGTACTGACGCAGCTATCCAAGGTCACACAGCTAGGAACCCCAACTCTCCTAATACTGTGTTGACAAAACATTGTCTTCTTTAGAGATCGACAAGCATGACGGGCATGGGAGCCTTTGGCATGTGACCCCGGGCTCCAGTGGTCGGACACAGCCCACGGCCAGGCATAGGGGACGGTATCTGTGGGGACTGGAGGCGCCCCCTCCAATGCAATGCATCCGTGATGCATGTCTGCGGGCAGACAGTCCTATGGTTTGCACATTTCAGGTGACCTACCGACAGAAGGAAAAAGAAAGAAACTTCAAGAGAGCATGTCCACACCTGAACGTACGTCCATACCAAGAAGACCCGAACCTTCCTTCTCCCGTACTCAGCGGGGAGAGCAGCGGAAGGCACCTCTTGCTGGTGAGGCGATGGCTGGACTCCCACGGGCCCCCTCTGGGCGCCTCCGTGTTGAGATGGGAGCAGCCAGAGGGACCGTGGCTGCTGCTTGGAGGGCCTTGACGTGGGCCCCTGCCCCATATCTGCTGGGCCCTGCGCTGATCACAGAATGTGCTAAGTAGCACTTAGAATGAAGGGGGGAATCTGAGCCACCTTTCATTTCCTCTTTCCACGGACTAAGCAGATACTTCTTTGTTTAGAACAGCGGTCGCCAGCCTTTCGGCTCTCGCGGACCACCAGTGGCCCACAGACCACCGGTTGGCGGCCGCTGGTTCAGAACCCGCTGTTTGAGCATTTCGATAGGACAGCTGTTTTCCTAGGAAACAGAAGCCCCAGGGCACTCCTCCTCGGGAGCCCTCAGCCGGCCGCGGCTCTAGGACCAAGCACCGGTGCTGAGCAGGTAGCGGAGCAAGCCTGCATCCGCCCACAGCGTCACCGAGGCCTCCTGCAGAAGTGGCTCCTGGGCGTCCCAGGCAACCACGGCAGCTGACGACACCTGAGCTTTGAAAACCCGGGGCCGAGCTAAGGAAAACCACTGCCTGACCCAGAGGCACTGACCTCTCCACACTAGCTGCCCCTTTTCACCTGGGGCCGGGTAGATGGGGGGCTGGGCCCAGGGGAATGAATTGTTTCCCTGAAGATGCCCCAGTAGGCCAGGGCTGTGAGCCAGGGGGGAGCCGGGGGGGCTGCGGCCAGGGGACCGGTGTTCCTGCGGGAGCTACAGGGGGTCAGGAGAGCACGCTCCTCCTGGAGGACTCATCCTCGGCCTCCAGCTGCCACCAGCTGCGGAGTGTGCGGGGACCGCCCGGAGGCATGTGTCCGCGGCTGGAGGTGGATGGACGAGTACAGAACAAAGGGCGCGGGGGCCAAAAAGAGAGGCAGCTGTGGGGATGAAGATCGTCAGGGCTGAGACAGGCCTTAGAGTCTTCCCTTGGCCAACGTCCCCCAGCTGCTCGGTCCAGATCTAGAACCGAGAGCTAGACTCCAGCTCCCAGGCCCCTGCTCCGGCTCCACGCCATGGGGATGGCACACTGGCTGCTGTGAGGCTCCGACTGTGCCGCCCTCGGCCTAAAGCCTTCCTACGGCTTCTGCGGCCTCTAGGATAAAGGTGGGCCCCTACGCGAGGCACCTGCATGATCTGACCCCTGCCCACTTCCTTTTTTTTTTTTTAATCCACACACGAGGATATTTTTTCCATTGGTTTTTAGAGAGAGTGGAAGGGAGAGGGAGAGACAGAGAGAAACACCGATGTGAGAGAGACGCAGCGATTGGTTGCCTCCCGCATGGCCCCCCGACCAGGACCGGGAGCCTGCAACGGAGGTACGTGCCCTTGACCGGAATTGAACCCGGGACCCTTCCGTCCGCAGGCCGACACTCTAACCACTGACCAAACCGGCTAGGGCCCTTGCCCACTTCCCCAGCCTCCCTCAAACCACAGAGTCGAGCCACAACGAGCTACATTCACACACCCTCCAACAGGCACTGCGCTCTGACGTCGCTGGGCCTTTGCACATGCTCGGTGGGAAGCAGTGGCCTTCCGCTCTGGTCTGTCACCTTCCCCGTCAACGCTCGCACTGCTCTCACTGCCACCTCCTCTGAGCTCCCTCCCCCGGGCGCGTCGGGCGTCCCCGAGGACAGTGTGGCAGCGCTAAGTATGTTTCCCAGTCTCTGCACATGGAGCTGTTTGAGGGCGGGAACCAGGTCCTTTTCATCTTTGGGGTTTCCCCACCCCCAGCGCCTAGCATAGTGCAAGAACCCCATTAATGTTTGCGGAATTAATTAGCAAATTAAGAAGTGAGCGAACCCCCGGGCAGCACTGACAGTGCCTGTTTAAGGAGCTACTTAACCCGCGGAAGGGCCAGCAGCACCCAGAATACTCCGGACCCTCCCTTTTCTTTCTCATCTCCCTCCTTCCCCGGAGGGGGCGGGGGGGTCCACAAGCCACCACCAAGAGTCACGTGAGGTGGTGTCTCTCCTAGGAGAACAGCAGCCGAGACCCAGGGGCCCTGAGTAACGCCTCCAGCTGACCCGGACACAGGTCACCGCGTGGGGCTGGCGGAGCGGCCAGGCCGGTAACCGAGTTCACTTATCCATGAAATGAGCCTGTCCACATGTGGCCACTGCGTCTAGTGAAGTGCAGTGAACAGCCTCTCCCAAGCAGGGCATGGTCGTGCCCACCTCCCCTCCCCGTCACTGCTCCCTGGAAGGGGAGCAGCCAGTCTCCACAAGACAGACCCCTTGGGGACTAAGCCATGTGACGCTAGAGACCACTTGCCTTCTGCATTCCGTTTTCCCTACACAAGGTCTGAACAGGCTGCTTCACCCGATGATAACCGCTGGGCATCACCCACTAGTAGGGAGGGTAAAGGTGCCTCAGACGGCGAGACCACAGCAGGGACGTGGCCTGGTGGAGGCCAGAGGGGTGGCCACGGGCCGGCCCGACCACGGAGACTACTCCCCAGGGAGGGTCCCCAGGCTCGGACCCCAGTGTGGCCCAGCACTCCCCGCCGCGTGCCTGAGGCAGAGCTGGCCGGCAGAGCATTGCGCCTTTCCGAAGCAGCCCCCAGCCACCCCCAGAGCATTTCGGGGGGGGGGGGCCTGGCCACCCGGGGGAGTGTTTTGAACGATGAAGTGCAGAGACAAACACAGACGGGACAAGGTGCCGGGAGCCACATACCAGAGCTGCCTCTCTGAGCTGGGCGCGGCTCTGTGGGCTCCCGCAGGAGCAGGGCCCGGGGGAGGCCTTTGGCCGGGGGGGGGGGGGGGGGAGGGGGTGGTCCCAGGCCAGGAGGGGCGCACGGGGAGACAGGGATTTCAGAGCCCCGGCCTGAGAACCTGGCAGGGAAGGGGCTGGGAATTATACTTCTCCGTTTGGTTTGTCTATGTGTCTCTTGCAATTTATCTAGTATTTCCCGAAAGGTCACCGGGTGGTGATTTCAATATTGTAAAATTTGTTGAGATGCTCTAAAAGAAATGTACAAATTTCACAGATTTATGGCGGCTTAGAGAGAATATCTTTCATTAAAGGCATCTATTCTGAGTGCACTTTGGATAGGATTTGGCAACCGATTGGTTAGAGATCCAAAAAGGCCTTGTGCTATTAAAAGACTCATTGTGTGTTTTTGGGTGGCAAGAGAAATAGAAATCAAAGGCGTTCTCGAAGAGGTGGCTTGCGGATGGAGGAGAAAGTGGCGTGTGAAGTCACCACGGGCTCGGCCGCCTTCCCTTTGCCCCCAGCTGGGAGCCGGGTGAGAAAGATGCCGGCTGGAAGCAGGAGGCTCCCACCCCCGGACACCCCACAGGACCCTCCTCACGCCCGCTCACGGCTCCTCATTCGCCAAACTCAGCCGTGGCCGTTCCCAGGACAAGGAGCAGGGAGCCACGCCTGAGGGGAGAGTCCTCCCCGCGGACCGAGGGGCTCCTGCGAGCCAGCGCCTCCCCCCCCCCCCCCCCCAGCCCAGCCAGGATGCTCCGTCGCTGCACATGGCAGAGTCATTTCCGTCCTGTCAGCCCGTGATGCACAGCTTCCTGCCAGGACAGCGCAGGACCGGGGAAACGTGTCCCCCCACAGCCTCGGCCTCAAACGGAGCCAAAGAAGAAGCCCCTCCCTCACTCTGTCCCCACCAGCACCCTCCCCTGAGCCCCCAAAACTGGGCCACCCAACCCAGACTGAGGGGACCACGTGCCGGCATCTTGGGCCTCTGCCGCCCGGCGGCCTTTGTAGACACAGACCCTCCCAATCCCAAAGCCACCCAGAGAGCCTCGTGGGAGCTGACCATGGGGTTCTCCTCCCAGAAACCCCCTCTAATCCCGAGCTGGCTCCCTGGGGGCCCCCACTAGGGCTGGGGGGTGAGGAAGGGGCTCTTCCGGTAAAAAGACGGGCCACTGGCGACAGCTTCGGGGTCAGCACCCAGCAAACCTACCAGGGAGCAGAAATGAAAATGCTCCCACTCCCTCCAGGCCCCAGAGTCAATGGAGTGAGAGGCGGGGAAACAAACAAACACAATAATCCTCTCCATTCGCTGCGTCCTCCCAGGTGTCTGCATTATCCCCTTCCCTCCCCTGCAAACCCTGCCACCGCGGTTCCCAACGCTGCTGCTCATTAGCGTCACTGGGGGAGGTGGGGTTTTTTTGAGAATTTTATGAGTTTGGGTTTAAATGAACCGAACGAACGACATGCTGGGAAGCGAGATCTCGGATGCTCCTGCGCCGGGCGCGTCTAACACTTCCGATCGTGAGAGCGGAAGGCCAGAAGCTGGAGGCCAAACGCCAGCGTCGTTTTCAGATCCCAGGTGTTTCCAAAGGGCAGCCAAGCTTGGGGACCACTGAGGGGGGCGTTATTATTACCCCATTTTACTAACGAGAAAAGTGGCACTCAGAGAGGTCAAGTCACTTGCCTACAGTCACACAGCTTAGGAGCAGTGGAGTCAGCATTTCCGTTCCCACCTCTGTGGCTCCACCATGCCGCCCCCTCACCCCCAGCTCCTGCAGAAAGTCAGCCCCCCCCCATGTACTGCTCTCCCCCTCCCCCCTGCTCCCCAGTCAGAGCGGCCTAGGGCTGCTGTGCTTGTGGGCAGGGCTGGAGGGAGTGGGCTGAGCACGTGAGAACCGCCTGTAGGATCTGCTCCTTCCTCGTCTGACAATCCCACCTCCATTCTCCCCGGGAAGAAGCTCTGGCCTAAGAGGATCCTGAGAGGCTGGCCAGGTGTGGAGGCAACACAGCAGGCGTGTCCCTGAGTGGGTGGGTGAGCGCGCACCCTGGGTGCTGAGCGAGGTGGGGAGAGCAGGGGGGGGTGATGATCTGCTTCTCACTGGCTGTGTGACTGGGGCCAAGTCACTTCCCCTCTCTGAACCTCGGATCCCTCCCCTTCCAGCCCTGTCCTCCACCAAGCAAAGAATTCCCAGAGTGCTCTGGGGCGGCCCCTTTCTTGGGTCTGGAAGGGTGTGGGAACAGCTGTGGTCTTACCCCAGGCCTCAGAGTCCACACAGTTCAGGCACCCACAGACGCCTGCCCTCAGGGCGGCCGGGCCGGGCCAGGGAGGCCAATGCACCTGCTGAACATATGGGCCGAGGAGAGTTGCCCCAGGGGCAGCACCCACAGCTGCCCTGCCTGCCCGTCCTGGCCAAGACCCCCTGAGCAGGCCTGGAGCTCCACCTCACCCAGCCCTCCTCCACCTGCTTCCACCTCTGCTACCGTAAGACCCTCAAGGGAAGGGGCGGGGCTGGAGTCAACAGAGGCAGTGAAGCATCATGGGAAAATGGACTTTGGAGCCAGAAGACCTGGCTAATGCCCTGTTTTGCCACTTACTGGCCATGTGACCAACTCTCGACGTATTCATCTATAAAAGAGAGAAACCGTGACTGCATAAAGCTGTAGTCAACACTGAGGGGCTCAGCACAGGGCCTGGCATTTAAGGGGGGACCTCAGGAAAGGAGGGCTCTGAGGCTTTGTATGTCCACGGTCCCAGCACCTCGCGAGCCATGGCCCACAGAGTTAAGCGCTTCCTACGTGCACTGAACTGAACCCCAGCCTGTGTGCAGCCTCGACCGTCTGCTCAGCTTCCCCAGAAGCTAAAGTTCCCTGTGCACCCGCCACCACCAGGCCCGGTCCCTGCACCCGCCACACGGAACGTCCTCTTCCCCAGAACGGGAGCTGCCCCACCCAGAGCCTCCTGGAGCAGCCAGGGGCCTCCCCCACCCCCAGACCAGCCCACCTCCCCAGCTGCCTCCTGAGCCAACCTGCCCAGGCCTCCAGGCAGCACCCGCCAGGGTCAGGCCTCAAGTGCCCTCATCAAATCCAGTCCTAAGATTAGCCAGGGCCCAGGGAGGCCGGGAGGGAAAGACAGGGGTGGAGCCCGCTTCCCAGCCAGAGGCTAAAACCCTTCAAAGCAACCATGAGAGCTGCCCAGAGAGACACCCAGGCCCGGTGAGGAGTCCTCCCCGCCCGCCATCCCTCTCCACCCTCACTGCCCATTAGCCAGAGGCAACGGCACTTGGCCATACTTGGCCATCGTTACAACTCCAGGCGGCACTTAACGAAGTCCGCCATCGCGGGGAGACGGACGCTGAGAAATAATGACCCCGGAGACTCCTCAGGAAAAGCTGCCTGCACCCGAGGGGCGGCTGGGAGATTTAATGAAGCCAGTTCCACACGAGAGGCGGGCACGGGGCGCCTGGGTGACGCAGGGCCAGCAGGGAAAGGCTGAGGGCCGCCCCCGCCCCTAGGACCAGGAGAGGGAGGGGAAGGAGGAGGGAATGGGAGTTCCCATTACACAGATCTGGGCAGGCATCCTCATCGCCTCGCCTTCCCTCCCCAACCCTCCCCCAGCCCCTTCATCATGCAAATGAAGGGACTACACACATTTGCATAATTCATGCGTTATTAGTATGTGCTCTTGGCAGGCTTTTGGACTTCACAAAGCAATTCTGCTATCTTTAACGGAGACTAGGAGTCAATGGGAGAGATTTTCTGTTCTTTTCTCATTAAACACACACACAAAAAGTCTAAATCTCAAGTTGAGGAGCGGGTCATTAAAGAAACATTAAAGCCCTAGCTGGTATGACTCAGTGGATAGAGCGGCAGCCTGTGGACTGAGGGGTCCCGGGTTCGATTCCGGTCAAAGGCACACGCCCAGGTTGTTGGCTCCATCCCTAGTAGGGGGCGTGCAGGAGGCAGCCACTCAATGATTCTCTCTCATCGTTGATGTTTCTATCTCTCTCTTCCTCTCCCTTCCTCTCTGAAATCAATTTAAAAAAACAAAAGGCGGAGGGGGGGAGGGGCTTCCAATCAGACACTTGGGCTAAGAGAATATAAAGGGCCCGGGTGCCGGACACTGTGAGGTCATACGTCGTACCAGCTGTGCCTTTTGCACGCTCAGACCATGGGGTGGGCTTGTCCTCAGTGAGACAAAGAACGGGGAGACAGCGGACATTAGGTTTAGGGCACTGGGGGTTCCCAAGTGAGTCGGTAACAGCAAAACCCCCCCGCTCTGTGCTCGTGTCACTTGTCTGCATTTGACAAAGTGTTTTCACTCCACTCTCTTACCCCGCCCCCACCACAAGCCTATCAGGTGGGGAAGCATCAGTTTTACCCCCATTTTAGAGAGCGGGAAGCCGGGTCCCAGAGGGTAAAAGCTCCTCGCCCGAGATCAAACGTGGGCTCTCCTTATTCTTTCCACCGCCCCGGGGATGGCCAACACCCGCCACTCCTCCACCTTCCGTGCCCAGGACAGACATCACAAGTCGATCACAGAACTCCTCCCTCCCAGTTCCAAGTGCACTCAGAACCCTTCTCCACGCTGCCCTGCCAGCAGCTCCCACCCACTGTTCAGAACGGACACCCCGATAACAGCGGTCTGCTGCGCCTGCACTACATCCTGCCACGGCCTCGCCACCCAGCCCACACTGCGCTGGGCCGTGAGCTTCTGGGATATGCCTATGGGCTGAGCGTGGCCGAGCTGCTCAGCCAGGAGCCCCCTCGCTGGCCCCAAATGGGCTCCAAATAGAACCAGACACAACTGCTTCTGGGAGCAGGTCCCGAAGAGCCCCCCACTGCCCTCGGTCCCCAAAGCCTCTGCTCTCCGCACTGCAGGGCCCACCACCCAGGCCCGCCTTCCCCAGACCAAGTCCGCGTCCGAGAGCAGGGGCCCCGGGCGTCTGCGGCAGACCCAGGCTTGCTGCTACCTGGCAAGGAGCCCACCAAGGGCTTCAGGAAGAAAAGGGGCCAGACCCCCCCAGACCCCCAGCCCACACTGCCCTGGGCCCAGGGCCCCCCCCCCAGCCCCAGGCCGCTCTCCTCCCTCTGCATCCACTCAGCCGCTCCAGTCTGGAGAGAGATGCCCCACAACCTTTCCACCTGGGCCCACCCCGCAGGCCCCCCCCCCCCCCCGCCAGGAAACCTTGTCAATCACGGTAGCAAAGCCCTAAGGTGCTCATGGGGACCCTCGTGCGCCTCCTTGGTACGCAAGGTGGACAAGTGTGAACGCCCCCAGATCGCCGCCTTCCCCAAGCCCCTCCCAGCTCCCGAGCCCCAGGGCAGCGCTGGCTCCTTTCCCCAGTTGAGGGGGAGCAGGGTGGCACGGCGCCCACACCAGCGGGCACCAGCGCCCTGGCTGTGGGGGGCTTTCCTTCTGGAACTCACAGGGCTCAGTGCTGGCCTCCCGCCGAGCCTGAGGGAGATGGACTGCACCACCCTCTTCCTGCCACGTCCGAAGGGCCTGGACCGGGCCTCCCAGCCACCACCTCCACTGCCTGCAGCTGCTCCCCACCCCTCTATGCACCCCACTTCCCAGGCGGTCTCCTGGGCCCCTGTCACGCTCCACTGCAGTCACAAAGGCTCCTGCTCTGGTCACCTCTGCTTCCCCTCATCCTGGCTCTTTTCTGGATGACATTGGGTAGGGCCACACCAGGGCAGGGCCACACCAGGGCAGGGCCACGCCAGGGCAGGGCCACGCCAGGGCAGGGCCACGCCAGGGCAGGGCCACGCCAAGGGCAGGAGCAGGGCCACACCAGGGCAGAGCCACACCAGGGCAGGGCCACACCAGGGCAGGGCCACGCCAAGGGCAGGAGCAGGGCCACACCAGGGCAGAGCCACACCAGGGCAGGGCCACGCCAGGGCAGGGCCACGCCAGGGGCAGGGCCACGCCAGGGGCAGGGCCATACCAGGGCAGGGCCACACCAGGGCAGGGCCACATCAGGGCAGGGCCAGGCCAGGGCAGGGCCACACCAGGGGCAGGGCCACACCAGGGCAGGGCCATGCCAGGGCAGGGCCACACCAGGGGCAGAGCCACACCAGGGCAGGGCCACACCAGGGCAGGGCCACATCAGGGCAGGGCCAGGCCAGGGCAGGGCCACACCAGGGGCAGGGCCACACCAGGGGCAGGGCCACACCAGGGGCAGGGTCACACCAGGGCAGGGCCACGCCAGGGCAGGGCCACACCAGCGCAGGGCCACGCCAAGGGCAGGATCAGGGCCACACCAGGGCAGAGCCACACCAGGGCAGGGCCACGCCAGGGGCAGGGCCACACCAGGGCAGGGCCACGCCGAGGGCAGGGCGGGTGCAGCTATCCCAAGCGGAGGAGGGTTTACCACTGACCCTATTTAGAAGTGCCAGTGAACCGTGATAATGAAACGCAGACCAGCGTGTGGTTGGTTTTACTTGTTTTACCCTCTCCAGGCAGTGTCTCCCCTCAGCGTCCCCTCAGGGGCAGACCACTCCCGCCCCCGCCTGGGAGCCGCTGCCCTTCGCCGCTGCAGCCAGTTCCCACGGCTGTGGCTGGGTCACGCTCGGGAGGGGAGGGCGCAAAGGGCTACAGGACATGCAGCCAGGGCAGGGCGCGGGGGGCGCCGAAGCACCCCTTCTCTGCCCGACCACGGCTGGGGAAATGCAGGCCTCGGGCTGCCCTGGAGGGCGCTTCTGCCCTCACTGCCCACTGGACCTCCTAAAGGGGGACGCGTGTAAACCAAGTACTCGCCGCCATTTACCCATCCAGACCTGAGTCCACACATCTGGTGGGGAAGGCGCGGAGCCAGGGGGGCAGCAGGTGCCAGACCCCACGTCCAGGGCTCTGTCCCCTCTGGAGCCTGCGCTGGGCCAGGTCCCGGCCAGAGCCCGGGCAGAGATGGGCCAGGCTCCAGGAGGGAGGCCCCGCGCGAGGACCGGGGCTGGGCCGGCCATGCGACCAAGGCCTGTGCACCACCCTGGCGCTGCCCGCGGCGAGGCTGTGTTCTGAGAAGTTCACTCCTGTTAGCGAGTGCGGATTGCTCGTGGGCTCCACACGAACAGAAGACCCCCAACATCGCCCGGGGCCTCGGAGAGCCTCCTGGGACTCCCCGAACCCCTCAAAGCTAGGACAAGCTCACCTCCTCAACCGTTTCCCAGGTCTCCACTCCTTTCAAGGCAACACCCGCCCTGGCATGGCCAGTCTGCCCCCATGTCTTGTCAATTAAAAGTAGGGGCCAGCCCTAACCGGTTTGGCTCAGTGGATAGAGCGTCGGCCTGTGGACTCAAGGGTCCCGGGTTCGATTCCGGTCAAGGGCATGTACCGTGGTTGCGGGCACATCCCTAGTAGGGGGTGTGCAGGAGACAGCTGATTGATGTTTCTCTCTCATCAATGTTTCTAACTCTCTCTCCCTCTCCCTTCCTCTCTGTAAAAAAATCAATAAAATATATTAAAAAAAAAAAAAAAAGTAGGGCCCAGCCCTGGCCGGGGGCTCAGTCGGCTGGAAGGTCACCCGTATACAAAAGTCTGCGGGTTCGGTTCTCGGGCAGGCACGTTCCTAGGTTGCGGGGTTGGTCCCCGATTGGGGTGCGTGCAGGCAGCAACCTTTCCACCTTTCTCTCTCTCCCTTCCTCCCTCTCTAAACGTCAATTTTAAAAACTGAGAGAAGACAGTGGCCATTTGTTGAGCTAAGAACACGACACTGTGTTCTTACTTAATCCTCTCTCACAACGGCTCGGCGAGCTCGGCATCACTGTCCCCGTCTCACACACGCAGACACCGGGGTCCGGGAGACCAGGCAGCGTGCCCGGCCGCACCGCCTGTCACCACAGAGCTACGCCGCGAGCCCAAGCATCGCCAGCTCCAACCCGCGGCTGCTCTCCCTCCCCGATCTTGGGAAAACGAGCAGGAAGAGGGTGTATCCCATCTCCCGCAGGCCTGGCAGGAGGCCAGCGCCGAGCCCCGGGGTTCCAGAAGGAAAGCCCCCAGCCAGGGCGGCTGGTGCAGGCGCCGTGCCACCCGCTGTCGGGGATTGGCAGGCTGCGTGGGGGGGGGGGGCGGCTCCCGGCACCCCATCCTCCCAGCAAGGGCAACTGTTCTGGGGTTTTCTTTCCAGCTGAGCAGTAAGGGGATCGGGCCACAGCACTCGCATTGACCTTCACACACAACCTAGCTGTCCAGGGCAGAGATGTGTGAAACCCAGCACAGCACCTGCTTCCGAAAGCCCCGGGGGCCCCCACCGCTCCCCTCCCGGTTGCCTCCAGCCCGGTCGAGCCTTCGCTTCTCTAGAGCCACTGCAGGAGCCTCCCACCCAGCCGCCCTGCCCGGAGCGCCTCCTGTTAGAACCCACCCCCTGCAGTGGCCTGGCCACCGGCAGCGCTGCTCAGACCCAGAAACACAACCCCCTCGGCCGGGGTGCAAAGCGGTGAGCAGCCGTCCGATGCAGTTCTCTTCCCAGCACTTCCAGGAAACCCGCGCTCCTGTCCCTTCCTGGGAACGCCTGGCACGCTCCCGCCTTGGGCCTCTGCCCAGACCGTCCCTTCAGCTTGGAGTCCTTCCCTTTTGCCTCATGAAACCCCACTTCCACGAGGCCCAGCTCAACCCCAGCTCCTCTCTCTCCGAAGGCTCTGGACAGGAAGGTCACAGAGGGGCCCTTCGCGGGATGCTGCCCCTCGTCAGTCAGCGTGCGGGTCGCTGTCCACCTTGCCGCCAGTGGTGGCAGCCCGGCCACCCCCTCTGCCGTGCACGGTCCATCTGTGCCCCCCATCCTTTCCGAGGCCAGCGCCTGGCACAGAACGGGTGTCGGTGAAGGTTTGCCTGTAGAATGTCCTTGGCACTTCAGCACGTGGGTGCAGACCCTTCCCCGGCGGCTAGTGTTGAGCTCAGAACAACAACTGACTCCCTGAGGTGGTGACAGGGAATCCGGGCCCGCTCACCCCAAAAGGATCCCAGCGAGGCCAGGCTGACTGCTTCGCCGTCTCTCCCCTGCCCCTCACCAGCTGCCTCCCACTCGCACGCACAGAAATAATAGCCCTCGTTTTCCGGCAAGTTCCATCTTCCCAAACGGAGACGTTAGCTCCACGGGACCCAGAGAAACAAAACCAGAAGAAGACGAGAGGCCCGGGAACAGGCACGTGGCCTCACAGGGGCCCCCCTCTCCCACGGTCACCTTGCAGAGCCCGGCAGAACGAGCACCCTCAGCCGCCTCCGCCCCACGCGGGCTCCTCCCGCTGGGGCTGCACCGCAGCCCGCCCCTGGGGAGCCCCCACTGTCCCATCTGCAGGTGACAGCGCAGGGAGGAAAGAGGCAGGGACTGGAAACCAGGGAGCACGCCCCTGGGTCCGGACTTGAACTCAGGCCTCCTGACTCGCGGCCCAGGGCGGCCTCTGAGCGGAGGGTGGGGAAGGAAGGGATTAGAACGCACCCTGAAGCTGATAACCAGCCTCGCTGTGTTCTTGTTTGTCAGAACGAGCCAGTGAGAATGAGTCATCGAAAGCAGGGTTTCCCAAGTTCTGGGCTAACGACATTCGGGGCCCGGTAGTTCTGTGCTGTGGGGACTGTCCTGTGAGGCGTAGCGTGCTCAGCAGCACCCTGGAAACCACCCTTACCCGCTACCTGGTAATGAACTTCCAAAACCCCAGCCTCACTGCAGGTGACCTGGGTGTGGTGCCCAGCAGCCCGGTCAGCAGGGCCGGCCCAGGCTTGGTCCTCGGTGCCTCCCTCCCAGAGGCTGGGCTGACCCCTGCCCAGGAACACCCTTCCCCGAGCTGTGGCAGCCAAAAACGTCTGCAGACATTGCTAAACATCTCCCTCGGATCAAGAGCACCCCAACTGCGGCCCCCGATCAAAAGCATAGTTAGATTCCCAGGTCTCATGAGAAGTGGGGGAGCCCTCCTACTTGCCCTCCTACTGATGCTGCTCACAGGCACCCTCGCCCCAGTGCAGCTCAGACGCTGCCTCTGCACCGGCTCCTCCACCGGGGGCAGAACCGCAGGCATCCCCTGCCTTCACTACTGGACAATTTAACACTCCAGGGGCAACCCTGGCCGGTATAGCTCAGTTGGGTGGGCATCGTCCTGTGCACCTAAAGGTTGCTGGTTGGATTCCCAGTCGGGGTGCAACCCCAGGTGGTGGGCTTGATCCCCAGTAGGAGGCTTGCAGAGGCAGCCAATTGATGTTTAGCTCTCACACCGATGTTTCTCTCTCTCTCTCCCTCTCTCTCTAAAAAAAATCAATTAAAAATCTTCAATAAAAATAAAATTCCAGATGCAGCTCACATTCCATTTCTATTGCATGGAGCTGACCGGACCTTGCCAGACATAGTCCGGACTCAGAGCCTTCACGTCGCTATTTCCTCTCCCCACCGCACCCCCGCCCCCACAATCTTTCCTCAAATATCACCTCCTCAGTGAGGCCTTCCCTGAACACATTTAAAATCACTGCCCTCCTATCCAAGTTTAATTTTTCATCATAGCATTGATCACCATCTAACATAACATATAATTAACGTACACCGTTCATTGTCAGCTCTACCTACTACAATGTAAGTTCCCAGAGGCCACGGATTTCGGTCTTTTGTGGGCTTTCGTTCTGCTGTGTCTGGGGTGCCCAGAACAGTCCTCACACATAATGGGCGCCCGATAACTATTTGTTGAATGAACAAACTTATCTATCCATTTCCTGCCTGGGCTCCCTGCATGGCTGGAAATTTCTCAAGAGCAGCGCCAGGCACACAGGAGGTGCTTGGTAGGTGGCCGTTGAGTGGCAGGCTGACCTGGGGAAGCTTAGCTGAGTCATCCTCTGGAAGGCCAAGGCGAGCACCAGGGTCCTTGGGTTGTCACGGTGTCTCCTCCCCCGCCACCCTGGCTCCTCTCTCCTCAGCCCCAGGAAAGCTACCCCCACGGCGCGGGTACTTCAGGGGAAGGTACATTTCCTTTCCTTCCCATCCATTTTTATTCTCCCAGTGAGAAGACAAACCTGTTTCCCATCCGCCAGAAGGCCCTGAGCCACGCTCCTTACATTATAGTAATTAACTCCCCGCGGATACGAGGGTTCAGGAGCGGACAGGCCTCATGCCAAGGGCTGGCCTGCTGGGAGGAGGTAGCAAAGCAGGCAGGGATGCTGGCCAGAGGGGCCATGTCTGCCTCTCTCTCTCTCTCTCTCTCTCTCTCTCTCTCTCTTTCTGTCTCCTGGTAGTGAGAAATCCCTTTAGCCACAACGCATCTTTTCCGGTTTCGCTCCCCTCCCCAGCCCACCGCGCTGAAACGCACCCAGTGAACAGCAGAGTGCTGTCCGCTTGGCTGTCACAGCTTTCTCCCCGTCGCTCCTGAATCCCAGCCGATCCCCACGACCCCCCTGCGAGATGGCCAGAGGAGGAATTACCCTCATCCTCAACCTCACTTGTTCCCATTTTCCAGACAACAAAACAGAGGCCCAGACACCGCGGTTCCCCACTCCTAGCCCACGGCCGTTCTCTTCACCACCATCTTTCCTGGTGCTCAGCATGTCCATGCTTTACATGCAGTGTTGTCTCCTTTAACCCTCACAACGGCCCCCAAGAGGGAGTTAGGATTTGTCCCCCAAGAAAACAGAATCAAAGCGTTGAAGCAACTTGTCCAAAGCCACACGGGCAGCAAGCCTAGATCTGTTGTTAAATCCTGTTCTCCTAACACCCGGCTCTGCTGTGTGTGTAAGAGGCAGAGGGGCTGGGAGACAGATACGAGGGAAGAGGAAAGAAGTGGAGGCGAGATGGACCTGCCGGGATCAAGGGCAGGGGGACAGGCAGAGGAACGGGAGACTGTCCCCGGTTTGTGGGCTGAACCAGGCCCCATGCCTGTGTCTCCTATAAACCTCATCAGGCCTGTCATTCTTGTTCAGCACCTGCCTCCCCATCCGCCTGTGAGCGCATGTCTTGCTCAGTGTTGAACCCCAGAGCCAACCAGAACACCTGTTGGGAAACAGAGGTGGATTGGGGGGGACAGGGGTGGATGGGGTCCTGGGATAGACGTGGAAAGGGGGACACTAAAGCACTAGAGTTTGCATGAAACGAGACTGGGGGGCAGAAACGCGGGCCATATGGCCCCGGAGACACCTGCTGGCCAGACCAGCAAACAGATGGTCAGGGAGCTCAGTCTAGCCTTCTGGGCGTGGAGTTCAGAGTCAGACAACGAGAAAATTAACCACAAAGGCAGCCCGCATTAACCAAGTCCTTTACCAGGAGCTCAGTGCTGGGTCTTGTCTCCTTTGCTCTTCACAACACACATCCCCATGAGGGTGAAACCACCATCCCAGTCACAGATCTGGAGACTGAGGCTCACAGAGCTCAGCATCCTCATCTCCTAACTCTCCCTGCACAGCCAGGACGCCGCAGACCTGGGACAAGAACACCCAAGCGCACGCCGCTGGCTGCTCGGCGGACCCTGCAGAGCCCACGGGAGACCAGCCTCGGCCCCAGGGCCCAGTCCTCCCTGTCAACGTACCCAGGACTCCTCTGTGTCTAGACTGATGGTCTCTCCCCTCCCCCAAGGGCTCCAATCATCTACGGAGGCTGGGTGAGGCTGGCAGGCAGCGAGGGTGGCACAGTAAGGGGCGGGGGGAGGGGGCCAAGGTGGAGAGAGCAAGAACAGCCTTTTGGCTCAGAAGAGCCCAGGTCAGGAGGTGATCTGCAAAAGCATGTCTGTCGCACAGGGCGTGGGGCTTTGAGGACGCTCCTGGGTTCGAATCCCAACTCTGCCGTTTCCTGGCTGTGAGACCCAGGGGCAAGTGAAAGGGAGATTGTTGTGAGAATTAAGTGGGATGAGATGTGTGAAAGCGCACAGTAGGCCCTTATTAAATGTCCTTATTAAGTGTTCTTCCCCTCCCCTATCTATCCCTCTTTTCAGTCCTGAATAAGGCTCGGTGTTGCCTTGGAGTCATTTTTACGGGACGAGAAAGCAGTTTCCATGTTATGAGCGCGGCACGGTCTCCCGAGCGAGCGGGTGGCAGAGTTATATACGATCCCATCTACCCGCGAGGAAACCCTCATGACTCAACCTCCATCCTGGGCTCGCTCTTGGCTCAACTCCACTTCATGTCACTCCCGGGAAACCTAATCTTCCCATTGCTGGCACACAGGGTGGGCCCAGTCTGGCATCTGATGCCAAAATGCCCTCCCCCCTGGCCCAGCACCATTAACTCCCCCAGGAGCAGGGCAATGCCAGGTCCAGCCTGGAGCAGGGGGCAGGGGAGCACGGGTCCAGCTATGGGGGACTCCGTATGATCCCACGGCCACTGAGCTCTCAGAAACAGCCACCAAGGCAACACCTGCCAGGGGCCAGCGTGGACCAGGGAGCCCTGGGGCTGTCGGCGCCACAGTGATCCTGCACCTCCCCCCTCAGCAAACGGAGTTAGACCCCCCCTTTCCCAATAAAAAGGCCACTGCTCGGGGCCACACAGCTACATAGCGCACAGCTAGGACTTGAACCCAGGTCTGTGTTGAAAGCCAGAGCTCTTTTAGGAAGTGCGGGCGGAGAGCAAACATGTGGTTGAGGACAGGCCCCTGTGGCTGGCTTGATCCTCAAGGGCTCAGACCCTGGCATTCCTGGGATGCAGGATGGGGCTGCCACAGAGCGGGTGTTCCGTGGGAATTCCTGGATGCCAGCTGCACCCTCACCACGTACAGTGCTGAGTGGCTGTGGACAAGTCACATAACTCCTCTGGGCCGTGGGGTCCTATAAGCGGAGGATGGCTCCTACCCTGCCTTCCTCAGAGCTGGGAGGCGTAGCCAGGGGCCCTGCCCACCCAACTGGCACACCTGGTGGGCCTGCCATGTTTGGCCCCTCAGGAAGGTATAGGGCCACACTGGGCCGGCTATGCCCCCCCAGGGGAGGCCTCCTCTGGGTCATCCCACCAGCGCCATCCAGCTCTGAGCCCCTCCACCGGCAGTATAAGAACCCAGAGCGGCACGCTCACTCCCAGCCCTCGCCTCGGAGGCAGGTACCATCACCTGTCGGCGGCGCTGGGCACTCCCACACGTGGGAGCTATTCGGGGACACGCTGAGCAAGCCAACATCCTATCCGGTGTGGGAGCCAGGAAAGAGAGAAAATGGCTAAGCCGCGATCTGTGAAAGCAGAGATCTTCTTAAAAAGAAGAAAAAGCCCTGCAAAACCCCTTGCCGGAGGGACCCCGTCCGGGTGCAGGCAGGTGCCGACGCTGCATCCCGCCCTTTGTCGGCGGTCTGGAACCTGCCAGCCGCTGGGCTGGCCACCTGCCCGACCATTCTCCGCTTCATTCTCACCAGACGGGTGGATGCCGCTGTCTCCGTTTACAAACGGGGAGACTGAGGCTCGGAGAGTTTGAGACAGTGACCTTGCGGTCACCCGGCATCAAGAGGCGGGGCCGGGATTAGCCCCAGGGCAGTCTCTGCCCCCAGCAGATCACTTGCCTCAAGCTCAACACCAAACAAGAGCTCCGGGCAGGCACGGCCCAGCCAGTCCCTGGGGGAGTGTCCTTTGAGGCAGCCGCCCTGTTCCTCTGACACGGAGCACCATCCTGTCCTTTAAGGAAAATGCCCAACGAGCCGACTCGAAAAATAACAGATGCCAATTTGCATATTATTTCACACATCGTTTGCATGTTGTTCGTGTCGTGTCTGTCACCCGCGCTCTCCTCAGAACACCACGCTGGTTACCTTGCGGCCAGGCCTTGGGCAAAACAAAAGAAACAGCCCCCGCGCCAGGCCGGCCCTGACCCCCTGGCACGTCCCTCTCCCACCCACGGCTCTCTGTGCCCCTGAGTGTCCGTGGGAGGGTTACCACCTGCGAAGGGAGGACAGAAAGGACCTGGACTCTCAAGCCCCCACAGCCTTTGGGATCGAGAAGGTGCCCTCTGGCCAGCCCTGCAGGGAAGTGTGTTCTCCTGAAGACGCAGGAGAGCCCTGGCATTGCTTGTCCTCCCCGGCCTGTCCCGGGGCCGCGTCCTGGTGGCCCTGCCCCAGTGTCCCGGGCTCCCAGCCTCTCTGCCTGGCCGTCATGTGTCCCCTGACCGTCCTCAAGGTCTCGCGGCCTCTGGCCTGGCTTCATGGGCTTATTTCTGTTCTCCCTCCACCTGTCCCCCATTCCCGTGTCCACACCCCAGGAGCTGTGCCCAGGCCGCAGGCCGCTGACTCTGAGTGTAGAATGACTGGGTCCCATGAGGTAAGGAGGCTCCAGAAGCCCAGGCCAGACCGCCCTACCCTCCAAAGCACAGCCTGTCTCCGTCTCAACGTGCTGACTCACCGCGGGCCCCACCCGGAAGCACGGCCGGCGCCGTGCCCAGGTGAGGCCACTTGGTGTTATGAGAAAGGGGGCACGTAACACGTGTGCTCGCCTCTTCCCGAGTCCCTCGAACCACCTGAGAGGAGGCTGATCTGTGCATGCGTGCCCTCTAGGGTGCTCGGGGCGACTGTGGGGGAGCATCTTCTACGCACCGTTCTCTTAAAAGCAACAGCTGGCAGACCTCAAGGGTCCCTGCGGCCCCAGCTCTGGGCTGGGTGCGATGCCACAGGCAGGGGCTAGGATTCTCTCTGAACATCTGAGAAATGGGCTGCAACTTCAGTAAACTCCCTGAGGACCCACCACTGGTCTGCAACCGAGGCCGCATTTGAACCCAGAGCCCAAGTCCTCAACCACCAAGGCAGGCCAGCTGCGCCAACCAAGATCACCCACTAGAGAGGAACAGAAGCAGGTCTCCGGGGCCTGAGGGTGCAGAACTCTGAGCCCCCAACAAGTACAGATATCAACCAACCGTGCAATCACCCCGGGCCCTGGCCCTGAGCATGAGGGGCTTGCTCCCTGCTCAGAACCTCCTGGGATGACACTCCCTTCTCCCCCCCATAACTTTCCCAGGCTCCGCTTCCCTCCCATCCTGCCCCTGTGCCCATGACAGGAACAGCCCAGCTCCATTCCCTCCCCACTCTGCCCCCTGCCCAGGCTCCCAACGTGCTCATACTCGGTAAGGCCCCCGACAGTCACCCTCCCACCTCGGTCTGTCTAATCTTCAGGGACCACCCGCCCTCCTTCAGGGAGCCTCCCCAGTGTTCCAAATTGTGGGCTCCTTCCCCAGTGCTTCCAACACCAGCCCCAGGAACCACAGCCCACCTGGGAGGGTGGTCCCCGGGTGCAGGCCTGACGCGCCTCACGAACACGAGTTTGAGGACAGTGGCTACCGTGTCTGCGATGGAGCAGGACAAATGCACGCTCCGCGGAGTCAGGAAGCTTTGGAGCGGCAGGGAGCCCCACATCGGAGCCTGGCCTCGTTTTTAAGCTGGAGACACCAAGGCCCGGAGAGGAACACGGGCTTGACAAAGGCCCCACAGCACGTCAGAAGCCAGAGGTGGGGGCACCTCCTCAGAGCTCCTTCAGAGCACTCACTGCCCGTGGCCGAGCTCAACAAAGCCTCACGCCCGGGCAGCGGGAAACTGGGACTCAAGGATGAAGAAGAAAATTCGAGAACCAGGCATGGCCAAGCCCTTGGAGGTTCCCTCACGCAGATCCCAGCAGAGGTCCATGGTGGGGGTTGGAACAGGGAGGCAAGCCCTGCCCTGGAGACTGGAGCTCTGGTTCTGGAAGCGTCTCTCCCGAGATGGGCAGCCGGGGTAAGCGACTCAACCCCATTGCGGCTCAGGTTTCCCGCCTGTGAGATACCGCTGATCGCATGGACTCCCGGGGCCGTGGCGGGGTCCTGAGGGACAGCAGCATGAAGGTACCTTGTGGATGGAAATGCCGAGCCCGTGGGGTCACCCCCATACGCAGTCCTGCAGCCAGTGCTGGGGGAGAGGCCCATAGCTGGGTGCAGGAGTGTCCCGCTCAGCGTGGGGCCTGCTGGCTCACAGGGGCGGGGCTGTGGGCTGTGGGGAAGCCCGCGGCAGCCCAGGCCTTCAAGGGACGGACTCCTGTTCCCTCCCAGCTTGCGCAGCGCTGCCCCGGGGCAGGCGGTGTCACCAGACCTCCGGATGGGGAGGCACCCTGAGCACCGGCCGTGGGCCTGTCCTCAATCTCCCCTGGACCCAGGTTGCCCGCCGCCCCCCCCCCCCCCCCGAGCGCCCCTGGCCCTGGCCACCCCCCAGGACATTGTCTTTGCTGGGTTCCTGCCCTGGTCTCCCCCACCCTCCATCAAGCTCTGTCTCTCGGGAAAGTGCCTTCTGGCCCAACATCTCACATCGCTGGTCTCCGGCCCATAAACTCTGGAGGGTGAAGCTGGTGTAGAATGTCTCAGACGGTCCCTGCCTTCCCCCTCCTGTCACCCAGCAGCCTTCCTGGGCCCAGGGCAGAGCAGACCCTGCCCCAGCCCTGCCCCACTCCTTCCTCGGCTGAGCTCCGGGGGTGGGATGACAGGGTGGGAGAGGGGCACCTCAACCCATGGGCCTCCCCGAGCTTTCCTCACCAGAAAAAAGGCAGGAGAATTCTCCTCCCCGCAGCGCCTGAGAACAGCATGGTCCTAGAATTCCCCACCCTCGTTATTTAAAGAGAAATAGGTGCTTTCTTCTTTCTCTCTCTCTCCCTGTGGGGTTTTGAAAGAAAGAAGAAAAACAGCCACGAATGAACAGCCCCGTCTGCCTGCCACCGAGCGGAGTAAGTCGGGCTTCACCGTGCACAGCTGCCCCCTCGCCACCCCTCCTCTCCCTCTCACTCACACTCAGCCTCTCCTCCGAACGTGCGTTACAAACAGCGGCAACAAAACCAAAGCTTTCTGTTCTGATCTTACATTTCCATCCGGGCCTCAGCCTCCCCACAGAGGTGACTCAAATCGGTCTCATTGTGTGCTCTTTGCCCTGTGTTATGTAGAGCAGGTCCCTGGACCAGGCCTCACGGGGAGGCTCCCTGAGGGGGCCAGGCCACCCCAGCTCGCTCACCAGCCGGAGCAGCAGATCCAGGCCCCCGCGGGGATGCCAGCGCCCAGGCAGGCCACGCCGCCGGTGGGGAAGGGACGTCCAGGCGCATGATGAAGTCTTTCCCCGGGACCCGTGGTCGGCAAACCGCGGCTCACGAGCCACATGCGGCTCTTTGGCCCCTTGAGTGTGGCTCTTCCACAAAGTACCACGGCCTGGGCGAGTCTATTTTGAAGAGGTGGCGTTAGAAGAAGTTTTAAGTTTAAAAATGTGGCTCTCAAAAGAAATTTCCATCGTTGTACTGTTGGTATTTGGCTCTGTGGACGAATGAGTTTGCCGACCACTGCCCAGGACAGTTATAAATAGTGTGATGACAGGCAAAGGAGAAATATATAAAAGGTGGCTGTCCCCTCTGTGGGTTACCAATGGTTGATTCATGGCACACTGTCCACAGGGTTAGAAATAAAGTGGCCACCACCCTGGCCGGGCCTTGCTCTCGCCTTCCCAGAGCTATACTTGCCTCCTTAGGCCAAGACACTCATTGTGACCCATGAAGACGCATGTTTTCAGGGGGTTGGGGGGGGGGGGGTGCCTGGCTCTCCGCTCCTGCCTGTAGCCAATGGCTTATAGAATCTCCTGCCTTCTGTAACCCTGTCCTACAGGTCATCCCACGTGGAGGGTCTATGAAGAGGGGTCTGGCCTAGTCTTACTTTCCCAGCATGCCTGACACCACAGACATTGTGACATGCCCCACAGCCACGAACCTGCCCCACGCGGCGCCTGGGTCTGGCAGGTGAGGCCATGCACCCCGCCAAGCGCCCCTGCTGCTCTGCCTGTCTGTCCACAAGGCCTCCATGGCCCTCAGGGCAGGGGGCAGGGGAGCTGAAGACAGGGGTCCTACTCCACCTTCAGGCTACAGGCTGGGATGGATCACTGACCCCTGTGAGCTGGCCCTGAGGGGCCCCAGCCCTCCATGAAGAGTGAATGGCCGGGAGCCACGCTCCCCTGGGCATGCAGAGAAGCCAGTCCTTTTCAGGGGGGCTTCCCGCTAGGTCCGTGGTCGGCAAACTGCGGCTCGCGAGCCATATGCGGCTCTTTGGCCCCTTGAGCGTGGCTCTTCCACAAAATACCACGGCCTGGGCAAGTCTATTTTGAAGAAGTGGCGTTAGAAGAAGTTTAAGTTTAAAAAATGTGGCTCTCAAAAGAAATTTCAGTCGTTGTACGGTTGATATTTGGCTCTGTTGACTAGTGAGTTTGCCAACCCCTGCCCTAGGTGGTCTGAGGATGGAGGTGTAACTGGAGGTGAGAAAGACAGCCAGGCCTGGGAGAGACAGGACAGCCAGGTAGGACTGCCACACCAGCTCCTGCGCCGCGGCCTGGGTGACCCCGGCAACAAGGCCAGGCAGGGGGAGCGGGCAGAACAGAGGGGCAGGAAGTTGGTGGAGCGGGCAGGGGGTGGGCACAGGGTGGGGCCGAGAACCAGCTCTGCCTAGGAAGTGAAACTCAGATAAATTGTGAGGCCGGGGGTGGAGAGCGGTTTGAGGTTGTGAAAACTGGAAACCGAGAGCCACCTGCTGCACCAGCGTTTCCCCGCCCCCCGAGATGACTCATGAGGCCCCTGAGAAACAAGGCCCGCCTGGGACTGGCCAGCTGGACAGACTGGACAGGGGCACCAGCCCAGCCACCAGCAGGAGGCAGGGGGAGGTCCCGGAGGCCGGAGCCTGGGGAGGAGGGGAGGGCAGGCCGAGCCTGGCCCAGCCCCAACTCTCTCCGATCCCACAGAGAAAACACAGCCGGCAGAGTGAGGCAGCGGAGTGGGTGTGCCTCAAACCAGCTCCGGGAGAAAATACAGAATCCCAGGAAGGACTCCCCGAATCCTCATGGCCCTCCTCCTAGCTGACGCTAACACGCTAGAGACACTGTCACGTCACCACGATTTCGCAACAGGCTCTCTAGACCTGGCCATGTCATGGTGTGTAAGCCCTCAGGTGACCTCACCTATTACCAACCAACAAGCAAACAAGCCTGGCCGCCTCGTTCCGCTCAGGGGTCCAGAACCACCAGGCGCCCGGTCGGGCCATCCTGTGAGTGTGGCCTCACGAGAATGAACCGCTCTCCTGCTACCTGAACCCCACCTCAGCCCATCTTCCTTCCCCGACTTCACGGGGGGCTGGTGAAGGGGGAACCAGGACGGCTCTGTCCCTATGTCTTACCTCCTCTCACTGGCTCCCTTTTGCCTTAACTTTGGATGCGCTCAGGGACATGCCATGTTCATCTCAGGAGAGCCAGGCCTCATGGCGGATTTCTCCACCAGGAACAGACATCGGTCAAACACAGACACACAGGAAGGCCACGGCTCCATGGATAAAAGCAGAGAACTTCCGAAGGCAGCTCAGGCCCAAGGTTGGTAGTCTTCAGTCACATGGGGACGGGGGGGGGGGGGGGGGGGATAGGGGGTGCCCCTCCCCACAGGGGCCTTTGAGTGGGAACCGCCACCATCAGTGCAGAATGACCCAACCTGACGGCCACCTGAGGTCCCCATCCTCCTGCTTCCAGACACGCGAAGCCAACCGGACGCGCAAGTTCTCCAGCAAAAGAAACCACCCCCCGTCCCACCCCCAGGCCCGCTGACAACTCTGAGGTCCCCCTGGTGGTGGCTCTTCACGCTCACCCAAGCCCCCTTGTCACAATAGAGCCAGTGTCCCCCCCCACGAGGCCAGGGAACAGACACCCGCCTCCCCTACAACAGACGCACGAGCAGAGATGGTTCCAGTGAGAAGACCTAGCCCCTTCTCAGAACGTCTCCCTCCGAGATACCACGTCTCGACTCCATCGACAAGCCTTCATTCCCCAGCGGTGAAGGCCCCCGCTAATTCTGGAGCCAGAACGAGGCAACAGGAAGAAGACCTTCCTTTTCCTCTCATCGGTGCCATCGTTACGAATAACAACAGCAGGCCCTGGGCATCGAGCAGGCACTGTACGGAGTGCCCCACACCCCGTCTAACCCGCTTCTCCCCGCGTGACGGCCGGGGAGACAGGCTTGCCGAAGCTACATGGCTTGTCCAAGATCACACAACCGGGAGTGGCAGAGCTGGGGCTCACACTTCAGGCTGAGCCTTTCAAACAATCCCCCTTGCCCTCAGGAGGAGAGAGGGGTAGCTACCTCCCCCGCTCCTGGTGACACCCAGAGCGTCCCCGTTTCATAATGACTCCACGTCCGGGCGGACAGACAGAGGGGCTGATGAATGAGTGAGCCCTGCTACTCATAACCAGCACCCGCCCCAGGTGCACAGGAAGAGGCCGCCTCACCAGCGGAGGTGAGCAAGGCCCTCCCAGTTGCCGCCCGCTCTGTGCTGCCATCAACCAGGGGATCCGCGTCTTCGAAGGGG
The DNA here is from genome assembly GCF_951640355.1 of Cnephaeus nilssonii. NCBI lineage: Eukaryota > Metazoa > Chordata > Mammalia > Chiroptera > Vespertilionidae > Cnephaeus > Cnephaeus nilssonii. Next base: position 15,241,387 of record NC_137092.1, read on the forward strand.
GACGACCCGGCCCCTTGGGTCACGTCACCCCAGAGCCTGCTCTCTCTGACTCTGGGGAAGCCCCTCTCCCGGAATACTCCGTGGGCATGGCACCTGCTCCCAGCCCTTTGCTGAGCGGCAGCCACCCCCCTTCCCCATCGCATCAAAAAACAAATGTGCACCCACGGATCCCGCTGGGAGCTGTAGCTAGGAAGAGCTGGCCACGGGGGTCACTGAAGAGGAGGTGCTGTCTTCCCCTCACCCCCAGCACGTGGGCCTTCCTCCGTTTCCCAGCAGGGGTTCCGGGTCCCCAGGGGGTGACTGGAAGGAGCCAGGGCTGTGCTCAAGGGTGGCTGCCGAGCCTGCAGGGGGGTGGCGGCCCCCTCTCCCTGCGGCCCCAGAAGGGAAGGCGGCAGTGAGCAGAAGGACCTGCAGACTCCGAGGCTCATTACAGGGAATGACTAAGTGACTGCGATTCCAGGGGAAACCCCACTCGCTTCTGCGCGCTGAGGGCTTCAAATCCTTGAGCTTTTAGATGGAGGCAGCTTCTAGGAGCTGCTCAGCCGGGAGCCCCTGCGAGCAGCCAGGTTCCTGGGGGGAACCCTCCACCTGGGAGTCTTGGCACTGGCTCTGCCCCAGCCCTTTCCAGAATGGCCCCGCTGGCCCGGCCCCTGAGCGAGCTCCAGGCTGGGAATGGGGAAATCCGATCAGCACCTCCTAGGTTTTAGCGGCTGGATTTCAACAAGGAATGTGACAGTCTCGCAGCAGCTGTGCTCAGCCTGAAACAAGCTCTATTTGAAACCTCCAACAGCTGAGCCCCTCCCAGCTCCAGGCAGCCTGCCCAGCCACCCCCTGCCCAAAATGACAAATAAGTGAGAAATGCAGCAACAAGGAGGCGCATGCACACACACACACACACACACACACACACACACACACCAACAAATTGGGGGTGAGCGATAAATGGGGGAAATCCACTTGCCCCACGACTCCCCAGGTCTCCAAGCCATTGAGCCCACAGCAGGCAGAGCATGAACAAACCCACCTTCCTCAATGCCCACCGCCTTGGAGGACGCGATCTCCAAGCCCCCCTGTGAGGGAACCCCATCCTCCATCTCCAGCTGGACCGAGGCCGGAGCAGCGGGGCCAGCTCCCCCACTCCAGTGGGCGCTGCCGGCTCCATCAGCGTGCACTCACTCACACACACACTCAACCTCATTTACCCGAGAGAAGCCGGGGCGGGAGGGGAGGACCGGGGCTGCGCGGGGAGCGGGGAGCGGGGATGCCTGGGGAGCCTTGTCATCCCATCCGAAGGAGAGGCGCTACCCCCCACCCCCAGCCTGGTGCCAAGGCGGTGCCCATCTGCTCTGCCCGGGGAACACCTGTAGCCATTTTATCAGGGGCTGTTTATAAGCAGCAGCAGGTTTATTCTGAGTCCTCTTTCCTGGGGGAAGAACCGCTCATTTCCTCCACCTGTATTTTTATCCCAGGCCCCCAGGAGACGCGGTCACGGGTGCTTCTGGGTTTTGCCCTAAGTCTCTCAGGGATGAGGAGGGAAACAGAAACTTGGGGAGAGAGAGAGAGAGCAGACAGCGAGAGAAGGGACAGGCAGGGCATCCCTACCCCCCACCCAGACATTTATTTCTTTTTTATCCTCGGGAAAATGGAGTGGAGCAAGGAGAGGAGGGAAGTCGCAGGAACTGGCAAGCACGTCAAGGCAGAGTGTAATTAATTGGTGCGTTAAGCTGCTGGGGTATGCGTTAGTGCCGGTGAGCCGGGCGGGGCAGCGGGGGGGGGGGGCGGGGGGGGTGATTTCTCAGAAGGGATTCTTTAATCCTCCCCAACACAGAGTCTGCAAATGAGACACAGTGCAATGGGGATGTCCTCCCACCGAGAAAACCAGCCATGAATTCTCCCAGGATTAAGAACCAAAACCACGGGAAGTTAAAGTGTTCAATATAATTGAGCAACCGCCTCTCCCCCCACCACCACCACCACCTCTCTCCCCAGTCAATCTCTCAATCATTCTCTCTCTCTACCTATAGATTCCTTTTGTGCAAGGTATAAAGAGAAACCGCAGCCCCTACCTTTGAGTACAAACCCCAAGAGAGCTCGGTCTCTATCACCATAACAACAATTCCAAACATCCCAAAAATCAGAGCATAGTCACTCAGCCGCTTTCTCTTTTCAAACAGGGCCCTCCTGTGTCCCAGCTTATAGCCAATGTTTTGGTTTTTCCGCTTGTTGGCTTTGGGGAAGGTGGTGCTGCTGGGGGTGGTGCCGGCGTGCTGGTGGTTATGGGTGGCATTGGGGTGATGGAGCAGGGTCTGGTGGGCATGGTTGTCCTCCCGGGAGGAGATGATGATCTCCGGGGGGTTGCTAGGGCTGAAGAGCTGGAGGGGCTGGCCCTCGGGCTCAGCCTCGATGAGGTTCCTCCGGGAGGCGCTGAGGCGGCTGAGGGGCTTCATGACCCCACCACTGTACTTGCAGGAGCTCATGGCGATCTCCGTGAAGGGGTTGCTGTCCCGCCGGTGCACCAGGGGGCTGGCCTGCCGGTGCCGGCTGCCTCCACCGGGCCCACTTGTGGCTGTGGAACTTGGAGAGTGGCCAAGCAAGTGGTCACTGAGATTGAGCTGGCTGCCTTGCCTGGAGGAAGGGTGGAGGATGGCGGTGGAGTTGGACAAAGGGGGGGCCCTGAAGGCGGTGGGAGAGGAGTGGAGCAGGCCGGGGTGCACGGGCTGGCTCTGGAGTTGGGCGAGCTGAGACAAGGGATGCGGTGGCTGCTGCTGCTGCTGCTGCTGCTGCTGCTGCTGCTGCTGCTGCTGCAGAGGCTGAGGCTGAGGCTGCAACAGGGGTCCCGGGGGCTGCTGGGGGGCTGCTGGTGGTGCCGGCGCTGGTGGCGGCTGCTGCTGCTGCTGCTGCTGCTGCTCATCCCCGGAGGATGGACAGGGGCACTTGGGGTCTTCATCCAAGTCCCCCACCCCCGAGTCATGGAAGTGCCCAGAAGTGTCCATCTTGGGGCCTGGCTGGATTCCCTGCAGCACCACCCCCCACCCCAAAGCCACCGTTGCTCCAGAGATGTCCTCAAAGAGTGCCAGGCATCCACACTCCCACCAGAGTGTCTTGGCTCCAGTTCTCTCGGTGGCTTGCTCCGGCTCTCTGGGGCTGCTAGGAGTCCAGGCGCTGCCAGTCAAGAATGCATTGTACTGGGCAGGAAGGGAGGGCAGCGGGGCGCTTGGAGAGAGCAGGAGAGGGGGGAAGAACTCTGTCTCAGGAGGTGGTCCTCTAGAAGCATGCGAGGCCAGGCTCAGCTTCACTCCTCGCTGGCTCAATAGCTTTGCTCTCCTCCTCCTGCCACTGTTATAGGGTAAGCCCCGCCCACTTATTAGCAGCTGGTCTCATTGGCTTGGCTTAACTCTCCCACCACCTCCTAACCCCGCCCCCCTCGTACGCTCCTCCCAGGGGGCGGGGCCTGCCGCCCTCCGCTCCCCGCCCCGCAGCCGCACTGGGCTGGCTGGGAACTGTAGTTTGCGCTCCCCGCCGGGTCGCGGAGCCGCTGTCCCCTTTCCTCCCACAGGTAGAAACCCGGAGCCCCGGACGGACGGTGTACGCGCACGCGGGCAGTGGGGAGGAGGAGCAGAGAGCCTCCTACGGGTGGGGGTGTGGGGGCGGGGGCGCCGTGCACCCTGTTTCGCGGGCAGGAAGCAGGGAAGACGAACAGTTATTCGTGCCCAGGATCCACGATAGGTTGTCTCACACATACTGTCCATTGACATCCTCCAAACACCCTCGGAGGTGAGCATTAGGCTCCCACTTTGCACACGGATGCTCAGAGACGTTGAGTGACAACTAGGAGGTCAAAGAAGCAGAGAGGCCCTAACCGGTTTGGCTCAGTGGGTAGAGCGTCAGCCTAAGACTCAAGGGTCCCAGGTTCGATTCCGGTCAGGGGCATGTACCTTGGTTGCGGGCACATCCCCAGTAGGGGGCGTCCAGGAGGCAGCTGATGTTTCTCTCTCATCCATGTTTCTAACTCGCTCTCCCTCTCCCTTCCTCTCTGTAAAAAAATCAATAAAATATATTTTTTTTAAAAAGAAAAAAAGCAGAGGGGACCCACGCCCTCCTGACTCCAGGTGGATAAGCTCACCTACTGAACCCCTGCAGTAGGTGTGCACGTGCCTCTGCTATTTCTGACCCTCACATCAACGCCATGAAAATATCATTCTCTTTTTTGCAGACAAAAACTGTGAAAACAAAACAGAAAATGGCTCAGATGTCACCAGCTTGTAATTAAGGGTGCTATGACTTGAACCCTGGTCAGCCTGACCCTGCACCTCCTACACCATCTCCCAGGTTGCCTTCCCACGATGGTGCTCAGCACAGTGGTTGCTCTGTAAATGGTGTCCAAATGATGGGTGGAGAAGAGCCAGAGGACGGCGGTGGAGGAGGAACCGGACTCCCCAAGGCAGGATGTGTGAAGCGGACCCCGGCTCCAGCTGGGCGTGGAGTCACCGGAGGGTCTGGCAGGAAGATCACTCCCCAGCGGATCTGCCCCATGGGGCTCTGAGTCAGAGTTGGGAACAGCTGCTGGCTTCCCAGGTGCAGAGCCATCATCAAGTATTTATTAAGCTCCCACTGTGTGCAAGGGAGCTTGAAAGGGATGGGGCCAGAGCTGAATTCATTTCCATTTCTATCGGCAGCAGTCCTGCTTCTCCATCACCCCTAAGCCTCTGGCCAGCTGCTCCCTGGGTAGGAAAGGGGAAGAGTAGGAGCCAGGCATACACACATGCGTGCACACACACACAGAGACATGCATGCAGGAACATGCATGTACATAGGTGTGCATACACTGGCCCTCAAATATACACGGGCCCACGTACGTGGACATGCACACACTCAGGAGCTTCTAAAACAGCTCCCCTGAATGGTGAGCAGGAAATGGCCAGATCAGGAAGGGGTAGAGCTCCCCTCAACTCAGCCCGCAGTGCCCTCTGCACACCAGGTCTCACCTCTTCAACCCCCATCGGCCCTGATGACCGAGAGGTAAATATTACAGACGCACCACCCCAGAAACCGGAATAATTGCAATAACTCACACATAATAATCTTGATTACTGTTATTATTATCAATGACATGATCATTCCTTCTCCCACTACAAGTCACAGCGCTGGGGCTTAGACACAAGCCTGGGGTCCCATGTATTTTCCAATGACCGTATTACACACACACACACACACACACACACACACCCTCCAGCATGCCCTGCCTTTCCTCCCCTTCCCTTCCGTCTTCTTGGTTTCCCTCCCTCCATTCCCAAACAGAGTCAACTGTTTGCTTTCAATGCTCCTCATCACATACTTACTAGTAGGCTTCATGATTGCTTAACAAATTCTTGTTACTATCTTGTGAATAGCAGACATGAGCTGTTAGTACTGGTTCTGAGTGCCAGGGCAGCATCTGGGCTGTGACAGACTCCAGGCCTGGGCGTTTCTGCGCCCACTCCACCACCATAACCTGCCTCAGCCTCCACTGGCCTTGCCAGGCCAGCCTCTGCCTCCAGGTCTCGTGGCTGTGCCAGCTGGTCCCAATGGGGAATGTTAGAGCAAGTCCCGTGGATGGGGATGAGGAGCAGCTGGGGGTGGAGGGAGCGGGAGCAACCTATGCCTGAGCCAGAGATCGACTGGAGGCTCACCTGGAAACGGGCTGGAGCTTGGCGGCTAGTGCCCCTGGAGCAGCTCATGCCCCTGGACACAGCCGCCCCGTTGGAGTGGGAAGAGAACAGTGTCATGCTTAGAACGTGGGCTCTGGAGTCAGACTGCCCACGCTGGAGCCCCTCTCGGCTACGCAATAGCTGTGTGGCCACAGGCAGGATCCTCAGCTTCCCACTCTGTGAAATGGGAGCATGAGGGTCCCTACCTCAAGGGGTCCGGGAGGATTAGAAGCCAGTGTGCGTGGACTCTCCCTCGGGCCCATACATGATGACCTTGAAGACCTCGGTGGTGTGCTGGAGCTGGCTGGTACTGGCTCATAAAAGCCAACTGCACACGTCTCTTCCAAGCCCCAGATCCATTGACTGTCACAAGGATAGCTGGAAATCAGTGATGGTGGGAGTATTTACACCACAGGCATTGGCAAACACTTCACAGCAGGGTTGGCCTTTCCTGGTGAGCCAGTTGTTAAACACCTAATGGCTGTTAAAACATTTACCACACACTTCTGCCTCTTATCCCATATTATCATGCACGAAGTGTGCACTCCGTCCTCCTCTAACCACTGGCCAAGCACTTCCTCTCCTCCCTCCCTCTCACCAGCACAACAAGCTTTGCCACTTGTTTGCTCTGTGACCTTGGGCCGATTGCTTAATCTCTCAGGATTTTAACTTCCTCAGCTCCAATGAATTAGCACAAACCAAGTACTTTGTCACTGTAAAGTGCTTAATGGGTTAGTAGAGTGGTCGGCAAACTGCCGCTCGCGAGCCACATGCGGCTCTTTGGCCCCTTGAGTTTTTAGCAAAGGCCAGCTTAGGAGTACCCTGATTAAGTTAATAACAATGTACCTACCTATACAGTTTACGTTTAAAAAATTTGGCTCTTGCCGGGCGCGGTGGCGCGCGCCTGTAGTCCCAGCTACTCAGGAGGCTGAAGCTGGAGGATCGCTTGAGCCCAGGAGTTCTGGGCTGTAGTGCGCTATGCCGATCGGGTGTCTGCACTAAGTTCGGCATCAATATGGTGACCTCCCGGGATCGGGGGGGCCACCAGGTTGCCTAAGGAGGGGTGAACCGGCCCAGGTCGGAAACGGAGCAGGTCAAAGCTCCCGTGCTGATCAGTAGTGGGATCGCGCCTGTGAATAGCCACTGCACTCCAGCCTGGGCAACATAGCGAGACCCCGTCTCTAAAAAAAAAAAAAAAAAAAAAATGGCTCTCAAAAGAAATTTCAGTCGTTGTGCTGTTGATATTTGGCTCTGTTGACTAATGAGTTTGCCGACCACTGGGTTAGTAAATCAACTGGGAGCCACTCAGGTCTTCCATCCCGCCGTACAGACCCACTGCTCTCAGGTCTCTGCCCACTTCTGCTGCAGGTCCAGTCCTCACCGCTGGGAAGCCCCAGGGCTCTCCCTAGCTCCTCGCTAAAACCATGGCTTCAAAACACCAATGAATTGGAGTCATCACCCATTTTGTAGATGAGGAAACTGAGACATTAGACAGATTAAAAACTTCCCCATGGGTACTAACTAGTAACTAGTGGCATAGAAAGAATCAAATCCAGATCTGTCTGACCCCCACAGCCCAAGCACTTTTCCGAAATGCAGATCAATAGGATTCAGACTTATTGGTACTTAGTAACATCGCCATGTGACTCACACAGCCAGCCCTCGGGAACTTATGATCTCACTGTAGAGACAGCTGTACTCACACGGGGTGATAAAGAACCGCAGCAGAGATACCCAAAGTGCGGTATAGACAACAGAGTTCATTGAATGCAGAGGGTAGGTAATGAAGGCTTTATGGAGGTGGTGGGATTGGAGCCACACCTTGAAGGATGGGCTCTTCCTTCCCAGGAATCAGGCCTCTTCCGTCGATAAAGATGAAGGCTTAGGGGGTGTGGTGGAGTTTCTCAGCTCTGAGTACAGGGAAGGTGAACAAGGGCCCGCTCACCAAACCCAGTAAAGCGGAGGTAGCCTTTGGCCATACCAGCTCCATACTTGGCCCCTGCCCTCCTTTCCACACTCATCCCTCACCACATCCTTCTTGAAGCTCCAAAAACACCAGCTTCTTATAGTTCCTCCGATAAACCATGCTCTCTCATACCTCCATGCTTTTGCTCGTGCTGTTCCTCTGCCTGGCATGCCCTTCCCCTACATCTTCACCTGAACATTTCTTTTTTGCCTTCAAGATACATCTCGTGGGTTTTCTTTCTGGAAAGCCTCGCTCAAGTTCCTCAAGTCCCGATTAGGGGTGCTTCTTCTATATTTTCAGTACTTGATGCTCACCTCTATCCCTATCTATTCCCTTATAGCCAACTTGAGGGCAGGAATGATGTCTGCTCCATCTCTGTATCTCCAGTTCTTGCAGAGAGCCTAGCATCTAAGAGACGCTTAGTAAAGACTAACTGAACTGAACTGAAGTTGAAACCTGGGAGTGGTTATTTAGCGGCAAATAAGAGGAAGTAGTAGTACTTTCCACAACAAATAATAACCACAGTTTCCCCATCAGTAAAATGGATGATATAGAAAAGATGATTCCTAGAATCACTCAGCTTTAAAATCCCATAATCTGCCCTAACCAGTTTGGCTCAGTGGATAGAGCCTCGGCCTTCGGACCAAAGGGTCCCAGGTTCAATTCCGGTCAAGGGCATGTACCTTGGTTGCAGGCTCTTCCCTGGCCTGGGCCCTGATCGAGGCTTGTGCAGGAGGCAACCAATCAATGTGTTCTCTCACATCAATGTTTCTCTCTATCTTGCTCTCTCTCTTCCTCTCTCCCTAAAAATCAACGGGAAAATATCCTCGAGTGAGGATTAACAAAAAAATAATAATAATAAACAAAAGAAATGGGCCTAAGAAAAACCAAGGCCTTTTTAAAAGTAAAATCCCATAATCTGTGATCTGTGGAACTTGTTGCCCCAAAGATAGAACTGACTGAAAAGTAATGGTTTAAGAAAAGTAATGATCTGTGGTTTCTATGGCTCTTTTTCCCACTAGACTATGAACTCTGTATCCCCAGAACTGAGCAGGGTGCCTGATCATGGAAACACCCATTAAAGGCTTATTGGGTGGATGGATGGATGAGTGGATGGGTAGATGAGTGGGTGGATGAATGGATCAGTGGATGAGTGTGTGGGTATATGGGTGGGTGGGTAAGTGGATGGATGGATGGATGAGTGGATGAGTGCATGGGTGAGTGGGTAGATAAATGGGTGGGTAAATTAACTTGTAAGCAATACTTTAATAATAAAAGCAACCCCTGTGTTTGCATAGCACTCTATAGTTTTCCAACTACTTCCACATAAAATGCTCCGTTCGCCCCTCCTGGCAGCCTGGAAGGGAGGCCAGAAAGGTTCTATTGCTCCAGCCCTTACACTCTCACCCCCAATAAACGAAAGTTTATTTTTTTATTTTTTTTAAATATATTTTATTGTTTTTTTTACAGAGAGGAAGGGAGAGGGATAGAAAGCTAGAAACATCGATGAGAGAGAAACACCGACCAGCTGCCTCCTGCACAGCCCCCACCGGGGATGTGCCCGCAACCAAGGTACATGCCCTTGACCAGAATCGAACCTGGGACCTTTCAGTCCGCAGGCCGACGCTCTATCCACTGAGCCAAACCGGTTTCAGCAATAAACAAAAGTTTAAAAAGGTTTAAGTAACTCGCTCAATGTCCCCAACTAGTTTGTAAATTTAAACCCGGATCTGTCTGACCTCTACACTTGTGCTCTTTCCCACTTGTGCTGCCTGGAACGACACTCCACCCCTCGCTCCGTGCCCAAGCCCAAGCCCACTGGAGTTAGTGCTGCCCCCAACCCGAGCCTTCAGCCACCCCTCCTCTGCTCTTTCTCCCCGATTTGGCATTGTCTCTCTCTTCTGAATCCCCTCCGCACTGGATCTCTCTGGGGACGTGTTTCGCCTCTTGCCTTGTACTGGAGTTGTCTGCGCATTTGTCTTTCTCTCCCGCTTTTAATTTACACCGTAAGCTCCTTGATGACAGGAGCTTATGGTGTAAATTGTAAGACACATCCACGCAGCGCGGCACCTCACCCTGCACCGGAACAGGGCATGGAATCCGTGAGGGAGTGAATGAGTGAGAGTTCAGGGCACTTTGACCTGGGCACATGGATCGACCCTCACCTACACCACGGGCCACAAGGAGTGCCAGTGGGTAAGGGTAGGTCTCCAGTCCATGCTTCTTTTGTCTGACTCCCTGAACGTCCAGACCCTGGTTTGAGGCCTTTCATAACTTCTAGTAAATCTCACGCAGCCTTCCCCAAACCACAACAGAACGAGTGAGGCAGGCCTGCAGCACACCCCATCTGCCTGCAGGCCACACACAATCAACTCTGGGCCACCTCCAGGTGCCGAGGATTCCTGAGCTTCACCCTATCACCGCCAGCACCCTGCTTTGCTGGAGAAAAAAACAAAATTCTTGTGTCTTGTTAGGGTCTTTCTATAAAGGGGGCATTCAGCCCAACATCCTACACCTGGCACTTCCACTGAGGGACTGCTCTGTGCATAAGTGGTTCCAACAAGCCAGTGGGCTAAGATCAGAAGCCCCATTCTATAGATGAGGAAACTGAGTTCAGCTCCAGAGAAGATAACCGGCTTGTTCTCAGAGGAGGTAAGAGGCCACCCCAAAGAGGTCTGTCCACTCACGCACGGGTCACCCTCTCCACTTAGCCACCGCCACTGGGTAAAAGAATACCTCCTGCCCTCCATTCCTGTTCAGGTTCTCCATAAAACCCCCTCGGGCAAAAGGAATGGGTGAGATTTCACAGGAACAGCTCTCTGGAGAACTGTCTGGAAGAAGGGTGACGATTCTGCTCCTAAGACTCTGTGGTAGGCCAGGCAGGTTCTGGGCATGGAGAGACGACACAGTGGAGCAGCCAGGCGAGGCAGGGTGGGGGCCGGGAGTGCCTTGGGCTAGGAATCTGGCCCATCTGGTTTAGAGTGGCCATTTTCCTGCCAGCGACCACTCTGAGCCTATCCAACTGGACCCACTGGTGCTGTTTGTAAAAATCCAGATACATTTTTAAATGCTCCTCCTGACCCCTTCTCCATGGCTCCGGTCAGAGAACTTGCTATTCTAGCCAGATGAGTCCGTCTAGATGGGAATGTTTATGTATTTGAGGGGTCAAGGGTGAAATGAAAGGTGCTGAAACCGTGACTGAAAAGAAGGCTTGGGACATGGACTCAAGATGCCAACATCCTGTCACCACGATGTTCTCCAGGCTCACAGGAGCTGGAAGAGGTGCGCACACTGCAAACTGTCCGGTGCTGCCCGTATCGACGGGCAGGTGCCAGAGCCTTAGTGGACCTTGGTGGCTGAGGGAGGGCCCCATAGACACCTGCTTGGCCAGAGCTCAGCATCTGAGCCCGACCTCACCACGTCTGCTCAGGCCTGAGTCGGTGGAGAGAGCCCATCTCCTGCTTGTCCTGGGTCAGGGGCGTGTCCACTCCCAACCCCGCCGGGTAGTGTAGACAATGGCGCCCTTCCCCCCACCAGGGAGTCCGCCTCAGGAGGATGGGATTTTGTCTCTTTTGTTCACTTCTGAATTCCTGGTGCCTAAAAGAGTGCCTGGCACAGCGCGTGCTCTCAGTTCAGAGCTGCTGAATCCGTCAGCTTCCTGGCCCCCCCGTCAGAGGAAGAAAAATGGCCTCTAACAATTCTGAGCTTCCCAAGGAAGGGCTCCAAACCTGGGCAGCCAGGAGAGAAGCCGCGATCACCCTGTGGCCCTGGGTGACCCACCCCCCTACAGTGAGGGTAGCAGGTGGCCGACCGTCCCAGGGCCTGGCTGGTGGCGTGGGCCCAAGCCCCGGGGCCAGCCCTGCGCTGCAGGGCCTTCCCCAACTGCGGGAAGGTCCTGGTGGCTCCCGCCCAGCTGGCTGGGGCTCGCCCACCGCCCACCTGACGCAGCAACCTGTGGTGGGTTAGTGAGGAGTGTGGCGACCTCTGCTGGTCGTCTATGCACATAGCTCTGCACTCCAGGCACCTTGGGGGCCACGGAGGGAGATCACAAACAGAGTCTGCGCCAGCCTTAACTTTCTGCCTCCTTCTCCGGAGGCCCAGGGACTACATCTGGGGCCAGGACTCGCCTTTGTTCACATTTTGCAAAGGGTAGCTCCTGTTTGGCAGCTTCCTTGAGTTTTCCACCACTGGGAAAGCAGAGACTGCCCCCGTCAGCAGCCCGAGGTGAGGCAGCCTCGTCTTTGAAGGAGAGGGCTCAAAGGGACCACAGAGATGCCTCGGGACCCATTCTTTTTTTTTTTTTTTTTTTTTTTTTTTAATATGGAACGCTTCGCGAATTTGCGTGTCATCCTTGCGCAGGGGCCATGCTAATCTTCTCTGTATCGTTCCAATTTTAGTATATGTGCTGCCGAAGCGAGCACCTTTTTTTTTTTTTAATATATGTTTATTGAGTTCAGAGAGGGGGAGAGAGAGAGAGAGAGATCAATGATGAGAGAGAATCATGAATTGGCTGCCTCCTGCCCGCCCCCAACGGGATTGAGCCCACAACCTGGGCATGTGCCCTTGACGGGAATCAAACCTGGGACCCTTCAGTCCGCAGTCCGACGCTCTATCCACTGAGCCAAACCAGCTAGGGCGGGACCCATTCTTATTCGCAAGAGAAGAAGAACTCTCAGAGATGGCAGGTGACCTGCCTACACTCACATGTGAGTTAAGGACAAAGCGGGTACCCAAACCAGGGTCCCCTCTCAAGGGGCCTAGCATCTCTCAGTTGCTGTTGTACACCCAACAGCACAGCTCACCACACCCCCTCCTCCTGCTCTCTCCCCACCTCATCCAATCCAAGCCCCCTGCTACCTCCATGTCAGTTGCTGCATGAGGAAAAGTTCCCTCTCTTTGCCTCATCCACAGGCATGCTCAGCACCCAAGGCCCTGGCGCCCCGCACTTTGAGGTGAGCAATGCAAAAGGGCTCACCTCCCTCCCCGTCTTTGTCTTCCTTCTCTCCCGGTAGAGGGGAAAGTGGAGGGTTGCTATGGACACGGCACTGGGGCGCTCCCTCCTCAGTCATAAGCCACGCTGCCCTCCCTGCTGGAGGCCCAGTCTCTAATTGCCAAGCCTTGGAGGCAGCAGGATGCCTCGCAGGAGGTACCAGGCAGCCGGAAAAAGCAGGGATTCGATGGGCCGAGGGGAAGGAGAGAGTGACAAGATGGAAATCACCCAGAATTGGAAGCAACAAGCTCGACCTGTGTAGGTAGGTTGACAAAACCAATGTCGATTTAGCCAGAATTGGAAAAGCAATAGTGTCTTATCAGACACTTCATCACTGTGGCCAGCGTATCGCCGGCAGGATGCTGAAGGGAGGGGAGGGGAGAGGCCCACCGCTGCGGACATGAGCAGTGCCCACAGGAGAGACCTTGGCAGACCTTCTGGTGTTATAGAAGCACAACCATGCGCCCGGGGACTTTTCTGAGCTGAACTCCTGGCCACCCTGCTGCCCTGTGGGCAGAAGCACCCCAACCCCCCACTGTGACACAGCCCCCCCATTTATCCTCACAGGGGATTAGATCATGATCACCACTACTAGTATCCCCAACATGAAAACAGAGCACAGTCCGCCCTCCCCCGTTAGGCTACCACCATACGACCATAGAGCTACCCCCTCGAATCCTAACCCATTCCTGAGGACCAAAGCCAATCGCCTCGATGAACGCCCCCTCCGAGAGGCCAGGCGGGACACCGTCGCTGCCACGCTCACTCCCCCCGTGAGACGGGAGCTCGTTTCCCACCACGGGGCTCTCCACCATGAAGTCGGAACATTGTTGCCTCTACACGTGCCCCACCGCCGCCCACCTGCACAGCAGGGCAGGTCACCACGACCAAGACCGCAAGACTCCACACGGCCCCAGACTCAGGGCCCAGTGGACAGCAAGGTCCAATGTGAACCACACTTTCTCTGTTCTCTCTGGGAAGGACTCTTCAGAGCCGCCAGTGGCCACCATGAACCTTTAAAGAGGGGGCCTACAGCAAAGTGTGCTGGGCCCTGCTAGTCACTGGACGCACGTGTGGTGGAGGGGTATCTTCTGGAGGTTTTGCCTGTCTCGGCACGACCATGAGATGGGCAGTTAGCTTTTCTCTGCCCCGACCCTCCCCACAGTCAGTAATCCTGGAGGAGGTGAGACTAGACTAGGGAAGCCCATCTCCATCCCAAAAGATTCCTGAGAGAGAGAGAGAGAGAGAGATATAGATGTAGATGTTGATATAGACATACATACACACATACGCATGCTACAAGAATATACACTGAGTGGCCAGATTATTATGATCTCTGAGGCCCCGTGCATGAATTCGTGCATGGGTGGGGTCTGGCCAGCCTGGCCAGGGAGAGGGGACATGGGCGGTTGGCCGGCCTGCCTGCTGGTCGAACTCCTGGCCGAGGGGACAATTTGCATATTAGCCTTTTATTATATAGGATATACACTGAGTGGCCAGATTATTATGCGTTCAGAGATCATAATAATCTGGCTCACTCAGTGTATGTGTATATACATGTATAAATGTATAAAGAGATTGAGAAAGAAAGGTGGAGAGAGGTGGTCAAATCCCCACATGTACCAATGTATCTCTTATTTTTAATTTCTACCATTAACTATAATGAAGCAGAACAGAACATTGTTCCTCCCCAAGACCCTGCCATGGAAACGCCAAGGCTTAGCCTGGAAAGAGGGCCACAAAGTCACCCCAGGAAGTGGGTACAGGGCAGTCAGCTGAGCTCACTCTACCACCCACTTTATAACAGGTGGAACCCCAGCCCACACCTCAGCGACACCACCCATCGCTACTCCTCCTGGACCTGGGGCACGCAAAGGAAGTCCTTATCACCGACACAGGGAGGCCAGAATGCTGAGGGTCTGCTGGACTCGGCAGGAGGATTCCAGGCCTGCAATAAATCTAACATTTATTGCAGCGAGGAAATCCCCTGTGGGGAGGGCCACAGCCCAGCCTGGGACTCCACCTGCCACTCCAGAGCCTCTAGCAGTTTTGCCAATAAAAGAGCGCCGCTGAAGAAGTGGGGAGCGCTCCGTTTTCAAAAAATGCCGTGAGCAGGAGCTGGGAGGGCGTGGGGCCTCCACAAGACCAGGCGGAGCTGCCGGCCCTCGTCCTTCCTGACTTAGCCTCTTCCCTCTAATGTGGGAACGTCTCCGCCTGCTCAGGAGTCCAGGAGGTCTCTGGAGGGTCAGGAGAAGAGAGAACGTGTCATTCTGTGTTTCCAGGCTGCATGCCATTGGCTAGGGTGAGGAACACTCCCTCCATTGCCCCAGAACCAGGCCTCGACTATAGCTCGGAGCACCTACCAAGCTCCAAGCGCCGGGCGACTGCTTTTCATTAACCTTCTGGCACGCGGGGAGGCGGCTATGTCGTCCCCATGTCACAAAGAGACACTGGGACCCAGAGAGGCCTGGGAACTTGCCCGGGATGAAATAACTGAGGTTCGGACTCAAAGCCCAGCGCCGTCATCGTGGCTATTTTCCCATCTGCCGTTTGAAAGCCACGCATCAGGATGAGAATGGGGCGAGGCTGTGCACCTCAGATAGAAGGCCAAAAGTAAGCCATTCTTCTCACCGGGGAGTTTTCCCCACAAGTTAGGAAACCTTGCCTCTGAGTGTTCCGAAATGGTGTGCCCAGAGTTGATTTTTATGACAAATCGTGGCTCCAGCAATCCCTGTGGCCCCTGGTGGGAACTCCTGGGAGGCCTGGTGGGCGCTAACCCTCTTTTCTGAACACAGTACAGTTCTCCTCCTGCAAACCCAGTGACAAAGCCTCCGGGTGGCCCCAGGAACTGGCTAATGTGAGCCCCAGAGGGTAGGCCAGGCCGTGGCTTCCTATTTCTTCCTCTCACTTTCATCAGAGAAGCTTCTGAACCAGCTAGGCGGGCAGAGAAAAGGGGGGAAAGGGCTGAGAGCCTGCCCTGGCAGCCCTCAGATCTTATTATTATTATTATTATTATTATTATTATTGATTGTAAAGAAAGGAAGGGAGAGGGAGAGGAAGAGAAACATCAGTGAGAGAAACATTGTCCTAACCGGTTTGGCTCAGTGGATAGAGTGTTGGCCTGCGGACGCAAGGGTCCCAGGTTCGATTCTGGTCAAGGGCATGTACCTTGGTTGCAGGCACATCCCCAGTAGGGGGTGTGCAGGAGGCAGCTGATCGAAGTTTCTCTCTCATCGATGTTTCTAACTCTCTATCCCTCTCCCTTCCTCTCTGTAAAAAATCAATAAAATGTATTTTTTTTTTAAGGAGAAAAACATTGATTGGTTGCCTGCCATACCCACCCCAACTGCCGGACTGGGAATTGACCCCGCAACCTGGTGTGTGCCCTGACGGGGAATCGAACCTGCCACCTTTTGTTTCAACCACCTGAGCGCACGGGCCAGGTACAGCTGCCTCCGGCACTGTGGTCCTTGACTGTGGGGCACTTCTGCATCTCCCAGTAAAGCTCAAGAAAGCTATCAGCTCCCCCTTGCCCAACAAAGCTCCACATTGTCCAGTGCTCTCGGACCCACGGAGCTTGGCTGAGGGAACTTCTAGTACAGACAGAAAGGACAAGACAGCAAGAGATCCTGAGAGACCTGGGTCCTGGGTCTAGGGTGGTAGGAAATTGATTTGTGCTATTGGTATCAAGGCAGGAGTTTTCCAGAAGAATAGATCACCAGAAACAAGCAAGCAGCCCGTATCTCCTACTTCAGGCTAGACAGGAGACAGGTTCTAACTAGAAAGATCTGGTCTCCCCCCCCGCCCCACAATAGATGTGAAGTGCTCAGCACAGTGCTGGCATGCAGTAGGTACTCAATAAATGTTCATTTCCTTCTCTCTTCACTTTTCATCCCTCTTGTATGACGGTGTTTCACTGCCTGAACGGGGGCTTTGGCAAATAAGGAGGATCTGTTACCTGGATCAAGAATCCAAAAGCTCTCCATTCAGTGACTACAGTTAATTTCAGTTCGTGCTGTTGTTCGGGAGAGAAAAGAGGGTAGACACCTTGGGTTGATTTTTGTGCCCCATGGGAAGGAGCTGTGAGCACAGACGTTAGCTGTGCCCTGGGGGCCTGGGCAGGGTCCACCTGAGGGAAGGAGCTGGTGCGCCCTTTCACCCGAAGGACCCCTGTCCCTTCTCGTCTTTGACCTCCGCAGGAGCCTGGAGGAAATGTCCAACCCCAAGGCCAAGCTCAGTCACGCCGCCTCCACGCTGTTCCTGGCTGGGCGGTGTGTGAGCCCCCTTGCCTCTCCGCCAGCGCCCCGGCCACGGCTGTTTCTTGAAGCAGCTTTGCCAGGCGATGCCCTAGAAGAGAGACGAGGAGAGACGTGCCTCCGTGTGGCAATGTGTCAGCTGCACCAAAAAAGCGATGGTGGGGGAGGCAGTGGAAGGTAGTGACTCAAAGCAGGTTCGGGGATTATCTGCTGTTTTCAATTATCCACACCCCTCATCACCATGGAGAATTGAGAATTGGGTGTCTTTGCCTCCCCCTCCATGCTGTTGCTGGCATGGGAAATGTGATCTGTACTTGGAGCAACTGTGGGAAAGGACTCAGAATGGTCTCTCTATAAAATTCTCCCCGGCACTGAAATGTCATTAAATAACTCCGCACCTGGCTCCTCTTGGTCCCTTTAAAAATAGCTGGGCCTTGGCCGTTGTAGCTCAGCCGATTGGAGCATCATCCCATACTCCAAAAGGTGTGGGTTCGATTCCCAGTCAGGGCACATACCCAAGTTGCAGGTTCGATCCCTGGTTGGGGTGCATGCAGGAAGCAACCAATCAATGTTTCTCTCTCTCGCTCTCGCTCTCTCGCTCTTGCTCTCTTTCTCTCTCCCTTCCCATTTCTCTAAACATTCAATGAACATGTCCTCGGGTAAGGATTAAAAAAAGAACAATAGCTGGGAGAGAAGCATATCTGGGGAGAAGAGAACAGACGAGCATCTGTGTGGTACTCAATGTTCATTTTTGGCCAAAGGAACTTCAGCTCAGAGGGGTTAAGTGACTTGCCCATGACTTGTTACAACGCAGAACAACACAGCTGGTGCTCCAGCGCAGAGCCATCTGACCCCACCCCCCCTCGGCCCTCTCTCCATGAACTCAGGCTTCCCTTATAAACGTGGTGGGCCCAGCTTGGACCTCCCTGTCTATATCTGCTGAGATGCTTTCAGTGGCCAGTAGAGAAAACCCAACTCTAGCGTTTCACAGACAAGGGCATTTATTACCCCACACGCTAAGAACTCGAGAGGGAGGACAGTTCCAGGGGCCATTGATTTGGTGGCACGTAAGTTCTTTCTGACCTTCTACTCTGCCATGTTCAGCATGTTGGCCACTCCCTCGTCATCACAAGATGGCTGCAGCACCTCCAGGTATCCCATCCTCACCCTTCACAGTCCAGAGACCATCGGGAAGCACTCCTGTCTTAGATCTCTTATTAATAATGAGAAAACTGTCCCAAAAGTCCCTAGGCTTTCCTCCACATGTGATGGGTCAGAAATGAGTGACATGCTCAGACCTAAGCCCGTCACTGGCAAAGGGTGGGTGGGATTACCATGATGGCTAGATGGAGGCGGGTCTTCCTACGAAGCAGATGTTGACCAGAGGAGTGGGGACTCAAGGAAGCAGTGAGGCAAGGGCTGCATCTGCCACGCCAGCCAGAGGCCCAGGTGCACCTCATCATAAGGATTCTTGCCCCCATGGCAGCTCTGCAGGCGGACCCTGAGGATATGTGTCCACGCGGCGTCCTTGGGACTCAGATAAGAAGGAGTAAAGCACCAGCTCGCACCAAAATGAGAACCACCAGCCTTATTGTGAGCTTGCTTATCTGGAAGACACACATGACCGACTTCGTTGGCGAGATCTAGGAGAGAAATCTCATTAAAGATGTACTCTACCACCTACCAGGGAAGTAAAGCCTTTCACAGAACTTAACAGGCCGCGCAGGTGAGGGAGCAGCTATCCGGCGCCGCGGTCTTTAATTTCCTGGAGGAAGCCTGATGATTATCTGCCTGGAAACGTTTCTGCGTGAGTAGGGAGCTGTGAGAGCCAGAGTCTTTCACGCCATAAACTCAGACTCCTTAAACACAGATGCTTGTCGCGGGAGGCCAGCCAAGTTCATGGTGTCCCACTACCTCTGCCCTCTTCCAAATACCCTCAAAGGCAAGCCGGGGCTCCCTTAAATGGAGAAAACCTGAAGACGGGCAAGAGAGATGAGAAAGAGAAAGATAGAGGAAGGTGTGAAAAGCAAGAGAGACAGGGACCCCGTCAGAGGAACAGAAGGAGGCAGAGTGTGGTCAGGAGACGAGAGAGAGAGAGGAAGAAGGAAGAGAAAAGAAGGAAGATTGATGTGGCAAAGAAGGAGGAATGGGAGACAGAGGAACACGGAGACAAGGAAGGAAAAAGAACTAGACGGACAAGAGACGTCCAACAGTCACTTTTTCGAGGCTTCTTGTTAACACCAATATTTACCACCGGGATTTCCTGGGTAATCTTCTTGCAGCTGTCGCTTGCTTTCTTGCTTGAGGACAGAAATCCAGGGGCCACACACTGTTTTTCCAGCCCAGCAGGATCCAGATGTTTCCAGTTCCTGGACCAAGCAGGACTGATGGGTCAAGGGTTCGTTATTCCAAGAGGCCTTGAATAGGCATGACATTTAGTTCAAGGTGAGGGAAGAAACAACCAGGACTCAAAGAAGTCATTCTAACTTTGTGAGGTTAGACCTTTGAACTCACATCTGACTCACTTCTGAACTCACTTCCTTGACATCCATGGCTGAGATGAAGGCATCTGTCCACAAACAATCCACTCTTCTTTCTACCTCCTAGCATACGTAGGCATCTCCAAAAATAACGCTCAACGCGGCATGCGCTCCATTTCCCTGTACGTGCTGCCTGGAGAACTCGTTCATCCTTCGAGGCCCTGCTCTGATGAACCACTTCTATGAGGCCTTCCCCGACTCCCACAGTCCCACACAGGGTCAGCCGCTTTCTCTGATGTTTGATCTCCAAAGTGTTCCTACACTTAGTAGGAACGTCCACTGAGGCACTTCTTACATGGTTATTATAATTTTGCGTGTATGTCCCCCGGCATCTGGACAATGCCAGGAGCAGGGCAGGAACTCCATAAATATTTGTGGAATGAATGAATGAGTAAATTTTAAAAATCTGCTTCCCTGGCTACATGGTGAGCTTCTCGACTTGTAGGGAACTAAGCTGAATCACAGAACTATGGAGCCACAGGGCAACTCGCACCCACCTAGTCCAGCTCTCAGGCATCAGTGTGATTAGAATCCAGTGCTCACCAAGCTCTTCTCACATCCCTGGAGACACCTTCCTCATCTATGCCCATCCGTAAGCATACTGGGAGGAGGCGTTCAGTGTTTCAATTCATTTACTTGCCTGAATTTTCATAGTAAATACTTGCTCATTATAAAAAGATAGGAAAGAGCGCTAGCTGGTGTGGCTCAGTAGTTAGAGTGTTGCCCCATGCACCCAGGGGTCACGGGTTCATTTCCTGATCAAGGGCACATACCTGAGGTGTAGGTTCGATCCCGCACCCCAACAGGTGTGGGAGACAATGCGTCTCTCTCACATCGGTGTTTCTCTTTCTCTCTCTACCCCCGCCCCCTTCCACTCTGTCTAAAAATCAATAGGGAAAAAATATATTTTAAAAAAAGTTTGGAAAAGCTAAAAACCAATAAACATTGTTAATATTTGTCATATTTCAGTCTTTTGCTATGCGTTGTTTTCCCTACTATTGAGATTATAGTGCGTATGCATGGATTTTCCAGTAGCCGTCATTCGTGTGTACCTGGTGTTTTATGTTCTGCTTATTTCATTAAAGGAAATCTCACAGGTACATTAAATCCCTTCTTATTGATACAGCAACATGATCCCACCTACTTGACATTTTAATTAGACAACATCAGGCTGCCCCCTCACATGTCTCTAGTTCGCTCAGACCATTCACTATGCTTGTCAGTTTCTGGCCGTGGTCAGCATCACGGCCCCGAACCTCCAGCAGGTAGGTAAGTGTGGTGGGTGCTAAAGCTTCCAGGATCAGCATCACCCATGGGCTCTGGGAGTGCTGTGTCTCAGCCAGCCGGGCGGCAGTGAGGATAGTGGGTGCTGGCAGGCTCTATAGGCGGCTGTGGTGGCAGTGGCTCCCCGGTGTCTGGATGCATGTGAAGTGTATGAGCTCGAGGGGGCCAAGGCCAGGCCTGTCTTATGGCCATGATGCACCTGGAGCCCAGCACAGGGCCTGACACAGGACAGGTGAGTGAATGAATGAATGAATGGTGAATGGATGAACTGTGCTCAGATGCCTGCCTGGGCAGTGTCTCTGGCCTCCCCGACTGTAAAATGGAGCCCCAAGCCTCTGGGGAAATCTGGGAGTAGTATTGCTAGTGGCAGAAAAGTGTTCCAAGTCCTTGGACTAAACAGGCTGCCCTGCAGCCAGACCATGCCCCCAGCTGGGCAGTAAATGGCGATGAATGGTGATGAGATGCTGAGTACAACATTCCCCCACGGTGTTTCTCTCTCACACTCCTACCCACGGGTGCCTCTGCTCTCATCTGGGGTAACTGCCCGAGGAGTCTGCTTGGGCAGATAACCTGCTGAGTGAGAAAGGACATAACAGGAGCAGCGCCGTGTGCTGGCCATCCAACCGACAAAGCAGGTCAGCAAGCCTGCGTGCCTGCCCAGTTGTTCACACACAGTTCTTGGGCCCTTGCTGGGCCCAACACCCAAGAATTAGAGGTGAATAATAGGTGTGTCCATCTTCAAGGAGTTCACCCTTATGTCCCAAAGACCTCTGGATTTGCTTCCAAAACCATCCCCTTGGCCGGTGTCCCCCACCTCAGCCAGAGCCCCGTCACCCCCAGATGAGAAGAGCCATCCTAGCATCTGCTTCTCCCCGATCCGGTTGACCCAGCCCCATCAACAGCTCGCGGCATCATCCTCCTTTTCTCTCCACTTCTCTAGTCCAAGTCGTGACACTAACACCGCCTCACTGGTCCCCTCCATCCCTCCAGTCCTCAGACCCATCCCCCACGTGGCAGCAGAAAGGTCTTTGGAAAACGCAGATCTGCTCATATTGCTCCTCTGCTCCAAACCCCATGCCGGCTTCCCGGAGCTCTCGGGATAAAAGCCGAAGTCCTCCTCCGTGGAGCTCCACGGCGCTGCCCAGCCAACCTCACTCTCCTCCCCTGTGTCATATGCACCACTCCCTGCCCACTTTTGCACACCCGCCACACCAGCTCCCTCCAGCTCCTCCAAGAACCGGGTGACCTCACTGCTCAGGGCCCTCCCACGGTGGTAGTCCTCTGCCTGGACTGCCACCAGCACCCCCTCTCCCCATCTTCTTTATCCGGCCTCCAACTCTTCCTCATCCCTACGGTTCCCACGTAGCCATCACTCACTTCCTCAGGAAAGCCACCCCTCACTCAGTCTAGGTCAGGCCCTCTGTTCCTCACTCCACTCGTGCCCTGGGCCTCTCTCCCCTGGCACCGTCTCAGGTGTAGCCAATACCTGAGGAGCTGGGACGGTATCAAGCCTGGAAAGCAGGTGGGGGGTGGGGATGTTTCCCACGGTCAACTTGAGCTGAGTCGTGAAGGATGATTCGTGAGCAAACAGGGGGCAAAAATGAGAAGATTTGCACTCGAGGCAGAGAGAGAACGCTTTGGAGAGTTGCTTTGAAGAAACTGGAAATAATCCCACCCGGCTTGAGTTCCCGTAAGAGCACTTTAAGAGATACGGCTGAAGAAGTAAGTAGGAGGCAGGCGTGAAGGGTCTTACAACCAACAAAGGTCCTGGATAAAGGAATGGAGCACATTAAAGGATTTAAGCAGGAGAGCGACCTTAAAAAGCGCCCTCTGGCTACAGTGCGGAGAACGGATAGCTGCAGTGTGTCTACAGGTTGGAGATAAGGAAATCCATTTGGAGACTGCTGCGGGAGTCCAGGGAGCTAATAAGAGCCTGAACGAAGGCAGTAAGGAGAGAGAGGAGGGCAAGACGGAGATCAGAGAGGCAGTTAAAGGTAGGATTGGCAGGGCTTGGTGACAAGCTCTATATGGGATTAAGAGAAAGGGTCATCCCCAAATTCCTGTCTTTAGCAGCCCAATAAAGGAACATTTGCTGAGATGAGGAATGCAGAAGGAAGACGAGATCAGGGCCCAATGGTGATACACCACCTATAGGACACGCTGAGATTGCAGTGTCTGCGGGGCAAGGCAAACGCACGTGCCAAACAGGCCTGGAGCTCAGGAGAGAAGCCAGAAGGGGCTGTGGTTCGGTTCCAAGAAAGATTCGTCGCGCCCTTGAAATGAAAGGTCGGTGCTCAGAAGTGTCCACATCACAGAGGCCTCAGAGAGGAATGTGCCGTGCCGCATGGACCACAGAGAGGTTCTTGGGCCATCTGCAAGTGCCCGGAAGTTTCCCGGGGCAGTGATGCCTGGTC
Organism: Cnephaeus nilssonii; assembly: GCF_951640355.1. Taxonomy (NCBI): domain Eukaryota; kingdom Metazoa; phylum Chordata; class Mammalia; order Chiroptera; family Vespertilionidae; genus Cnephaeus; species Cnephaeus nilssonii. Next base: position 15,264,524 of record NC_137092.1, read on the forward strand.
TGCACCCGGAGGGGCAATGGCGTGCTTTTGAAGGAAGGTGGGATGAGGGGGGGTAAGCCTGGCTGCAGCGGGAGATAATGGTCAGGTTGTGGAAGCCTAGAACGCCATGGGATTCAGTCAGACATTACTGTGTAGCTATTGAAAGGTTTAATCAAAGCACTAACGTGGTCAGGTGTGCAGCTACGCGTATACCCTTGACCAAAGACCGGTCCTTCCTAGATCAGTGGAACAGGATGGAGACTCTAGAAATTGGCCCATACATATGCAGACTGCTGATTTTCAACAAGTGTGCGCAGGCGATTTAGTAGAGAAAGAGTAGCCTTTTCAACAAATGATGCTAGGACGATTGGATATATATCTGCATAAAATATTAAATTTGATCCATATACAAAAAATTGACTTAAAATAGATCACAGACTTAAATGTAAAACTTAAATCTATATAACTTCTAGAAGAGAATATAGGAGAAAATATTCGTGACCATGGGTTAGACTGGGGTTTTTGGGGGAGGGTTGCATTGGATCTATGCTGAAAGCGCAATCCATAAGATAAAAAATGATAAATCGGACTTCATCAAAATTAAGAGGAATTGGCCCGGCCGGCATGGCTCAGTGTTTGAGCATGGACCTATGAACCAGGAGATCACAGTTGGATTCCCAATCAGGGCACATGCCTGGGTTGTGGGCTTGATCCCCAGTAGGGTGCGTGCAGGAGGCAGCCGATCAATGATTCTCTCTCATCCTTGATGTTTCTCTCTCTCCCTCTCCCTTCCTCTCTGAAATTAATAAAAAATATATTTTAAAAAAAAATTAAGAGGAATTGGAGGGCCTAACGTAAGTGCACATGATGTTTGGACGGCATAAGAGTACCATGGAGTAGAGTGGCTGTTCGTTGGTTGCATACCCATGCTCCTTCCTAAAAGTGTTCCCTTTGGGGACCACCCCACTCAGACCTTGTAGCAGACACACCTTTGGGTGGGATTGACCCCAGCCCTGTTCCATGGTGGCCCCTGCCTGGCATAATGTCATCTCTTGTACCACACAATGACTTTCAGGAAGAGAAGGTCACGCCAACCTAAGTCAATCAATGCTTGAATTCCCTTGTCCAGTTGAGGTTAGTCCAACCACAGCGAGGCTTAGGGCTTTTGCTCTGTGGCTGGGGGAGAAGACATTCTCTCTTTCTGCCGAAAGGGAGGGCTCCAGGCCTCCAAGACGGTAGAAGCCATCTCGCCTCCGTAGGAGAAGTCGATCTGAGAACAAAGCCAACAAGTCAGAGGAGAGCGGAGCCTAGAGGACTCACGGTAGACAGCGCCAGAGTCCCGGCCACACCGTACCTGAAGCGCAAGTGCTTCTGAAACGCTCAGTCATCGCAGATAATAGATTCTCTCTATTGCCTGAGTCCATTTGAACGGATTTTCCTCTGTCACGTGCAACCAAAAGCACCCTTACTGATACAGGTGCACGGAAGAGGGCCATCAGGTGTGTCTGGCTACAATGAGGGAAGTCTTCCCAGAGGGGAGGTCACCTGAGCTTTGGTTTCTAGGATGAGTAGGAGTTGACCAGGAAACAAGAGAGGTAAGAAAACGGAGGTCGAATCTGCCAGGCGGCTGGGTCAGTGCCTACGTGACCTCCAGGTGACCTTGCGGGCAGCCTGGCTTCTCTCTAGCCCTGCTGCTGAAATCCGTTCGCTCGGCTCTCCCTCCCCGCGAATCTGTACGTTCTCACCTCCATTCACCAGGCAGCAGCTTATCGCCAGTGAGAGGGGATATTAGAGCCGACTCCTTCTGCCCGGGAAATGGAAAGAACCCAGAAGAACTCGCTGGAGAAAACCTATTAAGCAACGAAGAACATACCCAGCTGTCGAGTCATCTTAGGAATTTTAAATCATGCAGCTTGCCTTCCGAGTGGCTTTCCCTGCTTGCAAGGGCTCTCCGTTTCAAGGGGGCCTTGGAGACCTGCGGGTGGGAAATGCTCCCAGCCCGAGCACACCTCATCCATCTCCCCTGCGTGCCTTTCTCTCGCCAGCCACAAGTCTTGAACAACAAAATCCATATAGTCATAACCCGCCCCGCCCCCCACCCCCGCAATGAGCACAATGAATCTCCTTTCCTTTCGAAAAGCAATCCTTTCCCTCTTGGGCCGAGATTAAAATCCAGCCTGCGAGTGGCCTGTGAGCTTTGCATAGAGAAGTCTTTGCTGTGCAGGGCTGTCTGGCACTTTATCTCCCGGGAGCTCCATGGCAACCCGAGAACCAGGTGAGGACTCCTGGCCCCGGCAGCAGAGGAGGACCCAGAGGCTCCAAGGGGCGGAATGTGGTGTTCAAGGTCACGAGGCTAACCTCTGGACCCCTGTACTGCCTCTCGTCTGGCATGAGAATTCTCAGAAAATCACCTTCACGGCGCCTCCCCAGCCTGCCAGGCAGACAGCAGCAAGCCTCACAGAACAACAAAGCGTTCTGTCCTTCCAGAACCCCGGGAATCCCCTGGTGGACCGTGACAGGGCTCAGATGCCAACGGGAGGCCTCGGGCAATCATTCGCTGTGTCTGAGCCTCAAATCCCTCCATGTGCCATGGGGATCAGCTGCCTCCCTGGCAGCAGGGAAATCAACCAGGGTCACTGTGTTCCTCTGACAGGCTGGCATTCATCGTGGGCCAGCCGGCAAGGAGACAGCCCCTCACACACACACACACACACACACACACACACACACACACACACACTGGCTGGGGCAGGGCCGGAGCAGGCGTGGGAGCTGAGGGGTCCAGCTGACCTAACAGCATGCTCAGCAAAAAATGATGAAAAAGCCACTTATGGCGGAAAGGGGTCAGGGGGAGGGCAACTTCCTACCTGCCCCGTGGGAACAGGAGCAGAGCCTCCCCAGGGCCGAAACCTGCACACCATGCTCAAAGTTTCCACCCTTCTCACTCGGAGACCACGCTTCCTTTCCCACACTGGTATCGACGCCTGAAACCGCCTCCTCTCAACGGCCGGCCTCACCCCGAACAATAGAACCAGGAGGCCTCCTAAAATTAGCCAGCTCTGCCTCCAGCCCAGCCCGGCCCCGTGGGCCCAGCCAGGTCTCCTGCCACTGCGCAGGGTCACGGTGGGACTTCCTGAACTGGGGGCGGCGGGGGGGGGGGGAAGCCAGCGTGGTTTTATTCCACTGTGCATGCCCACCCTCCTTGCCAACCTCCTCCTGGTTCAGATGCCACGGAGGAAGCGCAGGAACAAAGCTATGGGCGTGGGAACGCTGGGCCTGGAAAACAGATAGGAGGCTTCCCTCTGAGGCAGCGGCTGGAGACAGTGACGAGTCCATCTGGAACGGGTGTCTGCGTGCCCAGTGCGCCCAGCACCCTCTCCGGGAACGGGCATTTCCCGTCTCCAAGGTGACAAGCTCATCCCTCCCCCCGCACTCCTTGGACCTCCTGCGTTCTCACCACCACAGCGACCTTGCTTCATACTTCCTGGGAGAAACCTGGTGCAATCTGACCTCCTGAACCCCCTCATCTGTCTGCCACCAAACCACCAGCTTACCCATACCAACACCACCCTCTGCTTCCCTCCTGTGAGGAGGGAGAGGGTCCCTGCTCCATTCATGTGTCCCAATTCCATCCTCCGACAGGACAAGGCCCCTGCACGTATCCTCTCCCCCGCATCCATCACTTCTTTCCGACCGAATCCGTGGCGGGCAGTTAGACCCGAGCTGAGCGAGGGCAATGGGCCAAGGACAGGAGGTCACCGGGGTGGACAGGCCTGGGCGCCTGGCAAAGGGCAGGTGTAGGGTGGGACCTCGCCCCCAGGGTGACCTTTCCTCCCCTAGCATATCGCTGGTCATGCAGTCTGGATCCCCTAGAGATAACATCTAAGCTCAGTTGTAGTTCAGCTCCAGGCCCAGAAAAGCAGCAAAACCAGACCAGCGATCCCATGGCTGACGTGAGGACCAGCGGCATCGGATAATGGCCCCTGCCCGGCACCGCCCATCGGTGGAAACCTAGATCCTGAAAGGATGCGAGGGAAGCTGCTGAGTATTCTATTGGGATCCTCCCCTGGGGCCGCCCCTGAAATCCCCACCCTTAAAACCCACACCTCCTCCCTCCCTCTTTCACCTCCCCCTTCCTCCCTCACCTCCCCCTTCCTCCCTGCTCCAGGCACTTTACCATTAGCTCCCTCACTCCCAAGCTCCAAGGGCCTAACACCCGCCTACAGCAAATCCACTCATCTCTAGCCTCCCCTATCTTTAAAAATCCTCCCGCAATCTCACATTCCCTTCCAGGTACTCCCCATGGCACCCCATCCCCCTCCCCACCCTCCCCACCCCCCTCCCCACCCGCCCCCCCCCCCCCCCCCCCCCCCCCGGCGGCTGCAGGCCCGGACTTCACCCACTCAGCCCTCTTTCTCTCTGCAACAGTCCCAAGGAGACTGCTCGGGGCCGAAACCAGTTTGGCTCAGTGGATAGAGCATCGGCCTGCGGACTGAAAGGTCCCAGGTTCGATTCCGGTCAAGGGCATGTACATTGGTTGTGGGCACATCCCCGGTAGGGGGTGTGCAGGAGGCAGCTGGTCGATGTTTCTAGCTCTCTATCCCTCTCCCTTCCTCTCTGTAAAAAATCAATAAAAATATCTTTAAAAAAAAAAGGAGACTGCTCGGGTCAGGAGACTCCTGGCTCCCGTGTTGCCAAACCCCGTGGTCACCTCCATCGGTATTTTACATGGTTGACCATTTCCTCCTCGTGTCACATGATTCTCTTCATTTCTACTCCACATTTCCCCGATTTGGCTTCCGTCCCGTCTCCAAGGCTACTCCTTCTCAGCCTCCCCCTCGGGAGGTTCTTCCTCCTCTCTTGGCCTTTGAATGCGTGAGGACCTCTGGGCTTGGTCCCAGGACCCCTTCTCCTGTCGATACAGTCTTCCTAGGTGACTACTTCCCATCCTGAGGTTTTAAATCTCATCTATATGTTTATGGCTCCCAAACCCACATTTATAGCAGCGAACCCTGGGTCTCCCCGGAATTCTAGGCTCACAGATGCACTGCCGACAAGACATCTCCATGTGAAAATTTAATAAGCATCTCACACTTTGCCTTGAGCAGAATAGAACTCTGATCTGCTGCTCCTGAATCCATTCCTCCTGCAGTCCTCCCCACCTCACTAAATAATGCCACCACCTACCTATTCACTTCTCTCCATTTGCACTCCCTTCACCGAAAACATGGAAATATATCCTCAGGTGAGGATTTAAAAAAAAAAAATGAGTGAATTGTATGGCATGTGAACACTGTCACAATAATGCTGTTCTGGTAAAACACACACACAGCCCTAACCAGTTTGGCTCAGTGGATACAGCGTCAGCCTGCGGATTGTAAAGGGTCCCAGGTTCGATTCCGGTCAGGGGCATGTGCCTTGGTTGCAGCCACATCCCCAGGTGGGAGGTGTGCAGGAGGCAGCTGATTGATGTTTCTCTCTCATCGATGTTTGTGACTCTCTCTCCCTCTCCCTTCCTCTCTGTAAAAAATCAATAATTATATATTTATTTTTTTAATTAAAAAAATAAAACACCACACAGAGGCACCTTCCTCCCTCAGGAGCGCAGCTCGGTCTGGGCACAGGGAGACACACCCCCCTAAGCATCCTTATGTGTGACTGACACCTCCCTTCCCCTGTGGCCTCCAGACAAAGGCAACTAAGCCACATGCCAAGACATTGTGCCGACTGTGGCACAATGAACCTGCTTTGTTTAGAGGGCAGGGAAGATTTCCGTGGAGGAGTGCTTAGGAAAAAGGAGAGACAAATTAATTCATTTGTCAAATCCTTCCTTCCAGACACAACAACAGAATATCCTTCGCCAGCAGCGTGGTTGTTCATTTTCTAGCTTCCCTTCCCTCTTTAATCAGGGAACATGGAATACTGTGGAAGTATTCATGTGCTAACAGAGTATTTGTAACTGTTGCACATGACTGTTGAGAAATATCTTCAGTATTAAATCATTCACATAACCCTTAAATGTGTAAATGTGTAGGTCTAGATGTTAAATGCATAAAGCTTGATACTTATTCTTTTCATTGGCCATCAGATGGCTGCTGAATACTATAATTAAAAATAGCCCTAGCTGGTTTGGCTCAGCCGACGGAAGGGTCCCTGGTTCGATTCTGGTCAAGGGCATGTGACCGGATTTTGGGCTCAATCCCAGTAGGGGCATGCAAGAGCAGCCCATCAATGATTCTCTCTCATCGTTGATGTTTCTATCTCTCTCTACCTCTCCCTTCCTCTCTGAAATGAATAAAAATATATGTATTTTTAAAAAACAGTTGTGTTTTTTGCCCTGCTGGTGTGCTCAGTGGTTAGAGCGTCAGGCCACGCACAGAGGGCTGCGAGTTCGATTCTCAGTCAAAGGCACGTACCTGGGTTGTGCAGGTTCCATCCCCACCTGGTGCATGCAGGAGGCAACCCATCGATGTGTTTCTCTTACATCAATGTTTCTCTCTCTCTCTCTCTCTCTCTCTCTCTCTCTCTCTCTTTCACTCTCTAAAAATCAATGGAAAAAATATCCTCAGGTGAGGATTAACAACAAAAAGAAATAGTTGTGTTTTTTTTTTAAATCCTCACCCAAGGATACGTTTTACTGATTTGAGAGAGAGGGGGAGGGAGAGACATGGATGGATGAGAGAAATCGGTTACACCCCCACTGGGGATCAAACCCGAAACCTAGCTATGTGCCCTGACCGGGAATTGAATTGGCAACTTTTGGCGCATGAGACTACGCTCCAACCAACCGAGCCACACCAGCCAGGGCTAGTTTTATTTTTATAAAAACATGTTATAAGATTTAATTAAATTTTCATAAAATAAACCCTATTGAAAATCAATTTTAACTTTTTAATGTTTTATGTACATTTACTTCAATTTACATTTTAATGAAAAACATTCGAATTCTGTGTTTTTTGCAGTGTTCTTTGTACTTTTATCTTTTAGGTCATTGGTATCCACAGTGCACAAACTGAGTAAAATCTTAACCAAACCAATATAAAGTCATGATTTTACTAAAATAAAAACAAAAAAAAATTTGTGGAAAATTATATAATAACTAAAGAATGATATTTGTCTTTATTACATATCCAGTCATCTTGCCCCATTAACAGAACACCCAGACACTCACAATAATAATTAAACCCAATCAATATGGATATTTTGCTAACGCTGAGTTTTGTCATTGTGAAGGTATAAGTGTCAAAGCAGGAGGTCAGTTTGCTGGTTTCACTTTCAACGTTGAAATAGTTAGACATGGAGTATGTAGGCCTCTCGCCCAGCCCCACGACCCTGTGGGCCGGCCCACGGCTGTGCTCCTGACTCTCTGAGGGAGACAGAGGAAAGCAGAACAGAGATAAACGACCAGCTGGGAGGGGGCTCTCCTGGGCCCACAGGCCCCGCAGGCCGCACTCCCAGCCCCCCTGCCGGGGAAGGAAGGGGGGCCGTGTCCCAGCCCCCCTGCCGGGGAAGGAAGGGGGGCCATAACCCCGTGAAACCCCGCCTCCTGGACCTAGGATCATCCTCCCCCAGAATGATGAGCCCTGCCAAGAGAGGGCGCTCTTGCTCTACGACCTCCGGCACAGCCCACCGCCAGTTACCGTCTGCTAATCGGAGGGACCCTGACAGATGCCGGCCTCTGACCTCAGGCTGCCTTCAGTCTAGGCGGGAAGGCGACAGTATGACCACACGGATCAGCCACCCGCCGCCCACCTGGCCCTGATGGATAAGCCCGGCTATACTGCTCTGGCCTCGGTCTCTCCTCCCCGGGAGGTGTGAGCGCCTCCGTGGGTCCTGCCCGCGCTCCCCTCCACCCAGTTTCAGTGGAGATGGGAACAGAAGTCCAGTTTGGAAGTGATAAGTGAAGGAGAGGGGAGAGGGAGGGGAGGGGAGGAGGGGGGAGGGGGGGAGGCATAGAGGGCGTAAATAAAATAAAATATAATAAAGATATAATAAAGAAGTAAAGAGGTAGCCGCCCTCCACTGCCCAGTTCATGGGGACCCACACCTGTGTGGGACACTGCCGTCAACCTCACCCCAGTTTCTGACGGAGAAAAGGGAGAAGCCACCAAGGATGGGTGCAGTCCCCTCCCCCCACCCCCCACCCCCCCACACCCCCCAGGGCCTGAGCCGGAGACTGGATGAGGCCGGGGTCAGCCACTGTTTGCAAGCGTGTTCAGTGAGCAACACTTCTGAAGGTTTCAAGACAATAACTCCCGAGGGGCTCTGCCCCCCATCTCTTGCCTGTGTCTGTCCAGGATCGCCATTAACACGGACACCAACGTCCCCAATGCCTGTTTGTTCGCCATCGACCAAGAAGATCAGACGCTGGGAAGCATGGTTAGGTCACAGCTGGGAAGGCCCACAGGTGCTGTGTGCTGGCCACCAAGGTCCCGGCCCCTGGAGCAAAAGAGCATCGTGGTGTGCAGACCACACCAGGCCACAGCCCCTCACAGACCTCCGCAGCGAACGCCCCCTGCTGGGAGAGCGAGTCCAGGCGGCCATCGAGGACGAGCCAGCGGGAGCTGAAGAGGGGGCTGGGGGGGTCTTGCTTGGCCAGTTCCTCCCCGGCACGTGCCCTTCTCCACCGAGCGGGAGAGAGCGGCTTCTCCCAGCCCTGGCCTCCTTGGAACTGTCCCAGAGACCCCTCACCCCTGACACCGCTGTGGCCTGTACCCAGATTCTGTTTCCTCTTCCGGAAAAAGTGGGGTAGGAAAAGAAAAATATACATATAATAACTCATGATCGCCGTAGGTAAACAGGGCAGTCGCCTCCTGCCACATCCTCATCAGCATGACAACTGAACTACGGAATGACCGTCATTCAGAACCTCCTGAACTCAAGCTGAATGCAGGTCCTACAACCACAGAATTAAAGAAGAAGCCACATCCAGACTCGTCGGAGGGGAACAGTCTGGTCCCACATCCACGTGTGACGATAAATCGGGAGGGATAGCTCGGTTTCAGAGGTCCCCCCGGAGGAGCCAGTGTTCCCAGTCCCACACCAGGCCCCCCGCCCAGGGTTCCAGTGCCAGAAAGTCCCCATAACTAAGCAATAAAACGTCCCCATACATAAACCACGTCAGCATGGCCACGCCTCCACTGTGTGCCTGGGATCTGAGCTAAGGCACGTGTACGCCCCAGAGCCCAATCGCGTTCGCAGTCACAATCATGGGTCCACTCTCTCACTCGCTCCTCCGACAATAATCCCTGTCAACCTGCTACACGACAGGTACTGCGCTAAGTGCCGGGACTTACCTAAGCGGCACCAGACCCGCCTCCCAGAGCTGCAGGGCAGCAGGGAGCACTATTTAGCCAACCTCGAAGGGGTGGTCAGGCTAGAGAGAGGGTGCTGTGGGCACCTCATCCTGGGGAGAGGCCACGGGAGAGGGAAACCAGGGAAGGAGCCGACACATGAGCAGAGAACCAGCGCCAGAGGAGACGCAGGAGAACAGCGGGGCAGAGGTGTTCCGGGCAGAGGGTGCAGTGCCCTCCAAGGTGCAGAGGTGAACAAGAGCTGGCATCCAGCGTCAGGACGGCTGGAGGGCAGAGCATAGGGCGCTCATCCCGGGGATGGGGCTGAAGTAATAGGAACGGGGCCTCCCAGGGGAGGACACAAAATATGACAATTACCGAATCATGAGTACAGGCCTCCATAGGTCACTGTACCCTGGAACCAAAACAGCCGTGCACAGTGTGTGCTGAATAAAACCCAAAACCCTTGGGAGGGGGACTGCTGCAGTGGCTCAGTGACAGCAGAAGCATAGGGGGGAGGGAGGGAGGGAGGGAGGGAGGGAGGGAGGGAGGGAGGGAGGGAGGGAAAGAGGGAGGGAGGGAAGGAGGAAGGAAGGAAGGAAGGAAGGGAGGGAGGGAGGGAGGGAGGGAGGGAGGGAGGGAGGGAGGGAGGGAGGGAGAAGAACCCATACAGGACTGGCTTAATACATAATTGACCCTTCACAGCTGTGAAGGGCCCACAGGTGCTGTGTGCTGACCACCAAGTTCTTAATATATAAAGAGCCCATACTGGACTGGCTTAATACATAATATATATATATATTTTTTTTTTTTTTGGAGCTGGTCAAATCCCCTCCCACCAGATGCCATGAAAGGGAGGCCCTATGAAAAATGATTGACAGAAGGAAACCGGGTATGAACAAAGCCCCGAATTGTACCTGACTCATGCTTGCAGGCCCAGGACCATCCCGAGTGTGGGCCTCCCAGACGCACCACCCTGATCGACTTGAAAGCCTGCACGCCCTGCAGGGAAGGGTCCCATCTTGAGCCGCCCAAGGGCGCAGCTGAGCCCACTCCAGGGCTGGTTCCCGCTGGCCACGCCCTCCCAGTTCCCGGTGGGCTGACCAGCCACCAGTGAGCCCATCTTTAAAGCCACTCAGCAGGCGGGAAGAGCTCCCAGGCGGGCCCGCGCTCCCCAGAGGACCTGCAGGGGCCTGTGCAAGTCTAGACCAGCCAGACCTGCGGGGAGGGGCGGAGAAGCAGGGGGAGGTGAGGGCGAGCCCCACGAAAGGCAGCCAGAGACTCAGCGTCTCCAGACTGGGCGTCAGCACTCTGCCCTTGGCTCACGTGTTCATTTCGATCGTTCTGTCTTTCCCTTTATTTTTATTTTTTGAAAATATATTTACCCTGACCGGTTTGGCTCAGTGGATAGAGCGTCGCCTATGGACTGAAAGGTCCCAGGTTCGATTCCGGTCAAGGGCATGTACCTTGGTTGCGGGCACATCCCCAGTAGGGAGTGTGCAGGAGGCAGCTGATCGATGTTTCTCTCTCATCGATGTTTCTAACTCTCTATCCCTCTCCCTTCCTCTATGTAAAAAAGCAATAAAAAATATATTTTAAAAAATATATATGTATTTTTATTGATTTCAGAGAGGAAGGGAGAGGGGTAGAGAGATGGAAACATCAATGATGAGAGAGAATCATTTCTTAATAAGAACTCCTTTTCCAAAAATGCTAAGTTTATCTCAAACACACCAAAGGGTAAGCGGGGGGGGGGGGGGGGGGGGGGGGGGGGGGGACGACGACACTAGAAAGGGACTCGAAGCTCAGTTCCAGGCCCAGCTGCTGTTTCGGGGGAAGGAGAAGTGAGCAGCCGAGCTCCCGGAGGGCTAGCCCCACGCTGCCAAACAGCCCAGGCCGGTGAGCAGCAAGGTCCCCACTTTACGGGCAGGAATCAAGGCTCAGAGAGCGAGTCACATGCTCAGGTCCCGCAGGTAATGACGGGGGGGGGGGGGGGGGGGCCTCACACCTGACTACGGAGTGAGCTGGGCAAAGCCACTTCAGCCCCCGTTTCTTGAAATAATATGTGGCTACTCCTGCTCAGGGTTCCAGTGCCAGAAACTCTCTATAACTAAACAATAAAACGTCCCCATAAATAAATACTGTCAGCATGGCCACCCCACCACTGTGTGTCTGGGACCTGAGCTAAGGCACATGATATGGCGACTGTGAGCGTAAAATGGAAACGCGTGGCAGACGGTAAGGCGCGCTCATGTCTTCCCCACGGCCCTTCCTCCTGGCCAAGGCCAAGGGCAGCCCGCCCGCCCTGGTGCTGGCTCCGGAGGGCAGGTGAGGAGATGACTGCCAAGCAGATCCGCGGCCTCGCCTCCCTGCCCTTCCAGCTCGCTTGGCCAGTACTCCATAGGGTTGACCGCATGGTTCCTGGAACACCCCGAGCTGCTAGAACAAGGCCACCCAGGCCAGCTGTCCCGAGGCCTCCGACCGTCCTGCGGGACGGCCAGCTGCTGCAGCAGGAGGCCCGGGGTGCCCAAACCCCCTCGCCCAGGTCTGGGCGTGCCTGGAAATTTACCAGAGCTGTCATGACAGAGGGGCATTGCTGGGAATGGCTCCACTCAGCAGACACTGTCAGTGCCCAGATGGAAACGGCCGGGGTGCAGGCAGGGCCCCAGCAGGTCTAAGTCTACACCCGTCACCTCCTCGTCGCCCTGCACACCAGAATGGTTCCCTCTGGAAGTGGCCGCTGTGGCCTCCTCATCCTGGCACAGCTCGAGTCACCTACACAGGACATGCCAGGTGGCCTAGACCGGTGCCCTGGCCTCCTTAGGGAAGTCTGGAAAAACCCAGGAAGCGGGGAACCAGGCCGAGGTCCCGAGGGCTCAAGCGGGGCCTTCTCTGCCACCCTCCAATAAAGGGTACCAGGCCGCTGCTCTCTCGGAGGTGCAGAGGGCAGGGGGTGAGCCGGGGGTGGGGCGTCGGGAGCCCTGGGGCCCAGTCCTGGCATTGCCACCCCCCATTGCTGTATGGCCTGGAGCAATCCACTTCCGCTGCCTGGGCCTCGGTCTCTCATCTGTAAGGGAGGGATTCGGGGCTCCATCACCGAGGCCTGTTACAATGCCTGCTTTCTGTGGCGTCACATGACCTCTCAGAAAGCCTTGCCCAGTCCCTGACACAGGCCTCCCACGAGCCCTGAAACAGGGGAGCCATTTAAGACAAAACCACCAGCAGGAGCAGGTCCACCTCTCACCTCCTGGGGGCGCCCTCACTGCCCTCAGCGAGGGCTCCCCAAGGACGCAGCTTTGGCGGGCTGCCCATTGGACTCACCTGAAAGAAGAAGGTTAAACCGGAACTGTGCGGAGGGACTCAGCACTGAACTGGGCGGTCCGGCGAGGCAGTGTCCAGATCCTGAATCGGGCCGTGGAGGCCCATAGAATAAACGTCGCTCCAGCCCCTGTGCCCTGTTCATCGGTCACAAGGGAGCATGACAAAGGCCACCCCTCATCACCGCTCAGCTGCAGGCCAGGCTCAGGGTCCTTGGGCCCAGGTGCCTCACCTCCACACCAGCCAACGGAACTGGGCAAAGCACACGGCGCTCGAGCCCCGTGGGGTGCAGGCGGTGAGCTCCAGAGAGAATGAACCCGGGAACAGGCAGGAAAGCGTGGCCGCCTCGGAGAAGGCTCTCAGTCTCTGGGCTTCATTGTACTTGCTGTAAAATGGGGATAAAAGTAATGATGGGATGGATGCAAGGGATAAAATGTCCAATACGTAGACGCGTGCTGTGAAAAAAACAGCAAAAGGGCCACTCAGATGAACCGGTAAAAGTGGAAAAAGAAGAAGTGTAGAATTTTGTAGAATTTCTGCAGTAGTAAGGGAGCCAGCTTGCAAGAGCCGACGTGTAAGTGTTCAGTCATTTTGCTAGCCAGTGACCTCACACTGGTAGCTTGCAATGATCTACGGTGGGAGCGTTTACACTAGAGAGATAGTCAAACACTAAATATCAGGGATTTCTTTCTTTTTCCCCCCCAGAGAGCCGGTTGTTCAGCATTTACCAGCACACCGCTGCATATAAACAAGTAACGCAACAAAAGGCAGTGTGTTGTTGCTTCAAACACACCATGACTGTACTCATCCAAATGAACGTAGGTCGACTACTTTATGGCAGTTAGCTTGGGAGGTCCTATAGCTTCCTCACACTTACAAAACTTTCCCATTTCTCCATTTATTGAGACTTACTACGTGCCAGGCCCCAGGTGGTGGAGGAGTGAGAACGCGCACACTATGAGATGCTCTGAAGTGGGGAGGTCCAAGCCCCAGGTGTGGGGTCCAAGCCCGCGCCACTGAGAAGGGCACTATAGGCAGAGAGAATGGCGAAGGCACAGAGGCGCGGGTGATACGACAACTCTTTAAAATTCCTCTCTAAGAATGGGCTTTGAGGAAGTTTTAGAGTTGTTATATTACAGGTACCACTTATTCTAGCAAAACAAAAGAAAAAGAAGAAAAGAAAGACAAGTACATGCCTCACCCTGTCCCCTTCACCAGACTGTAGCACCACATTTCCTTTGTCTCTAAAACCCAAATCTACTTTCAGGAGGGGGATTTGCCATCCGAGACCAGCTCCTCAAAACAAAGAGGATCTCCAGGAGACATCCGATGGCGGCGGCACCCCTGACGTGTCTGAGCCCAGACTCCCAAGGTGACGACTTGAGGCTGCAGCAGGCACGGAGGTGTTCAGGGCCATTTGAATTCCCGTCTCGTTACTCAGGAAGGCTTTACAGGAAACACCGAGCACCAGCTTTTCTCTCCTAAGACGGGTCCACATTCTGCCGTGGAGAATGCCAAAATTTGAATTTCAAAAATGAAGTGGGGGTGGGGGGGAATCCAAAAGCTTCCAGACAGAAAAAAAGGAGGTTGCCTTTAAAGGAACAAAAGTCAAGGTGACCCGAGACTCTGCGACATTAAACACTGTCAGACAGTGAAACCAGGTCACGAATCCTACGCCGGCCAAGTCATTGTAGAGGTAACAGCATGTCACTCACTCATGCACAGGAGTTCAGCAAATGCATCACCCACATGCCCTTTGTGAAAAAATTATAAATATATATTTGAAGGCACATCAACTGTCTGGAGAGAAATTAAAATACAAAATTTAAAGGTGGAGAAGTTGAGGTATGATATACTAGTAAGGACTGAAGGTGAGCAGCAAACCAGTTAAGTCTAAAAAGTAAGTTACTGTTGTAAATGTGGTTTAAAATTGAATGGGTAACCATTTATGTGAAATTCTAGAATAGGTAAACTAGTCTATGGTGAAAGGAATCAAAACAGTCATTGTTTCTAGGAGGGTTTTACTTCTTTCCCAATCTCAATGCCTTTTCTTTTTCCTATCTCGTTGCACTGACTAGAGCCTCCAGTGTAACGCTGGGCGGGTGATGAAAGTGGACACCTTTGCCTCCCTCCCAGTCTTAGGGAAAACGCATCTTGCGTTTCGCCATGAACTATGCTATTAGCTGTAGGGTTTTCGTAGATGCCCTTTTTCAGGTCGGTGATGTTCCATTCTATTCCTAGTTCGCTGAGAGGTTTTTATAAAAACTGAATGTGGGATTCGTGTCAAATAAATAACTAGGGAAACGCAAATACAATGCTGATGAGATACCACTGCTTACCTACTGAAATGGCTAAAATCAAAAAGACTAACCATACCAAGTGCTGGTGAAGACGGGAAGCAGTTGGAACTCCTCCTCAGTACTATGGGCATGTGGTACAGCCATTCTGGAGATCAGTTTGACAGTTTCTTTAAAAGTGAAGAAGGGCCCTAGCCGGTCTGGCTCAGTGGATAGAGCGTCGGCCTGCGGACTGAAGGGCCCTGGGTTCGATTCCGGTCAAGGGCACATGCCCAGGTTGCGGGCTCAATTCCCCAGTAAGGGGCGTGCAGAAGGCAGCCAATCAATGATTCTCTCTCATCATTGATGTGTCTAACTCTCTGTCCTTCTCCCTTCCTCTCTGAAATCAATAAAAAAAATTTTTTTAATTAAATGTAAGAAGGTATCTACCCAGAAGAAATGAAAGCACAGGTCCACACAAAAGCTTGTACCTGAATGTTCATAGTTGCTTTATTTGTCCTATCCAAACACTGGATACAACCCAAATGGTCATCAGCAGGTGAATGGATAAACAACTGTGCAATATTCATACCACACACCACAATAAAAAAAGAAACTATTGATACCTGAACTAATGTGGATGGGTCTCAAAATAATTATGCTGAGTGAAAGAAATAAGGCCCCCCAAAATAACCTACTCTATACGGTTCGCTTACGTAAATTATTGCAAATGAAAACGAATCTACAGGGACAGAGCAGGTCACCGGTTGCCTGTGGAGATGCCCCTCTGGGACCCACTGCGATGCTTTCGAACAGTCCCGGTGACAGACAGGACCCACCGTCGCTGGGCCACGTCTGGGGAGTCAGGGCGGTAAACTCTTTGGGTCAGAAGCTGGGATGAATATAAAGTGCTCAGAGGAGGGGCAGGCTCACACACAGCCTCTGCCAGCACCTGTGCGAGGAGCCCCGGAGAGCCAGCGCTCGCATGGCAGAGGGCCCGGCAGCATGTCCGCCGGTCCTGGCTCCCACCGGCAGTCCTGGCTCCCACCGGCAGTCCTGGCTCCCACCGGCAGTCCTGGCTCCCACCGCCAGTCCTGGCTCCCACCGCAGGGGAGCAGAGGGCCCAGGCCCGGGAGCTGCGGCCGGCCTCCTGGTTGGGAGGAAACCTGTGCTGCGTGAAATGACCACCTACTAGACCCCAGCGTGCCTCCGAGAGTCCTGTCTCACCAGGCCTTCGACTGCATCCATTTCCTGAGCACCCGCTGCGGGCCAACACGCTACAAGAGAGACATGGCCCCGGCCATCAGAGTTGTTTATCTTCCTGCGAGGATCCCGGAGGAGACACAGGCAGGGCAGGTGAACAGAACCTGGGGACCCATTAGCCCTAGGGGTCAGGGGACACAGGACTCCGTGACGACTGTCAAGCTCTCGGGGCCGGTTGACTGGAAAGGCCAGGGAACCAGGACCAGGAAGAGGTGGCCCATGGGAGACGTGGGCGGGAGGGTGACGTCCAGTTCGGGTCACGCTGAGACGGGTGTCATTTCTTTAGGTGGCCCCTTCTCGGTGAGAACCAACAGAATGTGTGGGAGGAAAACAAAGCCAGGGCCAGAGAGTGGGGTGCTGGCTAGGCCCGGGGCTGTACCCCTTTGTGACCGAGGGGACCTGCCCGGGAGCCGGGCAGCCGCCGTGGGCTATCTGAGCACTGCCACTTACTACCCTCTGACCCGAGGCACCTGGTTCCCTTCTCTGAGTTACCGGCATCTGCCGCCTGCAGCTGAAAAGGCTCTCCCTGCCCACGTCACGGGCCGGCTTTGAAGAATCGAAACGGCGCTTACGAACCGCACGAGGCGGTCTAACTCCCAGGGGGCCGTCCACGGCCTCGCGGAACAGCGGGGGCTCGCAGTGATGCTCCCGCCCAGAGCCGCCCAGGCTCACAGGAGCCATGGCTCTCGGTGCCCCTCGGTGACACCCTGCCCCTCAGGGTCCCTGCTGCAGGAGCCTCTTTGGGGCCATCCCCGAAGAGGAGACCCCAAGACCCCAACGCTGTCTGTGACACAAACAGCCCTCTTGCCCGCCTGGCCCGGGCCAAGGTCAGCCTCTGAGGACAAGTCCCAGCCCAGGTGCAGGCAGAGCAGGAACCCACCGGCACCTGGACAAGCCGAGCCCTGCGAGCCCACACAGGCTGGGCTGGCACCTGGGAGGGAGAGACGTCCAGTGCGCAGCACGTGCTCCAAGGAGGTTTATTCGTGTCCACACTCTTGCCCAGAACAAGGGGCCGAAAGCATCCTGATGGGGAAGCAGGGCAACCACCGGCTGCCCGGCCAGGCGCCCCTGGAGACGCGGATGTTCCTGCTTCCAGCACCGCCCTTTGCCCTTAAAGTCTCCTCCTGAGAGGCCGGGCAGCCCAGTCCATAACGAAATGAGGTCCTGGCCCCACTGGTGTGGCTCAGTGGGTAGAGCATCAGCCTGCAGACTGAAAGATCCCTGGTTCGATTCCGGTCATGGGCACATGCCTGGGTTGTGGGCTCCATCCCGGGTAGGGGGCGTGCAGGAGGCAGCCGATCAATGATTCTCATCATTGATGTTTCTCTCTTTCTCTCTCCCTCTTCCTCTCTCCCTTCCTCTCTGTAATCAATAAAAATATATTTAAAAGAAAGAAAGAAAGAAAGAAAGAAAGAAAGAAAGAAAGAAAGAAAGAAAGAAAGAAAGAAAGAAAGAAAGAAAGAAATGAGGTCCTGGCCCCACTGGTGTGGCTCAGTGGTTGAGCATCGACCTCTGAACCAGGAGGTCACGGTTCAGGTCAGGCCACATGCCTAGGGTTGCAGGATCCCTGGTGTGGGGCATGCAGGAGGCAGCCGATCAATGATTCTCTCTCAACACTGGTGTTTCTGTCTCTCTCTCCCTCTCCCTTCCTCTCTGAAATCAGTAAAAATGTATTAAAGCAGAGTTATAGTTCCTGGAGGCTCCTTGTCTTGTCTGACACGTGCTGGGCCCAGACCCTCCGGGTGCGCCCCGCTTGGCCAGCATCAGCCACCCCGTCGGGCAGAGTCAGCCCCACCCGCCCCGCCGCAGCTTCGGGGCCCCTAGAACATCACTAAAGCCTGGAGCGGACAAATTCTAGCAGGTTCTCCAACTGCTCCTCCAGGCGCTGCCCGTCTCCGTCGTTCTCGATGACCCAATCGAAGTCCCCAAAGTTGTCCAGGCCACATTCGGACTCCCCATCGTCCACTCCTGCAGAGGGGGCATGGCGAGGTCAAGCCCGCTCCTTCCAGACAAGCACGGGCGCGGAGGGCTGCTGGCCCCAGGCGGAGCGCCAAGCTCCCTCCCCCACCCCGACCCCGCGGAGGGTACTCCCCAACCCCCTGGAACACCCTGAGCCCGCAGCCACCTGAGCCCTCGGAGGGTGCCGCTGACTAAACTCTTCACTTGCCACTTCCTACAGAGGGTGAACTGGGTCATCGAAACCACAGACCACCCAAAAGGGGTTTCACTCGATGTGACGCTCGGAGCGCTGCTTGCTGTCTATCCCTAAGTCTCTGTGTGCCATCCTTGTTGGACACGAGAAGGGTAATATCGGCCTCTCCTGGCAGGTTTATTGTGTCTGTAAAGTGATTTAGCGCAGGCCCGGCCTGTGGTGGGCGCCAAAGAGACGCACGGCCATCGGGAGGGGTTGTACCCACTGGATTTGAACTTCCCCGGGTCACCGTGAACTAGGGCAGGAGGAGGCCTGACCTGCGCCTCTGAATTGCCACAGAGCAGGTCCTCGGCTCGGCTCGCACCGCTGAGGCTGCCTAGCACAGCTTCCTCTTGCTCCCGCCCCCACTCTGTCAATCAAACAGGCCTGCCTCGGGCCCACTGTCAGCCCGCCTGGGTTGGGGGTGGGCCCTCGCCACTCCTCCAGAAGCCCACTGGCCTAGAAAGGACGGCCCAGGTAAGAGCACCCCGCCAAAATCACAGGGAACCTCTACGCCCCCAGGACGCCTGCCCCCACCACACTCCACTCTCTAACCTGGGGCACTCCTGAGTCTCAGATTCCCTTTTCCAAGCCCTCGCTCACTCTCCCACCCCGTTCCAGGAAGAGAGCAGGTGTCCCAGAACATGGGAAAAGGCGGCCTGGACTGCAGGTGGGGTGGTGAGCTGTGTACCGAGCCTTGGGGGCAAAGGTTGTGAGCAGCTCACCTGGTGTGAACACCCAGCCCCGCTGCTGTCGGCTCTGCTCCGAGGCCACCACGCGGACTGTCTGCGTCACAGCCCCGTGGGCCTCCCGGAACCACTGGATGTCAGACACCCTCCGCGTGTCACTCACCAGCTGCAGGAAAGGGACACAGACAGGTGACCAACAGGACATGGTGCAGGGAGCGGCAGGGAAGGGCACTGCGGGGAGGGGAGGGAGAGGGGCAGGCCCAGCCCTCCTTGGAATAAGCAGGAGCGCAATGAGGTCAGTGGGGGGACTAAAGAGCCCAGACAAGTGTACCCCCACTCCCCTTCTCACCCAACCAGCTGGGACAGACACCGCCGCCTCCTCCTCCAGGCAGCCCTCCCTGATTGCTGCAGCCTGCAGCCCACGCTGCCCACACTCTGTCATTGTTACACTTGTGTCCGGGGGTCGTGCTGGTCATTGCTGTGCTAAGGAAGAAGCCTCAGGCTTTGAAATCAGTTCCGCTAGTTCAACGCACTCCTTTTACAGATGAGCAAACTGGGCCGGAAAGAGATACTTGTAACAAGTCCCTACCCACCCCCACCCCCCAGCGCCTTTTAAAAACATAAATGTGGTTTTTGTCAGTTCCCTGCTCTAAACCTCCCCAAGGCTTCCCGTCATTCCAACAGAATCCAAGGTTCTCACCCCAACGTACGAGGCCCTACGACATCTGGCACCTGTTTCGCATCATCCTCCCCCCAGTCGTCCCCCTGCGGCCTCCTTGCTGCTTCTCAGGGCCTTTGCACGTCCTACCCCCTCTGCCTGGTAGGCTCTCTCGCTTCATGGACGTCCCTGCTCCAATGTCACCTCCTCGGGGAGGCTGTCCCTGCACCCTGCTGTCCTTCCTGCCCCTCTCGGTTCCAATACTTACTTTCCTCTGAGCACTAGAGCTCTGAAAACCATCACGGTGTGTTTGTTTGCATGTTTGCTGTCTGTCTGCCCTACCCAGAGTCAGCTCCGGGAGGGAAAGGACGCTGATCCGTCACTATCCCTGCCCCTAGTGCGCGGGCTGACACATGAACACTCGGTGGCATATGTTCCATGAATGAATGAATCAACAGGTACCACAGCAAGTGCCTACTGTGTGCCAGGCGCTGGGGCCCGAGTGCTTGCCCTCTCAGAGCTTGTGGTCGCATGTGAGACAGACACTGAGCAAGCAGCTTCACTAATAACCGCAATCACAGTGCCTATCAGCAAGCGTCTCGACCTCACCCCTGCCAAAACTGGACTCCTGATTTGCTCCCCAAACCTGTTCCTCCCACACCTTTCCCGTCTCAGAAAACGACAACTCTATTCGTCCAGCCGCTCAGAACAAAATCCTTGGCACTGTCTTCTGTCCTCACACACCACAGCCAACACACCATCGGTTCCATCTTCGAAATCCGTGCAGAATCAACCCTTCTCTCCTCTCCACCCCGTTCTGAGCCGGGCCATGGCCACTCTGCCTCTCTGACAGAGAGCCTCTCCCTGGCTCTCCGCTTCTACACCTGCCCGTCCCCTCGCAGCCAGGGTGAACCTTCCGACCTCAGATCACATCATGTCCCTACTCTGTTCCAAACCCTCCACGGAGTCACCACCGCCCAGAGAAATACCGAGGCTCTTCCAAAGACCCTGCACAACCTGACTGCACCTCCTCCACTCACCCCTCACCCACAAATACGTCTCTGGCTTACCCCTCACCTCCTTCAGGTCTGCTCAACTGTCATTTCAGAGAGGCCTTCTTACATCCTTAATAAAGCAGCAACCCAGCCTTCCGCACAGCCCTGGCTGGCTTTATTTGGCCCCTTCATATTTATCTCCTCTCCCTAAAAATCCATGGAAAAATATCCTCGGGTGAGGGTTAAATAAATAGATGGTCACTCTGGCTGTGACTCACAGGGGACAAGAGCTGATGCCGAGACCAGTGTGCGGCTACGAGGTTGTCCATGGTGAGGGCTTGGGCCATGGGAGGTGGCAGTGAGGAGGGAGAAATGGACACATCTGAGTCACATTTGGGGAACAGCGAGGACTGGAGAAACGGAGTTTTCTTCATGCTGCCCCTCGGCACCCTTACCCAGACGGGCTGGGAGACGCCCTCCACGACCTTCCTGCAGAAGAAGCCTGGGTCAGCCTGGCGCCGCGCCTCTCCCCAGAGGATCATGTCCCGCCGATAGGCCTCCTTGTAGCCGCTGGCATCCAGGAGTCTCTGGAAGTTCAGGCCGTGTTCCTGCCCAAAGCACACGATGTCCGTGCCCAGCCTCGCCACCGCCGTGGCCTCGCCCTCCCTCCCCTCGCCCACCTCCCCCAGGACAAGGCAAGGCCCAGCGAGGTGTCCGCTAGGACAGCGGCCTGCATGGGAGCGGGCTCCGGAAATGGAGAAATCCCGAAGACGGACAGAAGCCAGGCCGGCCAGGCACAATCCTATTCCTTTTTATAAAATCCCCCATGGTTCAAAATTCAAAAGATATACCTGCATTTACAGTGAAAACTCTCCCTCCCGCCACTGTGCCCAGCCCACAGCGCCCTCCCTGAAGGCCACCGATGGCACGTCTCTCGTGTGTCCGTCCCAGCTTTTAACACCTCTGAACCGTGTTTAACACAACGCGGGCACCCATAAGTATTTGCTGCATGGTTGGCAATGTGAGCAGGTATATTTACAATCTGTCCCTATTATTATACAGCATCCTCTATACACTGTTCCAAATCTTGTTTGTTTGTTTCACTTAATAATACAGCCTGGCAATTCATGCAACTAAATGTCTGAGGGGAGCACCCCGGGGCGTGGCACCAGCTGAGGCCGCGAAGGTGGTGTCACACTCTCAGAGGAAGAGTGTGTGCGCAGGCGCCCACTAATCCACAGCATCAGCGCGGCCACCGCCCCGCTCCAGCCTTTCCTGGATGCGCTTTTTTCTTTTTCCTTTTTTATTGATTTCAGAGAGGAAGAGAGAGAAACATCAATGATGAGAGAAAATTATCGATTGACTGCCTCTTGCATGCCCCACCCTGGGGATCGAGCCCACAACCCGGGCATGTGCCCTTGGCCGGAATCGAACCTGGGACCCTTCAGCCCGCAGGCTGACGCTCTATCCGCTGAGCCAAACCAGCCAGGGCTGGCAGGGCTGGACGCGCTTTCCTGAACCTGCCCTGGGGAGGGGCCTGAAGTGAGTGAGGCCAATGGGAAGGAAGTGCAAGTTGAAAATGCCCCCAAAAAGTCCACCCGCAGAAAACGGAGAGCTGGCCACCACCCTGCCAACAGTGGTCACAGGGACCCTCCCAGTGCCTCAGACGACAGCCACAGCCACCGTGCCAGGGGGCTGGCTCCTTCCCGCCCCCGAGATGTCACGTGTCACCGAGAGCCACCTCCTACCTGAGCATACTGCTCCTTGAGAGGACCGGAGAGCCGCAGGACAGCGCAGACGTCCGCTCCGAGTCTGTGGGACAGAGACCCACGCCCAGTTAGCCTGGGTCTTCCAGGCCCCAGAGAGTCACAGGTAAAACAGATAAAACTACGATGATAGTGTGATATTCTGGCTAGATGCATTTACTGCTGGACCCCTGAACCAGTCTCCCAGCCGGTGTATCGCAGCCTCAACTGACTTGGTCACCACAACATGAGTAATTCATTCATTCAGTCCAATGTACCCAGCCAGCCATTTACTGTACTGAACTGTATGCTCACAGATTCTCTTAAACACTGGCATCGTGACACAGGCGCTCTGATTTCCGAGTTCCGGATGAGAAAACTAAGGCTGAGTGAGAGAACCGACTCACCCAACGCAACGTCCCAAGTAACGAAGCCAGCGTTGGTCCGAGAAAACTAAGAGCCAACGTCTCGCTCCTGCGCCTCGATGCGGTGTCAGAAATTGTTCTCCCAAGGCCTTCACGCGCATTATTTCCTTTAATCCTTACAACCCCCCGATTACCACCCCCGTCCCACAAATAACAACACCGAGGCACAGAATGGCTGCGAAACTCATACAAGATCGCCAACTCAGAGGTGGTAGGTCAGGATTTGCATCTCAGCAGTCTAACCCCAGAACCTGTCACCACTGTCTGACTCCTGTGTCTGCAGCGACGGAGAAATGCAACTTGGGAAAAGGTGGTGGAGACTTGATGGGGGAATGCAGGTAGTGATCTCTGCCCTGGGCTCCCCCATGAACGCTTAGAACCAACCCCTGTTGTGCCCCAAAGCAACCTCTAGGTACCCCTCAGCCCACAGTGGTCAGAGGAGAGGAGCCCGCCCTGCTTCTCCCTGCTCCTCTGTCCCCCCTCTCCCCCTCCCCCCCCCCCCTCCCATGCCGCCCCAACAAAAACGCTCCCACACGTAACATCTCTCCTGGAGAGAAAGCTACTATTGGAGAGACAGTGAGGTGAAGCAGAAAGAACCCATTCCTTGGAGCGAGTTTAACGTTTAATTTCAGTCCTAGATCTGACTAAGACTTTGTAACCTGGCAAGTTTGGGTTTTGTTTTTTCTGGTTTGGTTTGGTTTTTTTTACTTTTCAGAGACTCGGTCTCTTCATCTGTGAAATGGAGACACTAATAATACTACACAGTACCTAACAAAGAGGATTTGGAGGATTAAATGAGATAATATATTAATATAAACACACAGTGCCTGGCTCATAATAAAGGCTCAGTGAAACCCCAACTAGTAGGTGGGTGTGCTGGGCCAGGATTTATATGTCTTTGGAGTCAGACACAATCGGAGTGTGGCCTTGGGCAAATCCTTTCCCTGCGACTCAGTTTCCGTACCTGTAAGGTTAGCCCCAGCCCCGTCGCTGGGTTAGGCATGGAGCCTAAAAAGTGCCTTAGTGCCCTAGCTGGTTTGGCTCAATGGTCAGAGCATCAGCCAGCGAACTGAAAGGTCCCAGGTTGGATTTCGGCTAAGGACACATGCCTGGGTTGCAGGCTTGATCCCCAGTAGGGGGCGTGCAGGAAGCAGCCAATCAATGATTCTCTCTCATCACTGATGTTTCCATCTCTCTCTCCCTCTCCCTTCCTCTCTAAAATCAATAAAATATTTTTTTTAAGTGCCTTAGTGGTAACTTATTACTGCTTCTGGACGAGGGAGACCTGCCGCCTACAGTCTTGGGAGAGGTGGTCGCTTGGTTCTTCCAGGTGGATGTGTGTAGACTGCTGTTTTATGTGCTGGTGACAATCCCCCCACTTCCTCCCACCTGGACCCCAGGACCCTTACGCCAAAGCTCACGCCCCCTCCAGCACACCCCCGCGTCACGTGGCGCGGGGTTCCCCCCTCCCCACCCCTACCCCCACCTGCTCTGCAGCGCCTCGGTCACGAAGTCCTTCCCGGATTTCCTCTTCCCGCTGAACAGCAGCACCAGCCGGGGGGCTCCTCCCAGCGGGGCCATGGGGCCCCCACACGTCGGCGATCCCTAAAGATGACACGGCTCCCAACCCTGAAACTGGGCCACCGGCGCGGAACGGGTGCGGCCGCCAGGGGGAGCGGCCACAGGGAGGGCCTCGCGCGCGTCCCCCGCACCGCCGTAGAGGGGTCCGCCCGCCCGCCCCTGCACGTCCGTGCGTTTGAATTAACGTCCACAGAAGTTCAACGTGGAGGCAAAGAAGGCCGAGCCCAGGGCGGCCGGCCCGCTGCACACGCCCCCTCCCCGCTCACTTAGCACAGTCCGGCCCCGCCCACACCGGACGCCGCGGCCCCGCCCCTGAGCCGACAGGCGAGGGCGGGCACTGGGTGCGACCATTCTCCTCGGAGGGAGGCGACGTCTTCAGCTTTCCCGACGCGAGCCTCCCACTCCCTTCCTCCCGACCCGGCGAATATGGCTGACAAAGAGCACGCATGGTCGCGTGGGAGGAGCTCTCCGAACTGCCTTGGTGTCTGTGTGTGACGTTGCCTGTGCGAAAGCACATCCATATGGTCCCCACGGCGAAACTGGGTCTTTCTCTGAAACCAGCGATGACATCAGAGGGTGGCCCGACGGCGTCATCCTGGGGGAGGAGCTTAACCGCACACACGCTCCGGTATTGTTACTAGTGAACAGGTGTTGGTACCTGGAGGGGCTGCTGCAGGGCGGCCTTTCAGCCCCGGGAGAAGCTCACGTCGCTGGTCCAGCCGCAGCCTCCTCCCCAAAGGTGTGGGTACCAGTTACAAAAGCGGGTTGACCTTTACCGGTTCATAATGCGGATTTTGTAGTCAAAGCAAACACGATAATTTCAAGAGAAACATCAAAAGTGCTTTACTCAAAGTAATGTCCATCGCTAGCTACACATTCCCCCCACATTTCAGGTAATTTGTGGATACCGTCCCAATAGAACTTTTCTCGGGTTTTTGTTGTTGTTGTTTTAATATATATATATTTTTTTATTTATTTATTTTTTACAGAGAGGAAGGGAGAGGGATAGTTAGAAACATCGATGAGAGAGAAACATCGATCAGCTGCCTCCTGCACACTCCCTATGGGGATGTGCCCGCAACCAAGGTACATGCCCTTGAGCGGAATCGAACCTGGGACCCTTGAGTCCACAGGCCGACGCTCTGTCCACTGAGCCAAACCAGTTAGAGCCTTTTCTTGTTTTGAGGCAGACCATTCAGAGACACAATTTTCCACTTCTACGTTTTGAAGTGCTGCTCAGAAAGTGCGAGTGCCATCAACAAGTGGTCATCTGAAGGAGCAAGGTCTGGTGAATACCGCGGGTGGGTTCATACTTCCCAGGCAAGATCTTTTTTTTTTTTTCTTTTTAAATAGATCTTTATTGATTTCAGAGAGGAAGGGAGAGGGAAGGAGAGATAGAAACATCAATGATGAGAGAGAATCATTGATTGGCTTCCTCCTGCACATTCCCCACTGGGGATCAAGCCTGCAACACAGGCATGTGCCCTTGACCGGAATCAAACCTGGGACCCTTCAGTCCGCAGGCTGACGCTCTATCCACTGAGCCAAACCAGCTAGGGCCCAGGCAAGATCTTTTAACGTGTCTTTAACTGGTTTTGAAGTGTGTGATGGTGCGTCATCATGAAGCAAAATTACTTTGCCGTGTCTTCTGGCTAATTCTGGTGGTTTTACCATCAAAGCGTGGTTCAAATTGATTTGTTGTCGGTAGCGATCAGTATTAACCTGGTTTCACCTGGTTTTAGAAGCTCATAATACACCACACCTTCCTGATCCCACCAAACGCAGAGAACTGTCTTCTTTCCAAAGTGATTTGGCCTTGCAGTCAATGTTGATGGTTGAACCAGATCAACCCATGATTTTGTGCGTTTGGGATTCTCAAAATAAATCCACTTTTCATCACCAGTCACAATTGGATGCAAAAAAGACTTTCTTTCATGCCGTTGAAGCAACATTTTACTGATGACTTTTCAGTTTTCCATTTGTCTTTCATTCAGTTGATGTGGTACCCATTTTCCTTCCTTTAAAATCTTTCCCATTGTTTGCTGAGCGACGTTTAATCTTTCTGCAAGTTGTTTTTGAGTTTGACACATATCTCCATCCAATAATGCTTGTTATTGTTGGTCTTCAAACTTTTTTGGTTGACCTGGACGTTCTTTGTCTTTCACATCGAAATCATCACTTTTAAAGCATTTAAACCAGTGTTCACACATATCTTGAGATGGAGCATGTTCACCATAAGCTTCCCGAAGTATACGATAACTTTCAGCAGCACTTTTCTTCAAAATAAAGTAATGAATTAAAACTTCCCGCAAATGCTTTTTTGGCACGAAATTCGACATTTTTATATATATATATATTTTATTGATTTTTTACAGAGAGGAAGAGAGAGGGAGAGTTAGAAACATCGATCAGCTGCCTCTTGCACACCCCCTACTGGGGATGTGCCTGCAACCAAGGTACATGCCCTTGACCGGAATCGAACCTGGGACCCTTGAGTCCACGGGCCGACGCTCTATCCACTGAGCCAAACCGGTTTCGGCGAAATTCGACATTTTTAAGCGTAAAGATATCTATGATGTTAACACCTTCAGAAAATTGGACATACGAAGTTTTGAAGCTTGCTGTTAATACAACAAAACAGCATACATATCAAATCGCATCTATATCAACATAGGTGTCACTCCATCTAGTGAGAAAAGTCCGCATTATTAACCGGTACGCCTGGTATTAACACTCCCTGGACAGTCTGAGCCTGCAGGGGACCAGTTCCTGCAGCTCTGCGGAGCCCAGCGAAGCGGGGCTGTGTCAGTGCCCCTCCCACCCAGCCCAAGCGAGGCAGCCCCGCGCGGAGGGTCCCAAGGTCTGCCCTTCCAACACAGGCCTGTCCCATGGTGGAACCAGGTGTCCTCCTGGCTCCTGACACCACCAGTTGCCCTTGCTTCAACTCCAGGCTCCTGGGTCCAGTCCATCTTCCCCTGGTCATTGTCCAGCTGACCCAAGCAGGCCCTCTGCTAGTGCTTGCAAGTACAAATGTGACTCGTGAATCGGTCCTCGTGTGTGTGATGGCCATTGCTTCTGGGGCAATGGAGCCTGGCAGATAAGGGACAGAAGGGAATGGGGGTGGTAAGGAAGTAGCACAACCGGGAAAGAGAAGAGGGGGAATCTGAGTCTTTGGGAAGCTAATGGGAATGAAGCCTATTCATTCATTCATTCATTCATTCATGCATGCATGCATTCATTCAATACGTATTTAAATGTCCAAAATGTGCCAGGTACCGCTAGGGATGCCACGGTAAACAAAACGGAGCCTGCTCTCAAAGAGCAATCATTCTCCGGGGAGACAGGCAATGAGACCAGACAGCTAAAAAGTCAAGCACAAGCGACTTCATCCCCAATCTGGAGAGAACATGAAATACATGAACTCTTGCAGGATGCTCGGGTATGCGCTGTCACCGGCTCTAACGATGGATCCACCTGTTGTTCCGCTGCCGGAGACACCCGACCCAGCTTTTGCCGCGAAACAAGCTCCAGCTTGTACTGTAACACCTCGCCTGTCCAGTCTCCTCCCGAGAGCCTGCCGGGACTCCCCACCCCGTCTGACTTAGATCTCTGTTTTCTCTGCTCCTGATACACCCTGTACCCACGATATCACAGCATCGCACCCTCCACTATAATTATCCATTTATTCATGTCTCTCCCTCCAGATGGCTAATAGGTAGTATTTATCGAGCAGTTACTATGTGCCAGGCCTTTTCTCAATCATGGGACATAAACACTACTACCCCTACTTAAAAATGAGACAGCTGAGGCTCATTCTAGTTAAGAGATGTGCCCAAGTATTTACCAAAAACTATTGTACATGTGCCTGGCTGGCTTGGCTCCGCGGTTGAGCATCGACCTATGAACCGGGAGGTCATGGTTCAATTCCCAGTCAGGGAACATGCCCAGGTTGCGTGCGGGCTCGATCCCCAGTGTGGGATGTGTAGGAGCAGCCAATGATCTCTCTCGTCATTGATGTTTCTCTCTCTCTCTGCCTCTCCCTTCCTCTCTGAAATCAATAAAAATAAAATAAAAAAAGAAATGCCACCAGCAGATGTCCCTTCCGGTGAGTGTGCCCCTCCCGCAGACCAAGGGCAGGCTGGAGCCGCCTCTGCACCCCGACTGGGGATGGAGCCCACAAGCCAGGCATGTGCCCTGAAGGGAATCGAACCAGTGACCTTTCAGTGCACAGGATGGCGCCCAACCAACGGAGCCACGCTGGCCAGGGCAGATGTGTGGGTTTTTTTAAACAAAGATTGGTGATTTAGATAAATATTTTTGTTTTTCTGTAATATTATTTTGTAGTGAATGTAAACCTTGGAGTTGAGGAACTAAACCCACTTCAAATACTATGAAAGAGTCATTTACTGCCCTAGCCAGTTTTGCTCAGTGGATAGAGCGTCGGCCTACAGACTGAAGGATCCCGGGTTCAATTCCGGTCAAGGGCACATACCCAGGTTGCGGGCTCGATCCCCAGTGTGGGGCGTGCAGGAGGCAGCCATCAGTGATTCTTCTCATCGTTGATGTTTCTATCTCTCCCTCTCCCTTCCTCTCTGAAATCAATAAATAAATATATATTTTAAAAAGAGTCATTTACTGATTTCATTTGACTGTTTTTTAAACAATCTTAGTGATGAAGGTTGATGTTTATTTCTTTAAATGTATTTTTATTAATTTCAGAGAGGAAGGGAGAGGGAGAGAAACATCAATGATGAGAGAGAATCACTGAGCGGCTGCCTCACTGCGGCCACCGCCAGCCGTCTCTGCAGAAGGAGCCAGGAGCGCAGTTAGCCGTCAGGGACAGCAAGAGAAGGAACCTGCTTGTAGGGAGCAATCTCAGAGCCGAGATGCCCAACCTGAAGAGCCGGAGAGGAGAGGGGAGGGGAGGGGAGGGGAGGGGAGGGGAGGGGAGGGGAGGGGAAGGAGGAGCAACAGGGATTCTTCGTCAGGGGTCAGCAGCCATGGGCTCTGGTCTCCACGCTGTCCCTAGTGAGCTTTGTGACCTTGGACAAGTCACTTCCCTATCTGGGCCTCGGTTTCCACCGCTGGACAACAAAAGAGGTGGATGTGATGCTCATGAAGGGATTTCCAGGGTGGCCTTTTCCTACCCACACACTGGGGCCCATCCGGTGGCAGCTGGTGACCGGAGAGGAAAACGCTCAGGGCCAGTGGCCCAGGTGGCTGAAGTGGGGGGCACACAGGCCCGGGGAGGAGGCGCCGGCTCCAGAGACACACGGATGGGAATGTAGAGATTGCTTCCAGCCTCCGAGCCAGCCAGCAGGGCGGGCAGGGGTGGGGGGTGGGAGCAGCAGTACCGGACACTTCCAATGCCCGCTGGCGTCCTCAGGGCTGCCGGGGGCCAGTCTTCCTACACTGTCACTCTTCAGCTATGACGGGACCTTAGGCAAGTCGCCTCCTCTTTCTATCTCAGGTTCCTCATCTGTAGAATAGAGGCATTCATGGTCATACCTTTGAGGTATGGAATTGTTCTGGAAAGTTCACGGCCTGCGCAGATGAGTGGGCGGCCTGCTTCTTGGAGCCTCGTGGTTTCTGCACTGATGCCTCCCTCCCCAACTGCCTCAGCAGGGGCCCAAGGCCGCGTCCCAGACAGCAGGCACTGTGGCTGCTCCGCGTGGCCTATGGGTAGTTGACCTTGTGTGTGTGTGTGGGGGGGGGGGGGGGGGCGGGGGGGGGGCTGTTGTAACATTTTCCTCTCCGCAGCTCTCAGCTTCGGGTTTCTGCCTGTCCTGCCACAGTCCCATGACCTGTCCCCTTGACATGGAAAGGGGCACTCCCCTTTGCTGGGTGCCTCCCCTCGGGCTTAGTCAAGGGAAGTGTCTGGTGCCGGTAAGAATTTCTCCAGGGGGACCCTGCCCTGGAGAGGAATTGGGGGCGTGATGGGACACGCAGCTTGGTGGAGCAGAGCGGCGATCTGCTGGGAGGGTTGCTCTATCTCCTCTCAGATCCTGAAAATCAAGCCCAGCCGCTTCCCTGACCCACCCCCTACGCGGCCAGCCGGCCTTTTCCTCCTTTCCCAGCATTGCAGGAGGAGGTAGTCATCCCGGCCAGAGGCTGGGAGCCCAGGTGTCCTTGACCCCTCCCTGTCCGGGTCCTGGTCCCACCCAAGGCCCGTCCGTTCTACTTCCCTAATCCAAATCAGGCCCTGCCCACGCCTTTCTTTCTCTTTTATATAATTTTTTTAAATATATTTCTACTGACTTCACAGAGGAAGGGAAAGGGGGAGAGAGATAAAAACATCAATGATGAGAGAGAATCCTTGATTGGCTGCCTCCTGCACGCCCCACACTGGGGACCGAGCTGCAACCCGGGTGTGTGCCCTGACCGGGAATTGAACCGTGACCTCCTGGGTCATAGGTCGACGCTCAACCACTGAGCCACACCGACCACACCTTTCTTCCCTCTCGGGCGTGCACCTCCTAAACCCGAAGGTCCCCAGGAGACTTGCAACCAGGGGAGCAAGGGCCAGAGACAGCTCGTCGTGGGCTCACCCCCTGAACCCGCCTCCCAGGCCCCCTTCTCTCCGCCTTCCCGGTGAGCCAGAGCAGCCCGCCCAGGCGCCCTCCTTTGGCCTCTTAAGCTACCGAAGCACGTCCTGTTTCACGGTTCCAGCTTCCATACCCGAGCTCTCCATTCAAAGTAAGTAAATAGATGAACGGGCCTGTGACCTCCCTCCTGGGCTGCTGGCTGACACCTCCCTAACCACCGGCAGTTCTCATCTGTCCAGTCCATCCTTCCGACCACCATCCGCACGGCACCGCGTGGACCTTCCTTCACACACTGTCCCCACGGCCCTCCAACGCCTTCCGTGGCGCCCTCCCCGTTTCCTGCAATAAAACTCCCCCTTAGAAATGCAGGCAGTCCCGTGGGAGAATCTGCTCCCTCCGGAGCAAGAACTTAACCCTCTGGCCACACCTCTGCCCAGTCTGAAACGCCCTCCTCCATCACAAACCCTGTCATCCTTTAAGGCCCAACTCAAAGGCCATCTCTGCCGATCTCCTGGCTTCCTCCGCTGACTCCTCCCTGGCACCGTTCAGAGAGCGCTTTTAAAACGCCGCTTTGTGTTCAACTACTCCGGTCAGCCTCGGGGGTTGGGGTCCCCACAGCACCTCGTGTGGGGACTTGCATGCTGGTCCCTACCTTTTCCCTGCCAACGCCTGCCACAGGTTTGGAAACCAACACTCTCCTCCCATGTCAGTAGCTCCAGAGGCCCGGCTTCCCCTCGGAGCTTCATCACGTGAAAACAGCTGCTGTTTCTCACAGCACTCCACAGTGGGGGGCACCTTTCCCTGTATCTTCTAGTGACTTCCTTCATCCTCACAGCCGCCTCGGAGGGGCCATCCTCAGTCTCCACCTCAATGACGAGACGGCGAGGAGGGGCCGCTTGCCCGACGCCCTAGGCAGGCACTGGTGGAGGCCCCGAGGCTGGGTTTTCTGATCTCAACGCCTGCCAGGGCCAAAGATCTAGTCCGTGGTCGGCAAACTCATTAGTCAACAGAGCCAAATACCAACAGGACAACGATTGAAATGTCTTTTTAGAGCCCAATTTTTTAAACTTAAACTTCTTCTAACGCCACTTCTTCGAAATAGACTTGCCCAGGCCATGGTATTTTGTGGAAGAGCCACACTCAGGGGGCCAAAGAGCCGCCTGTGGCTTGCGAGCCGCAGTTTGCTGACCACGGGTCTAGTTAAAAGAGAGCTGGGCTGGGCCTCCCTCAGGCCCAGGTTAAGATTGAAGAGCAGCCCTAACCGGTTTGGCTCAGTGGATAGAGCATCGGCCTGCGGACTCAAGGGTCCTGGGTTCGATTCCCGTCAAGGGCATGTACCTTGGTTGCAGGCACATCCCCAGTAGGGAGTGTGCAGGAGGCAGCTGATTGATGTTTCTCTCTCATTGATGTTTCTAACTCTCTATCCCTCTCCCTTCCTCTCTGTAAAAAATCAATAAAATATATTTAAAAAAAAAAAAAAAGATTGAAGAGCAGGTGAGTGTGAAAGGGGCCCGCCCATTTTTGTCCGAATGGGCAGGGCCTATTCTAGAAGCCAAGGACCACCCAAGAGATGGGCAGCCACCTGAAGGCAGAGCGCCCACAGGGGCGGGATCGGGAGCTCAGACAACGCAACAAGAATCCCTGACAAGGGGCTTCTGTGGCTCATGGGCGGGGATTTAGGACAGTAACACCCCCACCGCCACCCTGCGGTGCCCCCGCTAGACCCGCTGTGAGCATGCGAAGTGTGAAGGGATCGGGAACATCTGTCCCAGAACAAGACAGAATGAGGAGGTGTCCTTGCCTCAGGGTGGCCTTGGGAGGTCCCCCTGGCAACAGCCAGACAGCCCGGCGTCTGTCCTTGGCCTTGGCCGGGGAGGGCGAGTGGCACTGGGGAGCAGTTCTCAAAGGAACACGTCTCTGACCCTGAAGGAACGTACGGGAGTGGAACGAGCCTGAAGGTGACCCACCACCCCAACCCTTGTCACCCCGGGGTGGGTGGGAATGGAAGCAGTGGGCAAAGGCTGGGGCCTGGAGGACTGGGAGACGGGGAGACGGGGAGCCTGGGGAGCTAAGGGCTGGAGCGGGGCGGTGAGGAGGCTGAGCTGAGGGCAATGGGAAGGACGGCTAGAGGAGCTGAGAAAAGGGGGTACAGCTAAAGAATGAGGGAGGGAGGGCAGCGTGGGCGACGGCAGGGAAAAGGAGTGTTGGGGACTGGCCGAAGGAAGCAGAGTTTTCCATTTGAGAGGTGAAGGCACGAGAGGGCCACCCCTACTCCAGGGGTTCCCCAGAGGCACCAGGAGCTTTGCTCTTTGCTGGGGGATTCCCCAGAGGAAAGGGCCGAAAAGCCACGTGCTCAACATACGGAGAGCTGACGCTGGACAGGCCCAGAGCAGGCCTCCCCACAGGCTTCCTGCCCCCAGCCCAGCCAACAGCTGTCCCCACGCCCTGTGTGTGTGTGGGGGGGGGGGGGGGGGGAGTAGAAGCCCGCCGCCCAGTCCCAGCCTCCCCTGGCGCATCTCTACCCAGCGCCCGTCATCACGGGCACCCTGTGGTCTGGGGCCTGGGCCCGTGCTGAGGTGGGTGAGTGGGTGTGATGGAGAGAGGGGCCAAATGACCTGCGCTGGGCGTGAGGGTACCTGCCAGGGCGCCCCGAGAGGGGTCATCAGCGCGGCCCGTGTCCCCCGTGTCCTGGCCCTCCCCACCAGACCCCAAGTTTCCCGGCTCTTCCTCTCTCTGATTCAGCCCTTTCAGAAACCTCCATCTCAGCACAGCTACTTCCTGAGTGGGAAAGGAAGAGGGGTGCTCGGGGGAACTTCCTAGCCTCCCCGAGAGTCCGTTATGCAAACGAAGGAAATGAGCCCCAGAAATGAAACTGAGAAGCCCCAAACCAACGCCCTCTGGGAACCCAGGGAGGCCAGGTGTGTCCCTCCCCAAACCAGTCCCCCTCCTCCCCAAGACACAGCATCCCACCTGCCTTCTAGCTGAACCCCTCTCCTGGAAACCCCGTCCGCGTACACGCTGAGCACGGTGAACAGGGCGGGTGGCTTCCTCGGGAGGGACAGTGGTCCACGGAGGTGGGATGCCAACCCCACACCCTGGCCCTCCACCCCCTGTACTTGCTCCTCCCCACCCCTCTCCAGAGCCCCTCAGCCCCTCACTGGCTCTGCCTGGGAGTCTCCCTCCGGTCTTGCTGCAGAAAGCAAGTGCACAACAGGCTTTGTAAACACGTGTTGAATGTGGGGTCCCTGCTCCATCTTCAGCCAGCCCTGCCCCACCGGACCCCACAGCGGAGTTCAGGGAGCTGACACTCGGCCCCTTACAGTGAGTGGCACATCACGATGCCACACAGTGTTACATCAGCGCTGGCGATCCATTGCAGCCCCTTCGGGGGCCGCAGCCCTCTCCCCTTTACTAACATCCTCACCCGGCCTGAAGTCACACCTCATCCCGCCCCCTAGGGGATTCCCAGGGTATCAAGAAACCCCCTCAGGATGGACTTCCTAAAGCACAGCCTAAGGGAACGGGGTCTTCCTAGGAAAGCCAGTGAGCAGGCCCGGGTCAGTGGGGTGGATCCCAGAGTTGGGGTACTCTCATAAGCAGTCCTGGAGCCAGGTCTGGGGCAAATGTGGAGCCGGGGCGCCACCTAGTGGCTCCCTCACCTCCCCAACCCAGAAGCCTGCTTTGGGGGGGAGGGGTCCTTTCCTCCCTCCAAAGGGAATGAGCCCAGCTGGTGTGGCTCAGTGGACTGAGTGTGGTCCCATAGACCAAGAGGTCCTGGGTTCGACTCCCAGTCAGGGCACATGCCCAGGTTGGATGCTTGATCCCAGTAGGGGGCGTGCAGGAGGCAGCTGATGGATGACACATGGATCAATGCTTCTATCTCTCCCTCTCCCTTCCTCTCTAAAAAAAGCAGTAAAAACATTTTTTTAAAAGGGGAATGAAAAACTTTTTTTATTTTTATTGTTGACACTATTACAGATAATAGATGTCTCCATTCTCCCCCCTAGCCCCCCCCCCCCTTGGCCTAGCCCCCCTCCTTCCCTCTGGCCATCACCACACTGTTGTTTGTGTCCATGGGTTATACCTGTATGTACGTTAGCTTGAAATAACTTTTTTTTATTTTATTGATTTTTTACAGAGAGGAAGGGAGAGGGACAGATAGCCAGAAACATCCCTGAGAGAGAAACATCGATCAGCTGCCCGCAACCAAGGTACATGCCCTCCACCGGAATCGAACCCGGGACCCTTCAGTCCGCAGGCCGAAGCTCTATCCACTGAGCCAAACCGATCTCGGCTTGAAATAACTTTTGAGTGCCGAATGCTGGGCATTTTGCTTCCATTGCTTTATTTAGTCTCTCCCCCCACAGCCCCCCAAACCCCTTGAATGGGGATAAGAAACACAGGCTCCTGGAGATGAACACAATAAGCGCCCTGTCAGTCAGCGGTGACTGACACTCTACTTCCCGTCCCGAAGGCAAAACAGGCTGGGCGCTTAACGTGTTAACTTGCCCAAGCTCACTCAGCCTGGATTTGAACCCACGCTCATTTTTCCCCATCTCCCAGGGTGCGGGCAAGGCGGCGGTAAGCCAATGGGGTGCTCCAGCCCGGAGGGCCTGAAGTTGGGGGGGGAGGGGAGGAGTGTATGGGAGCATGTGTCCCTGCACTTAGAAACCACCCAGTGACAGAGCCCCCTCCAATGGCACGGCTCCAACAGCTCTTTATTTGTTTTGGGGGGTTTTTTGTTGATTTTTAGAGAGGGAGACTAGAGATTGAGCCTGACACCCGGGCATGTGCCTTGACTGGAATCGAACCCCAGAATCGAAACAGCACCTTTTGGTGCACTGGACGATGCTCCAACAACTGAGCCACACCAGCCAGGGCTCCAACAGCAATTTTTTTTTTTTAATTATTGATTTCAGAGAGAGGAAGGGAAAGGGAGAGAGATAGAAACATCAGTGATGAGACAGAATCATTGATCGGCTGCCTCCTCCACGCCCCCTACTGGCACGTGCCCTGACCGGAATCGAACCGTGACTTCCTGGTTCATAGGTCAGCACTCAACCACGGAGCCATGCCGCCAGGCTCCAACAGCTCTTTATTGTGATCGGAGTCTACAGTTCCAGTGGGGCGGCGAGGCCGTGTGGGAAGCTGGGTAGAAAGGGGGCTTCACCCTCTGGGGATGGCTGCTTCCGGATTTACCAAAACCCCTGGGAGAGCCCGGATTGTGGGCCTGCTGCCGGCCACCCTCCCACCCCAGGGGGTGCGGTCAGGGGTGGCTCCCAGGCCCGCTCGGGAGCAGCACACGTACGAGAGGAGGAAAGCTCTTCGGCTTCAGAGTCAGAATGCCACCCCACCACCCCGCCCCACCCAACCCCCCAAACCAGGCTTCTCCCCCACCCCCTTCACATTTGCCGGACACAACCAGACTGCCAGGGGTCGTGGCCGGGGCCCTGAGCATTTGTGTACATTTGCATAGATAGCAAGGCAGCCCAGCTAAGGCCTTTTCCTAGCAAAGTGGCATCAGTGCAGGGCTGGGTGACGTCTCTCCTCCGGGAAGGACGTCCTAGGATACCCAGGAGCCAGGGACGGCGGTTTCGGTCCTGGGCGGGCGGGCGGGCGGGCGGGCGTGGCCAGCAGCAGCCTCAGCCTCTGCGATGGTGGCTGTGCTCCTCCCTGGGCCCCATGGGCCTGGGGCTCCGGGAGTGCTTGTCTTTCTTCCCCGACCTGAGGGGAGGGGGCAGGGCAGGAAGAGGCCGTTGGAGGACAAGGCCAGGTGATGAGAAGGGGTCCCCTGAGGAGAAGGGGGACCCCCTTCCGCCTAAGGCAGCCACCACCAATCATTCTGGGGGCCAGACCTGGTCTCCAGGATGAAGGCCCCGGCTGGGGAGGCAGGAAGGCGCGAGCAATCTCCCTCCCTCACCCCCTGAGCCAGGCAAGTGTAGGTAGGACAGGACAACTGGGGATGAGAATCCCCAGCCCAACGGGGAACCCCTTTGGTGCGTGGGCAGCGTCCTGCCCGCCAAGGAAGACTCTGAATGCCTTCGTAAAAGAAGCCGGGGGGAGTGGGGGACTACAAGTGGAGATGAGGACTCAAACTGGAACACCCTGGACTCAGGACCCTTACTCCTTCACACACATACCCCCTCGCCCCTTCTCCTCTGTCCCGCCTCACCCAACACCCCCACAGCTGCCCACCTCTTCCTCAGTGCTTTGTCCCCAAAGAAGTGGCTGAAGATGAAGTCCTCAAAGTCATCCACCTCGTCGTCATCACCGGTATGTCTCACTGCCACCTCCTCCAGGCTGTCCTCCAAGGCATCCACAAAGTCCCGAAAGCGCAGGCGGTCATGGCGGAAGAAGCCATCCTCACCAAAGTAAGCAGGCGAGAGGGGCAGCTCCTTGGTCAGCTGCCCAGCCCAGGGCAGCCGCGCCAGGTAGGTCCTCAGCAGAGAGGCCAGCTCCTGCTGCCGCACCGGGGCCAGCTCCACGCCAAAGGAGGCCAGGCCCTCCTGCCGGGCACACTCGTGCACGCCCGAGCAGCCCTGGGGCGCCCGGTACTTGTGCCTCGATAGCTCTGCCCAGGCTGGCAGAGGGTCATGCTGGTCTTTAGCCCTCTCCTTCCACTGAGGGTGCTTCTGCCTTTCTCCAGGGGGGTGGGGGCTCCCGTTTTTCCTGGGGGGCTCCTTGGGGCCCTGCCGCTTACCATCCTTGCCCCGCTCCTCCGCTCTTGGCTTGCCCTCCTTCCACCGCCCGGCCGGCTCCCTGTCCTCCTTGCCCCCCCAGCTCTTCTTCCGTTCCCAGCCGGACCCCTCCTTCCTGTGCTCCCAGTGCTCAGCCTGCCGGTCCCCATGGCCCCCCCGCCGCTTTTCCTTTCCACCCCGCGCTCTGGGACCCTGGAAGTGGGGCTCCTGACTCCCGGCTTCTGAGGCATTGCCAGGGACCCTCGGGTGCTGGCCCCAGGTCCCCAGGCCTTGCAGCTTCTGAGCCAGCCTGTGGCCCAGCTCGGCGAGGCCAGCATGAGCCGGGTCCCCTTGGCCTGCCTCCCTCAAGCTCTGCTCCAGGTCCCGCTGCACAGACCCCAGGAGCCGCTGCTGCCTCTCCAGCTCCTGCCTCAATGCCTGGGCCTCGGCCTCTAGCCGTTCCTTCTGCTCTAGGAAGCCAGTGCCCGGCCCCTGCCCCTGAGGGGCTGGCTCCTCGGGGACCTGGCCACCCTGTGGGCCTCTGCCCCAGCTGAGGCACACCCCGTCCGTTCCCCGGAGGCAGGCGGCCTCCAGGCCCTGGAGGCGGGCCCGCAGCTGCTGCAGCTCTGACTCCAGGGCCCTCTGCGAGGCCTCGCCGTGCTGCAGGGCCCCTCGGAGCCGGGCGTTCTCCGCTTCCAGCACTTTGGGCCGCTGCATCAGGCTCTGAAGCTCTTCCTTCTGGGCCTGGAATGGGTACAGAGAGGGAGGGCACCACACGAGGGTCTTTTCAGGATGGGCCTGGAGGCTTCCACCCGAATTCTATCCCAGTCTAGTGGGCGGATGACCCTTTCATGGCCTGGGACACTCCGAGGATTTGGTCCTAGTCCTCCTCCCCATTCGCCACCTGCCCTAGACCTTCGAGCCCCCAAATCCCAGCACAGGCCTGAGCGTCTACATCCTTATAGAAGCACACACTGCTCCCAGTCACCCCAGGAGAGCCAACATGTGGCTTTCACTGCCGTGGCCTGTTCTTAAATCCTTCTCCACACAATCTCCAGGCAGAGCATAGCAATCATCGCAGGCGACGCATCACAGTTTCACTGCCCCTGGCCTAAACTTGAGCATGAGGGACCTCAGAGAACCGGGCAGGTGGCCCGCTGCCGTGGCAAAGGGAGCGGGTCCGGGTGTAAGGGTAAACAGAGGACACTGCATGTGGGGGAGGACACCAGGACAGACACCTGGCCTGGGAGGGCTGGCCTCGCCCACCCCTTCCTCCATGTGCCCACCTGCAGCTGGGCCTGCAGCAGCCGGATGTCCTGGTTCTCCTTGGCCAGCTTATCCAGCAGGAGGGCCATGTTCTGCAGGCTGGGGACGCTGTCAGGGGGCGCTGAGGCCTGCAGCTGCTGCCTTCGCCCATCCTGAGGGCACAGTAGCCGGTGAGCCACCCTGCCCCACAGCCCGGAACCCCCCCACAGGCCCACACGGGATGGACAGTCACGTACCTGCCCATCCCCCACAGCATCCGCCATCTCCTGGTCCACAGTGGCATCTGGAAAGACCTGCATTTCCACTTCCTCCAGGGCCCCTGAGGGACAGCAAGTCCTGGGACTGGCCCCAGGGCGCAGAGGGCACGCCTCCCACACACAACCACCTCCTGCCCTGGACCCACCCATGCCTGCGGGCCAGCCAGGTCAAGGGCCATGGCTTACTCTCAACAGCTGACGAGGCATAGCTGAGCAATCAACGTCCAGCCCCCAGCACCCCTACTTCTGACCCAGAGCCGCCCCATCGGCCTCCCTCGGGGCTGGGAGGTGACAGACCGAACCAGCCAGGCCCTCCCCACTCACCATTCTCAGACTCCGAGAGGCCCCCTGGGAATGGAGACAGAGCAGCTGGTGAGGCCTCAGAGGAGGGGTGGCTGAGGGGAAGGGCAGGACAGCAGGGGCCAGGGTAGAGGCTCAAGGGCCACGGGGGAGGCACCCCTCACCTGAGAAGAGGAGGATCCCCAGGCCCAGCAGAACCAGGGCCCCGAGGAGGCACATGTTGAGGGAGATGCCCGGCTCCCCGCTTACACCCTCGCCTTCGGCCGGGGCCTCCACACGCAGGGGCCCCACAGGCTGAGGAGCGCTGGGCTCCCAACCGCGCCGCCGGCGCCGCAGACCCTCCACGTCCGCGTCGGTGTCCTCCTCGCTGCTGGTGCAGCGGGCCGCCTCCCTGGTCCACGCTGGAGGAAGGGATGGGCACAAGGCAGGGAGGGGCGGGACACAGGGAGAGGGGACGTGAAGGAGGGCACGGGAGGCCATGAGCCCTGACACACAGACGTGGGGAGACCCGCCCACGTCTGCCTGGCATCGATGGCAGCCCCGCCCAGTCAGGAGGTGGGAGACCGGTCCTTCGGTCTGCCAACTACACGAGCAGCTTCATCCGAAAAGCACTGTCCTCCCGCATGTGCCTCAGTTCAGCCCACAGCCATCCCCACCCGCCCAGGCCAGTCCCAGCGGCCCCGTCTGCTCAGTCCCTCCGGCTCTCCTGACACCCGCTCTGCTCTCGGCTCTCCTCGCTGTGCACACAGTCACCCAGGGTCTCCCCCACACGCTGACGGCCCCCCAGAGGAGAAGAATCTGTAGTGCCCGCCCGGGCTTACCCTGGAGCTCCAGGTATGTCTGCCTGCCCACCTTCACCTCCCACCCAGACAGTTCGACACGCCAACATCTTCACATCACACGCCGGCATCTGCCTTGGTTCAGGAACCTCCTAGATGGCCGAGGCCCTGGCCTCTCCCTCCACCCTGTCACCTTCAACAGAGATGGACTCACACCCTGATGCAGCCTCCTCAGTACAGGATGGGTGGCCCCCAGCCCTCTGCCGAGGCTGCAGCCTTGGCCTGGAATGTTCTCCTCCTCCTACCCTACCTACCAAAAAGCCTACTTTTTGTCCCAGGCTCCACTCAGTTGTCACCTCCTATGTCAACCTTTCCCAACAATACCTGCTTCTCTTTCCCCTCAGCCTGTCCCGACTGAACTGCCTTCCTCCTCCTGTGACAGCAACTTAATAATAGCTCCTTTTGTACCCCTCATCGGTCTGACCTTCACCTGGGCTCAGTCTAGTCTGCCTCTTACACAGGCCATGAGCCACCCACAAGCAAAGAGCTAACTCATGGAAGGGACACAGGGGATGAGTTGAATCCAGAGGCAAGAAAAGAGGAGGCCCAGTGGCAGAGCGGAGAGTCAACCAGATCTCAGCCCTGCCACTTATCAGCTGTGTGACCTTGGCCACGTCACTTAACCTCTCTGAGCCTCAGGGGTGGTGCTTCGAACTCACTGATATAATTTAAGGAGGCACCAAGCTACTGAGTCCTACGGCCTGGACCAGAGTGATGCTCAGGAGTGATGGCTACTCCCACAACCACGCCTTCTAGTGCCGAAGGGAGACAAGGAGGACCGCACCTGCACTGGGGGGTGAGGGCAGGCTCTGTGGGAAGCTCTGATCCTCCGGGTCCTGTGCGTCGGGTCCCAGGTCTGCCCCCACGGGGGTCTCCTCCACGTCTCCCGGGACCACTGTGTCTCCGGAGCCAGGGAGCTCCGTATCATGACCATCGCCTTCCAGGTCGCCCTGATGGAGACACAGCCATGAGCATCTCCCGGCCCTGGCCCTCCCACTTCCTTCCCTCCCCCGTGGAGGGCCTCACCTGGGCCTCCGTTTCCTCTGGCGGCGTGGGACCAGACTGGGAGCTTTCCCTCTCGGCGAGGGTCTCTGTGGTGGAAGGAAAGGCCCCGGAAAAACACCACAGCCTCTCAACCACCCCTCCTCGGCAGCCCCGTGGCCCCTGCAGGCCCCAACCGGGCTGGGAGAGGCGGGGAAGAGCCAGGATGGAGGGGGGAAGCATATCTTCCACTGAGGTTAACGTGGGAACTAAGACTAACCAGTCTCCCTTTCCCTGGTGAAACGGGAACCCTACAAGACGGAGGAGAGACGGCTGCACCCCACCCTCAGCAAGGCCCTTGTACCTTCTCCATCCAAGGTCCCAGCTAATTCTTCACCATCTGCCTTGGAGGGGCTCCAAGGGGCCGGGGGAGCTCTCTGAGGGTCTGGGTCCACCGTGGACCCTGGGCCCAGGGTCTCCACAGGCAGGCTCTGGGGGAGGAGCGAAAGCAGGAGGTGCTGCAGAGGAGGGACAGCAGGACAAACCCCGGAGCACGGGGCCTTCGCCAGGGTCCCTGGGACGAGCTGCACTGCGCAGGGACCCCACCCACGTGTCACAGGAATGGAAGACATTGAGTGACGAGCTGGTCTGAGGGGAAGGGAGGGAAGGGGAGGGGAGGTGAAGGGAGGGGGGGGAGGGGAGGTGAAGAGAGGGGGGAGGGGAAGGGACGGGAGGGGAGGGGAGAGGCCGGCTGGCGCTGCAGCATCACAGCTCAGCGTGGTGTGTGGCCCTTCCTTAGCCTCACTTGTGCCCAGAGGAACCTTCAGAGGCTCAGTGTCTGTTACACGAAGAAGCACCACTGGACCAAGCACTGGGCACGGTGCAAACTGCCCCCACCCGGAAGCTGGCTAAACAGAGCCGGGGCCACCAGCACCGCCCTCCCTCCCCACAGAGGACCAGCTCCCGGTTGGCAGGTGGGAGGAGGACAGCGAGAGAACCCAGTCCCCTGGGTGCCTACGGGTCACCGCCACGGCCCCCGCGGCTTCCCTGCAGCTGCCCACCCAACAGGCCGCCCCCTTCACTTCCATCTTCTCAGCTTTGCCGGCCTTGGTCCCTCGCCCACACACCCCTCTCCCAGCAGCTGCTTGCAGAAGCCCATCCACCCCACCCACCCCAGCCTGTGTGTCCCCCACCGAGCTGTCAGCCTCTTCTCTCTGCACGCTCCTCCTCAGCGGGCCCATTGCCCGCGTACCCCATCCATGGCTCCTGCCATCCCTCCCGCTACAATGCCTGGCCTTAGTGTCTTTGCAATTTTCAAATCACTTTCTTCTCATGGCCACCTCTACAAGGCAAGAGTCACAACCCCCTTTTACAGGGGGGACAGCGCGGTGAAACGCCCAGCGGTCAGCAAAGGCACCCAGGGGTCTGGCTGAATGACAGCAGTGTCCGCCCTCTCCACTGGCGAGCTTGGTCATGTGTCCTGCTCCAGCGCCACCCGAGCGCGGCTTCCTCACCCCCAGCGGACTCCCCCAGGGACTCCTCGCCCTCTCTCCTCCTGGCGCCTCTAACATACCAAGCCCCTGGGGTTCGGATCCCTCTACACACTCCGACCTGCGACCTGCGGGACCCTTTATCCTTCTCAGCGGCTGGGGAGCACAGGAGTCCCTGGGTCCCTGCCCCACCAACTACCTGGACCCCAGGATCTTACAAACACTCTCCCGCTATTGCTACCCAGCCACACGGTGGCTCCACCCTCTGCCCGGGCAGTGCGTGCCCTGATTCCTTCGGACTCGGAGCCCTTCGGTGACTTCCCGTAAGAACGAGGCCTGAATGCCCGAGCCAGGCCCTTCACAGGTTCTCTTCCGGGGGGTCCCAGCTCTGCCCCTAACCTCCCTCCAACACTGGCCTATGTCGCAACCTTATCCACGGGGCCTCCTCACAGTCTCCCCCAGAATGGCTCATGTGGGTCTCCCCACCAGCACTCTTCCTGACTTCTCACAGCTCATCACGGCGCCACCCCTCCTCCCGGGCATGGCCCAGGTCCCAGCACCTGACTCCTGGGCCCGGTTTCCTTCCCGGACCACCAGTTCCTCTCGCAGGCCCCAGGAGGTGGTACAGGTGACCATCAGGACAAGGAAGGAGCAGACCCAGCAAGCAGCCTGATCCTGCAGGAACGCAGCGCCCCCCCCCTCCCCCCCCCCCCCGCCGCCATGTGGTTCCCAGGCCTGCTCTTCCTACCTCTGAGCCGGCAAGCACCCAGCTATTGTCCGAATCTGGGCAGGAGGCCATAGTCGCTGGGGTCCTTGAGGCCGTCACCTGCAGAGAAGAGCCTCAGCAGCCTGCTCCCTGCAGGGGAGGCGGGACGGAGGGGGCAGCCTTGGCTGGGCTCCGAGGTTTAACGACTGGGCAGCAGCTTCCAGAACCAGCCTGGTTCCAGCTCTTCTGGACGGGATTTGCCTTGCAAATCAGAACCTGAGGACAGCCGCGGAGAAGCCGGCCTCTCCCAGGCACCAACAGGGTCTTGGGAAACTGGACTGACCTTGAAAGGTCAGTGAAGCCGAGGACTGGAAAGACTTTGGGGAATAGCCCAGCCAACTCGCTCAGCGGCGGTCAGGGCGGGTGAAGGCCAGCAAGTGGCTGATCTGACTTCAAAGACAAACAGCTAAGAAGCGTGAGGAAGGCAGGCCAGCCCTCCCTTCACCCCGACAGACTCCCACAGTCACTACCTTTTCTCCCCAGGCCAGAAAGAGAAAGCTCCAGAGCCTCCTTCAGCCCGAAGTCTCCCACTCACCCACCCACCCACCACGGGCCAGTGTTGGGAACCCCTGGCCGGCCGGGTAGCTTGGCTGGTTAGAGCATCATCCTGATACACCAAGACTGTAGGTTCCATCCCCAGTCAGGGCACATACAAGAAGCAAGCAATGAATATATAAGTAAATGGAACAACAAGCCAAGTTTCTCTCTCTCTCTCTCTTAAATTAATAAATTAAAAAAACACTGGCCGCACACTGGAATCACCTAAGATTTTGATCTGATTCCATTGATAATAGAGTCAGGTTCAGGCATTTTATTGATGGCAGAGAGAGAAAGAAACAATGAGAAGCATCCATCGGCTGCCTCCTGCACACCCACTGTGGGATCAAGCTGGCAACCCCGGCATGTACCCTGACAGGGAATCGAACTAGCGACCTCTCAGTGCATGGAGTGATGCTCAACCACCTGAGCCACACCGGCCAGGGCAACATGGACCTTTTTAAAAATCTCCCGGATGATTCTCACCTGCAGGCAGGGTTGAGACTAACTGGCCTAGCTTAGATCCACCTGAATGTACCTTCAGTAAATCTTCTGCCATCCTCACTCTCCATTCCAAATTCTGTTCCCTTATTAGTAACCCCCACTTTCCTCTTAGGGAACGTGAAGGGGACTGGGAAAAA
Source organism: Cnephaeus nilssonii (assembly GCF_951640355.1). NCBI lineage: Eukaryota > Metazoa > Chordata > Mammalia > Chiroptera > Vespertilionidae > Cnephaeus > Cnephaeus nilssonii. The sequence goes on from NC_137092.1 coordinate 15,309,235, forward strand.
GGCGTCATGGCAACTCTCACGTATAAAGACTTTACAGTTTGCAAAAGTCAGGGCTGTGGGCCGGGCCCTGCTGATCTCTCTGACTTAGCAGGGTGGGAGCAGGAAGTCCCCCCAGCTTCCAGAGCCTAAGGCAAAGCAGGGTAAAAGGAGAGGGACCTATCCCTTCACCCAACGCCCAGACTGTCCCCACAGGCTGGGCAGCTGCAACTGGCACGTGGCACAAAGGTGAAGGAAGAGAAAGACTGACCGCTCCCCAGTCTTGACCTGTGACCCTTCAGAGGAGGATAAACAACGCCCTACTGAGGGGCTAGACGGGTGGCAAGTGGAAAAGGACCCTGTAAGGGAACCCCGGGGCGGAGAGGGAGGCTGGGGAAGATGGATGGCAGTCTTACCTTGGGGAACCACCCGCTGCCCCGCCACCTGAGCAGGTGTAAGGTGCACGGCGCCCTCACAACCCCTCGGCGCCCTCACAACCCCTCGTGGCCCTTCAAGAGCCAAGCCCAGGACAGATGTCCTCCCCAGCGCTGATGCCTCCCAGACACACAAACCATCCCACCGGGAGACAGGAGAATGGCTGCAACGATACCAAGTCCAAAGGACACTCCTGACCGGCTTCTACAGGCGCCCACAGAGCCACTGCGGTGCAGCCTTCTGCCCGCAGGCCCCTCCTCCTGTTGCCATCACGCCCCATCCCCAGTTGCTGTGTGTGACTACTAACAGGTGGTGGCAGGAAGGAAGTGGCAGCAGCTTGGGCTGAAGTCCCTGTTTATCCCTGGCTGTGTACAGCCTGCTCAGGTCCTCCAGAACCAAGCACCATGGCAACCAGGGTGATGTCAGACCCACTGTCTCATGGAAACCAGCAACGGTATTTGGGTCAACAAGACCAACACTTCTGAGACTCCAACAGGAGACCTTTCTGGGACCCCTGCACTCGGGGTTCTGAGCCCTGGTATCTCTCTCGGTTGGCTTCACCCAAGATTCCAAAAGATTCCCCCGTTCTTCCACGCCAGCATCTCACTGCCTTATTAGGAAGTTCCTTCTGCGGTCTAGCTCCACCCTCCCCCTCGATGTTTTCAGATCTCTCTTACCATCACCCCCTTCCCCTCTCCCCCCTCCCTTTTCATTCAGGCAGGAGTCAACAAAATGGTCCTTTAAGGGTTGACAGAGACCTCTGCTATTTCTAAAAGACAGCTAACGGGGGAGCTCTCCCGCTCTGTACAAAGCTGGGAAGTCTGGCCTAGCTCATTTCAACCCCTCTAAGAGTTGTTCCCCCAAACCTCTAGCAAAGGACCAAGGGCCACAAGTATTTGCTGGGGGACCCGGAGCAAGTTCCTGTTTTGGTCTCCATGGTCTTCCTTCTCCCAGCCCAGCAGTGACAAGCAGCTCTGTGATCCCGGGGGGAGCCCACCCCTGGGAGTCCCGCCCTTCCTCTCCGCTCCCCCCCGTCCCACAGCAGACCTGCGGGCCCTCTCCCTGCTGGGGCATTACCTGGTCCAGCTTTCACTTCAGCCTTCAGCTGAACTTGTTGCGGCCTCGCCTGGTTCCCAGACCCAGAAAGGAGTCATGTGATCAGGCACTGGCCAATGGGGAGTCAGTTTCCCTGAGGGGGCGGAAACTTTTGGCCAATAAGAGCTGGAGTTGAGGGCCGGGAGGCGGGGGACAACAGGGGGCCTGTATGGCCCAGAAAGCTGGGCTTACCTCCCGGTGGGAGACTGGAGTCCCAACACACTGAATTTGGGGCAACCACCCCTCCTTTCCCAGTGCCTAGTTATGAGGAGGAAGACCCAAAACTGAAAGGCAAACGGTGGCATCTCCGGAGACGACAGGGACGGAAACCAGATTGGCCCCAGGACAGACACAAGCAGCTGCAGGATGGGGGAGGGGGGTGGCAGATCGTGGGTTGGAAATAGCCCTCCTGCCACCCTCTCCCCTGGGCTCCAGTGCGGTTTAAGGAAGCCACTGCTGCTTTGAAAGGGGAGGGGTATGAAAAGCACCCGAAAGGATCTGCTGAGCCAGGTGTAGCCCCTCTCCCCACCCTGGATGCTACACTCCACTCCTCACCCAAGCACTGGGGGCTGGAGGGTGGGCGCTAAACCCAGAAACGCTAAAGGCACTGGTTTCCCTGAGGCCTAGGAGCCGATGCTCTCGCTTGGCTCGAGGCCCGGCCCAGGAATGTGCTCAGAAAAGAAACTTTCTCTTAGCGGGGACGCAGGGGGAGGGTGGGGCACACAGGACTCTCTCCGCTCAGGCTCGGCAGCTGAACCAGGGTTCGTTCCCCAGGACCAGATCTTTCTGCCATTCCCACCTGGGCCCCTCAAGGCATACATCCCCCCTCCCCTCCCCGCCCAAGTACCCTTCCCAGGGGTGACGATAGCTCATTCCAACCTTTGTGCACATAAACAGCAAGGAGTCCTTGTCTGGATTTTCACGTCATTTTATTAATCCAACCGTACAAAAGACCCCTCCCCCATCACATTTCTGCCACCCCTACTTTCTTCCAAAACAATGGAATGAGGGACTAAGCAGATATTCCCCCAGGAGCCACTTTACAAAATGCTGAGATGGGGGGAGGCAGCACAAAAATAGCAACAGATAAAAGAGGGGCAAACAGAACCACAAACACACACCAAGCTGAGGGGCGGGGGGCTGCTCTCTGCTGCTTTAGCGTCAGGGGACACTGAAAGGCGGGCACAGAGGCCGCTGGCTCCACCTGGGCAGGCAAGAGAGTTCTGCAGTCAACCTGTCTTCTCTGCCCATGCTGGGGGGTCCAGGGCACAACTAGCTCCTCAGGCCTGCCTGCCCCACCCCACTGGGTCACGTGTGCATGCGCTGCCAGAGAGAGCAGCTGTGAGGGGCTCCTGATCAGGCCCCAGGCCCATCTCTGGCAGGCAGTGCTTTAAAAATAAAATAAAAAATAAAGCCCAGTACAAAACTGTGGCTGAGAGGAATGACAACTGCTAGAACACCAGGCCCCAGAAGATACACGAATAGCAGGGGAAAGAGAAGCAACACCCAGGCCCTGAACTGCATCTCAGTACCTCGGCAATGCGGGTCCTGCTGCCTCCCCCAACCACAGGCTGGGACAGGGATCCTTTTATCAGAAGAAATGAGGTATAAGGGCTCGGTGCCCTTTCAAGCTTTCCTTCAATCAAGCCAGGGAGGCGGGGGAATAAGGGCACCGGAAGTTGAGGACCAACGCTAACAAGGTGCAACAGATGGGCAGGGCGGAGGAAGGGGGTGCAACACCGAGTCCAGGCGTCCAGCACTGTCCAAACTTCCAATATTCTGGTCAGACCACATCTCCCAATTTTTGGCAAAAAACATGGTCATTAGGAGGAAAGCACAAGAGAAGCTGGGAAAGGACCAGTAACTTTGGTACCAGGGAGAACTGTCCCGACAGCATCTCTCATCTACTGTCTTGAAACCCCAAATCACCAAGAAACTGCCATGGCCAAGGACTCTCCCGTTTCTCCAAGCTATTTGGTTCTTTGAAGGGGGAAGAGTTAAGCAGGTTTTAGAGGAGGCAGGGGAGAGTAGGAAAAGAGGAAAATCCCTTTTTATCCCCTACAGCTCTCTCCCAGAGCCCATGGTAGGGCGACTGCAGGGATGGGAAGAGACCCAAACTCCTCTGGCGAGAAACCTTTAACACCTGACTCCAAAAACTAAGGCTGCAGCTGCGGGGCTGGATAGGAGCGTTAGGCACAGGTGTTGGGGGCACCCACCATCTACAGAAGGGATACCCCTGCCTTCCAGATCTTCCTCCAGCCTTTTCTCTTGCAGCCATACCCCTCGGCCTCCAGAAACATCCACCAAACAATGGCTCTGCTCGGCAGGGCTTTGGTTTCCTGGATCTCTGTAGATCTCAGCGGGAAAGTTTCCAGAACAGTGAGCGATCCAGGCTCCTGCCTGTCCACCTCAGTTCCTCTTCTGCCCTCAGGAGACACTGCATTTCTTCTCCGAGGGATAGGAAGCCAGTGGAAACAAGGACTGAGAGCCAGACACGGAAACCACCACCCTGGAAGAGCAGGGAGGAACAGATGCGCTTCCCTGGGTCGCCGCGTCAGCCTCACCCATCGTTGGCAGCCACCAGCTGTCCCAGGCCCTCGCGGATGTAGACAGACTGGATCTCCTTGGTCTTGAGGCAGAGATCGCAGGCCCAGACGGCAGAGGCCTCGGTGGTCAGCAGCCCGTAGGCGCTCTCAGTCATGCCCGTGCACTCGCGGTGGAACCACTTCTGGCAGGAGGCCTCACACAGAATGGCATCCTGGTCGTCATTCACCTCACTCCGACACGCACCGCACGGATACACCAGGCCTGGAGGAGGCTGGGGCCCTGAGCCCCCCCCTGCCTTGCCAGCGGGTGCCAGGCTGTTGGCATCTGGAGTGCCCCCGCCCCGCCCACTGCTGTTTGGGGGGAAGCTGGGCTGACTCCCATTCACAGCAGCAGCTGGGGAGCCTGAGTGGGGCTCCTGGGGGAAAGCAGTGGGAGCAGGTGGATTCAGGGGCTTGCCCCCATCCTCAACACCAGGGCCAGGAAAGCCGGGGTCCGGACCAGGGAAGGGACTTGTGTTGGGGGGCAGGCTGGGGAGCCCCTGACCAGGTCTCTGAAGAGGAGAGGGGCCAAATGGCGCCCCTGGCTGGGCAAAGCGTTGGGGGAGAGGCGGGCCCAGCTCCCCTCTGGAAGGCTGTCCCATGGTGGGTGAGATCATGGGGCCAAACCCCCCCACCGGGCCTGGCATCATCTGCCCACCAGGAGGGCTAAAGTTTTGACCCAGAGGCTGGCTGAAGGGTTGGCTGGAAAAGTTCATGTTGCCTGGGGGTGGGTAGCCAGGGCCCTGGGGGGGCATGTTGAAAGCAGGGCCCATAGGGTTGGGAGGGAAAGGGGGGTGCTGTCGACGAAGAGGCTGGGGACCCCCTCCACCTCCGGTGCCATAGCCTGTGGGTACTTGGCCTGCCATGCCCCCTTGCACACGGAAGCCTCCAAAGGGGACAGGACTGCCAAGGAATGGAGGCGCTGTGCCCCCCACCTTAGGGGCTCCGAAGTCATCCTCAAAAGGGTTGGATGCAACCAGGTGGTCCACCATAGGAGTCGGGGGTGGTGCAAACTCCGTCAGATGTGAGTACGCAGGGCCCTGGTGGAGCAGACGAGGGAAAGAGGGTCATGGCAGGAAGCGCAGAGCTAAACCAGAACGCCAGAAACACGCGACACGTTTTGGAGGCTGGTTCCAACCAGCTCAGACCTAAAGTCAAGATGGACCTTTGGATACAACAAAGCAGAAGGCGCAGCACACGGTATTAACTCTATTTTGAAAACAGGCAGAACTAGGCTGGAATCCCAGCTCTGACACGGAATAACCTCAAGACCCTGGAGCAACGATCTAACTTTTTTAAGCCTCACATTCCCCATCTGTAAAACAGACAACTTCCCACCTCCCAACACTGTTCGAGCACTATAGCACAATCCCTGGCGCTTAGGAAAAGTAAGTGGTAGGCGCGATCATGAGGGAACCTGGACAGCAAGAAGGGGAGAAGATTCTAACCCTGACTGACAGGGTCTTTGGGCAAATCATCCCATCCTCCTCCCCGGCCAAATCTGTTATTTGGTGGAAGGAAAGGACCAGAAACAGAGCGAGAGAGAGAGAGAACTTTCTCTTCCCCCTGGACCTGACCCAGACACAGACACTGGAGCCACAGAGTGCAGGGAGGGGCTGCTGGGAACGCTCCCGCCCACCGGCCGCCACTCACCTGAGTGTTTGACTTCCTTCGCTTCTTTTCCGGGCTCTTCATTTGCAAACCTGGAAGAGCGGCCAAAGGCAAACACAAACACGTTTCCCTGAGGCCCCCCGACCTCCTCTCTCCCAGCCGCGCTCGGAGGAACTCTCCCAACTTCAACGTACGCTTGCTTATTTACTTAACAAGTAAATACTGGCAGAGGCTAATAGGAAACGTAAACTGCATGACCCCTCTCGGCTGCTGCTTCCCTTACGTGAGAGACATCCCATCTCTGGACAGCCCCAGGTTTCCAAGCGGCTCCTGAATCCCAAGCCCTGGGATCCTCAACCTATGACCCCCGCCCCCACCCCACCCCCATCTTCTTCAGGCCCCTCGGCCTAAGGACCCCCGTCTCCCCACCCGCCCAGCCTTTCTCCGAGGTCCCCACGTCCTCGGCGGCTCCAGCCCCCAGCCCTCTTCCGCGCTCTCACCGGCCTTGCCCTGCTTCCTCCCGGTGCTGGGCGGCGCGGGGGGCGGTGCGGGACCACCGCCTCCCTCCAGCTTGTCCGGTGGGGGCGGCGCCGAGGCGGCCATGGAGTGGGGGACCCGGGTCAGCGGCGGCGGGAGACGGACGCGCCCTCGGGTCGCACCATCGCCCGGAAAGGGTGTCGGGGGCAGCCCCGGCCCCCGCGCTGCGGCCACCCCGAGGGCAGCGAGGGGCAGGCGCCGAGCCGGAGCGCCCACTGCGCGTTCTTCCCTGCCTCCCTGCCCGCCCGCCCGCGGCCGCAGCCACCGGAACCGGAAGTCGGCTCGGCCGCCTCCTATGAGCCGGCTGGGGAGGCGGGGCCTGGGCTAGGTCCTCCCAGCGCCCCGCGGGGAGGGGAGTGCGCCGTACCACTGCTCCACCCGGCGGGGGTCGTGGACCGCGAGGCAGCCGCACGGGCCGGCTCCCGGGGCAGGCGGGAGAGGGCCGCCGCCCCCCTCCCACGACCGCCGCCGAAGGGCGCACGCCAGGGACCGCGGTTCCCCTGCAAACTCGAACGTCGGCCCCGGTCGGTGGTCCCAAAGGTGCCGCCCGGCGCACCCTCCCGGCGCACCCCAGTGCTCGCGGGCGATCGCCAGGCCGAGCGAGGCCAGGCGGGTCTCGCCGCCCCAACTCTCCGCCACGGAGAGCCCACGGCGAACTACAGGTAGCGACAGTGACTGAGACCAAGGTAGAAGAAATATGGACTTTAATGAAGATTCTTTCCCTTTGGTATAAGTGAGACCGGTGAAAACATCTAAACAACAAAAAGGAGGCGAGGGTTCAGTCAACTCCCTTAGGGACGGGGCTGGGAGGCTTCTGAGGCGTCGTGGCCTCCCCAGACTCACTGAGAGTCGCCCAAGAAGGTCTTCAATAACGGCAGGTTTTAAGCCCCCCCACCCCAGCGACCCCGAGAAACAGGCTCATTCCGCCACACTTCCCCGGCAGCCGCACGGTAAGAGGCCCAAGTGTTTCTCATCCTAGATCACAACTGACTTCCGACTTGGGTCTCCTAGAAAAGACAATGCTGCCGACCCCAAATGCCTCACAGGCTGGGGTGAGGAAAATGCCAACAGCTGGAAAAGGGCTTTGAGAAGTCCAAGAGGTGATGTATAAATGTAATCGATTACCATCCTTTTGTGCTCAAGAATAAGCCATAGAAAACAAAGTAGGAAAGTAAATCTACAGCCTAAAATATGTGCATAAAAAATAAATGCAGATCCAAATCTACAGATGGTATTTGGGGATTGTCTACTGCTTTTGAGTCTCCATGCCCGTTCCTGCCTCCACAAGATCTACCTCGGAGAGCTAACAGTTCGGGAGCCCAAATTCAGTCATCACCCCACCACCCTAGCACAGGGAGGCAGCGTGGAGGGACGGAAGGGTGACACTTTGGCTGTAGAATATAACATGCATGCAACATGGAAGGGGTGGGGTGAACAATATGTATATACAAACCCCTGGGGACAAAGGCCCCGGCCAGGAGGCACTGAGCAAAGAAGGGGTCCATCTCCCCGCTGGCCGGGAGGGGAGCTCTGAGGCAATCTGTAAAGGTGGCAAATGCCCAGGGAGAGGAAACAGCTGCCGCTCCTGCTTCTGTTCCCCCAACCTAAACTGGGGGGATGCTGAGCAAGGAGAGGACAGGGTCCCAGAAGCCAGGGTATCAGCACCCCGCTCCTTGGCCTCAGGGGCCCAAGAACTCTTTGCATAAAGCATCTTCAGAACTAGGAGATAGTCAAAGGCACAAAGTTGAAACACTGGGAAGGGAGCGCTGCTGAGAGGGGCTGGAGTACCCTGAGCCCAGGGGTAGACCGTAGATGGGATTTGTTCCTCGTTTCCTGGAAGGGTGACTGCCTGTCGTCACAGGACGTTTCCCATTACGAGGCACACTGCCCGGGCCTGGAGCACCCGCCTCCGGAGGAAGGGGGCATCAGGTTGGCACAGGAAAGGCCTGGGAAGGGCCGCTCTAGGTTCATACTTTGGTGAGGTTTGGGGAGAAGCAGGATTCTACCCCAGGCTCCTGACTCAAACCCTCTCCCTGAGCTGGCTGCTAAACCCAGTGTCCACGCTGCCCCCAGCTCCTACACAAGGCCAAGCTCCCAGAACACTCCAAAGTGAGGTCCCGAAGTCAGGGAATAGCGGACCGGTTGAAGGGAGTTTTCTGGAAAGCACCTGGGACGGATCACAATTTCCGTTCCACCGGTTGCTGTAGACACAGTTCGCTGCCCGCAGAGATGATGGGCAAGTGATTGTCCATGTGGTAGCTGATGAGGTGACTGACACTCTCAAAGCGGTGATCCTTTGTCCGGACCTGGGAAGTGGGAAGGAAGAGAGTCCGTTCAGGTGAAAAGTCAAATGAAGACCTCAGCGCCCAAGCCTGAGGAAGCTGCCATATTCAAGAAGGTTGAGGAGAAAAAGATGGCAGGGGTGTCCCTCCAGAAGCGCTGTCCCTCCTGATCGTTGAGGCTTTTCTAGAAAAAGAGCTAGAGACGGTCATGAATGGGAAGGTCGTGAACGGGGAAAAGCCGAGAGGACATCAGAAATTGGGAGGGATATCTACTGCTCCCTTGACCTGGAAGAAGGCAGCAAGTCTCGGGGGAGAATACACAGGACAAGAAGGATGTGGAAAGGAAGCCGAGAATGCTGCAGAAGAGAGACCAACGTTATGAGGGACAGGGGAAGCACAGAAAACAGACAGGACACTGGTCTGAGCCCCAAGTCGAGGAGGGAAGGAACCCCTGGCTCCACTGGTAAGAAGAGACTTGGAGTGTCTAGCCTGTAACCATCTGACACTGAGCACCACCTCTCCAGGATGGTCACCTCATTTGTCAAAAAAGGGGGGCTCAAGTGAGATAAGCACCTTGTAACTCTCCTGGGCATAGTTTGTAGATCTGAGGACTGGCCACGACTGAAGGGAACACAGCTCATGCTCAGGAATGTGAGAAGGGAAAGAACCCTAAGCCACTGGATGGGGGATGCCAGGCATTGTGAGAGCGGGGGAGGACCAGGGAGAGGTGCCCAGCTGGGAAAATCTAAGAAATAATAAGCGAAGGAATAGGGCTGCACAGGAGGGCACCACCACCCACCCCCTGCCACACTCACCACACCCTCAGGGTCCACCAGCAGCAGGTGCTTGGGCTGCCCACTCTGCAGGCCAGTGAGCACGTACTGGCCAGGTGTGGTCGTGCTCTCCCGCACCAGGAAGTCCCCGTTGAGCTGCAGCAGGGCCTCAGCCTCCCGGCGGTTCAGCTTTCCATGGAACCAGGGCTCCCCTCGGAGCTGCTCAGCCATGGCCACTGACTGGGGAGGTGGAGGCACCCGAAGGGCATCTTCAAAAGGCTCTGGGGGTGCAGAGAGAGGACTAGGAGAGGCAGCTGGCACAACACATGTCCAGGACCAGAACCTTCGGGGAGGGGAGGCCAGGAAGGAAAGAGCAGAAGAGGAACCAAGTAGAAAGACGGGGATACGGAATGGAGAAGCACTCACTCATGTCAAAGAGGTCTCGGGGCGCGCTGCCATTGACAGCAAGATTGGGGGGCCCAGCCCCGCCCCCTGCGTGCCGGGCCTTGTCCAGGTTCTGGATGTTGACATAGGAGGGGTCATCAAAGAGCTCTCTGCCTGCTGAGGAAAGGGAGGTTTTCAGTGACCTCAGCCCTGCCTCCTGCACCCCTGGCTCTCAGCCCCTTCCATACCTGGGCAGGGTGGCAGCGGTGGCATCTGCTTGTGGACTTCTGGGTCTCCCCCGGCAGGTTGCCCCACAGGCTGAAGGAACAAACATAAGGTGAAACCAGAGGCCCTAAGCAGCCACTCCTATCCCAGGCCCAGTCCACCTCTATCAAAGCAACTTACCAGCGTAGCTCCCAGGTGGCTGGGGTTCTGGGCACTGGGCAGAGTGGGTCTAGCAGGCCCCTGGGGGGCTCCTTCCCGAAGCCTCATGTCCACCACCCCCCCAAGAGGGGGTTCCTTCCCCGGGAAGTCATTATAGTATTGATGATCAGGTGGCTCTTCCTCCTCCTCATCCCAAGCTGAGCCATCAAAGCCAGCCATCCTGAGAGGAAGAACAGGAGGGAGGGAGGAATGTGGGTGGGAGGGTGCAAGGAGGGGAAAGAAACAATGGCCATGTGTTAGGACTTCCTTTGGGGTTAGCCCTAGGCTGAGAGTTTTACCTGATCATTTCATCCTCACCGTACCTCTATAAGGTAGAATTTCCTTGCCCAGTTTTTTTAAAAAAAACATATTCTTTTATTGACTTCAGAGAGGGAGAGAGAGAGAGAAACATCAATGATGAGAGAGAATCATTGACTGGCTGCCTCCTGCACGCCCCACACCAGGGATAGAGCCCACAACCTAGCATGTGATCTCTTGGTTCATAGGTTTGACGCTCAACCACTGAGCCACGCCTCATTTATAGATGAGGAAAATGAGGGTCAGAGGTGAAAAGATTTGCTCAAGGTCTCCCAATGAAAGGTGGTTCACCTGAGACGTAAATTCAGATTTGACTTTCAAGTTCATGCCCTTGGTCATTACACTGTCTCCTAAGAGGGAGGAGAAACACTGAGCAGCAAGGCAGGGAGGCGCTCCAGAGTATTTTAATCTCCTCTGCCCAATACCTACTGGCAGGAGGAAAGGCGAGGAACTCAGGAAAGAGCCATCCTCCCTCCCTCCAACTTTCAGAGGCTTCGAGAGGAAGGAAAACAAAGAAGTAAGGATGGGGAAAGAAAGAGGGACAGGCCAGACACGAGGCCGCTGGCGATGAAAAGCCCCTCCAGCCAGGACGGGCTACAACACGAGGGCCTGGGCCACAGCTGCACACGGGGAAACGAGGGAAGAGCTGATAGACTGCTGATAGGCACAGGAAGCTGAAGAATAGCAGGAAGGGGGAGCGGGGGCACACAGGTTACTTCCTTCCCTGAACCATTCTGAGCTCAAGTGTGGGAATAGCAGACCTACTTTCCCAATTCTGGTCTGAGGCCCAAAAGCTGCCCGCCCCACACCCTCCTCACCCGCTCACCTGTCATGGGGGGTGACCAGCTTAGGCGGGTTCCTGAGGTATTGTTTGAATCGTAACTCGAAGGCCTGGCCAATGGTGCTGATGACGTCCTGAGCAAGCCCTTCGGGACACTCCAGGATGTGGCAGGCTGGGGCACAGCAGAGACTGTCAGTGAGCGCTGAGGCGGGGTGGCTGGGAGGAGGTGCAGACAAGAGCCCCTCTCCTCCTCAGCAAGAGCCCCTGGTCCTGCTCACCTGCCTCAGGAGAGCCGGCCCCACCCAGCGCTCCCCACCACGCCTCACCTCTCTGATTCACCGGGTCTTTGGCAACATAGGCGACATACTCAGCTGTGTCCTGGAGTGGACAGAGTGTCAGGAGAGGCCAGTTAGCCAAATCTGATAGCCCCACCTCACTCCTGACCCCTAAATACCCGTCCTTTTCAGGTATCGCCTCCATCTAGCATGCCCATTTCTCTGGCCAGTATCTTCCCAATCCCTGTCCCTTCCTCTTCTCCCACCACTTTTGCTCTGCTCCCCAACTCACCGGGTCCCCGCCGGACGCAAATGAGATAGATTGCATGTGATGGTTGGCGATGATCTGAGGGTTAGGGCAGGGGATGGAGAAGGAAGGGAATGAGGTGTCAGGCAGCCTCGGGGCTCACCTGAGCGCCCCCCACCCCCACCCCTGGCCCAGAACCTCGGAGACTCATTCTCATCCTTTTACCTTCTTACCCTGTGTCCTCCTCATCACCTCCTTCCCTACTGTCCTGCTGCTCCCAAGCCTTCTCTCCACTTTTCTCACCCTCACAGCCAGGTCCCCACTCAGCCCTCCCATCAGTGTTTCTGGTCCCTCTGCCCAGCCCCACCAACCTCTTTGCAGTCTGCCGCCATGAGGTTGAGGCTGCTGGTGGAGACGGTGAGAGTGATTGGCATTCCAGCAAATTTCAGGTTACTCCTCCCCAGAATGGAACTGAGTGGGCGGCTACAGGGCTAAGGAAGTACCCAAGGGTCTCAGAAGATAGGGGTTCCCAATCCCCAGAAACCCCCACACTCCTGCCTTTCGGCTTTCTCCCCACAGGTCCCATACTTGCCTTTGCCCTGCCCTCCACAACTCCCAGAGGCATCCCTAACCCCATCGACCCCAGGTACCTTTCTCCTTCTTGAAGCCCCCTTCGCACCTGGCACAGCCTCACACACCAGACTGATGGCCTCCCTGGGGAAAGAGGGGTACTCAGAGCCAGCCTCTCCCTCGGCTGGGGCTGCCATGGGGCTGGGGAGGGGGGAGGGGAAGGCCAGGCCAGGCTCCAGGGGCACTCCAGGCTCTTTGTCGTGGTGGATTGAATTAAGGGCCTTTAATATTTGATGACACTGAGAGGCCGCTTCCTGGCTGATTGGGTTAGGGCCTCCACAGACGGGCCCCACCCCCTTCCAGCTACCAAATGTCCCATTCCCTCCCCAAAGGCAGCAGCAACCTTTCATCTACCCCCATTTCCTACTCCAGCCCCAGCTGCCAGCTGCCTCTGCCACCTCCTCCCACAGCTCCCAAGGCTGGATGAGTAAGAAGGATCCAGGCCAGCGTTGCCTCTTTTCATTCAGACTTAAGACTCATTCCCCTAACTTCCTCTCCATCCCCTTTACCACCCAAAGATAAACCATCACCAACCCCATCAGCAAGGGACCCGCTCCCCACCTCCCCTCACTAGCCCCAGGAGTCCCACATTCTGCCCCCCTCCCCACTAACCTGGTGACCTGAGTCCGGGTGTTGAAGTCCAGGGCACGCATGGACTGCAGGACCTCCACACAGCCCATGTACTGGGGAGAGGAACGGGAGGATTAGCCGTCAGCCCCCGCCCCCATCCCCTTCCCAGAGGGTTCTAGGATTTTTCTCTACATGGTCCCTAAGGGAAGTAAAGATGAACAAGTTCTGCCACAGCCCACACCATGCAAGACAACAGGGAGCGAGCAGAGAAGGAAAGGGCAAGCTGGGAGGACCTCGTACAGCTGGGAAGAGAACTGGGAGTGACAGGCACTGGGTGGGATGAAGTGACATCTCTAGAAAGGGGGAGGAGACTGGAGGGAACAATCAAGAGTCACTCATCCCAACACTTACTCCGGGCCTCCCATGGGCTGGGCATTGTGCTAGGCATGGCAGGGTGGGGGTGGGGTGGGGGAGTCACAAGAAGGAAGGGGGACCCAGGCCGAGCTGGAAGGGGCTGCAGAATCAGAGAAGGAGCAAGACAGGTTTAGGAAAAAGGACACTGAGACCAAGGGAGTTGCTGGGGAAGAGCAGGAAAAGAGATTCCAGCAAAGCTCGAGTGGGCAGAGGACCGGAGAGGCCGGGGAGGGAGGACGTTCACTCACCCGAACCAAGTAGGAAACCCCGGGTCCCATGACTTTGTCGTTAGGATGCAGCCAGCCCCGCGTGGGCTTATTGACAAAGCTCCCGTGGCGGGTCCACTCCTCGCCCCCCAGCTGGCCCCCTTCCACCCGAGTCCTGCGCCCGCCGCCTCCACTCAGCTTGTTCATGTCCTGGAGGAGGGGCAGGGGGCCTGAGTCTGGCACGGCTGCCCCCACGACCCCCTCCCCATCCTCAGCCACCCTGCCTGGCTCCCCCTTTGGCCCCGGGCGTCCCCCGGCCGGGTTGGCCAGCTTCAGGTTGCTCATCCGGGGGAAGAAGGAGCACAGGGTAGTGGGACTATCCTCCCCGGACAGAGGTGGCAGGATGGGCCCCAGGGAAGAGGCTGATGGGGAAGGCAGCTCCTCCGGTGGGCTGGACCCTGAGGCCCCCTCCTCCAGCGATGACAGAGACTCATTCCGTAGTGGGTTGTACTTGGGCTTGGGGGGCAGGAGATCCATGGCTGGAGTGAGAAGGAGGCTGCAGCCCAGCCTGGCCCCCCTGCCAGTCAGGGCAAGGGGGCCAGGCAGGGGGCATCCCCAGGCCCTTAGCCTGATTGGCCCTTTATGGCCCAGGGATCTCAAGGGTCCTGGGAAGGAAGCGGGACAGTGGCTCCAATTCCTCTGGCTCCCCCAGGTCAGACACAAACAGTTTCCAGCCCCATCCCCGCCCAGCGTGGAGCCTCTTCTCTGGCTGAGAGCAGAGCAGGCTGGACCTAGAGCTGCCTGGCTCCTCCCCAAGGGCGGGGAGCGGAGGGGAGAGACCAATCCCGAAGACAGTGCTGACTCACAGGCTCCGAGGGGCTGAGCCCCCACCACTGCCCCAATCCAGAACAGTGCAGAGGCAGGCTACCCCAGCCCACCCCACCCCCATACAAACAACTAGTATCTGGGGAACGTAAAGTGGGGGTGGGAGGGAAGAGTAAAGTGGGGGTGGGAGGGAAGAGTTAAAGTGGGGGTGGGAGGGAAGGGTGAGCAGGAAAGGAGGGGAAGAAGAGGAGGTGTGGCTCAATCCAAACCGGACAAGGGCAGGCCAGAGGGAGCAGGAAGCTGAGGGAGGGTAGGGGGGGAATGAGGGAGGAAACAGAGGCAGCTGGGGTGGAAAAGGGAGGAGATCCCAGAGCTCAGCATTTCCCTTCCTGTTAGATTGAACACAAACCCCCACCCCCACCCCCACCCCCATCACACAGCGGGGTGGTAGCCCCAGGGAGCCTGGGCCATGAGCGCCCTCTGCTAAGACAGCTGTGAACAGGAGCTGAAGAAATGGGGAAAGGAGCCCCAGCTATGCTGGTTGGAGCATCGTCCAGGACACCAAAGGGTTGCAGGTTTGATTTCCAGTCAGGGCGCATACCCAGGCCAGGCACATACAGGAGACAACCGATCACTGTTTCTCTCCCTCCCTCCCTTCTTCTCTAAAATCAATAAAAATGTGATGAAATGGGGAAAGGAGCCCGGCTGGGTAGCTCAGTTGGTTAGAGCATCGTCCCAATACACCAAGGTTTTGGTCAGGGCACATACGAGAAGCAACCAATGAATGCATAAAGAGTGGACAAAAAAACAACAACACACGATGTTTTTCTCTCTCTCTTTCCTCCCCCCTCCTTCCCTCCCTTTCTCTCTCTAAATCAATAAATCTTCAAAAAAGGAAAAAAGAAATGGGGAACGTTAGAAAGTGGTCCCAGTGGATGAAGAGAAGGGCCACGAGGAAGGGCACAGCTGGTGAGGTAAGGGGAGAGGAGCTGGAGCCGAGGGCAGGCCGGTGGCATCTACTATGCCAAGGAACAGTAGCCCACAGACAAGCACTGTTCGGCCCCCTTTCCCACAGGCCTAGTTAGCAAAGCCAGCTGTCAAGGGTAGAAGGGGGGGGCAGGGCACTGACTCCAAGGTCAGCTCCCCCGCCTTTTGCAGCGATGACTGGTAAGGGCCCGTGTGTCCACCAGGGGACATAGTTCCTCTCAGTCCAAGGGCAAGGTCTGGCTGGAGGAGGTGGGAGCGTGAAATCTGTGCTAGGTGCAGGAGAAAGGAGGGCCCAGAGACGAGGCTGGACACAGGGAAACGATCCCAAACCCACTCTCTCCACCCACAGCTTCCTGCCTCAGCTCTGCTTGAGGGGGCCATAGAGGAAGTTGGAAAGTGACCAAAAAGGAAGTAGTAAAATACACATACCCCCTAAGCTCACCTCGGAATTACCTATCCTTAAATTACTTCAGAAGGTAAAAATATGCAAATAACCACATGAGGTGCTAAGCTCGTTCACCGCCCTCGGTCCTCAGCAGAGGAGAGCTGTCATGTCATCCACCACTCCTGAGAAGGAATTCTCTCCGTCTGCTCCCTGAGGCTCAGCGCTCAGGCACAGAGAGCGTGAGGAAAGGGTTCTGCCATAACCTCACACAGGCAAACACACGCCAGGATGTCTCCATCTCTAGAGATGGGCGTTCGGTAGGGGCCTGCAGCGTCCATAGGCAGCGAACGACCGACAGGTGTGAGCATTTGGGGAAAAAGTGAGAGGAAGGAGGTAGGGCTCGTTCCGCACAGAAAGAAAGGAGATTGTCTACTGGTGATGGGGTGCGGGGAGAAGCTGCACGCGCCTTCTCAGACCAGCAGGGAGGAGGAGGCAAGAGCGGGAAGTAGCAGGAAATGTGGAAAGCCTCAGGAATGTTTCCAGAAAGGAAGGCTGAGCAAGCGGGACCAGAAGGAATGCCCAGACAAGAACTCCGGTTAGGGGGAGGGTAAGAGCCAGAGAAGTGGTGGAGGCTGAGCAGAACCCTTAAAAAAAAAAATCAAACAGCAAAAAGGTCACTGCCCCCTACCCCCACCCAAGACACCGTTTTCTGGTGGTAGGAAACTTTCGCTCCTGCCACAGTCAAATAAATGCCCTACCCAACGCCCCTGGTCCAGGTATGAGACGTAACCGCTGGTTCTGGGATGGGTGGGTCCTGGGGAGGGAAACTCAGGGAGTGGGGCCAGAAATCTATGAGCCAGTCTCTCTCCCACCCTCGTGCCAAACCCCAAGTCCAGCCCCCTTCGGGGAGCCACCCTCGGAAGGGGGTGAAGGAAAGGAAAAGGGCTGTCTCTAATCTTACTCCTCAGACCCAGAGGTGGAAACTGTGACTTCCCACCTGGTGGAGCATGCAGGAAAACTGAGCCCAAAGCCCCAAAGAGAACAAGAACAGGGAGACATGAGCAGATGGGAGTTTCTGGGGTTGAAGACAAAGCTTCTGAGGCGAAGACCTGGGTTCCACAAGGATAAATCTCCCGAGGGAGGGCAGTCCTACGACCGTGTTTTGGAGACTTCTAGGAGGCCAGGCTTCTGGGCAATCCGACGTGGATTAAGGAAGGGGCGGGACATCTAGAAGGGCCGAGCCTCTAGAAAGGCGTGGTTTCGCGACTTCGAACACTGTAGCTCTTGGGGCAGGGTTCTGCCCTTTCGGGAGATAGGACTTTTTGGTAGGCAGCAGCCAGCTAGCCGAGAATCGTCGCGCCGAGACGGAGTTTCGGGGAATTGGAAGCACTAACGTGCCGTTTCGTGTAGCAGGGCTTGAAAGCATGTCTAGGGGTGGGACTTCCAGGGAAGCTGGGCGACAGGGTGGGGTCAGGGACAATAAGTAGAAAACAAGTTACAGGGTTCAGGGATACAAAGCCCCCCGAGGCTGGGAGGTGGGACTTCCGGGGAGGGGGTCCTAGGGGGCGGGGCTTATGAATGAAGACCGGAAGTAGGGTCCCGGGAGAGGGGTTCCGGGGTGGACGAGTGGGTCACCTAAGGAGAAAAAAAAAGTCCCAACTCACCAGGGCCTCATGGAGTCTCCGCACCGCACCGCGGGATGATTTGGTTCTGGATCACGCCAGTGCCTCCTTAGGTCGCTGCTCCAACTTTCTCCCCGGGAAGGCCTCCCTGGAGAAACTTTATTGCACTCACTTCCGGCCTCGCTAACCCCTGACCCTCTACCCCACCGTCCCTCCTTCACCCGTCCCACTTTCCTGAATCAGCCAATAGCAGTGCGGGAACGCGCACAGAAGCAGTTCTAGCCAATAAGACGCCTATTTTTTACTTAAGCTCGTCCTTGAGAAACGTAACAAGTGCGCTCCAATAAGGGCTCGACGAGAAGCAAATATAAGCCAATAGGAGGCTTGGAGACGGAGTTGTCCCGCCTTAGATCGAAGGGACCAATAGAAAGTGCAGGCGGCGTGTTTGAAAGTGAGGCCAAAGTGGGTGGGAGCGCGTGCTGCTGGGAGTTGTTTGGAGGTTGGCGGCGCGGGGCTGACGATCTCAGGCAGAGCGATCATGTCGCACAAACAAATTTACTATTCGGACAAATACGACGATGAGGAGTTCGAGTACCGGTTAGTGCCGGCGTGGGGGCCATAACGAGGGGGTGAGCTTTGATAAGTGAGGGCACGAGGAGTTAGTAACTAGGACTGAAAAGATAGAATGGGCGCGTGCGCAGCAGATTAACGGGACGGGGTGGGGGGGTAGTTGAGAGCGTAAAGCGCATGCGCGAAGGTAGGCGACGCGTGTGAAAGTAACAGGACGGAATGTGAGCCCCCTTGGGGGAGGTGCAGGTGGGCGTGGTTAGAGTGTTAGCCCGCAGACCACCTTCACCCCTTGGGGTTCCCGGGTCATTCTAAACTTCATTGAGCACGTTGAACTTGCCTTCTTAAGACAGCTGGTATCACGGCAACACCGTAAAACCCGGAACCTACTGGGAAAAAGTGGTGAAGGCGGGGCTCGAATTTTCCTCGGGTCTTCCATACCCAGCGAGTGTCCCTCATTAATTCCTAAAAAAGGGGCGTGGTTGTCCGGCTTGTATTAGGAGGGGGGCTTCGAGGGACTGGAATGGAATAAAACTGGCCAGGAACATTGAGAAAAGACTTAACATGGACCCAGTCGCTACCCTTCAAATATTTGAAGGGGGTTCGCTTAGGAAACAATAATGGAGTGTTTATAGATTCTACTGAAGTACAAGGGTAAGCATGGTGTCGGCTTTCAACAAACCTAAAATAATCCGTGGAGATACTGACAGACTTCAGAAAGAAGGTGATCATTGGTATGATATAGATACGAACAGTTTGTAATGGGAGCACATACGACTTGCCAAGGATGGTGAAGAAAGGAATTTCTACAGAGTCTGCATTTGATACATCCTAAACTCACAGTGCTAGAGTAAAAAATCGGAAGGGGTTTCTACAAATGTCGGCCTTCCACTAACTGTATTAAGTGTGATACTTAAAACAACTTCCTGGTTTGTAGCTTGTCTTCTCAATCGAAGACCATGAAAACTTGCTTGTGTTTCTTCTCCAGTCTAGCACAGGCCTCTGGACCCTCTGGCTGGAGAGCTCCGCCTGTACTTACAAATTTGTTAATCGTCTTTATGCCAGGTCCGTGGGAAAAGACCCCAGGCCATGCTTGGACCCAATTAACTTCCTTTTCCTCAGCTGTTTTCTTCCACATCTGAACTGAGCGAACCAAAACGATGTGCTTGTAGCATTTGGCAGGGCCAGGGAGGAGAAGGCACTAGTTTCACCCTTGAAGATGTAATCTTGGCAGTGGTATTTAGGTTTAAGAAAAGCTTTTGTGTTTTGGTGGGGGTTTTGGTTTGGGGTTTTGTTTTTTGTCTAATTAGTTATTGAAGCTAGTCTTTGTGCCAGGGGCTTGTTAGACTATTAGCTATTTTCAGACATTTAGACAAGAACAGATTCTTTAGAAAAAAAAATCTTGCTAGTACATTTTCTTTTTCTTTTTTTAAAATATATTTTATTGATTTTTTTACAGAGAGGAAGGGAGAGGGATAGAGAGTTAGAAATATCGATGAGAGAGAAACATCGATCAGCTGCCTCCTGCACATCCCCTACTGGGGATGTGCCCGCAACCAAGGTACATGCCCTTGACCGGAATCGAACCTGGGACCTTTCAGTCCGCAGGCTGACACTCTATCCACTGAGCCAAACCAATTTTGGCTACATTTTCATTTATCATGATAAAGTCTATCTGGGTTAGCCCAATTCAAATTAGAGTAAGAGTAATAATTTCTTGGCCGTGAAGAGACTTATCCTTGGTTAAGAAAGCAGGAAGTTTCCCAAAAGAAGTCTCATGGCACATCCCTTCAGAGTTAGGAAAATGAAATGAAGAATAGATTTTAAAGGCTAAGGCATTGACATTATTTCATCCTTTGTGCTGGCTCTTGCACGTAGCACTACATACTAGGCCTTTCTTCTTCACAAAAATCACTTCTCTTCCATACCAATCCTGTTCAAAACCACTTTTAATTATTATTAATCCCATGTGTACTGTGTATTGTTTTAGGATCATCAACTAGGAGACTAAGCTCCAGGAAGGCAGAGGCAATGTATCAACAGTGCCTGAAATTTAGGTGCTTGTTCACTTGAGTTATTAATTTGTACTTTTAAATATACCTTCGTGAGGATTTACATAAGTTGGCCTTTATTTCTAGCTGCCTGTATCCCACAATAAGATTAACTCCCTGCCATCAGAAACTGGTTTCTCTTTTCTTTTGTCTCTTGGCTTTGTATGCAGGCACTTGCCTAACAGACTGTACCCAGTACTGACAAATTCCCTACCTTCCCATGTTTCTGTTACAGGCATGTCATGTTGCCCAAGGACATAGCCAAGCTGGTCCCTAAAACCCATTTGATGTCTGAATCTGAATGGAGGAATCTTGGTGTTCAGCAGAGTCAGGGGTGGGTCCATTATATGATCCATGAACCAGGTCAGTGCAATGGCTGAAAGAACCATGTAGGGCTGTTCCACTGAGGAAATGATAGGTCACATAACCCAAAGAAATAAGGGGAAGGTGGGGGTGGTTCACCGGTTTCTTACCCCACCCGTCATCTAGAAAAATTGGAGTGACCAAAAATAGA
Source organism: Cnephaeus nilssonii (assembly GCF_951640355.1). Classification (NCBI taxonomy): domain Eukaryota; kingdom Metazoa; phylum Chordata; class Mammalia; order Chiroptera; family Vespertilionidae; genus Cnephaeus; species Cnephaeus nilssonii. Next base: position 15,329,728 of record NC_137092.1, read on the forward strand.
GTGACATATATAGGAAGTTCAGAGACAAGCTGTTCCTGAAAAACCTTTAGTATCTAATTCACTCAGAGGGTACTCTCTTTTTTTTTTTTATTGATTTTTTACAGAGAGGAAGGGAGAGGGATAGAGAGCTAGAAACATCGATGAGAGAGAATCATCGACGAGCTGCCTCCTGCACACCCCCTACCAGGGATGTGCCCGCAGCCAATGTACATGCCCTTGACCGGAATCGAACCTGGGACCTTTCAGTCCGCAGACCGACGCTCTATCCATTGAGCCAAACCGGTTTCGGCTCTTTTTTTTTTTTTTTTAATATATTTTATTGATTTTTTACAGAGAGGAAGGGAGAGGGATAGAGAGTTAGAAACATCGATGAGAGAGAAACATCGATCAGCTGCCTCCTGCACACCCCCTACTGGGGATGTGCCCGCAACCAAGGTACATGCCCTTGACCGGAATCGAACCTGGGACCTTTCAGTCCGCAGGCCGACACTCTATCCACTGAGCCAAACCGGTTTCGGCGGGTACTCTCTTTTTAAGGCCACATATACTCTGGGAGAGATTATGGTCCCTACTTCATTGTCCATCAGAAAGAATTCTTGGATGTGTTCCAAATAAGCCACGGAAAATATATTTCCTGATAAGACACCAGACACCAAGCTGTCAAGCAAAACTAATAAAGGACACCCTGGGGCTTCACAAACATAGAATAACTGATATTGACAATTGTATACTTGGCAGACAGGCCAGGCTTATGGGTCTGCTTCTAAAGCCATATGCTTAAATCTTAATTTAGTTATCAGGGTCCGAGTGGGTGATCGCTGGGAAGTGGGAGTGGGGTACCCTATAGAGGGTGCATAGACTGGTGTTAGTTTGTCTCTTAGATTTCACTCACTCTTCCAGAACCTCACATCTTGCTGTTCCGGAGACCGCTGCCCAAGAAGCCAAAGTAATGAAGCTGGCGAGCCACTTTTCAGCCTCTAGCTCTACTCAGCTGTCCTCACTTGCTAACAGCTTTCTGATAACATTATGTTGCCTTCTTGTTTCTCACTTTGCTATTTAAAGGATGTTTAAAATACACTGTTTGAAATGTGCTGGTGACTGCTTTGGTACTTAAGCAGAGCCGGCAGCAGCACGGCCAGCCAGAGGAGTCTCTGAGGGCTGCAGCCCCAGCTGCGTGTGACCCCTGAAACCATGATGAGTTCTGTACCCAGCAGAACACACGTGGCCGATGGAGGAAGCATCAGAATGAGACCATGGCTGTAACAGGGATTGTGTACATTTGCTGTTTTGTTTTGTTTTCCTGCCAGGTGTATGTATGGGGATTTATATTTCAATGTATTGGAAACTTTCCATTTTATTCAAGAACTCTATTTCATGTTAAAAGCCTTGATTAAAGAGGAATTTTTTTTATAATCTAATTCTCTGCTTGTCAAGGTTTTTCTCCCTCTCAGGGTGAGCATCACATTCAATATATGGTTCTAATTATACGCCCTTCAGTTAGATAATGAAGCTCAGCTTTGCTGATAATGAGGTTTATTTCAACAGTCAGGTAACTTTTTTAATCTAATCTTAAAAGCAGACATGCTGTCAGACATGGACTGAAATATATTTTGATCTAACTACTGGCCAAAGGTAGAGGTTGTATAGGGATAACATCATCTCATCAAAACAAGTGAACGGTTTCCCACAGTCAGGGATGCTGCCTTTAATATAGTCCCAGTATTTGAAGGGCACACAAGGGTAAGCGGGGAGACCATCAGCCAGAGGCTGGTAGTGCACATTGGTTGGGAGTTTTCAGTAGTTCTCACTTGGGCTGAGCATTGGAATCCCCTGGGTAGCTTTAAAAGTACTGATTTGTAAATCATTCCTAAAGGTGTTGACTTAATTGGCCTGGAGTGTGGCCTGGATGTGGGAATTTCCAGCATTCCTATGCAGGTAGTTACAGCACTAACTTTTGAGAAAACAGGAAACTAGCTGTTCAAGAAAACATTTCACTAAATCATACTTTTAAAAATAACAGTGCTAAGTAAGGGAGATCAATCTACCACCTTTTCCCTGTCTTCCATCAGTTTGTTCCAAGAGCAGTACAAGTGTAGTCCCTGGACCGGAAGCATCAACATCATCTGGAAACTCATTAGAAATGTACATTCTTGGGCTCCACCCTAGACTTAACTGAATCAGAAACAAGGGTGGTTGGACCCAGCGACATTTTAACAAGCTTTCCAGGTGATTCTGGTGCATGCTTAGCTTGAGAAGCCACTGATAAAGGATTGGACCAGAGCTGATGTTTGAATGGGTTGTGTTTGGTTTTTTTTTAAGGGGGGGGAGTGGGTTACCTCCAAAATATCACCTTTATTAATCATCAAGATAATAAAGCACATGGCTTATGTCATTAGGCAAGTAGGGCTTTATTTTTTTAGAGCTTACTTGAGAAAGAATGGTCTAGAAGCTTGGTTCTACCATTCACTTTATTTTGTGTGGCATCCCTTCACCTTTCTGAGCCTGTTGCCCATCTGTAAAACAGACATCATATCTCTCTTAAAGGGTTTTTAGGAGTCATATGAGGCCGGCCAGGTGTGGTTCAGCAGTCTTCCAAATGATGAATGGATTCTAAACCTTATACAAAAAAAGTCCACAGACCAGTAGCATCATCATGACTGAGAACTTGTTAAATACAGATCTCAGTCCCCACCCAAGATCACCAGACGAATAGTAAGAACATTAGGGTTTGATGAACACTTTTAGACCATAGGCAATTGAATGAGAGGAAGGAGAGGAGTACAACGTGGGCACTGCCATCACTTGTACTTGCAAGAGCAATAACAGGTGATGCTTAAACTAAGCACCATCTGGAGCAAGGTGGGGCAAAGCTCTGTCTTGTCAATGAGGCTTAAATAATTAGCTTTATTGTTTATATCAGAGACAAATGAAAGTTCTACACACTAAAAGCGCACCTCCAAGATCTTCCTACCTCACAGGCAATGCTGACAACTGTTCTTGGTGTCCCTCCATCTGCTATAATATAAAATCCCTTCAAACACCAGTAGCAGCTCCTGACCCCAGCCAATAATAGGGTTATGGCTAATGAAAACAGCCGTGCACACGAGAGAATCTGAATATAAAACAAAGGTTAAAGTCAAGCCTCCCTTTATTTCTAACAGCAGAAAGCACCTCAAAATCCTTAGAGCATCTCCAACCACCACTCCTTTCGCACCCCAGCCCTCCCGCCCGGCCCCTCCTCATCCCCACCACCACCCCCTGAGCCCGGCCTCCACATTTCCGGGCAAAGGGTGACCACGTGGTTGTCGCTAATAACAACCCAGCACTGCTCCCGCCCGCTGGCTAAGGCTCGCGAGTGACAGTCGACTTGACCAATGAACACGTGAAGGTAGTCTGAGCGACAGCCAAAAGGACCAATTAAAATGAGTTAAGTGTGGCTCTGAGGTGGGACTGTGAGTACGGAAGCTGTCCAGGGACAAGAGGAGAGGAGAGAGGGAAAGACCTGGTGAAGGGGCTGAAGCAGGTGAGAACCTGAGAGAATTCAGCTGTCAGAAGAGTGGTGGGAAGAGGTGGGATTCGGGCTAGAAAGGGTGCGGAAGCCTGCAGAAGACGGCTGAGTTCTGGTCTGGGTGGAGGAAGGGAACGTATTTAAAGGGCCCAAGTCCCAGGAGCAGATAGACATTTAAAGAGACAGGTGCCCCAAAGGGAAGAGACATTTAAAGGTGTAGTTGCCCAAGATAGAGCAGACCCGAGGAACCGAGCTCGGCAGACACAAGACCTTTAAAGTGGTAGCTGGAGCAGGACATTTTAAGACTAGAGCCAAGCTTAGAAAACATTTAAAAGAGGCATGGGCTGGATTTTGAGAACATGTTTACTAAAGAGGCAGGAATAAAGGAGTCAGTTGTCAAGGGCCTGGTGAGGAAAACCATGCCCTCCTGCTCTCCCCCATTTTCCTTTCTGGCTCCTCCAGGTTGCCTCGACCCCGGACCCCCTGTTCCCAAGCTATGGCCCCCAGTGCCCTTTAGATCTGGCGGGACTCCCGTGCTTGCGCCCCCTATTTGGGGGTCTGGGTGGCTACTGGAGGGCCTTGCAGAGGGGCAGAGAAGGCAGGACCATGGCATCTAGGGCCTCTGCACCTCCCCCAGGGCGCAACGTGACGGCGGGCATCATCATTGTTGGAGATGAGATCCTCAAGGTGTGTCTGGGACAGCAGAGGGGGGCGGGCGGGGCGTTCTCCTGTCCTTAAGAGTCTGCTCCACATTGTGTTGAAGGAGGGTGAACCAGGGTGGGGGTCCCCTTGCTGCCCTAGGATTCTGGAGTGAGTCCAGAGTGGTGGAGGAAAAGTGACCCTCATTCTTTCAATTAATTATTCCGTTGAAAAGCTTACAGCGAAGTTTCTACAGTTTGCCTAGCAGTGTGGTATGGGGATGAGGAGCTTTACAGAAATGACAAGGAGTCAGCATGTAAAGGAAGTATAGGTGCATGTATTATTTAAAAGTTAAATCCAACCTAATTGAGGAATGAGCCAAGGCACGCTCAGTGGGTGGGATAGAAGGAAAGTACGAGAAGAGAGAAACCCCTTCCAAATAATCAGGGAAGTCATGGTAGGCATCAGGTTTGTGATAGTAATAGTGATCCCTATTTTTTGAATGCTTACTAGGACCTGGCAGTAAGCTTATTACATCATCTATGTGATTTTACTAATCCTCACTTCAACCCCATGACATTGGTACTTTTATATAAGCCATCTTTTAACATATTTTTATTGATTTCAGAGAGGAAGGAAGAGAGAGAGAAAGAGAGAAACATCAATGATGAGAGAGAACCTTGATTGGCTGCCTCCTGCAAGCCCCCTACTGGGGATCAAGCCCACAACCTGGGCATGTGCCCTTGACCAGAATCGAATCTGGGACCTTTCAGTTCCCAGGCCAGTGCTCTATCCACTGAGCCAAACCGGCTAGGGCTAAGTCTTATATATATATATATATATATATATATATATATATATATATATATATATATATATATTGATATTGATATCAGAGAGGAAGGGAGAGAGAGAGAAACATCAATGCAATGATGAGGGAGAATCACCGACCAGCTGCCTTCTGCACACCCCCCACTGGGGATTGAGTCCGAAACCTGGGCATGTGCCCTTGACCGGAATCGAACCCAGGACCCCTGAGTCCACAGGCCAACGCTCTATATCCACTGAGCCAAACCAGCCAGGGCTATAAGTCTTAATTAATATATTATGAGACTAAGGCTCAGAGAGGTTGAGAAACTTGCCCAAAGTAACACAGCTAGGAAGTGCTAAATGGACTTGATTCTCACTCCAGAGCAACCACTTAACCACTAACCTCTGTAGAACAATGGTGGAGATGGGGCTGGGCAAGAAGATTGTATACATACCATAGACAGCCTCAAATATTCTGCAAAAGAATTTGAACTTTATTCTGTATATGGTTGGAAACAACAAATGGCTTTTGAGTCCAAGAGTGATGCAATCACAGTAACACATTAGGAAGGGTATTCAGGAGGCACCAGGCAGAGCACTGTGGCTGGAGCTGGGAGCCTGGCCAGGAGGCTGTTGCAACTATTCAGGTGAAAGGTGCCAAAGACCTGCCTGGTGGCAGTTGGGACAGGGAGAAGAGAGCAGATGGGGACATATTTCAGAAGTGGAGTTGACAGCGTGAAGGGCCTGACTGGCTGTGGACAGTGTCTGGGGATGCTATTAACAGCCAGGGTTAGGGCGAAGATGCCCAATAGGCATTTGATGCCAGGGGACTGAGACTGACCGGGTTGGCGAGGAAGTAGAGCAGTTGTCACATGGGATTGATCATTGAATTCATAAACATAGATGAGGTCAAGGTCACAGTGCAGAGAAGGAGGCCCAAGATAGAGCACATCATCCCTGACTCCGTTCACATGGATCTTCTCGCTCTGGTGCTCAGTCCAGAATTCTTGGCAGCCCGAGGTGGTATCCCCCAGAGAGCGGAGTGCCCCATCATCAGGCAGATGCAGCTTTCATCCCTGCCCCCTTTGCCCTTCATCCCACGGCACTGACGCTCACCTTCCCCATCTCCAACCTCCCAGGGGCACACTCAGGACACCAACACCTACTTCCTGTGCCGGACACTGCGCTCCCTGGGGGTCCAGGTGTGCCGAGTCTCTGTGGTCCCCGATGAGGTAGCCACCATTGCTGCTGAGATCACCTCTTTTTCCAGCCGCTTCACTCATGTCCTCACGGCAGGGGGCATCGGTCCCACCCATGATGATGTGACCTTTGAGGCAGCAGCACAGGCCTTTGGGGATGAGCTCAAGCCACACCCTGAGCTGCAGGCCGCCATCAAAGCCCTAGGAAAGCAGGGCTGGGAGAAGCTGTCGCTGGTGCCCTCCTCGGCCCGCCTGCATTACGGCACAGACCCTCACACTGGCCGCCCCTTCAAATTCCCACTGGTCTCGGTCCGCAACGTCTACCTCTTCCCAGGCATTCCAGAGCTGCTGCGGCGGGTGCTGGAGGGCCTGAAGGGACTGTTTCAAAACACAGCTGTTCAGTTCCACCTGCGGGAGCTGTACGTGGCCGCTGACGAGGCCTCCATCGCCCCCATCCTGGCTGAGGCCCAGGCCCACTTTGGACGCAGGCTTGGCCTGGGTTCCTACCCTGACTGGGGCAGCAACTACTATCAGGTGAAGGTGACACTGGACTCCCAGGAAGAAGAGCCCCTGGAGGAATGCCTGGCCTACCTGACCGCACGTCTGCCTCCGGGATCACTGGTCCCCTACGTACCCAATGCCATGGAGCAGGCCAGTGAGGCTGTTTACAAACTCGCCAAGTCAGGTAGGGGCCTCCGGCGGGTGGGGGGACGGGCACAGGTACCAAACCACAGGTGCCACCCTAGGTCTCAGGAAAGCAGGGGCTTTTGGAGGCTCCCAAAAATCCAGGAGAAGGTAGAAGGTGACGATTCATTCATTCCTCCAATAAGTATTGAGTGAGTACCCACTTTCACCAGCACTGTGCTGGGTGTTGGGGAGACAGCGCAACAGGACAGATGGACACCCACTCCATGGACAAGCAGTTTAACAGGAAAGGTAAACTTTAAACAGATCATTATGCGTGACATGTCAGTGTGAGGGGGGCTGCACAGCAAGGAGAACAGCCTCGATCTGAGGTCAGAGACGGCTTCTCTGGGCAAGTGATGTGTAAGCTGCATGACACAGAGCATTTGGCCAGACCAGGAGCGGGCGGAGCACACAGATGAGAGAGGTCCAGAGGAGGTTTAGGAGAGCGGAAAGAAACCAGGATCCCGGAGCGGGAGACGCTGAGAGGCCATGCTGCTGAATGGCAGGCAGGGAGCGCTCCTGCCCGCCTCGTAGGCAGCATGAAGGAATCTGGACTTGATCCTGGAAACGCTGGGAAAATATTGAAGGGTTTTAAGCAAGGGCATCATGGTTGCAACTACCCTTTGACGGCCATAGGTGTCACATGGGATGGGTAATGGCCTCTTCCCTACCTGTCCGGCAGGGTCCTCTCTAGGGAAAAAGGTGGCAGGCGCCCTGCAGACCATTGAGACCGCCCTGGCTCGGTACAGGCTCACCCAGCTCTGCGTGGGCTTCAACGGGGGCAAGGACTGCACGGCCCTCCTGCACCTCGTCCATGCCGCTGTGCAGAGGTGAGCCTCTCCCCCGGAGACAAGGCCCCGAGAAACCAAGATCCCTGATCCGCCCCGTGTTCTAGTTCCCCATCCCGGGAAGCAGAAGGGAAAAGTGGTGTCTGGGCGGGAGTAAGTCATAGTGACCTCTCAGTTCCATTCCACCTTATTTATTGAGCATCTGCCACCTGCCGGGCCCTGGATGTGGAAGGTCCTGGTTCTGTTGAGGAGGTGAGATTTACCCACCTGAAACAGGGGTGTGTGCCCCAGGTTTGAGAGGTGAGAGATCAGAGTGGGCTTCCTGGAGGAAGCCGGTTCTGATGGATGGGAAAGACAAGGAAAGGGTGTGCATCCCAGGAGCCAAGGAGAACAGTGCATTCCCCTGCCTGTGCTAGCCAGCCTGTGGTTTTTCTCCCCCTCTTCCCCCAGGAAATGCCCTGATACTCAAGAACCCCTCCAGATCCTATATATCCGCACCATCTCCCCTTTCCCTGAGCTGGAGCAGTTTCTACAGGACACCATCAAGAGGTACTAGGGGCCTGAAGGTTTGGGCTCGAAGAGGGGTTTGGAGAAGCCCATTTGTGACCCCCCCAGCCCTCTTCCTTCCTCAGGTACAATCTGCGGGTGCTGGAGGCCGAGGGCGAGATGAAGCAGGCCCTGAGCCAGCTGCGGGCCCAGCACCCCCAGCTGGAGGCTGCCCTCATGGGCACCCGCCGCACGGACCCCTCCTCCTGCAGCCTCTGTCCCTTCAGCCCCACCGACCCAGGCTGGCCCTCGTTCATGCGCATCAACCCGCTGCTGGTAATGCAGAGGAGGTCTGACGGCCTTCAGTCCCTGCCCCTGTCAGTCAGTGCACCCTGGCTGCCTGAGGGAGGGACATTGGAGCCTGGGGCTTGGAGGAAGGGGCCCCGTCATCCAAGGAAGGCTGTGCTATTTGTTCGTTCAGCCTTTCGACCACTATTTATTGAGCACTCGTTCCGTGGCAGGCATTGTGCTTTTCGCTACGGACAGAACAGTGACTTAGACCTGTGCTGCCCAATATGGTCACCGTTAGCCATCTGCTTACACTCAAAGCATGAAGTACACATGGCTGAATTGGACATCTGAAAAGGATGGATTTCGGTGGCATGTGAATTACATCTCCGTTTTAAAAATTAAACACAATTCAGAAGTAGTTCTTCAGCTGCACTAGCCACCGTGGAAGTGCCCACCACATTAGGCAGCACAGCAAGAGAACAGTTCATCGCTGCAGAAAGTTCTGCAGGACAGCTGGCTTCCCCAGACGTAGCCCTGCCTGTCCTCTGGGGCTGACCTGCCAGTGGAGGGTGGGTTGGGAGTGGAGAGGGACAGGATGAAGACTTCTCTCTCTCATTGCTTGGCTTACACAGAGCCAGACGTACCGGCCAATCAGATAACAGGCCCTCGGAGGCCAAGGGAGCAGAGGAACCCTGACCGGCCCCTCCCCAGGCAGCAGAGGGCAGGGTGGGAGAGGGCAGCATTGGTGACCCTTCTCCGACTCTGCCCTCCCAGGACTGGACCTACAGAGACATCTGGGACTTCCTGCGTCAGCTGTTTGTCCCATACTGCATCCTGTATGACCGAGGGTAAGGGTGTGGGGAGGGCATGGGTGTGGAGAGACGTGTAGGCGCTGAGATAGGGGGAGCCGCCTCTCACCACACACTCGCCCTCTGTTCTCCTGGCTCCAGCTACACGTCCCTGGGGAGCCGGGAGAACACGGTGCAGAACCCGGCCCTGAAGTACCTGGGCCCCGGAGGGCAGCCCACCTACCGGCCAGCCTACCTACTTGAGAATGAAGACGAAGAACGGAACTCCCGCATGTGACCGCCACGCCTGCCCACTCCAGAAGAGGAAGAAGGAGGCTGCCCGGGGGTGTAACCTCTCAATAAACGGTGCCTCTCCTCTCCTGTGCCTGTGTCTTCCTGCTCCCACGGGGATGGGGAGAGCAGCGTGGGCCAGGCCACTGAGGCTGGAAAGGCGCTCTTGTTGGTGATTCTGACTGAATGCCAACCACCAGGGGGCAGAAGCGGGGAGTTGTGCCAACCACTGGGGGGGGTACCAGCAACCAGGCAGGGCACCCAAGGTCTCTAGGCTCAGGCTGGAGGGAGGGAAGCTGAGCTGGCCTGGCTGTGGAGGATGAAAGATGGAGTGGCCAGCTCCTCCTCCTCCTAACCCCACCGCTCCTCCATGGCTGTGCGTAGGGGCTGACTCAGCCCATTCTCGGGCCCAGAACCTTCCCGTGTTAGACCCTGGGGCCTTTGTCCCTGTAGTCATGAGGCCTGGGGGGTGGGGGCAGTGTTGATAAAAGGTGCCAGGGGCAGCTCCCACACCCTTCCTCAGAGCTGCTGCCCACATGCAGGCCCGGACACAGCCCCTGGCCCAGGCTCTGCCTTTCTCCCTCCGAGGGGCCCTGCAAGACGCTGGGCCCCGGGTGCCTGTTGTAAAGATGGGCACCAGGTGGGAGGGCCTGCAGCGCACCCTGAGGGCGGTTGCCTACGTCCTCCTCTGCTGCTGGTGTGTCAAGGAGCTGCTGGATTAATGGCAGCAGGAAACGCCTCCTTCAGGTGAGCAAGGCAGGGCAGACCGACAGGAGGCATGGCTGCTGCTGCTGTGGCCGAGACTGTCTCTCAGCTTTCTATTCTCTTTAGTGCCAAGCTCCACCCCCATCAAGACTCCCAGGGCCAGCTGCGTGTGACCAAGGATGGGCCACACACAAGGAGTGAAGTGTGGATCCAGCTTGGGGTCGGTGCCATCTGTGTCAGACCTGCCTCATCTCCGGGCCTCCATTTCCAGCCCCCACCTCTGGTGCGAGGGACCTTGGCCTGCTGGCTAGGACCCTAATAAGACTGCAGCAGGACCTGGCACTTCTCCAAGCCTGGCACAGTGAGCCCACCAGCCCAGATGGTTGATCTTACCATATCCTCTTAGTGCCAGGAATGGGCTGCCCCCTAATATCTCTGTTTGAGAACCACTGCGCTACATATATAATAAATAGGCCTTGGGCCTACAAGTTCTGCATGTCAGAAAAAGCACTGCCAGGGACTGGGAGCCAGGGGGCTGAGCAGGGAGGGGAGGAGGTTGTCCTAGATGGGACTGAGGCGGAAAGCCAGGTTTCCTGACTCACGAGGGGCTGAGTGGGTAGGGTGGAAAGGCCCAGCTCCTCCCAACCTATGGGTAGGGAGGGGTCCGGCTTGGGCGGGGTCTTCTGTGAGGCCCTGTGTGTTAGGATGGGAACTCCAATAGAAGGCCTGGTCTGGCCAGCTCCTGCCTCTGAGGGTCTTGGAGAAAGCCCTGGGCTGATGCTGGTCCCCAGCTCACGGAGGAAGTAAGGGCCCTGTTCCTCCAGCTCACGAAGCTGCCAGAAACAGGCACCTGCGTGGCCACATTGGTGCTCATCACAGGACACACACAGCCAGAGCAGCAGAATCGGCTTCCCCTCCCCGGCAGCCGCCACCAACTGCTTTCCCAGAATGACTCCCAGCGGCAGGTACACATGAACTACTTCCGACGTCCTGCTCACGCTCACTCATGCGTACGGACATGCCCATTCACAGTCCCCTGCAACCTCAGAGCCAGCCAGAGGACAAAGCGTCCCTGGGACCTCTACCCTCATTCCCTGGCCCCTCTTGGGGTCCAGTTATTGCCCCCCTCTTTCTCCCCTGGGGAACTGGCCTGGAGATGGTGTATTGCGCCCTCCCCCAACTCCCAGGCACCAGCTCTTCCTCAGCCTTCTTCTTAGTTTAACTCCTTTTCCCCTGGCCTTGCTTTATTTTTATTTTTGTAAAGGTACTGTATGCCTAGAGTAAAGGATTCTAATAGTAAATGGCAAAACTCCCTCCTACACCGACCCTCCCGCCCTCAGCTCTCCTCCCTGGAGGTAACCATGGTTACCAGTTTCTTGGAGAGCAGTATAGAGATAGTCTATGCATATATTGCATATTCATTCACTTAACAAATATTGAGTACCTACTATATACCATTCTTTTTCGAGGCAGCATAGTACTCCAACTCAAGATTATTATTTTTTCTTTTTTAAAAAATATATTTCTTTATTGATTTCAGAGAGGAAGGGAGAGGGAGAGATAGAAACATCAATGATGAGAGAGAATCATTGATCGGCTGCCTCCTGCACGCCCCCCACTAGGGATCGAGCCCACAATACGGGCATGTGCCCCTGGCCGGAATCGAACCTGGGACCCTTCAGTCCGCAGGCCGACGCTCTATCCACTGAGCCAAACCGGCTAGGGCTCAAGATTATTTCTTATCTCTGGCAGCTCATCACCCCTCTTTGGGCACCCACAGATCTGTGTTCTGGGCTGGTCCCTTCAGAGCCCCACCCTCACCCCAGGGCACGTAAGTGAGAAGAGACAATCCAGGCAGAGAGGTTAGTGGTGGAGTGGACATAGAATTGATCCTCCCAAGTGAATCTGGGGCTCATTGCTGCTCCCTCTCTCGCCAGAGCCAGCCCTTCCCTGGCCTTCTGCCCCACTCCCACCAAGCTGAGCAGTGCTGGGAGGTGGACCCTGGGGTTCGAGAGTTCTGAGTGGAAGGGCTTTGGCCGGGGCAAGGGATGCCCGGCCAAGACCACCGGGAAAGCGGCAGGTGGAGGAAGGCAGAGCCCAGGGCGATGGCCTGTGGTGAGGAGCTGAGGGAGTGTAGAGACGTCCAGGGGCCGAAGGAGCGTGTCCGCGCTGAAAAGAGCCCTGGATGTGGAAAGACTGAGAGCCTTTTACACTACAAAGAGCGTGAGCCTTACGAAAGTCTGCCTCAAACATAGGCAGGCCCTGGCTGGGTGGCTCAATGGGCTGGAGCATCGTCCCACACACAAAAAGATTTCAGGTTCAATTCCTGGTCAGGGCACATACCTGGATGGTGGGTTCCTTCCCTTGCTGGGGTGAGAATGGGAGGCAACTGATGGATGTTTCCCTCTCCCCCTCTCTCTAAACCTCAAGAGATATAGACTTGGGTACGGATTTATTTATTTTTTTCAAGTAGACAGAACAAAGGTAATCACCCCATTTAACAGTGAAGGAAACAAGGCCAGAGACCTTGTTTCTGTAGGCGACCCATCCAAAGTTAGACCCCCAGCACACTGGGGTCCGGTAGTCATTTAGTGAACCCAGATTTTCTCCTCTCAAATTCAGGGCTCCTCTCAGTTAGCCTGCCTTCCTCTTCGGAACTGGTGCTGGGGCTGATGGCCTAGGTCCGTGGTCGTCAAATTGCGGCTCGCGAGCCACATGCGGCTCTTTGGCCCCTTGAGTGTGGCTCTTCCACAAAATACCACGGCCTGGGCGAGTCTATTGTGAAGAAGTGGCGTTAGAAGAAGTTTAAGTTTAAAAAAATTGGTTCTCAAAAGAAATTTCAATCGTTGTACTGTTGATATTTGGCTCTGTTGACTAGTGAGTTTGCCGACCACTGGCCTAGGCGGCCTGGGAGGCAGGGCCAGGCACGCAAAAGTGTGGAGGGGACTGCTCCCCGGCTTCTGCACCCACTCCATGCTTTCCAGCTTCCACTCACACCTAAGCTCTCCTTGTTCGGTTTCCCCGGCTTCCTCACTGTCACCCAGTCCACACAGGCCAAGCGATGCTTCCCTGGCCTGCGCCTCCCCGCTCCTCCAGAAGGAAAAGGAGATGCAGCAGCTGCCTTCCCTGCAATGCTCTCTCCAATCAGAGTAAGCTCAGGTTCTGAGTGTCCAAACTGCTCTCAGGAGCTCCCTAGAGGGTTGGCGGGGGAGGGGAAAAGTGAAGCAGAGTGCCAACATAGGGCGGGATAAGTAAGATCTCACTACCCCTCTGCGCCCTGGGACCCTCCAGTGGCCACAGGACGCCGGCCTGAGGAGGAGGAGCGGCATGACACCAGGATTCCCAGCTGATTCCCTAGGATATAAGGCCGTCGGCGGTGCAGGAAAGACAGGTGGAGGAGAGAGGCCGTAGCGAAGTGGTCTGAGGAGCCACACGCCATGAACTGGATTATTATAGTAATCCTCTTGGGAGGGTCCCACATTTTCCCAGTTAGGCCGTTGGAATGGGGTGTGTGGTGGTCGTTTCACCAGCTCCAGAGCGCAGACCCCCAAGGGCAAAGGCTCTTATTTGCATCTCGTTTGCATAGGAGATATTTCCCCTTCAAAAGGCAGAAGTCGCAGCCCCTTTCTCAGTTACTCCCAGCTGAGGCTTTGCGTCCTCCAGGCTGTCCGGACGCACCCAGACCCATTCTTCCGGCCATTCTCTGGACGCTCTGACCTCCAGCCCTCAGTACCCTTCCATGTTTCGCCTGCACCCCTACCTCTCCCAGCTTCAAGGCAGCGCCCCAGACTCTCAGCTGGGTTCCAGGAACTTGGGGACCTGCGCCGCCTGGTGGCTGGCTGGAGGGAGGTTGAGAGCAGAGGGCTTCTGATTCGCCTTCCCTGGGACGTGGAGTTTTGGAAAATGTTCCCCCGAACTTCCTGAAGCTAAATTTATCTCCCCCGGCCCTGGGGGGCGCAGAGATCCCGGCGGCGATTAGCATGGCGAGGCAGCCCGCTCCCGCCCGGAGGCGCGGAATAGGCGCCGAGTTATAAATAGTGCCGCCCGCAGGTGTGGGGGGAGGCGGCGGCAGGGGGGCAACCCTCGCAGCCACGGCCCCTTCAGGTGGGTTGGGCGGTCGCGGTGGGGCGCCGGGGGGCGGCGAGCTGGGGGTGCTGCGGTCTGAGCGCCCCCAGCGGTTTCCTGGGCGGCGGGTTTTTCGAGGGAAGCGGAGGCAGCGGGGGGAAGGGGGGCAGCAGGGAAGAGGTGGGCGCCTGGCGCAGTCTGACGCGCCACCTACAGCTCGGCCCCCCCCCCCCACTCCAGAGCAGGTCCCCAGACCCACTCACTCAGGACCCCCCCGAACCCCCCCCCAGGCAGAACCTGGCCCTCCCCTCGCCCCTCCCGGCTCTCAGCATCTCGTTCCTCTGCGGAGGCCCTTTGAGCACGTGGCCCGGCAGCCGTCACTCCGCTTCGCAGCCGCTGGCAGCCCAGGCAGCAGGCCTCCCCGGGAGGGTTCACCTCCAGCCGGGGCCCTCCTCCTTCTCTGTGGTCAGACCCTTCATTCTCCGGGTACTTACCCTCCTCCTGCTGCTTCCCCCCCAAAATTAGTATCTAGTTGGTCGCCTGAAGGTGTAAGAACGTGCGTATCTGGGACGCTCCCCGGTCCCCAGGAGGCCCAACACCTGCCCTCCAGGTCCCAGTTCCAGTCAGGGCCCGGGGGCGGGCGGGGGTGGCGGAGGCCCCAGGGGCCCGGCCCGCTGTCGGGTGGAGGGGGGGGGGGGCGGGAGGGGGCAGGGCCCGGCCCCGGCAGCGTTTCCCGGCCGCAGCCGTCTTCGTGGTTCGGGGCGTTGAGGGCCCGGAGTTGGGGAGTAGGCGGGAATTTCAAGTCGGGATTTCCCCCCGACTTCTGGGCGAGGAAGGGGGATGTGTGGACCAGACGAAGAGAAACGTGGGAGGGTCACCAAGGGACTCTCTGGAGGTCCCAGGACTGTCGGGGATCAAGCGGGGAATGGCGTTTCGACCCTGAAAGATCCAAGCTGGGTCCGGCATGACGTCGGACACAACCCGCAGAGATGAGGACGGGGCGAGCCCGAGGCGCTGGGCGCCGTTCCCTTATCTGTACCGAAGGGCTGGTGCCCAGCAAGGCGCCCGCCCTGCTATTGCCCGCGGAGTCCCTAGGTCTGCCCTCCCGGTGACACATCCCCGCCCTCCGTCCCCTCGGCCAGGCCCCCTCCTCCCCAAGCAGCCCCCTCTCCGTGGCACTGGTGCCTCTGGCACAGCCGCCTCGCCCCTGGCACAGCCGCTCCCCAGACTAGGGCGACCCCGACGGCTGGAGGAGGGAGGGGGGAAAGCCTGGCCTGGACCCCGCCGGGCCGGGCCCTCCACAACCGGAATCTGACCGGCGGGGCCGAGAAGAAAACCCGGAGTAGTGACCAACCTCGGGACCCAAGGGGGGGGACAGGGACGATAGGAAAACCCGGAGCGGATTACCCTAGCGGGAGCGCCCCACCCTAGCGGGAGCGCCCCAAGCCTGCTGCTGCCCCCTCCTCCCTATAGCCCCCCCTAATTCTCCAGTGAGATAATGTCTGGGGTGGGGGGCTGTTTGGTTTGGCCTGGGCCCTCAGGGGCGCCTCACACTTTCCGCCCCTGGCTGGGACACGGCAGCAGCTCCGAGGCTGAGTCACGGCCGAAAGAGGAGGGAGGGACCGGGACTCTGTCCCTCCCCTGCGCGGGGATCTCGGGTCAGCCCGGGTGAGGGCCAGGGCCACACTGGCACCGCCCATTGTGGTCCAACAGGTTGAGCTGGTGCCCCGCGGAGCCACCTGCTGGAAAGGGAGGGAGGCCCCCTGCGGAGGGGGTTGGGGAGGAGAAAGCGAGTCCCACCCAGTTCGGCCAGGCCGGCCGCGGGGAGCAGAACCTGGCCGGCGGTGTCCGAATTGGATTCCGTTTTACACTAGTGTGAGGGGCTCTTTGGGGTACACAGCACTGCAGGCCGAGCTGGAAGTGTCCCTCACAGGCTACCTTCCTCCATTGGGGGGCACTGAAAGTCGCATCCTGGTCCCCTCCAAACCCAAACGTCCTAAAATACCCGGGCAGCCCCCTCCCCACCTGGTTCTCCGCGAACCCCAATCTAGAGGTCCCTCCTTCTCAGAGACTCAGTTTATCCATTTCGGGAAGCCGCGGACTGGAGGCCCGGAGCTGGAGCGAGAGCGAGCCTCTCCCCCCCCTCCCTTCCCCCCCCCCCCCCCCCCCCCCCATCTTCGCGATCCCTGCTCCTCCCCTCTGACAAAGCCAAGGCCGCAGTGGCAACGGCTGGAGCGCAGAGGATGCTTGCCCAGGGCGCCGATCCCTCCCCACGGGGCGCCGTCACGCGTGGGGAGGGACGCAGGGTGCTCGTAGCCTCTACTCCCCCGCTCCCTTTGGGGGAGGAGGGATAGGGCGTAGGAGCTGGAGCCGAGGGCCTGGTGGCTTCCTTCCCCTCCCCCTACTTCCCGGGGCCCTGACCTGATTATAGCCCCTCACGGGACCCCCCTCAATCCCCTAAGTCCCCGCCTCACCCCCACCTAGCCTGTCTTTAAGCTCTTATACCCTTCCCTTCCGAGGTGCTGACCCTACAGAAAACCCCTCTTGGAGGAGTGGGAGCCCTTGAAGGGGGTGCTCGTTTCCCCGACCGCTGCGGACACTAACCACCCCCCCGCCCTCGCGCCGCCCGCCCCTTCCCCTCCTCCAGCTTTCAGGCCAGCCCCTCCGCTCCGCCCCGTTCCTGGCCGAACGCAAGGCGGGACCCAGTTGGGATGGGCGGGCGTTCGGGCCAATGGGCCGACGGGGCGGTGGAGGGCCCGGGAGGGGCGGGGCCGCTGCGGAGGGCTGGATAGGGGTCCGGGGCGGAGCTCACGTTAAGGTGGACTGCGAGAGATAGGGGCTAGAGGGGAGAGAGGGAGAGAAAGGGAGAAAGAGAGAGGGAAAGGGACCGCGGCAGGTGAAGGGAGACAGACCGAGAGGAAAGAGGGTGGGAAGAGAGGAGGGTGGGAAAGGCTTGGAGAGCAGAGTCGGAGCTCGGGGGAAGGGAGCGAAGGAGGGAGGGACCCATCGGCGCCCTGCAGGGACTGGCTGGACCAAGGGGTTGAAGTTTATGTCCTTATTGGGTGGAGGGAGGGGGGCCTGGGGGGCGGGTGAAAAACCAGGAAGTGACAGAGGGTGTTGCTAAGGGTTGGGGGGGGGGAGTTTGGGGGGTGGCAGGG
This sequence comes from Cnephaeus nilssonii, assembly GCF_951640355.1. Taxonomy (NCBI): domain Eukaryota; kingdom Metazoa; phylum Chordata; class Mammalia; order Chiroptera; family Vespertilionidae; genus Cnephaeus; species Cnephaeus nilssonii. Next base: position 15,347,143 of record NC_137092.1, read on the forward strand.
GGCGGGGGGAGGGAGGGGAGGGATGGGGGGAAAGCAAGCTGGAGGACAGGTGAGACAGCAGGACAGGTGAGGCGGGCCCTGAGGGGGGGCGGGTGGGAGCCAGGTGAATGTACGGTTCTCGCGACCGAGGGGGGGGCGGGCGGCAGGAGGAGGCAGAGGGCTGCGGAGGAGGAGCCCCCCAGCAGAGAGCGGCGAGCGACTGACCGCGGCCTTCTGACCAGGACCGGCGCAGGGCCCCGAGCCCCCGGGCCTGGCGGGGGACGCGCTTCTCCGCACACACGGTGCCTCAGCAGCTCCAGCCAGCGGTCCCCACGGCGGAGAGGTGAGTGCACCCCACTTTTGTCTCGCGGTTCGGGGTCCCCCAGATTCCAAACTACTGCAGTGTCCTTCGTCTGTCCTGTAAGTGGGACCCCCCCCCCCCCCCCACGCACACGCATGCAGACTGGATTCCCACCAGTCCCCTTCCCGGCGCCTTCCCAGTACCTCGGCTCTTTGGAATTGGTTTTAACTGGGAGGAAAGGTAGAGAAGGAACTACGGCCGCTCCCAACCGGGGCGGAGGGTCCCCAGAAACTTTCTCTGCACTTCAGGGATCAGACCGACCGGCGGCTCCGGGATGCCGAGAGGGCGAGGCGGCGCTGAGCGCGCCCCCCGTCTCCCTCGCGACTTGAGGGGTAGACCCCCGACCCGCCGGGGCTGAGGGAATGGAAACGCTGACGGACTCTAACTAGGACAACACGCTCCCCGCCCCCCGCGCCCCCTGGCGCTGTGGGCTGGCCCCGGGCCAGTTGCATGCGGGGTGGGGGCAGCGCCGGCGAGCGGCGGCCCGGGGAAAGTTACCAGCCAGACTATTCGGTTTCTTGCGCTTCCAGAGCCGCGCTCTCGGCCCGGGAGTGGGGCTCAGCGACCGCCCCCGAGCGACAGGGAGCGACCCCTCTCTCCGCCGCCCCCCATCCCACCCCCTTCCTCAGGCCGCAGTCCCGCCGCCACCTTTCAAAGCCCGCTCATGCCCCTAGACCCCGGAGCGAGGGTGGGTGACGAGGGAGGGTTCCGAGGCTCGCACCCCGCCGGCCGGCGCACCTGCCCTCCCTAGAGTGGGGGTCGCTACTGCGTGGTGGAGCCCACAGTGAGCGCCGCCGGGAGCGGGCTGCCCGGGGTGGGGGGCGCCGCTTCCCATTTCCAGCTTTCTCTCCTCCCACCCCACCCCAAGTCAGCGAGCGACGTGTCCCGGCCAGAGCAGGGGGGGCCGGAGTGGGGGGGGCGGCGTGGGCAGCGGGTTGTGCCCGGACACGTGCCTGCCCAGGCGCCCCGGCCCAGCCGGTGTTTGGAGAGAGGGCGGGTCCCTGCCCCCCGCCCCGCACAACCCCCACGTATCAAAGGGCGGCTGAGACGTGGTGAGACCTCGGGGCGCCCTGGGAGGGGGGAGCCTGGGTCCGGAGCAGGGGAGGGGCAGAGGAGCTGGTGCTAGCTGACCCACAGGAAACGAGCGCTGCTGACCTAGTTTGGGACACCGGAAGTGGGTGCTGGGGAGAGGGGGAGACCAGCAGGCTGTCCTGGCTTCCGGGCCAGGTGGAGGGCATTCTTGAATTGACCCCCACCCCATGCCTTAGAGACCCTTAGCTGCAGCTGAGAATGGGAATGAGTCAGCGCAGCTCTTTCCCCTTCCCCCAACTTATTTCTGGAGGAGGGAGGCAGTGCATCAGAGGCAGGGGGAGCCAGATTGGGCAGCGAGGGGTTAAACCAGGATAGGAACTCGCTGTTCCCTGAGGATGTATGTGTGTGGGGGGTGAGGCCTGGAGGATTATGGGGTTGCCTCCTGCTCCCCCCACCACCACCACCACCACACACACACCAACTGGTTTGGTCACCCCTGTACCTGCCTGGCACTGCTGGGAGAACTGGCATGGAGTGGGCATCAGGTTGGGAGTGGAGAGTGGGCATAGGGAGTGTTGTGCCGGTCTGGAGAGGGACATATTTGTGACCGAGTTTGGGTGGTAGTTAGTGTTCCTCCTCAGTGGTGACTGAGAAGGGCAGGGGGGTCCCTCTGGGGCAGCTGATGAAACAAGAAGAAATCTCTGCCAATGCTCCTGTCCCTGGCCCCGGGGACCCAGCTCCCCCAGCGTGCCTCTGTTACATGGTTGCTGTGGGCACCATGCAGCCGGCTGGCACCCCCAGACACTGTCCCCTCCCTTGGGTACCACACCTCCCCCAGCCTTAGCACAGGGGTCAGGAAGGGGTTAATGCCACCGGAAAGGGGCTCTGGGGAAGAAAGAAGGCAGTGCCCACTGGGCTCAGGTGTCACGGAGAGAGGCCTGCTCTAACGAGGCGCTCTCATCACTGCTGGGCTCTGGCTGATGTGCACCCCAGGGTCTGGGAGACAGGTGCTGACCTCTTCCCCCTTCCCTGTGGTGCCCCCTGGCACCCAGGGCCTTCAACTCCTCCTTGGCCTAGTGCCTGCCCCAGGAGGGCGCGGCGGGCAGCGGGGGCTGGGCTAACAATGCACCATCGGGCCCTTTGTGTGCTTGCACTTGGCACCCTGGGGAAGGGTGGGGGAGGGGGGCCCGGCGAGCACGGGCATGGGGGACCGGGTGCCTCTGAGGGGACAGTCATGGCTGGGGCAGAGAAGCAGAGAATGAAAGCAGGTGGAGCGGAAAGGGAAGTAGGTCATATGGGGTGCTAGCCCCCCATTCCAAGCGAAGGCTGAAAGCAGCAGCCCCTGATTCTATGGCTGCCCAGATGGCATTATGCTGCCTGAGGCACAGCCAAGGACTGGGCATCGGGGGTCAGAGGTCACTGCCTAGGGGACTGCTCAGGTAGAGGAGGCCTGGCCTGGTGCTGCTTCCTGCGTGGTGTCCAAGAGACCCAATTCCGGCCCAGCGCCGAGGCCCCGGATGGGCCGCGAAGGGAGTCCAGGCAGGGCACTGCCCTCTGATGGGAGCCTCCGGCCTGCTATAGGGCCTCCGGCGTGCTTGGCTCCCTGACCTGAGAGTTAGGGCTGCCCCGCCACCAGGCCTTGGAGCCCATGCCTGTGTTGGCCTCGGGCTGAAGAGGAGGGTGAGGGAGGAAGGTGGGGACAGATAGGACCCTGGCATGGGGTGTGCCTGCCCTGGCCTCTTCCCCCTCCTTCTGCTGAGTAAACTCGTGAGTAAACTTGACGTTTTGCCCGGACAGTTTGAAGTTGCCTCGCCGCCCCCCCACCCCCAGTCCTGCCAACACACAGGCGGCCAGGCGCCAAGGCGGGCCTGGGGGACTGGGGGGAAGGGGTTAGGACTACTGTAGTCCACCATCAAGGGCTTCGGAAGGGCATGAAGGACCCCCACCCCCACCCAGCCAGGCCCAGGTCTTGGCGAGTCTTGGCTGGGGCCTGGAAGCGTTTGTCCTAGAGCCTCGAGGAGCCAAGCAAAGTGGTCTCAGCAGAGCCTCTGCCCACTTCTGACCTCCGCTCCCACTAAGGAAAGGCACCCCGCTGCCACCCGGCCCCTGAGCTCCCACCGGGAATGCTCCCAGGCCTCCCGGCACAGGCGAAACTCCCCTTAGCAGAGACCACAGGGAGAGGAGAGGGCTGCCTCTTCGCCCTCCAGGTGGGTGGGAGGCCGCGGCTGTGGCATCTCAGCCCTCTCCTCCCTGCAGCCTCCCAGTGGCCATGGCCTCTCAGCCCTGAGGGACCGGCCCTGGGGATAGCATCCTCATTTGCCAGCACGAGTCCTTGACCTCACACCTGGGCCTGTCCCACACATACCTCACTCCGCCGAACGCCCCTCGGGCCTGCCCCCTATGTCCCCTGGCCCCTCTCTCGGCCTGTTAGTATTCCAGAGCCCAATCAGCCTTCAGAGCTTCCCAGCCACCAAATACCTGTGCCAGATCCAGGGATTAGGGTCCCCCAAACAGAAAAGCGCTGGTGACAGGCACACTCAGCCACCGACCCCCCTTCGAACACACCAGTCTGCCATCACTTGACATTACTAATTCCCCTTACGCCTCCCCAGGCCACCAGCCCGGCATGGGGAAATGCCTTCCCAGTCCCTGCCAGGCCTCGGAGTGGGGCTCCACCAAGCCTTGCTTTCGACCTCATGTCTCTGGCTTTGGTTTCCTTCCTGTTTCCACTGCCCCCCCCCCCCACTCCTCCCCACCCATATGCCCCTTTCAACAGACATCCTCTCTTCCTTCCTTCCTCCTTTCCTCCCCCTTTGCCTGGGAGCAGGGGTTCTCTCCCCCCATCATGGACCTCCCAGCCTTTTATCTCTCCTAAACACAGTCCCCTTGGAGATTAGTGACTGACCAGGTCTTCTGCTCCACCCTCCCCACCCCATCAGCAGGACTCTGGGGACTAGAAGAAAGAGCACAGGGCTTCTCAAGGGAACTACAACTCCCAAGGTATATGCAAAACAACTGTAGTGCATACTGGGAGTTGTAGTCCTTGGTCTCTCAATTTGGTTAAATCTGGAAATGTGTCTGGATGGAAATCAATGCCAGGATTGGGATGAATTGGGACATGGGTACCCTCTGCATTCCCCCTACCTGATTCTCATCCTATTCCCCTTTGACACCATGTTCCCATGATTGACGTCCACCTCCCCTGCTGAGACATGCTACTCATTGTCACCTTAGGACTCCACCCAAGAGATGCCCACACCCTGCCCTGCTGCCCCTGGCAGGGGTGAAATGGAGGGGCCCCATGGACTCCCTCCCTATCCCCTGCCCTCTAGGCTGGTTCCCTCCTTTATGGGGATCAAAGGGCAGACAGCAGCCCCACCCCACTCCCTCTTAGGTTTCTGGCATGAAGGCTCTCAGGAATTGCGGGGACTTTGGTGCCCAGGCAAATGCTTGGGCAGGGGGAATGCCGGGAGGCTGGCGCCTGGTGGCAGGGAGAGACCTTGGGGAGTGGAGCCTTCAATAACTGTTCATCGGGCTGTCCTCCCGGGCTCTCTGCAGGCCTGACCCGGGTGCTGCCTCGAGGTTGTTTGAGAACAGGGTCTTGGGTCTTATCTGTAGGACCGAGGGGCCTGGGCCCGCCTGGCTGGCACCAGGGCACGGGGTGACCCTCCCCCACCCCAGGCCCACAGTTGGCATGGGGCGCTGGGAGCAGGGGGGTAGGAGGGAGAGAGGGCACGACTGCCAGCATCCTGGTGGGTAGGTGCCAACCGGGACGGGAGCTGGTGAGGGGCAGCAGGCCAGCGGCATTGAGCCAGCAGCTGTTGGGGGGAAAGGGGAAGGGACATTTTGGGGGGCATTTCTGTGGTCCCCCCAGCCCCACAGGACTTGGGATGGCCTAGCGTGTGGGGGACAGGAGGGTGCCCCTCATTGGGGGAATAGGAGACCACGGGAGCTGTTTAAGTGGGACTTTGTGGCCCACCCAGGTCTGGGCTCAGAGCCCTCCTGAGCTGCCCCTCAGGCCCAGGCGGGTCCCACCCAACCGGCCAGGGTGGCACCAGCTTGCTTGCGCAAGGGGTGGGGCTAGGCGCCCTTCCCAGCAGATGCCCCCTCTCAGCTCCTTCCTCTTTCGGTGCCCACAGCTCCCCCCATCTGTCCACCTCCCACCGGCCAGCTCTCTCCCCGGGGTCCCCCTGGCCACTGGGGGCTGGCACAAGTGCTGCCCCCTGGCCTGGTTGGCAGGGGCTGGCGCCCGAGCAAGGAACTGTGGTATGTGAGTGGGTTTGGGGTGAGGCATGGGGAGGGCGGGGTGCTGCCTTGCCCAGCCCCTAAGGGCCCCAGCCCAGTATAGGGTGGAGGGAATCCGGCCACCTCCCAAGGGGGCTGAGGGCCCTCCTGGGGTCGGGAGGGCCTCCTGGTGGTCCCCTAGCTCACCACATGCCCCTGGGGGCTGGGACCTGGGCACCTGTCACCCCTGGCACTGACTGTCCAAGGTTCCCCTCCTCCCTCTTCTAGCCACAGCCACCTCCTGTCCCCTCCCCTCCCTTCTTCCTTCTCCCGGTCCCACCTCCAGCAGCCTCTCCCACTGCTCCTCTTCACCTCTGTCCTCCTGGACTGTCCCGGCTCCTACCTTTCCTCCTGCTCACCTTTTTCCCCTTTCAGGACTCAGGGCAGGCGGGGGTGGGTACAGCTGGGGCTTTGGGCACCACAGGCAGAGGCTCTAGGCCCTCTCCCACGCGACCAGCCCTCTGGTAACCCCTCCCTCCAAGCTGGGGGGAGGGGGGTAGCACCCAGAGAGTTAAGGCTGTAGGGGGGAGGGGCTGGACCAGGTCGTGGGCGGCCCTTTTGAAGGAGGGAGCTGGAGCGGGGAACAGCCACCCTACCTACCCCCTGCCAGGCCCTCCCCCACCCCTCCCAACCTGCTCCCCCCAGGGGCCGAGAGGAGTTGCCGGCAAGGCCCCTCAGCGTTCAGGTGAGTAGGCCCCGCGCTGGCTTGGGAGATCAGGCCCTCGGGGAGGCTTGGAGGCCTAGAATTGGACAAGGGTCAGAGAGGGACTGAAAAACAGGTTTGGGAGAGGGTGTCCAAGCTTCTCTGGGGGTTAGGGAGCTGAGGTTCTGAGGAGCTGGAGCATGGGGAGGCTTCCGTGTCCAGGGGACCCAGGAGCACGGCAGAGCCAAAGAAGGGGCCCACAGGAGCCCGGGATCGCTGCGCCGCGCCAGGACAGGAGGTCGGACAGGCTGGCAGGGAGCCGGGCTCCGGGGATCGAGCTGGGGTGTCCTCTGGGGCTGGGGGGCTCAGGTTTCTGCTGTCGGCTTGGCGGGTGTGCGATTACCAGCCGGCTCAGTTACCCAGCCAGAGACACTAGGCTGGGGGGAGGGGGTGGGCACAGGGCAGACCCTGGCACCTTGTGCCATCTCCTCGGGCCCTACGAGGAGCTGGCAGTCTCGGGCGGACCCTGCTGGGAACCCTGATGGCTACGGTCTGTCCCGGGGCAGTTGCCTGGCTCAGGGTGGGCACCCTCGGGAAAGTCCAGCAGCTTCAGGGCTGGAAACTCTGACGGGCAGAGAAGCCTAGGTTGTCCTCCCGCCCGCCCCACATCCGCTTTCACTGCACCCCCCACCCATGCTCCCCAACTGGCCCCCCAATTTTGGTCCTGTGCTTCATTCAGAAGGGAGGCCTGGGTGCCCTAACGTGGCCACCCCGTGGCAAAACCAGGCCTTGGGGGGCAGGCCAGGCTCCTTGATTGAATTCCTCGGTCCCTCTCTCTGCTGAGCGTGCCTCGGGGAGGAGAGGAGAGACCCTTGGAGGAGGGCGACATAGAGAAAGGGGGAGAGACCTGAGAGAGAGGACGGGGCGGGAAAGGGAGAGGCCTCCGGACACAGGTGGCAGTGGAGGCAGGAGCCGGGCAAGGGCTGAGGGAAGACAGAATGCGTGGCGGAGAGAGGACAAGGGTCGGAGAAGGCACCTGGGGACAGAACCGGAAGCCAAGACAAGGGGCCCCGAGCGGAGAGTCGCTGATGGGCAGGGGTCCCCCAAGATAAAGCGGGGAAGAGGGAGGTACCCTCATTCCTCCCTCCGCCATCTTTTATCTCCCTCATAGTCCCCCGATGCAGGCTGAGGAGCGGTGGGCTAGGGCTGCTGTCCTGGGAGAGACCATGTGAGTGAGCGCTGAGCTCTCCCTCTGTCAGGAGCTGAAGCACCAGGAATTGGGGATTTTGAGGGAGGAGAAGCTTAACCCCAACAGCACCGGGAAGCAGCCGGCTCCCCTTGCCTCCTTCCCCCTTCGTGGCTTGCGGTCTCCCTTCCCCGCCTAGGCCCCCAGGAAGTGTGAGTGCTGGGGGTGGTGAGGTTAGGAGGGGGAAGCAGCCTATGGGGGATGGGGAAGACATGCACTCGCTTTGGAGGGGCTAGGGTGGCGAAAGAAGGGCTCCATCAGCGCCCCGGGCGTCCCCGGGCAGCCCTTCCCTTCGAAGCCCTTCGAACCCATCGGGGGACTCACCTCAGTCCCTCACCCCGCCTTCCCAACGAGGCGGTCCAGATGGCTTCGGCCCTGGGCCCCAGAGGCCCTGGGAAGGGGTGGGAGATGCTGAGGAAACTGGGATTCCGGGGTCCCTGAGGACTTTGGACTGGCCGTCCTATTTCCCCAACCCCCTGGTCCAGCCGCAGGCCGGAGCCCTTGGCTTCGTGCAAACTTAGCTTAAAAAAAAACACACAAAAAAAAAAAAAAACAGGAAGAGAACCCGAGGCTGGAGTTGGGGTGGGAGTGGAGGGATGGCAAGGAGAAAGAAGTAAGGGGGCAGGAGGGGGGCTGGCCAAGGTGCCCAGGCCCCGGGAAGAGCCGGGGGTCTCCCATTCTCCCCTGACAGGAGGATGTCAGCCTGGTCCTCATGCCGCCTCACCGCCAGCCGTTGCACCTGGAGAGGCCCGACCCGCTCCTTCGGGCTCCCCGGCAGAGCCTGGAGGTGGGGGCCTTGGAGCCCGTGGGGGGGGGGGGGTCTGTGTGCCTGTGTCTCGGGCCCATATCTATTTTCTCCGCCGCTAATCCTGGTTCCGCCTGCTGCCCCCCACACTAAGCCTCACTCCCCTAATCCCCAGGGTGCGGGGAAGGGGGGCCAGCGTTACTCAGCTGCCCTGCTCGGGGCCTCGGAGCCCAGCTCCTCAGCTGGCTGGAGCCAGCACTGTTGGCCCTGCACTGGACACTGCCTGAGGTCAGCCCTGGAAAGAGTGCTGGCCTCCTTTCCTTCCCAAGCCCCGTTCCTCTCCACGGCCCTCTGCCTGTGGGTTCCTGGGGGTGGGCACGCCCTGGCAGCTGCCCTTGGGCCCTGAGGGGTAGGTGATAGGGTTCCTACCTTTCTTACCCCAAAGTCTTCCCCCCACCAGTGATGGGGCAGGCTTGACTCAGGGCCCAGTTTCAAGAGAGCTGCCCACTGGCTTGGCCGGTCTAGCAGGCCTGACAGTGAGGGGAGCCTGGGGGGGTGGCAGGAAAGGGGGGAGTGATGGGGCGGGGCCCCCAGTTCTTCCCCCTACCAGGCAAACAGACCAAACAGACCTCGCCTGGTTCCCTGGCACAGCTGCCCCCCCAACCACCACACGCCCATGCCCACAAGGTCTTAGCAAGAGGGGGCATGCCAGGCTGGGTGGGGATGGGCCGCCCTCATGGGGCGTCAGGGGGCTGGGCCCTCTGGGATGCAGAGGTGGGAAGGGTGCCCAAGGTGGGGTGGGCATCCTGGCACCAGTGCCCCACCCTGGCAGAAAGAAGGGGGAGGCCTCCACCCCATCTACCCCTCCCAGATGATGGGGCTAGGAGTGCCCCCTTGGCCTGGTTGGCACCAGCATAGTTCCAGGTGGCACCTAAGTTGGCATGGATGCCAGAGCCCTGGGTAAGGGCTGGGGGAGTTTCCCAGAAGCTAGAGAACCATATGAATACCTGCCCTTCCCACGTGTGTCTGGTGTCCTCTCTGCCTCTTCCCTCCTTCATTGCTACCTGGTGGCACGGGCATTGGAGCTGGGCCTAAGGGGTTACATACCCACCCTTGCCCAAGCCTGGTGCAGATCGTATAGTGTACCAGCCTGAGCTTCTGACCTGACAGCAGGGTCAGCCAGTCAGTGCCCCCACCACACGGAGCTGCCATGGAGACTGGCCCCCGGGGTGGGAGAAAGGAGGCGGGCTTAGCAGCAGGAATGGGTGGGGTGGGGTGGGGTGGGGAGGGAGGGAGAGGGATGGGATGAGCCACGTGCCTGTGGGTGTCCAGCTCCTGGCCAATGGACAAGGAGGACAGCCACACCCATCCCCCTCTGGAAGGACAGGATCTGCTTGGGCCCAGGCGGGTGGCCACCGCTGCTGCTGCCCACTGGGTTTTTGTTTGTTCCTGAGTCCTGGAGCCGTTCGTTCGTCGCCGGCACTATTTGTAATGTAAAGGCAGGGGAACCGCAGGGAACTGGGAGAGCGCCCACACCGTTGGGCCCCCAGGGAGAGAAGTGATCTGGGGATTTAAGGTGGGGACGGGTTGACTGTTCTAAGGCCACTCAGATGTGGCTCAGAAGCCAAGGTAGACACGTGGGTGCTGCTCACTCACAGCTTCTGTGCAGCGTTGGCATCGCCATGCAGGTGCCAGGCAGGGAGGCAGGCACAGACAATGCGGTTCTTATGTCTTAAAGAGGAAGCGTGTGGCCCTTGACTCCACCAGCTCCTCCCCCCGCATACCTTTCCCCATCCATGGCCTGGGCTGAGCGGCTATGGGGAGTGACATGGGAAACACTAAGGAAGTGTCAGGGGGACTCGTTCTCGGGATGGTCTAGGTAAGCCCTTCGTGTCACAGCCGAGGAAAGGAAGTGACTTGTCCAAGGTCATGTCGCTGGTGGTAACTTGACTCCCCGGGGGTGACGGAGGGAGGGAGGCAGATCTGTCTCCAAGTAGTTTTCCCAGCGGAGGCCGTCTGTGCAGTGGAATCTGCCCTCAGGCGAGGCCCGGCTTCTCCCGCCCAAGGCCAGAGCCTTTACTGAGCCCCTGCTGTGTGTCAGGCACGGCGCCACACTTGGTCTCCTTTACCCGAGTCACCACCATCCTAGGAGTCCTCTTGTAGATGAGGAAGGAGATGCAGAGATGAGATCACTTGTTGAAGGTCACAGAGCTAATCAGTGCAGGGTGAGGATTCAAACTCAGGCCTGGCTGCCTCCAGAGCCCAGCTCTCTCCAGGCCCCGACTCTGCCTTCAGTTGCTCCAGATCCACTTAATGTCAGGGCTAAAGGGCTGAGCCCTCAGGGCTTCCACTCCCACCCCCTCCTTGTGTAGCTAAGGAGATTAAAGCGGGGAGAGAAATGACTTGCCCAAGCTCATTCCGCAAGCCGGCAGCAGAAGAGCCAAGACCTGGAGCAGATCGCCACGCTTCCAGGCCAGACTCTCCACCGCCCCTTCCCCTACCTGCACCAGCCTTGGGATTGCTGGCAGCTTACCCTCCTCTGAGGCCACGGCGGGTGGGGGGAAGCCTAGAGGCTGGGCGACGGCCCCCTAGATGGGGGGAGGCTCTCCTGACTGGCCGGGATGGAGCGGGAGAGGTGGTGGTGATGGTGGTGGTGGTAGCAGAGGTGGAGAGGGGTGGGACTGGAACTTGGCCTATTGGCAGTGGGGGAGGGGCGGGGACGATGCTTATCTGCAGGGCAGGAAGCACCCGAGCCAGCGCGACACCCCAGCAAAGCACTGCTGCTCCTTGGCCCCATGGGGGAGGGAAGGATGTGTGTGTGTGTGGGGGGGGGGGTAGCACGGGATGCTGGGAGCTGTTTCCCTTTTGGCCTTTAGAAGAGGGGACACAGAAGGGGAGATGCATTTTGAGGGGAGGGGGAGGGGAGGAGGGGGAGGGTGCTGGGAAGCTGCCTCTCCGTTTGCATAGTGTTTTACTGTACACCAAATGCTTTAGGGCAGGGCGGGGAACCTCCGGCCCTCGGGCCGCATACGCCTGCAAAATCCTTGGGTCTGGCCCTACCAAGGCAGGAGGGGTGAGTTTAATTGTTTGACCAAATATAGCAGGCTAATTTTTAAGTTGATCATTTCGTGTGGCCTGAGAATGATGTTATAAACATCCAAATGGCCCTTGGCAGAGAAAAGGTTGCCCACTCCTGCTTCAGGGAGATAACCAGTTAAAACAACTGCCGACGGGCCTCCGGCAGACCTTGGCCCGATGTGAATCCCTCCAGGCTGTGGGAAGGCTCCCTCACAGACTGTTAGCCCACTTTTCGGAGGACTGAGGCCGGCGCCATAGCCACCCGGCGTCCTTCAGCCAGTTCTTCATGGAGCCTGAATCAGGCCCCAGGCCCCCTCTCTCGCACGCCAGCGCTCTTTCCAAGGGCCGGGGAGCGGGGCAGGGGAGGTGGATGGGTCCCAGGCAGGGGCCAGAAAGTCAGGGCGCCCGCTCTCACAGAGGCTGAACAGCGGGCACCACAGACCCCGGGCCCTCTGCCTCTGCTTGAACCTTGTCCTGCTTAACTTGGACGGTCACTTCCCCTGCCTGTGCCTCAGGTTCCTTGTCTGTGACATGGACCATTGTCACTCCAGGGGTTGTGGGAGAGTAAAGGAGTGGAAAGTGCTTTCCAGGGTATCTGGCACGGAGTACCCGCCCATAAGCCTTGGCTGAGGTCGGGTCTCCATCCCGGGGTCCCCTTGCAGGTCTGAGCGCTCTTAACCTGCCCTCTACTTGACCCTGCAGGAGAAGATGGGGAGCCCCGAGGACGACCTCATTGGGATTCCGTTCCCCGACCACAGCAGCGAGCTCCTGAGCTGCCTCAACGAGCAGCGCCAGCTGGGCCACCTGTGCGACCTCACCATCCGGACGCAGGGCCTTGAATACCGAACCCACCGGGCCGTGCTGGCTGCCTGCAGCCACTACTTCAAGAAGCTCTTCACGGAGGGCGGCGGCGCCGTCACGGGGGCCGGGGGTGGCGGTGGGACAGCCGCTGGGGGCGCCGGGGCCGGTGTGTGCGAGCTGGACTTCGTAGGGCCCGAGGCTCTGGGAGCCCTGCTCGAGTTCGCCTACACGGCCACGCTGACCACCAGCAGCGCCAACATGCCGGCCGTGCTGCAGGCCGCCCAGCTGCTGGAGATCCCCTGTGTCATCGCCGCCTGCATGGAGATCCTGCAGGGCAGCGGACTGGAAGCGCCCAGCCCTGACGAGGACGACTGCGAGCGCGCCCGCCAGTACCTGGAGGCCTTTGCCACGGCCACGGCCTCAGCCTCGGGAGTTCCCAACGGTGAAGACAGCCCTCCACAGGCGCCTCCACCACCACCCGCTCGGCCTGTTGCCCGCCGTAGCCGTAAGCCCCGAAAAGCTTTCCTGCAGACCAAGGGGTCCCGGGCGAACCACCTAGTACCGGAGGTGCCCCCAGTACCCACCCATCCTCTGACCTATGAGGAGGAGGAGGTGGCAGGCAGAGTGGGCAGCAGTGGGGGCAGTGGGCTGGGAGACGGTTACAGCCCTCCCACAGGGACGGCCTCACCCCCGGAGGGGCCCCTGAACTATGAGCCCTTTGAAGGAGAGGAAGAGGAGGAGGAGCTGGTGTACCCCCCGGCCTACAGGCTGGCACAGGTCAGTGGGCCCCCGCTCTCCCCGGAGGAGCTGGGCTCGGATGAGGATGCCATCGATCCTGACCTGATGGCCTACCTAAGCTCCCTGCACCAGGACGCCCTGGCTCCGGGCCTGGATGGCCAAGACAAACTGGGGGTGCGGAAACGCCGCTCCCAGATGCCCCAGGAGTGCCCCGTCTGCCACAAGATCATCCACGGGGCCGGCAAACTGCCACGCCACATGAGGACCCACACGGGCGAGAAGCCCTTTGCCTGTGAGGTCTGCGGCGTCCGTTTCACCCGGTGAGCATCCCTGGGGAGAGGGTCCAGCAGGGGCCATGCTGTGGGGGGCGGGAGAAAGGCATTATGGGACCTGAAGTGGGGAAGTGGGTGATCCTGGAGGGTCTGGGTGGGGGTGGGGGTGGGGGTTACCAGAATGAGGAGAGACACCAGGATAGGAAGACCAGGCGAAAGGGAGTCAAGAGGGATGGGTGTGGGGCCTGAAAGATGAGGTGGCTGGGCCCAGCCAGGCTGAGACAGAGTCGGCAGGGGTATTCGGGGGCAGTACTGGGGAAGCAAAGGATGAGGGGTGGGAGTGGGACAAGGTCTGGGGATCGGGCCAAGACCCCATCCTGAGCAGACCCCTCTCTCCTCACCCCTGCCCGCGCCAGGAATGACAAGTTGAAGATCCACATGCGGAAGCACACTGGAGAGCGCCCCTACTCGTGCCCGCACTGCCCAGCCCGCTTCCTGCACAGCTACGACCTCAAGAACCACATGCACCTGCACACGGGGGACCGGCCCTACGAGTGCCACCTGTGCCACAAGGCTTTCGCCAAGGAGGACCACCTGCAGCGCCACCTCAAGGGCCAGAACTGCCTGGAGGTGCGCACCCGGCGGCGCCGCAAGGACGATGCCCCGCCCCACTACCCACCGCCCTCGGCCACCACGCCGTCCCCCGCCGGCCTCGACCTCTCCAATGGCCACTTGGACACCTTCCGCCTCTCTCTGTCTCGATTCTGGGAGCAGTCAGCCCCCACTGGGCCCCCGGCCTCCACTCCAGGGCCCCCTGATGACGACGAGGAGGAGGGGGCTCCCGCCACCCCCCAGGCCGAAGGCGCCATGGAGTCCTCTTAAAGAGGGAGGCGTGGCCAGGCTGGAGCGGCACTAGCGGGGCCACCCATGCCAAGCAGTGGGAGCCTGCAGGACAGACAGAGCTGGGGTCCGAGCACTGACCCTCCCTGGCATCAGAAATCATCCCCTTCCCCCCAGAGCCCTTATTCCAGTTCCAAGCTGAGAAGGTTTTGGGGGCAAAGGCTCCCCAGATTGGGGTGATCTCCCAAGGAGTGATCTATATGATATTATGTATATATTTACAGCTCTGTTGTAAAGGTGGGGTCCCTGTCTCCAGCTGTGCCTGGGGAGTAGAAGCAATAATGTATTTCTGATTTGTGGGGTCCCTCTTCGGCTATGCGGGTTTCTAGGGGGTGGGAGGCTTGGGACCAAAGCCTTGCCCTGCCCCCACGCCCCTTGGGGCTTTGGCTGTGTAAGGGGGTGAAGGACAGCCCCTCCCTTCCTAGACCCCTCCTTCCTGGTTTCTGTTCCCTTTTCCTGGCAGTGCAAGGGGGGGGGGGGGGGCGGCGGCAAAAGGAGGGTAGGTGGGGGAAAGCAAGGTAGAAGCTTGAATGACCGACCGGGGGAGGGGGGGCCTGGGCCTGTAAGGAAGGAGCCATCCCAGTCCCCCTCCGCCCAGCTCCCAGCGCTGAGTCATGGGGTCCTGGAGAAGAAGGGGGCGGGGTGGCCCGATTGGCTCGCCTGCCCCTGGGGGCAGCGGGAGGGGCCCCGCCCAGCCAGGGGTGCTGCTCCGCAGTTCTGCTCAGTCCTCCCCTCCCCTCCCGCGTCCCCGGGCAGGGAATGTCTTGTTCCCGCCGCTCCCTCCCCGGGGCCAGAGGGCAGGGCGGGCCGGGCTGTGTCCTACCCTCCTCTCCTCCCCACCTCCTCCCCGCCCAGGTGCGGGCCGCTGCCGCCCCTGACTCACGCCGCCCCCGGGCTGGCGCGGCGCTGGGTGTGGGCCGGGCGAGGGGTTGGGGGAGCCGCGCGGAGAGCGGGCCAGCCGGCGCCACCTGGCGGCCGTGCCCCTCGCGGGCGGGCGCCCCCAGCGGCCACTTGGCCTCCTCACCTCCGCCCCCGGCTGGCGTGCTGGTCCCCTTCACGGAGGCCGCGATAACTCCGCGCTGGGCCCCCGGGAACGGGGGCTGCGGGGCTGTGGGAAAGGAGTCCGTTTCCCGGAACCTTGCCAGCCAGGCTCTCGGAAGATCGAGCCCGCCCTCTTCTGTACATAGCCTCTTCTGTGGGTCTTGTCGAGATCTAGTTTCAGATTTTTAACTACCAATTCTGCCCCCTCCCCTTCCTCGCTGGGTGCTGGACCCCCCCTTGTGGCCTGGGCTCTGCCTTGCACTATAACCCCCACCCCAACCCCCACCTCGCGGCCCCTCCCCCTCCTTAAAAGGGGCAGGTTCAGGGGCCCGGTGCTCTCCCTCCCATGCACCCCTATGCCCATTTGCACAGCTGCCCAGGTACCCCCCCAATAGTGGGGGAGGGGGGTCACAGGGAGGAGGGTAGTGGGACCAGTCCCTGTATCTATTTAAAAATGATGTAATATATTGGGGTAGGGGGAGGTCGGGTTGCTCTGGGCCTCATCTTAGCATTTCAGGCGATAGGGGAGCCCAAGGTTGGGGAAACCTGGGGCCGATCCCTGGGGAGTGAGGACAATGAGGCCTCCACCCTCCCTCCTTGCTGCTTCTCCACTCAGTGCCTTAGGGGGGGAGGCAACCCCCCTCTCCTCTTCCCTTCCCCTTCCCTTACCCCCCACCTCTGGTGTAAGGGACAGGAAGAAATAATAATAATTTAAGATTCACATTGTTCACCTTTGGTTCCTTTATTTTGGGGCAGGTGGGAGGGATCCGGAGGGGAGGGGGGATGAGAGACAGGGCCTGGAGCTCCAAGGCGGGGGAGGGGCTGCTGTGGAGCCAGGACTGGGGAGGCAGTCACGGGGGCTGAGAGGGCTTGGGAATGCTGGCGGATGGGACCGCAGGTCGGGGCTGTGGCCTGTGCTTCCTCCGTCAAGGTCCCTTCTCGTCCAGGTCACTAGTGAGGCAAGGAAGGCCCCGTGGGTCACCCACCTTTTCACAGTACATTCCTGCCCCAGTCCCATCTGTTCGGCTTTGCCTCTTGTTGTGCACCAGCCCCCGCTGTTCTCACAGGCCCCGGGGCACATCAGCCCAGGGCTGTGGACATCTGATTTCAGGCTGATGATGACAGACCAGCGGGCACTGGCTTGCCCAAGGTCACATGTCTAGTGAGGCCAGAACCAGTAAGGACGTGGCGATAATACCTGCTCACGGCTCAAGCTGCCCGCTCTGGTGACTCAGCTTTTAAGTTCCCTGAACTTCTCTTCCCCTTCAGCCTCTCCTCTCAACCCGACTCCCAGCCCCTCCCCACAGGATGTGCCCTCTGGTCACTCCTCCCCAGTGGGGGCTGCCTGCCTCTCAGATCCCCCTGGCCAGGGGCGTTCCTGGTTGCCATGGCAGCCACACCACGAGGCCTTGGCTGTCTCCCCAGGCCTCCCAGATGTCCTGCCACACCTTTCCAGGGTCCTGTCTCAGACGTGTGGCCCAGCAGCCTCCTCGCTGGAGGACTCATCCAACTCTGCCCTTCCTTTCAACCCTTGCCCTTGCCCTAATGACCTTCCCCTCTGCTCCCACTCAGGCATCCCCCTCCACTTTGGCCACTCACTGGAATTATCCCCGATTTCTTCCCTCGCTCTGGCTCATTCTCTCTGTCCCTCCCGGCCACTGTCCCTGCGCTAACACATCCTGACTTAGACCCTGGACTTCCCCCTGAGGTCCCAGGCCCTCCTCTTCCCCAAGGCCAGTCATCTCAGACACTTACTGCAGAGACTGAATTCTCTCCCCGTCTAGGACTTCCCCTGACCCGCCCAGAAAAAGCCCTTGAGTCCTGTTGGTGACTGCCACGTTTGCCAGGGGGAAAAGCCCACAGAACCTCCCCGACCGGGCAGCTCAGTTTGTTAGTGTCGTCCTGATGGGTCAAGGTCGCGGGGTCGATCCCTGGTCAGGGCAAACAAGGATCAACCAATGAATGCGTAAAGAAGTGGAACAACAATTGGATGTTTCTCTCTCACTCTCTTCCTTTCTCTCCCTCAAATCAGTAAGTTAAAAAAAAAACACATAACCGAGCACACAGGTCAGTCGTTACAGGTCATGTTTGTCAACATCATCTGGGCCTTTAAGGCTACCTGGAAGTCCCTTACTCCCCTCTCAGCTTCTCTGCACACTCCCCGAGGCAGGCCTCTCACCCTCCACCACCTTCAAACTCTATTCCACTCCTTGGCAGGCACCCTTGCCTCCTGCTCCCCAGAGAAAAGCCAGGCACCAGAGCACAGCCTATCTGAGGCCACCCCGACCCCATCTCTCCCATAGGCCCATTGGCACAGCTGCCCAGGTACCCCCAATAGTGGGGGGGGGGGGCAGTCACAGGGAGGAGGGGAGTGAGACCTTTCTTCATCTCTCCTCCCTTCAATGCTCGTTTTCCCCTCCCAAGTACTCAGGGCTCCCTCTCCTCGGATACAGAAAAGTCCTTTCGTGCGGGTCCCCCTCAAGCTACTCTTTCACCGTGTGACGATGACTCCCCCTCTTCGCCATCGAGCTTCCTTTTTTAAACTACAGCAGCGATATTTCTAAAAAGAATTCTCCAACTTCTTGCAACAATGACGATGTGAGGCCTTGAACCCTGTTTCTGAGTCTTCCATACCAGTCACCCCTCGACTCATTCTGACCAGGTTTTGGTCTTCCTGGTGCCATTAAAAATGTTCCCACCAGCCGCTCCAACGATCCTTGCGTCCCCAAATCCCATGGCGGGCCTCCAGTCCTCATCCTGCGGGGTCATCTCAGCATTTGATGTGCTTGGTTCTCTTATCCTCGGGAGCCTTTCTCCTCCTTGGTTTGTGATGGAGCCCCTTGGGGTTCTGTCCTGTCCCCTTCTCCTCTCCTGCCATGGCCTCTGCCAGGATGACCTAGCTCATCCTCCTTCTTACAGTCAACACCCCCCAAAATGCACTTGTGACCCACCGTCTCCTGGGCCTCTCCGGCTGGATTCTCTATAGACACTCGAAGGTCTCAAACTGCACCATTCCTCTTAGCCCAGACCTGCCCCCCCCCCCCCTTCACCCTGGCACCTGCCATGTCCCAGGCATAAACCCCCAGTCTGGTTCGGCACCTCCGTCCTGAGGCCACCACCGACTTCTGAACTAAAACAGCCTCCTCTCTGCCTTCTCAGCTTATTTTCCTAAAAGACAAATTATGAACATGTCGCTTCCTGACCAAGAATCTTCTGATCGCCCTGGCTGGTTTGGCTCAGTGAATAGAGCGTTGGCCTGTGGCCTGAAGGGTCCCGGGTTCGATTCAGGTCAGGGGCACATGCCAGGTTGTGGGCTTGATCCCCGGGGGGGGCGGGGGCATGCAGGAAGCAGCCGATCAATGGTTCTCTCTCATCATTGATGTTTCTGTCTGTCTCTCCTTCTCCCTTCCTCTCTGAAATCAATTAAAAATATATATGTTTAAAAAAAATAGGGAAAAATAAAAAAGAATCTTCCGATGGCAAGTCATGCCTTCTCCCATCTCTCCCCACCTTGACTTACCACCTCACCTCCCAGCATCCTCTGAGGTCTCCACCCAGACACGCTCACCCCCTGCCTTAGGCTCTCCCCTCCCTAATGCCTCAGGGTCTCCAGGCTCACACAGGCCCCCAGCCCTGGAATGCTCTCCTCTGCTCTCAGCCTAACCAACCACCCAGCTGCTCCCCATCCCACCTCTTTCTTCATCTCTCCTCAGAAGCCGTCATTAATGCACCCCGATTCCAAACCGGTTGTTCTCTGTACCGCCCAGCATCTGCTTCACTCCTTGCATGGGCCACTGTCCACACCGTTGTCACCTACCTATTAGATTCACTCCCTCCCGCCCCCCCCACCCATTCAGTGGGCTCCTCCGGGGCAGGGGTGCTGACACGGAGCAAGCACTCAGCAAACCGCCCTCCCTCCCCTCTTTTCCTCTCTGTCTCCAGCTCTAACAGAGGCCAGGCACCCGAGGAGCCATCTGTACACGAGCTTAGGCCTCCCGGGCCCGACTCCTGCTTCCGGCTCACCTGAGCTCAGAGCTGGACCCTGACGAGAGGGGCCTGCCCAGCGCTTCTTGGAGCCGTTGCCGCAGTAACCCCTCCTGCGCAGGGTTCTTTCTTCGGGCTGCAGCCAGCCACAGCCGGGGGCCTTCCTCGTCGCTGGAGTCCCTGGAGGAGCCGCCCCTGTCAGCAGCCCACACAGGGCCTGGGGGAGGGGCGGCTGCTCCCACCGCCCCCCAGGCTCCAGCCGGCCCTCCCGAGGGAGACTCACAGCTCCAGGTCCAGCTCTCCCTGGTAGGAGAGGGGAGACGCGCACACCGAGCAGGTGTTGTTCAGGAGGCGGAAGCAGGTGGGGCAGAAGAGGCCTGGAGGGGCGGGAGGGGAGGTAAACTGGAGCTTACCGCTCACCCACTCTGCTCCTGGCTTCCTCCTACCCCACCACGGGGGTGGGGGGAGAGGGGGTCCTTGTCAAGGAGTGCACACTAGGGAGTTGCTGCAAGGCCTCTTGGGTATAAATGCTGCTCCCACATGGGAGACTTGAGGCAAACATGGAGAAAGGGAGTTCCCTGCGGGTTCTGTGTCAATGAGAAGAACATGCACAGCACTGCGGGGAGGCATACAAACGGTGGGGACAGACGCCCCTAAGTGAAGGACCACGGTGGATGGCCTGATGGCCGTATGCAAATGTATGAGGCACGGCGCCCCGGAACTCACCTGGGCAGGCGGGGGTACTGCAGGACACAAAGTTCTCTGTGTCCCCCTCGCCCCGGGGCTGCCCACAGCCCAGGCAGTAGGCCTGGTGCTGCCAAACGTACTTCATGAATGGAGCCAGACAGACGCACCTGAGGAGAGGGGTCCCAGCCCTCAGCAGGCCAGCCAGCCAGCCGGGTCCTCCCCTCCGGCACCCCCCCACCACCACCACCACCGCACCAAGGGCAGCCCTCCTACAGCCTAACCTCCATCCCTCTGGCTGTCCAACCACCTGCTCCCTGTCCTCCTCCTCCCTCCGCGCCCCACCTCTAAGGACGGGCATCCCCCAGTCTCCCTCTCAGTGCGAGAATGGCCCGGGGTGGGCATCCTCTTCCACCAACCCTCCGGACACTGAGGGAGGACAGTGTCCATTCTGGCTCCCGGCGTTGTCCTGTCCCTTTCTGCCCCGCGCCTCGGAGGAGGGCAATGGGCTCACCGCCTGGCCAGCACCTGGAGGAGGCTCAGGTGGCCCTGGTCCGCCGCCCGCCGCATCACTGACCGCTGCAGGGCCGCCAGCACGGAGGTTCGGCGGCTCAGAAGTAAGTTGTAGAGGTAGGAGATCCTCGCCTGGTGAAGGGCAGGTCAGGGATGGGGTCCCCTTTATCCAGTTTCATCTGCCTGGCATGCCCTCCGCACCCATCCCCACCCCCTACCTATGCCTTCCCTCCAGCTCCCAGGAGTCCCCCTCGGCTTGGCTCAGACTCCCTTTCCTCTGGAAAGCCTCCGGGCTCCCCCAGGCAGTCGCCCATCCCCTCCTCTGGCCTCCATAGCACTTTATTCATTCCGTAATAAGAACACTTGTTTGCTTGTAATGCCTCGTGAGGAGCCTGTCTAGCCTGCCCGGAGACGGTGAGCCCCAGACGGTGTCTGCGCACCCTGGCATCCTTGATGCCAGCACAGGGGCTGGCACGCAGTAGATGCTCAGTAAATGATGCGTAAACGAATGAGCAAATGGTGAGTTTCCACTCACACCTCAACATGCCGCCACGGCCCCTTCCCCCACCATCTCAACAATACTTGGGCCCTAGCGGGTTTGGCTCAGTGAATAGAGCCTGTGGACTGAAGGGTCCCGGGTTCGATTCCGGTCAAGGACACATGCCCAAGTTTCGGGCTCGATCCCCAGTAGGGGCATGCAGAAGGCAGCCAATCAGTGATTCTCTCTCATCATTGATGTTTCTATCTCTCTCTCCCTCTCCCTTCCTCTCTGAAATCAATAAAAAAATATATTTTTAAAAAACCAACACAAAACAATACTTGGGAGGCAAGCTCTGACTGAGGAAGCCCTGCCCCAAGAGGCCCTCTTTCTGCCAGCCCCCTATGGCGCCGGGAGACCTTCAGTCTAGCTCCGTGGTCGGCAAACCACGGCTCGCGAGCCACATGCGGCTCTTTGGCCCCTTGAGTGTGGCTCTTCCACAAAATACCACGTGCGGGCGCGCACACGCAGTGCGATTGAAGCTTCGTGGCCCATGCGCAGAAGTCGGTTTTCGGCTCTCAAAAGAAATTTCAATCATTGTACTGTTGATATTTGGCTCTGTTGACTAATGAGTTTGCCGACCACTGGTCTAGGTAATTTGCTTTGGGGATCAACCGGAAGGGAGAGGACTGGGGCTGCTGAAGGACTCAAAGCTCCCCAAAACTAAGATGGCCAGATTGGCTCCCTGGGAGGGGGACAGGGCCTGGCTGTGGCCCCTCACCTGCTCCCGGGATGGGTAGTACGAAGCACAGATGACCCGCCGCAGCCGGCTGACGTAGCTTCCAAACAGGGTGACGAAGAAGCACAGGCCGTACATGATGCCTGGGGGCACGGCGGGCACGGCGGCCACTGCGGGTGGGTGCAGGTGCCAGCCACACACACCCTCTGCAGCCTGCACCCCTCATGCCCTGAGGGGGGCCCGTTTCACACCCAGTGCCCTCAGGGGCGTGGACATTACCGATGACGATGTAGCCAGTGGTGTTGGGCTCCGAGGGGTGCAGGGCACAGCGCCTCGACAAGACCGTGATGTTGCCTTGCTGCAGGACATCGAACGCCGACACCAGGTCACGATAAATAGTCCCGGTGTAGCCACTGCCTTCCACGGTGACGGACACCAGCACAGGGCCTGGCACAGAGACCCCGTGTGAGGTGCGCCGTGGCAGCTGCCCGCCCCCAGACAGGAAGGCCACACCTTCCGGAGGGCGGAGCGGTGCAGGCCTTAGGCACGGCCCAGCGCCCTCCGCACCTGGCCTTGGCCGCACCTGGCACCTGGCACGGGCGCCCGGGTGCAGAGCTGGCTGGCACTGGTGCCTGGTCTGCCCGCCCAGGCCTCCAGATCCGAGGTGACCTCAATGGTCAGTGAGCCCATCCCCCACCCCCACTGCTGCCCATGCATTTGAGTTAAAGCATCTGCTCAGCGCTGGCTCTGTGGTGGGCACGGACTAAGCGCTTTATTGATTGTCAGGGTGCTTTTTTACGTTGGTTGTTGGCCCTCTGGTGACAGGATTAGATTCCTGTGTGCCATGGTGTTCCACACATTCAGTCAACCATCTGCCAGGCAGGCAACGCTCGTGGTCTCATTTCCTCCTGAGAGGGACTCAGCCAGGTGGCTGCCCTTACTGCCCTGCTGTTCCGATGAGGAAGCGGAAGCTCTGGGAAGTTCAACAACTTGCTCAAGGTCCCCACCTCGTAAAGAGCGGAGCTGGGCTCTGAACCCAGGCCATCCGACTCCAGAACGTGTGAGGTTAACTACTCCGCTATGGTATAACCTCGACCTGGACACAGGGTTCACCAGGCAGAGGGTAACGTTGGAAGAGGAGCGAAGTCAGAGGCTGGTGAGGAACAGTGATGACGGGGTGGCGGGGGGCGGGGGGCGGGGGACTCAGGCAAACCCCCAGGATGGTGGGGAGGATGCAGGAGCAGGCCGAGGGGGCTGAGGTGGGACGGGGAGGTTCGGGCGCTCACTGCGGGCCACCATCTCCCCCTGCAGGTGGTGCCGGGCCAGGTCCAGCACCCAGAAGACCGCGTAGTCCAGGAAGATCAGGAGCAGCGTGATGAGGAGTTGCCGGAAAAGGTGGGAGATGGCCAGGAGGTAAAACAGCTGCTCCCACCGGGACAGGTAGAGGGAGCCTGCGGAGGGGCGGGCTGGTCGGGGCGGCTCCCAGGCCCCTCCCCCAGCAGACTGCAGACCCGGAGGGGCCTCTCTCCTGGAGGGGCCTCCTGCCCTGCATGGGGCTGGAGCCTGAGTGCTCATCTGGCAGGTGTGGTAGCTGCCAGGACCCCTGGGCAGAGCGGGGAGCCCTCGTCAAGGTCAGGGCTCCAGAGCTGGAGTGGAGGCCTAGGTCTGCACCTGGGCCTGGAGGCCCGTCTCCCGTCTCCAGGAGCCCCCCTCCCCGGGGAACCCCTGATCCCCAAACTCAACTCCCTGCTTCACAGACAGCCCCCACGCTGCATCTCCTCCACATTTCCACACTCACACTTCCTGCCCACCCCCGAAGCCTTCCCACCCTCACTTTTCCTGCTCCATATCCGCTCCCCCCCCCCCCTCGTTCTCTCTGTCCTGGCGTCCAGGTGCTCCTAGGAGCATCGTCTGCCCCTCCTCTGTCTGCCTGCTACGGGGAGCCCTACTTTCCCTCCACACTCAGGGCTCCCCAAGGACAGAGCGGTGTCTCCCCCGAGAGCTCTGGGTTGTCTCTCCTCACTCTGGCCCTGCCCCAAGCCCAGCCTGGGCGAGGGGTCTCAGGTCAGGGCAGTGGGGTTGGGGGAAGCCCTGGCCTTTCTCGGGTCCCTGTCCCCTGATCCTCAAGGCACTCACCTGGCCGGATGTAGTGTCTGGCCTCGTGGCCACTGAGGGGCAGCACGGTGGGCAGCCCCGCCGCGGAGCGCACGGCCTCCATGCGCAGGAACCGGCTGGTGATGTAGATGTTGTCATGGCTGTCCAGGTGCAGGTAGCAGTACCGGTAAAACAGGGCCCTGGTGGAGCAGGCACGGGGCTCCTCAGCACCCCTGATCTGACCCCACAGGGCACCCCCCCACACACGGGAACTCCAGCCCCCCAGAATGCCATGGGACGACCCAGCCCCAGCGGCGCCCAGCCCAGCCCCTCACTGGAGGTAGAGAAGCACGAGCAGCAGAGGCGTGGCGTAGCCCATCAGGGCCAGGGCCTCTCGGGCGCTGTACAGCTTCATGCTGACAGCGTCGTAGAGGTCCAGAGCGACCTGGGACAGGCTCCGAGAGGCATCGAGATCCACGGAGAAGTGGTGGGTGGCGGTCACGTTGAACTCAAACTCTTGACGCACCCGGTTAATCAGCTTCTGCACAGCTGGGGGCCGCAGGTCAGGGGAGAGGTGAGCAAGGACAGCGAGGGGGACACAGAGCCTCACCGGAGGGAGGAGCTGGGCACAGCCCAAGGGCCAGAAGCTGCAGACCAGCCAGGCCCCCCGTGCTTGCCCCCACGGTGGACCGAGGAAGGGACAACGCCTTCACTAGCCCTGCTCTACAGTCCGGCTTTGGTGAGGCGGCTCCCGTGGCTGGGCCTCAGTTTCCCAATCTGCACTGCACAGATGTTGCTCCAGGCAACTTGCTGAGGCCCCTTCTTGCTCTCGCATTCTCCTATCCACGGACTGGGAGCACTCCCAGGCTGGCGACGGCCACACCGGGATGAGGGAGGGAGGGAGACCTCCCGGGAGCACCTCAGGCGGCAGGGCTCGGAGGGGTCACTCACGGATGCCGATGGTCATGCGCAAGAATTGTTGGATGTACTTGGGGATGATGCAGAACACCTGGACCACTGAGAGCCAGAGGCCGAGTGTCAGGAGGGCAGAGGGATGAGGCCGGCCTCTCCCACCTCCAGGGACCTTGTTCTCACAGGGTCCTCTGGACCTTCTGCTTGTCCTCCTGGCCTCAAAACCTTTGGCTCGAAACCTTTTGGCTTCTCCCTATCACCTCACCCTCCCACGTTGGTTTCTCACGATCTTCCCTCCACCCCATGCTGGGCCAGCATCCTTACTGGCCCCTCAGTCATCACCCCCTGCTGGCCCCCTGGGTCCGCCCTCCCGACGGAGCCTGCCCCCAATTCGCAGGGGCCCCCAACCCCGCCCCTGAGCCCCCGGCTCTCTCACCGCTGGCAAGTCCACAGAGCACCAGCTTGAAGGGCATGAGCACGTAGCACAGGTGATAGGCCTGTGGGATGACCTTCATGCAGCTGTCCTTGGCGTCATCGAAGACGCGCGCGCACTTCAGGTAAGGGTTGCCCAGCTCGGAGTTGCACACGTCTCCGATGTGCAGGAGCCAATACCACACGTTGCGCAGGGCCCTGGCTGGGGACAGCGGTGGGGCTGGTACTGAGGCCAGAGGCCTGCAGCGTCCTGTCAGGGGCTTGGGGAGCACCGGAGAGCACCCGGAGCGGGAGAGGCCTGTGCTCCGGGGCCTGGCTGTGTGCATCCCTCGGGGCGAGTCCGCACCCAGGAAGGGCCCACAGCGTTCCGGACGAGGGTGAGGGCGAGGGGACTGGGTGAATTTTGACACCACCACCCCCTCCCCAGAACAGACACGCGGACGCGCTGACCTATATGCTTCACGCCGTCCATGACTGACCGAAAGAACTTGCGGACCCGGTCAGCCACCTCTTTGGCCTTCTGGGCAATGGCTTTAATCTTGTTCAGGGCACCTGGGAGGCGGGGCAGGGGCCCTGTGGAGTGTCTTCCTCTGGGGACCCGTTCTTCCCGCGCTGTCCCTGGGGTAGGGAGGGGGGAGGGGCGGCCCGGGGGGTGGGGAGCCTGGATGCTTGGGTCTGGGAGGAGCTGCCCTGGCCGTGGAGCGGGCCGGGGGGCACGATGAGGGCCTGCCCGGCGCAGGGAGGCTGGGGCAGGACCAGCAGGGGAATGACGCCGGAGGCCTTACTGACAAGGGGCTGCTTCGCTCGCTGCAGCAACGCAGCCGTCTGGTTCAGGGCCAGCTCCGCCCCGCAGGCCACGGCCTCGCTGGCCTGGGTGAAGTTGCGCAGAGTGTTGGCACAAGGTCCTTGCAGCACCAACCCGAAGATAGCCAACAGCAGCAGCGCCTGGCTCTGCTCTGGGGGGGAGGGGGGGGGACGACTCCATCAGAGGCAGCACATCCAATCCCTTCCAGAAGCCTTCAGAGTGTTTCCCTCCACATCCCCCCAGGTCCCTCCTGCCCCAGCCCCCGTCCCAGGGCCTGCCCTCCCACCGGTGCCACGCTCACTGGAGAAGGCCTGGGGCATCAGCAGGAGGACAGTGACCCGGACCTGGCGAGAGAATGCCATGCCCAGGCTGAGGAAGCCGGCCAGCGTCAGCGTGCCCACCAGGCAGCCCCAGGGGCTCTGCCCTTCCCCCAGCAGCTCCACGAGCCCGTAGGCCGTGGCCAAGCACAGGCCCAGGCTGAAGGCCCCCAGACTGCGGACCACCCCCCGGGCCAGGCTCGGCTCCTCTGCCCCCGAGCGGCGCCCAGCATCCCGCAGGCCTTTGAGCATGGCTGCCGAGCCCAGCGTCTGCCCGTCTCCCGGAGACGCCCACCAGGTTCCGGGGCTCGTAAAGGGTCGCGGAATTCCTCGCCGCGTTCTAAGGTTCCGGGCTTCCGCTGGGTGTGTGTTGGGATCTCTACTCTCCATCCCCCGTCTCAGGGCAGAGGGGGGACTGGAGACACAGACCTCACACAGGTTGTGGGTGAGGCAGAGGAGGCGGGAGCAGAACCTCACGCCCCAGAACATCCATGAGGAGACTTCCGAGCGAGAGAGGGTTCCTCAGAGCAGACACGGACACCGGGGTTCACCAGGATGGACCGAAAGGGCAGGGGAGGAGACCGCCCCACACCAGTGAGTCCGTCATCAGGCACCACCTTCCGGGTGCCTCCCACCCCCAGTCCTCTCATCCAATCTCTCCTCCAGGACCCCCTCCCCTGCGCTTTGGGGTCCCTACCCCTCTCATTCAGCGCCCCTCCTTCTTTTTTCCCTCGAGTCTGCCCCACTTCCTTCAGGGCCCCTCCAGTTCCTGCCTCCCTCCTCCAGGTTCCCCCAGCCTCTAGCCCCCGGCACGCCCTCACCCTAACGAACCGCCTCCTGGTCAGCAGAGCCAGGTGTTGGCTCTGACGGGCTCACCTCTTTGGCCCCTCAGCGGTGCAGAGGCTCCTGAGCTGGGCACTGCCCACCTCCTGTAGCCGGTTCCTGTGGCGCCAGCCCGGCGAGTTTCCGGTCACCGCTGTCCTGCTGGGGGCAGGCACTGGGGGGCTGCTGGCCATCGGTGAGTGTGGAGCAGAAGGCGGGGGTGGGACCCATCTTGGGATCTTCGTGTTGACTCTGTCCCCGCAGGTCTCTTTCAGCTCCTGGTGAACCCGATGAGCATCTATGAAGAACAGAAGATGGTGATACTGTACGGCCTGGCGGGTGAGTGCGGGCCCAGGGCAGGGCCACCCAAGAGGCCTGCGGAACACGGCCCGGTCCTGGGTCCCCGGGAAGGAGTCTGAGCTTGTTTCTTCTGTACCCAAATGTGGCCTCAGCCTTGTCTTGGCCTTGGAGGGGCGATCCAGAGGGAGGAGGCCCAGTCTGTAGGAGACACAGTCCTTTCCCTTGAGGAGTCTCCCCAATCGGAAGGACTCCCCATTACCCTCGTGCTACAGTCCCAACCCCACGACCCTGCCGAGTCCCCATCTCTCCTCCCCTCTCTGGCCTTGTGTCTTGCTCCTCTTGATAAGCTCAATTCATTCATTCAGCACTAACTGTGCGCCTGCTGAGAATTTAGCAACGGACAAGATTGACAAGCAGCGTTTTTGGAGTTTACATTCCAGTGGAGAGAGTTAGACATTACATGGACAAGGAATAAGCAAGAGCATTTCTGATAGTGATGCGTGGTATGAAAAAAAGTTAACCAGGCCCAGTTGGTGTGGCACGATGGTTGAGTGTTGACCCATGAAAAGAGGTCCCCGGTTGGATTCCCTGTTCGGGCACATGCTCAGGTTTCAGACTCGATCCCCAGTAGGGGGTGTGCAGGAAGCAGCAGATCAATGTTTCTCTCTCATTGATGTTTCTATCTCTCTATCCCTCTCCCTCCCTCTCTCTAAAGTCAATTTAAAAATGCAGTTAACCAGGGGAATATGATGGAAAGGGGCTGGGGAGCTAGCCTAGCTCGAGTAGTCAGGGAAGGCTTCTCAGAGAAGGTGACATTTGAATATCAGGGGCTGTTGGGCTGTGAGAACAGAAAGCCCACCTAAAAGTGGTTTAACCATAAAGAAAGTTTATTATCTCATCCTAGAGGCCCGGTGCACGAAATTCTTGCATGGGTAGGGTCCCTAGGCCTGGCCGGCGGTCAGGGTCGATCAGGGCCTTCTAGATGCCAGCTGGGGCCTTCCTTCCGGGCTGCTGGCTGCCGGCTGCAGGCCAGGGTCTTCCTTTGTTCCGCACCGCCCCCTAGTGGTCAGCGTACGGCATAGCAAGCAATCAAACTCCTGGTCTATAGTCGAACTCCTGAGGGACAGTTTGCATATTAGCCTTTTATATATATAGATAATAAGTTTCAAGTTAGAGTGGAATTTGGAGTTTGGATAATTCAGCAGCTTAGTAAACCCACCAAGGACTCAGATTCCTTTCATCTCTCTCTTTTTTTTTAATCCTCACCTGAGGATATATTTCCATTGATTTGTAGAGAGAGTGGAAGGAAGGAAGGGGGGAGAGAAAGAGAGAGAGAGAGAGAGAGAGAGAGAGAGAGAGAGAGAGAGGGAGAGGGAGAGAGAGAAATATTGATGTGAGAGAGACACATCAGCTGGTTGCCTCTCACATGTGCTCCAAGCAGGGGCTGGGGATCAAGCTTGCAACAGAGGTACATGCCCTTGATCGGAATCCAATTCGGGACCCTCCAGTCCGCAAGCTGACGCTCTATCCACTGAGCCAAACTGGCCAGGGCTCTTTCACCTTTTCTCTGCTCCGTCTTTGGCCTGTCAACCACTCCTCCTCAGGTCATGAAGGGGATGCCACCACTCTGGGCATCACACCTTCATGTGACAATGTCAAAAAGCCAGAGCCTTCACTCCATCCTGTTGTCTCTTTTAAGAACAAGGGAAACTTTCCTGTCACCCCCCGCCAGCTTCCCTGCACGTCTCATTGGTCAGCACTTGGCAGCACATGCCCTTCCTAAACCTGTCCCAGGCGAGGAACACGGAACTGGCCGCCCCACCCGTTTGCTGGATGAACTGCTCTCTACTAGGAATACCGGTTGATAATGCAGATTGTTTTCAATAGATGGAGTTACACATAGGTAAAAAAAATCCGCATTATTAACCGGTACACCTAGCATGGGATACCGACAGGAAACTGCTTTTTCTCTAATCAGTGCATTCAGACCTGTTCTGTTGCTGACGACCTTTCACGCAGACCCTTCGCTTGCTGGCTACGTTCATTTAGAAGCCCTCGTCCTGCTTCAGTGATTATGACTATTCTTAAAAGATCCAATTCAGTCTCCTATGTCAGCATTTCCATCTCGGTTCCTACCCAGCCTGCTCCCGCCTCCCCTCCCGGCCTCCTCAGCTCAGGCCTGACCCCTGGTGGGGGTCCTGCAGTGGAGAAGGGGGCATGGCCAACCCCTGACTTTTTCCTCCGCGTTCTTCCCCGCTGGTTGTTATGCTGTCAGAAAGGGACTAGAAGAATTAGAGGAAAAGGGACAAAAGTCCGAAGTCACCGGTACTGTTACAATCCCTCTGTGTGACAGGCACTCACGCCCGGCTGCTCGGGTCCGCTTGTTGTCTCCTTGGAGGCTCTGAGTGGGCCTTGCGGGGCCCAGGTCACCTCGCGCGGGGCGGGGGGGGGGGGGGGGCAGTTCCCCTTGGCTGACCTCGGGTGAAGCTCCCCACAGCTCCCGCAGGCAGCCCACAGCCTCTGCTGTTGGATCCAACCCACAGGCAGGCACACTTTCAGATGGGGGCCTCACAGATGACTTGAGGCCTGCTCCCTTCCAGAACGGCCTCTCGTCCCAGAGGAAATGGCCACGCCAAGCCCTGCCCGACAGGGAAGGGAGGGCCCCTTCAGCCGCTCTCTCAGGCCCTGGAGCGCGGACCACGCTCACGCCATGAACGCTCCCTGGGCTTTGGGCTCTGCAGCCCAGGCCGGAGCCCAGCCCAGGACAGAGGACCAGGTTTCCCTTCTCGAAGCACCAGTCCCTACAGGGTTCTCCTGGAGCCCCTCACCCCACACGGGGAAGGGAATGCCCATTCTCTTCCCAGACTCGCCTCCAATGTCCGCCTACTCCAACCGTTTCTCTCCACTTCCAGAAAATTCAAATTTCTGGTCTTGTCTTGACGCGGAGTGGCTGGGCAGGAGGGGCGAGGGAGTCAAGAGAAGGGGTTGGCACCTCCATCGGGCTCTCTCTCTTTTTAAAATCTTTATTATTGATTTCAGAGAGGAAGGGAGAGACATAGAAACATCAATGGTGAGAGAGCATCATTGGCTGCCTCCTGCGCGCCCCACACTGGGGATCGAGCCCACAACCCGGGCATGTGCCCTGACCAGGAACCAAACT
This sequence comes from Cnephaeus nilssonii, assembly GCF_951640355.1. NCBI lineage: Eukaryota > Metazoa > Chordata > Mammalia > Chiroptera > Vespertilionidae > Cnephaeus > Cnephaeus nilssonii. Next base: position 15,377,503 of record NC_137092.1, read on the forward strand.
GTGACCTCCTGGTTTATAGGTCGATGCTGAACCGCTGAGCCACGCCAGCCAGGCCATGGGGCTCTCTTTCGAATGTAGGGCGACTCTATCAACTATCGTCCTCAGCTTGAGTCTTTGGTCAGAAGGCCCAGACCACAGAAAAAGCCCCTTCAATGTTCTGTTTCACCACCATTGGGTTAGACAAACCCAGATTCACTCCCGGGGTCAGGGCGTGGACAGGCCATTGCCCTTGAACAAAACTCATGTTGTCTTAGCAAGAAAGAAAGCAGAACAAGCTGCTGGGTGGCACCGACAGGGTGTGCAGCAAACCTGTATGACGAGGTGGTGCCAGACAGGTGAAGACTAGGGGGAGGCGTGCTCCTGGCTGGGAGAACAGCCAGGGCAAAGACCAGGGAGGAGGAATGAGCTTGGCATGTTCTAGAAACAGCAGCAAGGTCTGCGAGGGCGGACACGGTGGGCGAAGGGCTGAGTAGCATGACATCGCGTCGGGAGGGAGGCAGAGGCCAGATCACAGGTCTGGAGACCCTGTGGAGGGATGTGGATTTGATTCCACGTGTGGTAGGAAGTCACGGGACGGTTTGAAGCAGACAGGGGACGTGATCTGATTTCTGTTTTGACAAGATCACTCCGGCTGCCTTGTGAAATCAAAGGATAGCTTAGCAAGAGAGGAAGTGGGAGGCCGGCTGGTCCCAGTGAGAGATGATGGAGATGACGGGGAAGCGGGGGTAGGGCTCCATGTAGACTCGGGAGACCTGGGGATGAGCACTCTATCCACCCGGGAATCTAGGTTCCCTGGCCAGCTGGTGCTGCTCCTTCGGCCTGGAATGCCGCCTGTGCCTTCAAACAACAGTTACTCATCTCCCGGGCCCAGCTGACACATCACCTCCTTTGTCCAGCTTCTCGGCCCCACCCCTCCCTGCAGAGGTGCCCACTCCCTCCGGTGCTCCCACGGCTCTTTGTAAGCACCTCCCTGAGCGCTCAGCACGTCCCACTGTAGTCATCATCTGTTTACTCGTCTGTCTCTCTCCCTGGATTATGAGCTTCGGGGAACTCACTGTCTCCTTTCATAGACCACAGGGACACACATGTGAAACGGCTAAGACATACCAGGAGGCACATGCTTAAGGGCTCAGTTAGGGACAGAGATTGGGGTGCTGTAGGCGCCAGAGCATGGGGAACATCAAGGTGGCTCTGCCCTCTCTTCTGACTGCTCTCAGCACCAGGGCCTGTTCCCAGAATTTTTCTCTAGTTCTCTCTGCTCCCTCAGCACCTAGGGTAAGTGAGAGTGCAACCTGGAAATGGGAACGAGGCCCCCTTCCCTCACACAGACACTCACTCACGTACGTACACCAAGTCAGTCACCAACCATGGCTTTCCCATCCCGCCAAGCCCTCCAGAGACGGGCACACAGCTGAGCTCTGTAAATGGCTGTTGGATAAGTGGAGGAATGAGTGGCCTGGAAGGCCTATCCGAGTCCATGTAAATGGGGACAAGAGCGGGATGGTGGTGTTCTAGAAGGGAGTTGGGGTGGGTGGGAGGGTTGCTCTGGTAAACCTGGTAGACTAACCAGCTTCCTCGCTCTGCCTTACCACCTCCTGGGCTCTCCTGACAGGCTCTGGGGCCGTGGGCTGGGGGACCTCCCCTCGTATCCGTTGTGCCAGCCTCCTGCTAATACCCAAAATGCTGGGCAAAGAGGGCAGGCTCGTTGTGCTGGGCTACGCCTTGGCCGCCATCTATGAGGGTGAGTGTGCCCCTGGGTCCCAGTTAGTGCTGCTGAGGCAGTGACCCTAGTGGGACACCCCGTGGGAGCCAGGCCTGGTGCCGGAGAAAGGGTGGGAATCTAATCCCAGCGGCTGCCATTTGCTGGGTGTCCCCGAGAGAGTCCCTCCCCATCTCGGGGCCTCCTTCTGGACACGGGTGAAAAGACCAGGGGCTGAAGGAGAGGACCCCTCCAAGGCTTCTGGGCCCCCTCAGATTCGGTTCCGGAAGGCGGTCCCTGCATGCGGTGTGGGAGCGAGGGGCGGGCCTAAGGAAGTTGCTTAGCTCTAGAGGGAATGGCTCCTCCGGGCATCTTCCCCCAGGACCCGTGGCCAACCTGCGATTCAACCTCAATGAGGTGGTGGCCTCGCTGGGCTGCACCGTGGAGCTGCAGATCAACAACACCCGCGCGGCCTGGCGCGTCTCCACGGCCCCGCTGCGGGCGGTGTTCAAGGACCTGCTGGTCAGGACCCTACAAGGGCAGGGCCGAGGGGTCCCTATTCCCAAGGGGACCTAGGGGACCTGAGCTGGGAGCTGTGACCCTGAATTCACACTTTCCCATTGGGGGTGCTCCTGGCATTTTTTTTTCAGGACTGTCCCCAAACATTGCAGGATGTGCCCTGGTCCCTGGGCACTAAATGCCAGGAGAGCCCCCGCCCCCAGTCATGGGGACATGCCTTGCCCCACACACATTTCCAAACACCGAAGTGGGAGGTTGGTTGAGCAGCTGAACTAGGATGTCAGGGGGTTGGGGGCCTTGGCCTTGAGGGTTTGGAAGCTTTGAAGACCAGGGGACTAGAGCATTGGGTAATTGGTGTGTTTTTTTAAATATATTTTATTATTGATTTTTTACAGAGAGGAAGGGAGGGGGATAGAGAGCTAGAAACATCGATGAGAGAGAAACATCGATCAGCTGCCTCCTGCACACCTTCTACCGGGGATGTGCCCACAACCAATGTACATGCCCTTGACCAGAATCGAACCTGGGACCTTTCAGTCCTCAGACTGATGCTCTATCCACTGAGTCAAACCGGTTTCGGCAGCATTGGGTTTTGGAGACTGGGGTTTGGGGGGATTGGAGCGTTGAGCTGGGGAGATAGGGGTTGAAGGGCTTTGGAGTCGGGACATTGAGACGGCATAGTGGCCTGAGAGATGGGTGATGTGGGGTGAAGTCCAAGGACCTGGGGAGCCCTTCCCTGACGAGCAAGGATCCGGGACGGGAGGCCTGAGGAGGAGCTGGGAGCCTGGGAGGCGAGCAAAGCAGAGGCAGCGGGGAGAGGAGCGGCTTGGGGGCTCTAACCAGTGGAGAAGTTAAGTGAGCATCTACCTCAGGGCCCAGACTCCTAGAGGCCTGCTCAAAGAGCCCAAAGCTTGGCTAATGGGGGGAGGGGAGGCTGGGGGCAGCAGAAGCTCTAAGCCCCTGTCCCTGCCCCTTTCCAACCCTCTTACCCTCAGGGCAGCAAAAAGTCACTGAGAGCCGAGACTCAAAACATCTCCAACTCCTTTGAGGAGCTGGACGCCCAGGTGAAGAGCGAGACTGGCTTCACACCCGAGGATGCCCAAGGGGGGAGGAGCCGCCGAGCGGCCCTCAAACCCCACCTCTCCACCCAGAAGATGTACGAGCTGAAGACCAAACTGCGCTGCGCCTGTGAGGGGTGTCCCCCGTGGGGCAGGCCATGGGGCCGGGGCTCCAGGTCAGGGTGTGGGGGTCTCAGACCGCCCTTGCCCCGCCCCACAGACGTGGTGGACAAGGCCATACTCAGCTGCCGCCGCTGGTTTGACAAAAAGCACGAACAGTGCATGCTACGCATCCCGGTCCCGCTCCTCAACCACCTGCTCTGCCTGCCCATGAAGTTCAAGTTCTTCTGTGGCATTGCCAAGGGTCAGCACCGTGGCAGGAGGGGGGGGGTACCAGGGCGAGGGAGCGGAGTCCTTGGGGTGCGTTGGGAAGGCGTGGGGCAGGAAGCCATGAGGCGGGAGGCTTTAGGCTCTGAGGACACAGCCCCCTCAGAGCCGGCCCTTCCACCCTCCAGGGTAAGCGACAGCCATGCTCTGCGCCGTCTTTTCAGCTGAAAGATGGGCATCATATAGTGCTCATCCCGCCCGGGGTTTGTGAGGGTTTAAGGAGATAACACTTGTGAAGAAGGTAACAGGGCTGGCAAACGGAGGAGTTGCTCTATGAATATGGACTGACTTTATTAATAATTGGTATGGTGATAGACAGGTGAAAAAAGGGGGGAATCAGACCTGGTTCCTGGGAAAAAGAACTCAGGGAAAGCAGAGAGGAAACAGACTCAAGGTGGTAGAGAGCCGTGGGCAGGGAGGCAGAAAGCGGGATGGAGGGGCTCCCCGAAGGCTGGGCACAGGGAGGGGAACCCCGGAGGCTGGGCACAGGGAGGCAGCCCCTAACCCGGCCCCGCTGCCCGCCAGCGATGGAAATTTGGTGCCGCAGCCGCATCCCCGTGGAAGGCAACTTCGGGCAGACGTACGACTCCGTCAACCAGTCTATCCATGGGCTGGGCGAGGACTTTTCAGCCACAATTAACTTCAAGGTAGGAGGCAGGGGCATTTTGGAATTGGGGGGGAGGGGTAGGGAGTGGGCGGAGGGCACAGGGAAGAGGACCTGAGGTAGGGCAAGTGGGGGGGGGATGGAAGAGATCTCTGGGCGTGGGGAGGGGGCAGGAGGGGAACAGCATTGGTGCCGGGTGCTAGGAGAGGAACAGGCTGAGCCTGCGGGGTGCCTGGACCTGGCGTGGGGATGGATGGTCAGCCAGGTGTGCGGCGGGTCAGCTCATACAGATGCAGGGGAGCACGCCCATGTCGAGGGGGGGGGGTGTTGAACAGAAGGAAGCAGCAGCTCCCACAGGCCCTGCGACAAGCCAGGGGACATGCCATGAGGGGGGCGCCGGGGAGAGAGGCCACGGGGAGGCTGGGCCTGCTCTGTGAATACCGACTGACTTTATTTATTAATAGCGGGTATGGTGATAGGCAGGTGGAAAATGGGGGGGAATCAGACCTTGATCCTGGGGAAAGGAATTCAAGGAAAGCAGAGAGGAAACAGACTCAAGGTGGCAGAGAGCCTGGAGGGCTGCGCCTGTGCCTCCCGCAGGAGGAGAAGCAGGCTGGGCTGCTGGGCCTCAACACCAGCTGGGAGCACGTGAGCACCGAGGTGCGGGACTACGTGAGGCGCCAGGAGGCCCAGCTGGAGTGGGCCCTGGGGCTGCTGCACGTGCTGCTGTCCTGCACCTTCCTGATCGTCCTCCACTCGTGAGTCCCCCACCCCCACCCCCCGCCCCGGCTCCCAAAGCCCCTTCCCGGGCTCTGGAGAGGAGCCCTGCCCCGGGGGAGGCTGGGAGAACGGACCGTCGGGCCCACCTCCAGCTCCGGAGGTGCCTGTCCTCGTGCCCTTCGAGGTGCCAGTGCTCAGCGGGGTTAGTTTGCACAGAGGTACAGGAGACGTGGCATTCTGTCAGAAGCACGTCGCCCGTGTTCCTGCCACCTCAAAAGGGCGACCGTCTTCATCTGTCAGCTCCTTCCAGCCTTTATCCCCACGCTGATGCTTTTACTTTTCGCTTTGACTTTTGATTTTTTTCTTGCCCTTCCGACTCCCCTTGGCTCTGACTTTGTGCCGTTTTTGTCGTCCAATTCTGCTTTCATTTTCTCCCGCCTGCTGTGTTGGCAGCTCCTTTCCCTCCATTTGGACCAAAGTCCTCAACCCCACCCAGCCTGGCGTCCAGCCGGGCCGCCCTGGGCCTTGCTCTCCGTCCCCTATTGACCTCTGGACCCTCTGTTTCCTGTCTCCACCCCCGAATGCTTGAGATGGCTGGGCAGGGGCTGGGCAGGGGCTGGGCAGGGGGGCCCCTGCTCAGTCTGCCCTTGTTTGTAGAGCCCGGAGTGACTCCAGGGCGTGGTTACGTGTGTGCCTGTGAGAGGACAGAGATGAATGAGCCCTATTCCCACCCTCAAGAAGCTCACGGTGGAGGGCAGACAAGAGAGGCATCCGAGAAACAGAGACGATTCAAGGGCTGTGGGACGGGTGTGGGAGCGGAGGAGGTGCCCCGGCAAGAGCTATAAATGGGCCTCAAAAGGCTGCAGATGGGGAGCCACGGTCAAGGAGAGGAAGGGTGTTCTCTTGGGCAAGGATCCTGGCATCTGTGGGATGTGGAGGGCAGAGGACTTGGCTGAAGTGGGCTTGGCCAGACAGTCTGGAAAGCCCTGGGGGCGGTTGCAGGATGGACTGGGACGGACCGAAGGCAGGAGTCCAAGGTGGGTCAGAGGTTAGGGAGCCTGGCCCGCCTGGGGCGTGGCAGGAAGTTGGCCCGAGAAGGCCCTAAAAGGGAAAGGTGTCGCAGGCCTCAGAGCGAGCTTGGGGCGGGGAGGAAGGAGGCACAGAGTCAAAAGGCACTTCCAGGCTTTCAACCTGGGTGAGGTCACTCACTGAGGGGGCAGCGCTGGGGACAGGGCGGGGCCCAGGCTCCGGAGGCCTTTGCATAGTAGCGATAGGTTCCTCCACCAGGGGGCGCTCACAACCTTCCTTTGCATTTATAGTTCGTTCTACTTGAAAGGGAAAGACGTATGGATTATGACAAGGTCCCAGAGCCAATAGCATTGGCAGTTATGTTTCACAGTTTACAGAGATTATTTAATGTAATTTTATAGTTTCAAACACATTTTACTTTTAAAAATATTTTTATTGATTTCAGAGAGGAAGGGAGAGGGAGGGAGAGAGAGAAACGTCAATGATGAGAGAGAATCATTGATTGGCTGCCTCCTGCACGCCCCTACTGGGGATGGAGCCCGCAACCCAGGCATGTGTCCTTGAGCGGAATCGAACCCGGGACCCTTCAGTCTGCAGGCCGACGCTCTATCCACTGAGCCAAACCGGCTAGGGCTCAAACACATTTTCAACAATTAACATTTTTTTTCCCTTAGAAAACGGAAGCATTATGTGGGACCTTGGGAGATACACGGAGGAGAGTTACACGTGTACACACACACACCTACCCACCCCACACACAGAAACCACTGCTGAAGCCAGGGGGGTGTCAGAGGGGAAGGAAAGTGGTGTTTGGGGTGACTTTTGCTTGAAGGAACCTCCAGGAGACGTTTCTCAGGCTCAGCAGAGAGGCGAGGACTCCAGCGGTGAATGGGGGAGTCACAATGGATCAGGTGACTCCTGAAACCTTGCAGGGTTCCCCCGTCTCTGGGCCTTTGCTCTTGCTGTTTCCTCTGCTTGATGTTCATCCTGCAAGGTCCATGCCTGGGACATCTCCCCTCCTCCCGTGACACCCCGCGCACAGCTCCTCCCCTCCGGGTCTCATGGCTGGTGCAGATGTCTTTCACTGGACCCTCCGGAGGGCAGGGCAGAGGCTTCTAGGACGTAGATGGCGCTCAGTGGCAGGCTGGTGGGGTGCCTGTGCCTTAAGGAAGCCCAGGGCTGGAAAGAGATGGGGACACCCTCCTCCACAGGTCCTTCTCCTACATGGACAGCTACAACGGGGACATTCGCTTTGACAACATCTACATCAGCACCTACTTCTGCCAGATCGATGAACGCAGGAAGAAGCTGGTGAGTGGGGGGGGTGAGATCAGACTGGCAGGGGAGGGCAGTTAGGGGCAATCAGGCTGGCAGGGAAGGGCAGTTGGGGGCAAGATCAGGCTGGCAGGGGAGGGCCATTGGGGGTGAGATCAGGCCGGCAGGGGAGGGCAGAAAAGAAAAAAAAGAAGCTGGTGAGTGGGCCCCGCCTTTCCCAAGGGTGCGCCGCTGGGTGAGGGCCCTTGGTGTTCCTCGCTGTGGGGACATCTTCTTCCAGGGCAAACGGACTCTGCTGCCGCTCCGCAAAGCGGAGAAGAAGACCGTCATCTTCCCCTACGACCCCACCATCCAGGCCTCCGAAATGGGAAACGTGGTGAGTGAGGATGGCCGGGGGCCACGAGGGGCACAGACCGAGAGCGGAGGGCGAAGGCAGCGAGAGGGCTCCCTGCCAGGGCGGGTGGCGTGCCCGCTCCACCCCTCCTGCTCTCGGGCAGATCAGGGAGCTGCTGGAGACACTGCCCGTTCTGCTGCTGCTCCTGGTGCTGTGCGGCCTGGACTGGGCTCTCTACTCCATCTTCGACACCATCCGCCAGCACTCCTTCCTGCAGTACTCCTTCCGCAGTGAGCCCTGTCCGGCCACCCGCCCCGATGCCTCCCATTTTGTCTCCGCCGCTGGGTCTCAGCCCTTTCCGTCCTCCTCAGGGTCAAGTCTGAGCCCTGCGACCTGACCGCTGTTCCTGGGGCCCTCGGTTCCCAGCACCCTTTACATCTACAACAGGAAGGGCGTGGCGCCCAGTGGAGGGAGGGAATGTGCAGTTGAGAAGTGTTTCTGTGCTTGGACCTCTCCCCATCCCCTTAACTCTAACGCCTAACCTAACCCCTACCCCCACCCCCCACCCCCCACCCCCCATCCCCAATCCCACGGCCCCGGATCTTTGCCTCAGGCAGTCATAAGTTGGAGGTGAAAGTTGGGGGGGACTCCCTGATTGCCCGGCTTCTTCGGAAAACCATCGGGGCCCTGAACACCTCCTCGGAGACGGTGGTGGAATCAAACAATATGCGTGAGTGATGCTGAGGTTTCGGAGCAGAGGAATGGAGGGCTGAGGGGCAAGGGTCTTTCCAAGGCCAAGAGTGGGGGGCTGGGCCTCGGTGTGGGGAGACAGGGGTCAGAGGAGACTGTTGGGGTTGGGGAATCAGAGCAGGAAATATCGGGTCCAACTTGAAGAGTTGGAGGATGACAGGCTTGGGTCAGAGGAGCCTGGGGGCTGGGCCTTCGGGCCAGAGGGTCCCACCCTCTGGAGGGCGTTGTCCCACAGACCTTCCTGCTCTGATGGGAACTGTCTACATCTGCGCGGTGCTGAGCAAAGAGCCACATGGGCCCTGGATGGCACAGCTCTTCAGGGGGAGGGGGCAGCAGGAGTCCAGCAAGGTTTCAGACCTAGCCCGCACCCTCACTGGGATGGGAATTCAGCCAGGGCTGCCCTGTCCCTCAGCGGCCAGACCCTTGACAGCCTCCCCCCGCCCCCCGCCCCTGCCCTCAGCCTGTCTGCCTCAGCCCGTGTCCCTGAGCGCCGGAGCCTATGTGAGGACTGGACTCCCCACTGTCCTGCTAGTGTGCCTCTGTCTGCTCCAGGCTTTCGGCTACCGGCTGCGGAGGGTCATCGCAGCCTTCTACTTCCCCAAGGTGCACCCTGACCTCTCCCCTGACCTCTCCCCCCGCCCCCCCAGGCAGCGCTCACACACACCAGCCGCACGCAGCTCCCGCACGCTGTCACTGTCACTGTCACTGACCCTCTTCTCCCGGGCCCAGCGAGAGAAGAAGCGGGTCCTGTTCTTCTACAATGAGCTCCTGAGGAAAAGAGCAGCCTTCACCAAGCTGAGGAGGGCGGCCATCGTGAGGCAGGCGCGAGAGCAGAGGGCCCGAGTAAGTCAGGCCAGGCCTGCGCGCCGTGGTTCCCGGCTGGGCCCTTCAGTCCGCCCAGCCCCCACCAGGCCCCAGGCCCCAGGCCCCTGAAAGTTCAGTGAGTTCAGACATGATTCATGCCAAAGGGCCTGGTCATCTGCTCCTGGACGTCAGGGCTGTGTCCATCTCTGAGCCCCAGACGTCAGCCCAGCCGGAGCTACTCAGAGGGCCTGCAGGAAGCAGGCGGAAAGGAGGAACAAGATTTGATACAGGCTGATCAAAGGAAAGCAAGAGGGGTTCATCAGAAACCAGGGACCAAGGCAAAGCCACGGGTCCTACTGAGAGGCCTGCAGACCAGAAGCTCAGGGCAATCCATAGGAGGTGGGGAGGCAGGGCTGGGGGTCCAGGAGGCCTCAGGAAGGGGCGTGTGGCATATGGAAAGCGCATTGAGTTGGAAGAACCAGTTCCAGTCCACACTCCCTCAAGAAGCTCTGTCACTCTGGCCATCGTCCTCACCGGACCTGGGTTCCCCTCTGAAGGACGGGGAGGTGGGACAGGTCTGCAGGCCTGCTCCCTAGAGACTAGTAAGAGAGTGACGGTCAGGTGTCGGGCTCCGGGTTTAAATCCTGGCTCCTGTCCTTCTTACCATGACAACTATGTGATGTTGAGCACTCATTTAAATGCTGTGCCTTGGTTTTCTGTGAAATGGAGTCACCGGTGCCACTTGGTTGTGGTAAGGACTGAATGAGTTTTGCTGCTGTGGTGCAAGCACATAGAAAGTCCTGTACACGTGTTAGTTGTCATCGTGTGACTCTAGGCAAGTGGCCACCTCTCCAACCATCAGTTTTCTCACCTGGAAAAGAGATGATGATGATGATGATGATGACGATGATGATAACAATATCTGCCTTACATGGTTATTGTTTGAATTGAGTTAATTTACTTACAGTTTCTTAGTACAGGGCCCAACATTTAGAAAACAACAGGTGGTACCTGTTCTTATTGAATCAGCCCTAAGCAAACTCATAAAAGTGAGAATGCCTGTTTAACTTTTTCCTCCTGTGCCCAGATCTCCTATCCCCCATGAAACGCAACATGGACTGATGAAAAAAAAAAAAAAAAAGAACATACTGTGATTCCATGACCCGGTCCTGAAGTAACGTGGGTTTTGATGGGCAGATAGAAATGTGAAGGGCATTCATTCCAAGCCGAGGGAACAGAATGTGCAAAGACTAAGAATGCAAGCACAGGGCGAGTCGAGTGCTGGGGCTGGTTAGTCTAAGGAGGCAGGTACAGCTCAGGAAGGGGGACGCTGGGCCAGAGGCTAGAAAGGGGCCAGACTGTGGAAGGCTATGAAAGCCACGCCCAGGAGTCCTGCCTTTGGCAGGCAGTGCAGCTCCTGGGGTGTTTTGAGCCCAGAGTGACCTGATCAGGCAGCCGGTGGAGAGGGTGGGAGAGAGGGGGAGCATCGAGCACCACCAGGCTTGTGGCTTCGATCAGGGTACCTGGGTCCAGCCAGGTTTGATTGTTTACTATCTGTGTGCCTTTGGGAAAGTCACTTCACCTTTGTGAGATTCATCTTCCTCATCTGAAAAGTGATAGTCTTATCTGTGCTCCTCACTTCTCAGCCCCACCCTGAGAACCAAATAAGATGATTGATGGGAAAATGAAAAGGATGGTTATTGCTGTTGCTAGCTGGGAGAGTCCACGCTACATTCTCCCACTCTTTATTTTTTTTAATATATATTTTTATTGATTTCTAAGAAGAAGGAAGGGGGAGAGAGAGAGAGAAACATCAATGATGAGAATCATTGATCTGCTGCCTCCTGCACGCCTCACAACCCGGGCATGTGCCCTGACCGGGAATCCAACCTTGACCACCCGCTTCATTGGTCCACGCTCAACCACTGAGTCCCACCAGCCGGACCCTCCCACACTCCATCATGGAGCGCGGGAGGGGAGCTCTCTAGGACCCCCTCCATAGCACCCTTGCTCTCTGGGGGTCCTCTTTGCCCAATCCAGTTTTCTCCACCTCGTGGGCACTGTCAGGCCTTGAGTCTTCCGACAAGAAGCGCTGGTCGGTTCCCCTCGCGCCTTTCCCACCTCCAGAGCTCCCTCACTAGCTCTAACCCTCCTCGCTTCCCAACAGCGCCACGACCTGGCGGACATCCTGCACCGCCGCTGCCCCTGGCTGCGCCCCTGGCTGCGCCGGCGCTGTGTGGTGTGCCAGGCCCCGGAGACACCCGAGTCCTACGTGTGCCCGACTCCGGACTGCGAGGCTGTGTACTGCCGGTCGTGCTGGGACGACATGCGGCAGCGCTGCCCGGTCTGCACCCCCCGGGAGGAGCTCTCCTCCTCCGCCTACAGCGACAGCAACGATGACGCTACCTACGCGGAGTGAAGGGGCGTCCTGCGCGCTCCCACTTCGCCCCTTCCTAAGTAATAAAATGCCGAGCACACTCCCGCTGCCCGCGCTCCGCAGGGATCTGGTACGCGGGCGGGGAGCGGGCGGGGAGCGGGCCGGGCGCGGCCAGGCGGGCAGCCGGGGAGAACTGGCCCCGATCGCCGCCGGGCCGGGCGGCGGGCTGGAGGCGGGAGGCAGCCACGCTGCTAGGAAGAAGTCCGGACCTGCGGCGGGTGGAAAAGCGACGCCCCAGCCGGTCGGACCGGCCTCGGCTCCCACCCAGCACAGCAGCAGGAAAGCGGCGGCGCGGCGCTGAGCGAGCGGAGTCAGGGTTCCCGGCCGGCTTCTTTAGGAACCGGCGCGGCGGGGCGGGGCCTCCAAGGGGCGGGGCCTCCAGGGGCGGGGCCGCGGCGGCGGGGCGGGGCCTGGCTCGGGACCCTGTGAGAGGGGAGGGGCGGGGCCTGGCGGCGGCCCCGCGCGGCGCAGTGCGCGAGGCAGACCCGGCCGCCGCTGCGACTCGGCGCGCGGCCCGGCACCTGCCGCCCTCGCCGGCCCCGGGCGCCGCTGTCATGCGGCTGGCGCTGCTCTGGGCCCTGGGGCTCCTGGGCGCGGGCAGCCCCCTGCCCTTCCCGTCGCTTCCAGGGACACGTGAGTGCGGGGCCAGGAGTGGGCCAGGGGGGGACTGGAAAGAGGCGCAGGGAGGTCGGGAGGCATCGGGGTACTGGGGTCAGAAGGAGACCCTGGGAGACCCCAACCAGAGCGCGGCCGGCGCTGGTCTGCGGCCCTGGGCGAGGGCCGGCGACTGGGCGATGGAGAGGAGAGGAAAGGATCACCCTCGGCACGGTCCCCGCGGACACTTCCCGGCGCTGGTACCAGCTCCAGGGCCCTGGCGCAGCGCCCCGCCCCTCCGGGAGTGGGTCACCGCTCCCCAGGACGGAGGCCTCGCTCCTTTGGGGCCTGGTTGACCGTGTCACCCGTGCCAGGGTGCCCAGTGGACACGCTCGTAGGGCTGGCGAAGAGGATTCTTGCCGCCGCCACCTAGGCCTGATCGGCCAGGCACCTCTCACTCTGGTGCTGATGCCACCAGAAAGCTGGCTGAGCTGGCGGGGGGCCCGGGAGAAGCCAAAAGAGGGGAGACTTGGCCAGGAAAGAGGCTGGGACACCAACTCCTCCTTGGAACTTTCACTTCCTGCTGCGGTCTTGGGCCGGGGGCCGAGAGGGCAGGCGAGGGTGGAGTGTCCGGAGGAGAGAGGGCCATTGTGCGAGGGGGGGCACAGGGAGGAAGCAGAGGCTGTGGGGCGCGGGTGTGCCTAACTGGGCATGAGGGTGTTTAGGGAGGGGATGGTGGTGTTTGCACTGCTCACCCAGAAATGGGCGTTCCCAGCATCTCCGACGTGAGAAGAGGGGAGGGTGAGTGGGCACCCAGCCACGAGGCTTCCCTCAGTCCTCATAGGGGGCGTTTCTTGGGGCGGGGGCGGTGCAGGGGAGATTGGGTGGGAGTGGGAGGGGAGAGGGTCCCTATGAGAACCTGGGATTGGCCTGGGGGGCGAGAGGGAGGAGCCACAGGCTGGGCTAGCTCCATTTTGGGGGGAACTTGGGGGTGTGTTGGTGGGATGAAAGCACGCTATTGGAGGAAGCCCACACCCCCAGTATTCTCCTTTAAGTCCCGGCATGCAATTCAGGAGTCCTTCGGGCAGAGAAGGGCCTTGAAGTATTGGGAACCAGGTGGGTCAGAGGGCACCAGCTGGTGCGGAGTCCCTCAGTATTCTGGGGACCCTGCAGGTGGCGCCCAGGAGGAGCAGGCAATTCCAGAGAAGACCCTGAGGGGGCCCTTGGAACCCCAGGTCCTTCAGGACAACCTCACACTCAGCCTGGCAGAGGTGCTGCAGGTGAGCCTCTCTGTACCCTCAATGTACCACCCTGTCACCCACCAATCAGGTGTCTCCAGATAGAGCTTGGCTGAAGAGCAGGCGAGTGGACCTCAGTGCGGCACGGACACCTCTCCCATCACACCCCCGCACCTGGCTTCATGTATCTCCCTCTCCCTTCTACACACACATCTGCCTCAGCCCCACCCAGCCCATCCATGGCCGCTGGGAAATCCCGAGGTCACACTTGATTTCTTGGTCTCATTTGTTGGTTTTCTCCGTGGGGGGACTTGGAGAGAGAGTCAGGACCTCACCCAATGCCCTCCCCTTACCCCTAATTCTAAAGCTGAGTCAGAGGAAGGGCTGGGGCCTGCGCCGAGTCCTCCACGGTGCTTCCTCTCTGGGCAGGAAGCCGAGAAGGGGGCGGCTCAAGATACCTTCTCTGACCTCCCAGCACAACCCCCCAGAACAATGCCCCAGGCCAGACAGGCCTTCCTGACCCCTCCCTTGGGACAGCCCCCCCAATCAGTGATCTAATCATTGGTGCTCGCCTAAGGGCCTGACATCTTCTGGTTAGGGAGAGTGGGGGTTTGGGGCAGGGCCAGGGAGGTGACCTGCTCTCTGGTGCCCACAGACCAGCCTGCCTGAGACTTTATGGATCAAGTTGGAATTGGATGGTGAGAGCCATATCCTGGAGCTGCTACAGAATAGGTAAAGGCAGTGGTGATGATAATAACGATAACACGGCTAACAACTTACATAGCATTTACTATGTGTTAGGTACTAAGTGCTTGGGTTCATATAATCCTCCTAACATCCCTACAAGTAGATACAAGTAAGGTATTATTATTGTCCTCATTTTGTATATAAAGAAGTCAAGGCACAGAGAGGTTACAGAACTTGCCCAAGGTCACACAGCTAGTGTGTGGTGAAATCCAGGTTGGAACCCAGAAAGCCTGGCAGAATTCGTGGCCCAACCACTGTGCCCTGCTGCCTCTGGGGGAAGCAGGGAGGATGGGGGAATGCCTGGCACCCCGTTAACCCTCTATCACCTTCAGGCCCCGGGCGGGCACTGCAGCACCCTGGGCGAGAGCTGATGCTGCTCCCCTTGGTCTTCCCTCCACAGGGAGCTGGTCCCGGGCCACCCAACCCTGGTGTGGTACCAACCTGATGGCACCAGGGTGGTCAGTGAGGGACACACGCTGGTGAGTCAGGCCCTCCCGGGCCCTGTTTCTGGCCTGAGGGAAGGCAGGAGGGGACGGCTGGAGGGGGCCATCCCCGGAGGGGGTGGGAAGATGCTACGTGTCTTAACCCACAGGCAAGTCTCCGGGGCGGAAACCCTGGCCTCCCCTGCAAACGGCGCTCTGTTCTGTGCTCTAGGAGAACTGCTGCTACCAGGGCGGAGTGCAGGGCCAGGCAGCCTCCTGGGCCTCCGTCTGCGCCTGCTCCGGGCTCAGGTAGGTGGGGGCGGGGAGTCCACGGCGTTGGAGAGGCGGCAGGGCATGAGGCATGAAGCTGAGCAGTTGTCTGACATTCTGCATCTTTCCCTAGTGGCTTGGTGATCCTGTCCCCCGAGAAAAGCTACACCCTGGAGCTGAGGCCTGGGGACCTTCGGGGTCCTCCCATTGTCTCCCGGATCCAAGATCTCCCCGTGCCAGGCCACACTTGCACCCTGAGCTGGCGTGAATCGGTGTCCGCTCAGGCTCCGCCGGAGCGCCCCCTGGGACAGCGTCACATGCACCGGGTAAGGCGGTACGGCAGGAGGGCGGGCCCCAGGACCCTCAGAGCGATTTGTCCGCAGTAACCACAGCTCCTGCTAATGGAGCGATTTCCACGTGGCAGACACTTTATGAACATTATCCCCTTTACTCTTCCCAGCAACCCTGGGAGGTGGGTGCGATGGACAGCTCTATTTTAGTGGGAGATATCAAATGACTTGCCGAAGGCCATTCAACTAAGAAATGGTCTATCAAGGATTTAGATGTACGTACTGGACTCCAGCGCCTCATGTCTTCTGATCCCCTATGTAGAGAGCTCACTTGGATATAGAAAATACATAGTTACCAACAATAAAGCAATGAAAACTGAGTTTCCTAATTTGTAAAATGGAGATAATAAAACTACAGATGTTACAGGGTTGCTATGAAAATTAAGTGACTCCGTATGTATTTAAAGTGCTTAGAACTATGCCTGACGTAGGGTAAGTATTTGATAGTGTTGGCTATTGTTATTATTATTTTTAATTTGGAAAAAAACAAAACAACACATTGAGTTTGGAGCCAGGAAAGCAGGGCTCTGCTCCCCAGCTTCCTAACCGACTTCCTGGCCCACCGTGGGCAAGGCCCTAGCCTCTCGGCTCCCCGTGGCTCCTCTGTAAAAGGCGCTCTTCCCTGTCCTCCGGGTGGGAGCGGACACAGCTTGGTCGGCCCTGCGGCTGCTGGCACTGAGCGGCCCGAGTGCCTGATGCTCCTTCTTGTCCACAGTGGAGGCGGGATGTGGTGACCGAGACGAAGATTATTGAGCTAATGATTGTAGCTGATCATTCAGAGGTGAGCTTGCTGGCCCCTGCCTGTCCTGCCCAGACCCCCACCTGCCCTGCCACCTGTCACGGGCACCTCTCTTAACCCGCAGGTCCAGAGGTACCCAGACTTCCAGTACCTGCTGAACCGCACCCTGGAAGTGGCCCTCCTCCTGGACACAGTGAGTGTCAGGCTGGATGGCATCCTTGCGGCCCCCTCACCGTGAGAACCCCTCTCCTGAGCCCCGGCTCTTTTTCAGTTCTTCCGGCCCCTGAATGTACGAGTGGCACTCGTGGGCCTGGAGGCTTGGACGCACCAAGACCTGGTAGAGATAAGCCAAGACCCAGGTGTTACGCTAGACAGCTTCCTCCGCTGGCGCCGGACCGACTTGCTGCCTCGTGTGCCCCACGACAGTGCCCAGCTGGTGACGTAAGGTCCCCAGGCTCAGTCCGTGGGGCCAGCTCGGCCCTGACCTGGCCAGTTGTACAGCCCAGCTCCCTCCCGGAGGCCCTGAAGCTCTAGCCTCCCCTGGTTTTTGGCCTTGACCTTTGACTTCTCAATTCCACAGAGCTACTTCATTCTCTGGGCCCATGGTGGGCATGGCCATTCAGAACTCCATCTGTTCTCCTGACTACTCAGGAGGTGTGAACATGGTGAGCTGTTTCCAGGTCTCTTGCCCATTCCCGATTAAGTTCCTCTTGGTGGTACCATTTATATTCACTGAACCCCCCTACAAAGTTACCCAACCCCAAGTGATAGGTGTAGAGAGCAGGGGTACATCATGTGGCTTCTGCAGTCAGGGCACCCTCACTGATGGCCAGCTCATCAGTGTACAGTCTTCACCCGGGAGGTTTTCCCATTTGGGGGGGGGGGGGGAGCTGAGGCCCAAAGAACAGAGGTGATCTCCCAGGACCACACAGTGAGGGAGGGAGAACAGAGCTGAGCTAGAACCCAGGTTTCCTGCCCCCCAGGCCTGGGCTCTCCTACCACTTTATTTATTTATTTTTTTAATTAATTAATTAATTCATTCATTCATTCATTTGTAACATATTTTTATTGATTTCAGAGAGGAAGGGAGAGGGGGAGAGAGAGAGATAGAAACATCAATGATGAGAATCATTTGACTGGCTGCCTCCTGCACACCCCCCACTGGGGATTGAGCCAGCAACCTTAGCATATGCCCTGACTGGGAATCGAACCGTGACCTCCAGGTTCATAGGTCAGTGCTCAACCACTGAGCCACGCTGGCCTGGCTCTCCTCCTACTTTAGAAGCAACTAAGGAGAGAGGCAGTGCCTGCTGAGTGCCCACGAGGTCAGATGGGGAGAGAACAGGAGCAGTTAGCCTGGTGTTGGACCTGGGACACCCCTTCCCCATAGGACCACTCCATAAGCATCCTGGGAGTTGCCTCCTCCATAGCCCATGAGTTGGGCCACAGCCTGGGCCTGGACCATGACCCACCTGGGAACAGCTGCCCCTGCCCAGGCCCAGCCCCGGCCAAGAGCTGCATCATGGAGGCCTCCACAGAGTGAGTAACCGCAGGATGCAAAGAGGGGATGGGCAGGGGTCCGCCAGGGGTCTGCAGCCCCAACCTTCCTTGCCGCCCTCCCCAGCTTCCTGCCCGGCCTGAACTTCAGCAACTGCAGCCGACAGGCCCTGGAGAGAGCCCTCCTGGATGGGATGGGCAGCTGCCTCTTTGAACAACTGCCCCGCCTGTCCTCCATGGCGACTGTCCGTGGAAATAAGATTGTGGAGATGAGCAAACAGCACAGCTGTGACTTCCCAGATGTGAGCCCCTCCCCCACAGCCTTGCCCCTCGCACTTCTGTGCCCTTGCCCTGGCTCACGGGCTCCCTCCACGCCTCCTGAGCCCCTCTCTGGTTCTGAAGGGCTCTCACCCCTCTCCCACCTCCCCGTCTGCAGGGACAGCATGGGAATGGTGGGGCTGTAGCTTTCACTGGCTGTGGGCGTCCTTTGGGGTCAGGCTCTGGGAGGGATCGGAGGTAGGCCCAGGCCAGCCTGCTCTGACGCCCAGCCCCTCTGTGCCCTGGCCCACAGGACTGCACCGATCCCTGCTGTGACTACTTCACCTGCCAGCTGAGGCCAGGGGCACAGTGTGCATCCGATGGACCCTGCTGTCAAAACTGCCAGGTGGACTAGTCTTCCAGAGCTCATGTGCCAGGGGCCGGGCGGACAGAGTCATCCTGACTCCCAGGGCCTGGCTGGATTTGCCCGGCACCAACACTGATACTCACTCACCCTCCACAGCTGCGCCCGGCTGGCTGGCCGTGCCGTCCAAAGAGAGGGGACTGCGACTTGCCCGAATTCTGCACAGGAGACAGCTCCCAGTGCCCTCCCGACATCAGCCTGGGGGATGGCGAGCCGTGTGACGGCGGACAGGCTGTGTGCATGCGAGGGCGCTGTGCTTCCTATGCCCAACAGTGCCAGGCTCTGTGGGGGCCGGGGGCCCAGCCCGCCGCACCCCCTTGCCTCCTCACTGCCAATACTCGGGGGGATGCCTTTGGGAGCTGCGGGCGCAGTCCTACTGGCAGCTACCTGTCCTGTGACCCGAGGTATGTGAGGAAATAAACGGCCCCTCCCCCAGGTCTGTGGGAGCCTTGGACCCACTCCCACAGACCCCGTGCCTCCTTCCTCACCCCAGAGATGCCATTTGCGGGCAGCTCCAGTGCCGGGGGGGCACGGCCCAGCCTCTGCTGGGCTCCGCCCGGGATCTGCACTGGGAGATCCTCGACGCCAACGGGACCCAGCTGAACTGCAGCTGGGCACACCTGGACCTGGGCAACGACGTGGCCCAGCCCCTCCTGACCCTGCCTGGCACAGCCTGTGGCCCTGGCCTGGTGAGCAACCTGGGTGAGCCAGGCTCAGTGGGGAGGGATATGTGGACCACGGCGAGCAGTGCCCAGGCCTCACGGTCCACCCGTGTAAAAGGCACAGATCTGAGGGGAGTTCACATGCTCGTGACGGAGCCGAGTCCTGTCAGCCTCTGAGCCTTGGTTTTCCCCTCTGAAAAAGCAGGGTGCGGCCTGAGCCATGTTGGCTTCCAATGCTGGTAAGTTCTGCCAGAATGTGATCCTTGCTCTTCCTTCCCCACTGGGCAGGTGTGCATCGACCATCGATGCCAGCCTCTGGACCTCCTGGGAGCACAGGAATGTCGCAGCAAATGCCACGGGCACGGGGTGAGCTGGCATGGGAACGAGAAAGGGGAGCGGGGAGCCTCCAGGCCTTGGGCAACAGACATGCCTGGTTCCAATCCTTGCTCTTCCACCGCCCAGCTGCATGGCCTGGGGCAGTTATTCCCCTCTGAGCTCAGTGTCCTCATCTGTCCAATGGGCACAGTAACAGTACCCCCTTCCTGAGGGACATGAGATGAGTCTGAAAGCTTCTAACTTGGTGCCCAGCATCTAGAAGGCACTCACAGTAGTAGTTCGATCTCATTTCCTCCAGCATAAAGACTCCCAGAGTGCTGGCTCTCTGCCCCCCATAATCCCCAGCTCACGGCCAGTTGTGGATATCTGAGATCTTGAAAAGCTGGGGACAGGGGAACACGGCCCCAGAGTGCAGAGCCCCTCATTGTTGGTTCAACCTGTTCCTCCTAGGTCTGCGACAGCAACAGGCTCTGCCACTGTGCGGAGGGCTGGGCACCCCCTGACTGCAGTGCCCGGATCAGAGGTAGCAAGGCCTGGGGACGGGGCAGCTGGGAGGGCAGAGCGGCTCATCCTTTCCCCCTCTCTTTTCCCCACCCCTTCACGGCTGGTTCCCTGACTCTGTGACCCCTGACCCCCTCACTTTCTCTGAACACCTGACTTGACTCCCTGCCCCCTGCCCCTTCCTGGGTGTGGAGTTCTCAGCCCTGCTCACCTTCAAACCCGCCTTCACCCCACAGCCTCCAGGTCCCTGACCACAGGACTGCTCCTCAGCCTCCTGTTGCTGCTGATCTTGGTGCTGCTTGGTGCCAGCTACTGGTACCGTGCCCGCCTGCGCCAGCGACTCTGCCAGCTCAAGGGACCCAGCTGCCAATACAGGTACCAGCCTCCCTGCTACCAGCTCCCTCCACAGCTCTTTTGAGGACAACAGCCTGGAGCCCTGCCCCTTCCCCCTCTGCAGCCCCTGCCACCTGGCTCTGACCCCCAGCCCCTTGGGGCCACACCCCACACACCTCCCTTCCCTCCATGTTCCCTGGAACGCTTCACCTCACACGTAGACTGGTAGACCTGAGGGGGTAAGCTGGGATGCTAGGATCACTTCCCCCCAGGAGCCCCTGTGCTGGGGAAGTGGGGTTCCCAGGCTGATCAGCTTCCACCCCCCACCCATTGGGCCTAAGCCCCACACATGCTCCTCTCAAGGGGCTGCAAAGGGTTAAAGAGTGGCATATGGGAGGAGAACAGGGTCTGAGGCTGAGCCCCCTCCCCCCTGCCTTTCTCCATGCTTAGGGCAGCTCAGTCTGGTCCCCCAGCACGCCCTGGACCCCCGCAGAGGGCCCAGCTGATGCCAGGTGTCAAGGTGAGTCCTGAATGCCGGAGAGAGGGCCCCATTGTGGCCCGGCATCCAGCTTGGGCCCCGGGGTGGGCCCAGAGAAAGACTCACAGCGCCCAAGAGTCCATCAAAGGAGCCAGGCCCGCCCTTGCCTCCCTCCTGGTTGCAGCTGAGAAACCAAGTCCAGCCTGGAGTGGGGGGGGGGGGGGGGGCAGGGCCTTGAGGAGGGTCTGCTGGCCTCTTGGAGCTCACCACGCTGTGGCTTTGAGACCAAGCTGGGTCCCTGGAAGGAAAGGGAGGGTGGGACCCAGGATGGCCTTCAGTGTTCACCACGGGCAGAGGGCTGGTGAGTGCCTTGCCCTGAGCCCTCTGGATCTGATGACAGAGTATGTGTGCGGAGGTGGTCTCCATGCCCAGTCTACCACTTGTCACCGCCTCTGCATGCAAATGAATAACGGCACGCACAACCCCATTGTCCCTGGGGTCCTAGCGGCCCCTCCCTGGGCACTAACCCTCTCTGCCCACATCTGTCTCTCTCTCCGCTCCCTCCCCCGACCCCACTCTGCCTGTTGGCTCCTCCTGCGACCTCAGCAGGCTAGTGCTCTTGGCTTCCCGGCACCCCCTTCACGGCCACTGCCTCCTGACCCTGTGCCCAAGAGACTCCAGGTAAATCTGGGCCAGGCCCTGCCCTGGCTCCGGGCCGGCGGGAGGCTTGGTGCCCAACTGCAGTTCTCACCCCTGTTCCCTGCCGGTGGTGCTCTTCATTAGGGGACCAGGGTGCCCCTCAGCCTTCAGACACTCTGAGCCCCAGAAGCAGCAAAGGGTGAGCCTCCTGCCTTGGCTTCTACCACCATCTGGTGGTTAGAGGCGGGACTGCAGTGGGCCAGGGACAGCACGGTGACCCACACCTTCCTCCCCCAGACATCGGCTGGCATGCACCCAAGCCCTGTGCGCATGTCCCCGTGCTCCTGCCCTCTGGCTGGTTGTGCATGTTGGTCTGAACCCCTGGGGGGCACCTCTGCATGCTCACTGCCCCTCGATGTGCTCTCACAGTCACTGCCCCTCTCTCTGTTCAGGCTGCGCTGGCTGACCGACCTAGTCCCCCCACCCGCCCTCTGCCCGCTGACCCGGTGGTGAGGCACCCGAAGGTAACAGTGGGGGGAGAGCAGGTCACAGCCTTTTCCACCATCCAGGGCTGTGGTGGCTGTGGCCGTGGCGAGATCTCCCCTCTGTGCCTGAGGGCACACACCCCACTGGTACTCTTATGGTGACAGATGGAAACAAAGAGGACCTCTGGTGCTCCCCCCGCCCCCACAGCTGGTGTTCCCCAGCACCAGCACATGGGGGGGGGAGGAGCCCAACATGACAGCCTCTCCCAAGCCTGTGTCCTACCTTCTCTCGTTCTCAGTCTCAGGGGCCTGCCAAGCCCCCACCCCCGAGGAAGCCACTCCCTGCAGACCCCCAGGGCCTGTGTCCTTCAAGTGACCAGCCTGGTCCAGGAGCTGGAATCCCGCCCCTAGTGGTACCTTCCAGGTGGGCGAGGAGGTCGCTGGAAATGGGTGGGTGGGCAGGGCAGAGTGGTCTGGGAAAAGGGAACCTCTGACCTCTTTTCTCTGCTCCCGGCACCCCAGGCCTGCACCGCCGCCCCCAGCTGTGTCCTCCCTCTACCTCTGACCTCTTCTGAAGTTCCACCTGCCTCCAACCCAACCTAGGACTTCAAGAGGCGTGGGCCGGTCCCCTGGGGCACCCCTCCACACACCCCGCGATGATGGAAGGAGCCAGAGCCTGGATGCAAAGGAGCAGGCCTCTTAAGACACCCCACGAGCTGTGGAGCTGCACCCTGGGGACCTGCGCGCGCAGTTACAGATGGGGCTTAGGCGGAGCTGGGCGCTGGACCTGGCTGAGGGAGGTGCGCACAGTCTCTCTGCTCGGCTGTAATAAACGGAAGATTTTAGGAGCTTGCCTCGGAGTTTGTCTGCTCGGGGAAGTCTGGGTCACCCTCCACCCCAACCCCCCGCCCATTGCGGTTCGTCTGGCCGCCAGGGGACGCTGTCGCCTCAGACGAAGACTGGATTGGGAGGACGAGAGTCCCAGGCTGGAGCAGCAGCTAGTTTCTGCCCAGCTTGGGGCGGGTCTCCGCACAATCCATTGCCAAAGAGAGTTGTGCGCCCTTCGCTATCCCTAGTCGCCAAGCCCTCGCCCCCAACGCCTAGGGGCGACCATCGGACCAACCAGCCAGGCGGCGGAGCCTGCCGTCCCCACCCTCTGACTGGTGCCGGGAAAAGTGGATCTGGCTGGTGTTCTCAGAGCCCTGGAGCCGGGGTGGAGCCCGGCAGCGGCTCCCACGATCCCAAGGCCACGCACCTGCCTCCTCCCCCGCCCCCACCTGAGGGCTCGGGAACAAAGGTGCTTTGTACCAGCCGCAACCACCTCATTAATTCGTCTTCAGGGCTGGGGCTGCGTGGGCCCCCAGCCCAGAACCAAGGTGTGGGGCGGAAAGGGACAGGCGCCAACCCCAAGGTGGGCATCGAGCTCACTCCTGAAAGCTCGGTGGGGGGCAGGCCATTTGCCCCGTCCCCCAGCGCTGTCCCTGGATGTGCAGAGAAAACGGGGCGACGGGCTTAGAGGGCTGGACAGGCTTCGCGGGTCCTGGCTCAGGCCTCGCTTTACTCTTCCTGGGCAAAGGGCGTGTGCTGCTGCTTAAACCTCCCAAACGCCCGAGAACGCCGTCTGCCGGGTACTGATGCGGACACGACAGATACAGCCCCCTTATAACCCGCACGGAGGGAGCGAGGCGCCCCTCCCGCCCCCTCGCGATCCGGTGCCGCCTCCGCAGGCGCCGCGCTAACCTGGCGCTGGTAACGGGCTCACAGGGGGTTAACCGGAGCTGGCGCTGAGCAGAGAGGCGGGGACGCGCTCCCATTGGTGGAAAGTTATCCAGGGGCGTGGCCCGTGAGGCCCCGCACGCCCCCCCCCCCCCTCCACTTTGTACCTTTCTCGCGGCCGGAGCGAAGTGGGCCGGGCCGGGCCGAACCAGACCAGACCGGACCGCGGGGGGCGATGCGGCTGCTGCCCCTGCTGCAGGCTGTCCTGTGGGCCGCGCTGCTCGGCTCCCCGCTGCAAGGGGGCTCCGGCCTCCGTCACGACTTCTATTGGAACTCCAGCAACCCCAGGTAGCCGGGCCGAACCCGGGCAGCGCCGGCCGGGCCCGTGCGCTCCCGGGCTGGGCGCGCGTCCCCTCGGCTCGCCCTGCGCGCCGCGCCGCGCCGCCCGCACCCGGCCGCGCGCCGGGACTCCTTTGTTTGAGTCGACAGGGGAGGGGGGAGGGGCGAGGCGTGCCCTGGGTCTCCCCCGACCCGCACGTGTTGGGGGGACGCGCAGAGAACCCCCGTCCCAATCCTGGTAGGTAGGCTCCCGGAGCCGGGCCGAGGGGCCTTGGCCTGTTCCCCGAGCCCCGCCCCCTTCGCCTCTCTTGTGGGGACTCCCCAGCCTCCCGCCAGCCTGGGAGGGGGCTTGACTCCTGTGAAAGAGCCAGGGTGACTCTCCTGCTCGCTTGGCCTGCCCGCCGACACTCACTCCGGTTCCTGATCTCTCATTTGGCATCTCTGCTTCCATCTCGGTCCTTATCGCCCTCCTGTTTCTCTCCAGTCTGGGCCCTGCCCTTCCAGCCCAATCACCTTTGGGCACGTCGTCTGACCTCCGGGTTTCCATACCCCTCCCCAGTTCCCCCTGCCTCTCTCTGCTTTCTCCATCTGCTTGAGACAAATTGTGACTCTATAGCATTTATTAGGAGCGTCCTGTGTGCTGGGGCCTGTGCTGGGGGCCAGGGGTTGGAAAGATGAGAAGACCTAGACTCTGTCCGCCCAGAGCCCAGAGCCCCCCTGGGGAGGGCAGGCGCCCGGACAGGTCATCACAATACCAATACCATCTGATAAGAGCCATTGTTGTCTTCCAACTCGGAACTCCTCTCTCCGTGTTCCAGACCAGTGCCTCTGGATCGCTGAGAGGACTTGTTAAAAATTCAGGTTCCTCGCCCCCAGCTCTGAGGTTTCTGGTTCATTCACTCAGTTCTCAAATATGTATCGAGCGCTGTCCTCGTGCCGGACCCTTCCCAAGGCACTAAGGATCCGGCGAGAGGAAACCTGCAAAGGCCCGACTGGTGTTCTAGTGGGTCTGAGCCGAGCCCCAGGAACCGGCATTTCTAATCAGAACTTCTGATATGGGGGCCCTTGGACCACCCATTGAGGGACAGTTGGAGGCCTTTTCCTTCATCCAGCTGGGCTGTGGGTCGGTGTGGTAGGGAGGGGGCGTGGTTCATGCTGTATTTGATGCTGTGGGGGGCAGTGTGTCCCTGTCCTTCCACCTGCACTGGCTCCCCCAGGCAGCTCCCAAGAGGTGGGGAAGGGAGTGCTGAGGAGGCTGAAGATGGGGTGATACGTGCAGGGGGTTCCCCTCCATGTCTGGCACTTCCTTGTCCTGGCAAAAAAGAAAAAGAAAAAAAAAAGAGGGAGGCACCCACCATCCACTCCCCTGTTGGGGTTCTTTTCAGCATTGGATTCAGAGCTCAAGGACAGCCCCCCTCTCCGTGCGTCTTTTAAAGAGGATGCTGCTCCCAGTCTCCATCCCTGTGACCGTCCTGTGGGTCCAGGTCTCTACCCCTTGCCTCTGTTCCAGCTCCTTCGCAGCAGCCGTCCGGCTGACAGGTCTGAAGCACAGGTGCTGAGCCAGGCCCCGGCTGGGCCCCGGGCTGGAGAGACCCCAAAGGCAGGGTGTGGTGAGGGCCGGCTCACACACTGGAACCGCGTGGCTGAGCCCGCAGTCCTTCCCCTCTGCTCCTGGGGACCTGTTGCCCCTCTCTTCCTTCACTCTCTCTGTCCCTCAGAAGTGGGCCGTCTGGAGGACGCAGGCCTCTCCAGAGGGCCGGGCAGAGGCTGGCAGAGACCCTTGGGAAGGGTATCCCTGGCCCTGGTGCCCCAGGGGTGCCCCACCGTGACCCCCTCGGCCCACGCCTACCTTGTGTCTGCAGGCTGCTTCGAGGAGACGCTGTGGTGGAGCTGGGCCTCAACGACTACCTCGACATCTTCTGCCCCCACTATGAGGGCCCAGGGCCCCCCGAGGGCCCCGAGACGTTTGCTCTGTACATGGTGGACTGGTCGGGCTACGAGGCCTGCCGGGCACAAGGGGCGGGCGCCTTCAAGCGCTGGGAGTGCTCCCTCCCCTTCGCCCCCTTCGGCCCCGTTAAATTCTCGGAGAAGATTCAGCGCTTCACCCCCTTCTCCCTCGGCTTCGAGTTTTTGCCTGGAGAGACCTACTACTACATCTGTGAGTGAGCGAGGGCTCACTGGCTGCCTCGGGGGGGGGGGGGGGGACCTGACTTTGCCACCAGTCGAGGCAGAGAGCCTAAGGTGAGGAGGAGGGGTGGGACTGGGAATGAAGACCAGACCTGGGACGGGGAGGCAGGAGGGGCTGTGGTCAGAGAGGGGGGCTGGAGGGGCCCTGAGTCCAGGACTGAGGGGGCATCTAGAGTGAGTCTCTAGAGAGGAGGAGGAGGAGGAGGAGGAAGGGGGCTGCGGGGATGAGGAGCAGCCATGAAGGGGGCCTGGCACCTGGATGGGGCCCAAAAGGAAGGAAAAGTTTTCCAGGAACTGCCGAGAAGAGAACTCGGGAGGGTCTGAAACGGAGTCTGCAAGCCAGCCTGTGCTAACTTTTTCCTCCCGCCAACCAGCGGTGCCGACGCCCGGGAGTTCTGGCCCGTGTTTGAGGCTCCAGGTGTCTGTCTGCTGCAAGGAGAGCAGTAAGTGGGTTGGGGAGCAGCCCTCTGGCTCGGGGCCCGTCTTGGGAAGGAGGGAAGGCCTGGGGAGAGCCTGGGAGACGTGGAGGGGTTCAGGGAGGGCTGTAGGCCCTGGCCCCCTCTCCCCGGTGCAGCCTGCAGGGGCTCCCACTGCAGGCTGTGCTGGGCCAGCAGAATCCCATCTCCGGGGCAAGGCCTCCGAAAGCGTTAGCTGAGCTGGTGGTCCTCACTGGCCGTTT
This sequence comes from Cnephaeus nilssonii, assembly GCF_951640355.1. Taxonomy (NCBI): domain Eukaryota; kingdom Metazoa; phylum Chordata; class Mammalia; order Chiroptera; family Vespertilionidae; genus Cnephaeus; species Cnephaeus nilssonii. Next base: position 15,404,013 of record NC_137092.1, read on the forward strand.
GGGGGAGACGTGGAAGCTGGGTTTTGGAGAGGACAAGGTGGCAGGTTATGGGGAGGGAGCGGCTGCTTTGGAAGATCCTGGAGAATAGGATGGGAGTGAACAGCTAACGGGGAGAGTGAAAGGAGGCTGCCGGGATGGAGGACACATCGGTGCTACCCTCCCCCTCACAGAGTCTGAGTCAGCTCATCCAGTCGGGAGCCCCGGAGAGAGTGGCACATCGGGGTGGCGAGGTGGGGGCACTCCCAGCCCCCTCTGTCTCTTGCCGCTGCTGCTGCTCCCAATCCTTCGTCTCCTGCGAGTGCTCTGAGCCAAGTGGACCCTTCCTGCCACCCCCGGAGCCGGAGCCCTCCCAAGACTCCCTGGAGGAGGAGCCCCTGCCGCCTGAGCTAGGAGCGCCAAGCCGGACAGACACGATGGAGGAGTGATGAGAGGGAAGTCAGAGGGTCGGAGGTGACCCCTGCGGTGCTGGCCCCCTCGTCCCAGGCTGAAGAGGAGCCACAGGGGAGCTGCGTTCAGCCTTGGGCATCTGGAACGAAGGCAAGCGGAGCCCAGGTCTCCACAGCTGCTTCGGTGGCCTTCTCCATCTCCCAGGAAGACTGGGATTTGGTGGGATGGAACCCTTGAGCCTGCTGGGGCCAAGACCAAGAGCTGGGGCCGGTGGATTGAAGGACCACGGCAAGGAAGCAGCCAGACCTGCCACCGGCACCCCGTGCCCTGTGGGCCCTGCCCGGGGGCAGCACCTTCCCTTCCAGGGGCCACTCACTTGTCTTCCGTGAAGACAGACTTGCCATGAGGCTGAATTTCCTACCAGTTTGTATTTTTATAAGTTCCCGGACCAAACCCTCAATAAACCGCCCGTCTTTTTTTGTTGCTCTCCTCAACCCACGGCCCCCCGGCTCCTTCCTTGACACCAGGACTCCCCGCGGCCTCTGCTCTCAGCTTGGCTTGGCCTGACCTCCGTGCCAGCTGTGCCCGGGCCATCCATGCCAGGCCTCCGTGGGCACCCCTCTGGGCAGTGTGGAGTGGGTGCCAGCAGCAGCTGTGGAGCTTGGCACCCCCGCCCACCCCCCGAGCTGGCTTCCTGTGCCGAGGAGAGGGTGGATGCTCCTGGCAGCCCACCCACTTGGGGCACTGCCCAAACCGCGGCAGCGCCAGGCAGTGCCCCTGCCACGGGGAGACGGCACCCTGGGCTTCAGGACGCTCGGGTCCCTGAGAGCTGGCGTCTCTCTCCCTCCCAGGGGCAGTCTGGGCGGTGCCCGGCCCAGAACGGGGAAGGTGGGGTCAGATCAAAGCCTCCATCCCCAGCGGCCTCTTTGTTCTTCGCTTTTATAAGGAGGGAGGGCCCCCTTCGCTCTCAGCCCCACACGCTTCTCCCTCTGCAGACAAGGCTAGGATCCCCCCAAAGCCATCGGGGCCCTCTCTCTGCATGATGTTCTGGGTGGCGCCAGGGGAAAGGGCGCCCCCCCCAAAGCTGTGCTCTACCTCCCCGGTGCCCCACGGCCTCCGAGGCCCGGTGCCGGCCGCCTGGCACCGAGCCCGGATCGATAGGTGGATGTTGTGCTCATTAGCTCCGCGGCTGCCGCAGCGAGAGGCAGAGTGTGAACACCCGGGGTGGAGTCGGGTGGGGGTGCTGGGGGCCGGAGCCTGACAGATTGAAACGCTGGGGATTGCGACTCCCTCCCCCACCCCCCTGAGGACCTAGGTCAGGCCTGGTCCCTCTCGGGTCATTCCATTGCTCTGGCTGAGGCCTGGGATGGAGGATGGGAGCAGGCGGGAGTCGAGCCCTCCCCCCATGGGAGGCCCTTTCAGAACACAGTCTGTGGGTGTGAGGGCCTGGGTAGGCGGGTGTCAGGGCCTCATCTCCAACCATCTTTAGCGGGGGAGGGAGAGGGGAGGGGGCTGGAGGGTGGCGGAGGTGAAGTCTGAGCTGGAGGCTGTCTGTGATTCTGGGTTCGAGTTCCGCCTGCTGTCATCCGGAATGCATGTCTGTGTGTCGCCCTGTCATCCCACTGTAGTGCCTCCACCCCTCTCCGGGGAAACCATAGGCGGGGCAGGCGGGGACCTGGTTAGCAGCCCTGCCCCGCGCTGAGAATGGTGAGGGGCCTCCCTCTGCTTCCAGCTGTCCCAGAGGGGACCCCTCTGAGCAGACCGAGCCAGGACGCAGGTGCGAGAGACCCCGGCCCGGCCCCGCCCGCCCTTGACACAGGTACAAGCCCTCGCCGGCCGCCCAGCTCCCTGCAGGTGCGAGGGCGACACCTCGGCAGCTCTGCCCTCGTGGGGGGTGGAGGGGCGTGGAGGGAGCCGCAAACTCAGGCCAGGCAGCCGCAGGCCTCAAGCCAAGCCAGCCTCCCTCCCCGCACTTTGCGCCCAGCCCGGGCCCTGACTCCGTCCCGGGCAAGTCCCCGTGGAGAGCGGGAGCTAAGTCCGCTCCTGAGGCCGAGCAGTCTTCCGGTACAGCCCTCCCCCCTCCCATGAGAAGTCCTCCAGGCGTGTTCCGGGCGCGGTTCCAGGAGGCTTGGGCAGCTCTGCAAGTTTTGGGGCGTCACCGATCTCCCCTAAACTCAGCGGCGCTAGACGGCAGAGGGTGAGGCCCTCAATTTGCTGGGCCTGCCCTACTCTCTCCCAAACATGCGAAAACTCCACTCATCTGTGCTCACTCACTCTGCCCGGAGAGCCTGATCCGCTCCATTCTTTACGGGGTGTGTGTGTGTGTGTGTGTGTGTGTGTGTGTGTGTGTGTGTGCAAATCTCCCTTCAGGCAAAACCCTGAAGTTTTGGCCTTTTTGTGACTCCATCCCTTTTTCCCCCCTTTTTCATTCATTCGGCAAATTGTGAGCTCCCAGCACGCCCTTCTTTCAGTAGGCCACACCAGTCCTGGGGATCCCCAGCCCTGACGCAGCTGGAGAGGGGCACTATGGCTTCCAAATAACCAATAGAATTCGAGGGCCTAGGGCATGAGGTCATCAGCAGTGACGCCCATTGGTTCAGGCCTGGACGTGGGTCCCCATAGCAACCGACGGTGCGTCCGTCCGAGCACTACCTGGAGAGTGGTTAGTGCTGGAGTTGCATTGGCATCTTGGCATGTTGGTGGCGCTTGGGTTGAGGGCGGGGAGACAGGGGTGGAGCTCAGCTTCCCAGGTCCTGCGGCTCTAGCCCAACCAAGCTCTTATCTTCCTTGAGGTCCTTTTTCTCACTCAAAGTCATGGTCAGGGCCACGTAAGCCAGGGAGATTAGGAGGGGGTACTGGCAACAGCGCTGGGGTCCTGGGTGCAGAGCTGCTGCCACTGGGAATGTAAATTCTGAGATCCTCGTGTTCATCTGCATATCGTCTGCATCTCATTTGCATTCTCTTCATTTAAGGTCAAATTGGGCAGACATAGCTCCCAAGTTCTGAGCCCCGTGGCTGTATTTCTCTGTCGCTGTCTGGATCCCAAACCCACCCCTTCGTGTTGTCTCTCGGTTGTCCAGTTCCTTACCCGACCCCTCTTCTCAGCCTCCAGCGCCTCCTGAAGTGGGAGGGGCACAGCCAGCTAACAGAGGAAGGACAAGAAGTCTGACTCCCCCTCTGAATGTCTGGTGACAGATGGGGAGGACTGGTCTGTACTGCCTAGAGACTAAATTGGCAAAGCAAATGGTGGGGGGAGGTGCCCCCGACTGGGCTGAGGATCTCCAGGGCCAAATAATGCACACACCTGGCAGGGTGCTGGAACGGGGGATGCCTGCTTCCAGCCAGGGCCAGGCCTGCCCACCTGTCTGGTGCCAGGACAGCTTCCTTCCTCCAATTAAACCCTAATGAGGTGTCATTAACCCTTACCTTGCCTGCCAGCCCTCAGGCCGGACTCAAATTCATGGTCTTTGCATTGAGTGAAGAGGGAGAAAGAAGGGGCTTTTGAGGAAGCCGAGAGGCAGTAAGATCAGGGGACTAAGAGACAAGAAGGTGGGGCCAGAGGCCTGAGTAGCACGCACTTGGTATCCTCTGTGCTTCTGAGGGGTTGTGGGGGGAGGGGGGGTACCACTGTCTAGATGCATTTATTCCTCTGTTCACCAGTTCAACAATTATTTATTAAGCACCTCACCTACTCCTACTAACTAAATACCGAGCTGCCTGCTAGATGCTGAGCGTAACACTTGCACAAGACAAGATTTCTTCCCTTAGGAAATCTTCAGATTACTGGAGAAGACAAACTGGCTAACAAATAATTATAATGCCAAGTGCAAGTCTATTATAGAGCCATGTGCAAAGTGCTACGATAACACAGGGAAATCGGCTGTCAGAGAAGGCCTGGGTTTTGAAGGACTACATTTATGGCAGGGAGGGGATGTGCATTTGACTCAGCGTGAGTCCATGCCTAGCTGTGTTTTCAGGACTGCTGGTCCCTGCCTCTCAGAGCTGTGTGTGTCTAAGTGTGTGAGTGTGTCTGTGTGTTGTCTGGATCTCTCTGTGTCTGGAATCTTCTCCGGAACACACGTTGTGGTTTTATTACAGATCAATGTTTGCTATGAAGCTCTTGTGAAGATTAGCCCGAACCTGCCCGGCCCAGGGGAGGGAAGTGAAGAACCGATGTTGGCTCTTTGGGAAGGGGTGAGCAGGCACCATCTTCCCCCCTGGGGGCCCAGACCTTTGGCTCTCCAAGTGGCAGAAGACTGGAAAGGGGGGAGGGGGGCAAAGGGCTGAGCCCCAGGCTATGGTCGGGTGTGCCTAGGCCATACTCCCTCTGTTCCTGGCTCCCCAGAGGAGCCATGGGGGTTACAGCCACCACTCCCCACTAAGATCGCAGGCCCCCTCCCCCAGCCTGTTCTTCTGTCTTCTGAGGAGCAGGCCAGCTCAGACCTGTCTGCTGTTTTCTCCCGAAGGGAACGGATCCTTTCCAGGGTACACGAGAGGGCTGGGGAATGCTGGGGCGCACTGGGAGGCCCCAGGTCCTCCACCCTGGCCCTCTCCGGCTCGCTTCAGCCAGGATCCTCCCCACCCACTCTGGGATGCCATTTCTCTGGGTTTTGCCCAGACATAGCCGACTTTGCCAGGGAAGCCCTTGGCTGCTGTAGGCAGAGGGTGGTAGCTAGAGCTCTGGCAGTGAGGACAGGCATGGGGGCGAGAGGGAGGACAAGGAGTCGGGATGGTCTCTATATTCAGAGACGTCTATCCCCATCCCCTCTGCCTTCTTGCAGCCACTTGCTAGAAAGCTAAATTTGTGGTGGCAGGAAAGAGAAGAGAGTCTCAAGGGAGACTCTGAGGGGTTAAGGAGAGGCTCTGGGGTCTGAGAAGAAGGTCAAGGACCCCTCCTTCCACACTGTCAAGGATGGGACCTCCATTTTTGGCTGTAACTTCTCCTCTCCCTGATTCTATCTAATCTTTTCCCACCCATCCCTTCTCCCCAAGCCCAAGGCCACCTCTCCCACTATGATAGCTATGAGAGAAGCTTGGAGATGGGGACGAACACATGGAAAAGGAGCCTGGGGCTAGTCCAGGTAGGTGGACATCAAGAGATCACCTGGTCATAATAATGACAAGGAGGCCTCCACCATTAATCGGACTCTGTAGGTCCTAAACACGGTGCTAAGTGCTTCCCAGACATGAGTCTTAATCCCCACAACAACCAGGTCCCACAGATAGAGTGTGATTAGCCCCACTTCACAGCCTCAGAGGAGTGAAGTGACTAACACAGCCAATGCGTGGTAGGACTGGAATTCGACCCCAAGTCCATCCTGGTAACTGCTAAGCCAGGCTGCCTCCCTTTCAGCTTTCCTTAGATGCCTCCCCGATTCAGGCTTCTCAGCTTGCGAGGCTCATTAGAGGGATCAGGGCATGACTAGGATAAGAGATTATTACCCCCCAACCCCACCTACCTAGCCCTGCACCCTCATTTCCTGTGTCCTGGACCACACAGCAGAGCACTGTGTTCCCTACTCTCAGTCACGTGTGTAGTTCCATGTCAACGCATGGACATCGGAGTACCATGCTGACACATACCTTTGGAAGTCAGAAGATCCATGCATCGCCTTCCTTGTTAACACCCAGGTTTCCGTGTTAGAACCACACAAACCACCTGCCAGCACTGGGCACATCCATGGGCCCTCTGCTCGGTGGAAAACCTGTGAATATTTTATGTCTGAGGCTGGCAGCTGCCTCTTCCACTCACACACATGTCCGATCCCCCTCCTCACAGGCTCCTTGTTTATTTTTTGTTTTTATTTTTATTGATTGATTGATTTGTGTTAATACTGGGTGATATTTTTTTCCATTGATTTTTGGAGAAACTGGAATGGAGGAAGAGAGGAAGAGAGGGGGAGAGAGAGAGAGAGAGAGAGAGAGAGAGAGAAACATCGATTGGTCATTTCCCACATGTGCCACACTGACCCGGGTGGAAATCGAACCTGCAACCCAGGTATGTGCCCTTGACTGGAAATCAAACCCACAGCCCCTCGGTGCACAGGCCGACACTGTACTGAGCCATGCCAGCCAGGGCTCCTTGTTCATTGTTTAAATGAATTATTTATTCATGGCCCCCCTTCCCTCCTAGCCTCCCTCTCCCTCAGGCCCTAGCCTCCATGATTTATTGAACACAGCTCAGCTGAGCTCCCTGATTGCCACCCGATGTCCTGGGAGCCATCTTGGGCCACAGCCTGAGTACTCCTCTGCCCCTGGCCTGTTCCACTCCCTGCTTCCTAGGCCTCATGGGTAGCAGGGTGAGGTGCCAGGCTCAGAGGGCTCCCAAGAGCCTGCGCTCACTGCCTCCTGGAGAGAACAGAGCAGCCAGCAGTGTCCTGGAGAGCCTGAGGGTCGGAAGGAAATGAAGGCAATGCCTGCAGGAAAAAGAGGCCTGAGACCTAGAGAGAGGCCCGGTCCTGGGGGAGAAGCCAGAATCAACAGAGGCCCTCACCCTGCAGAGAAGTGCTGACCTGGGCCCAGGCCGCAGGCACCAGTGTTTCAGACTGTAGCTTGTGACCCATTAGAGGTAGTAAAATCAAGAAATCAATTTTATGGATTTCAATCAGCCTTTTATTTAAAACATTTTAATGTGTGTGTTTTTATTATTGATTTTAGAGAGAAAGGAGGGAGTGGGAGAGAGAGAAACATTGATTGACTACCTCCTGCACACCCCGTACGGGGGATCCAGCCCACAACCCAGGCATGTGCCCTGACCGAAGTGACATCTTAGTACCTGGGATGATGCTCAGCCAACTGAGCCACACCAGCCAGGGCCATATTTGAAAATTTTTTTTAAAGAATAGAACAGAAGAAAAATATCAAAGTGTATCCTCTGTAGTAAAGGTAAGTAGTAAAGGTAAGTATTGTTTCATAAAAATTACTGTTCCAGTTATATGTGAATGTGTGTGTGTGTGTGTGTGTGTGTGTGTGTGTGTTTACTATATTACAAATGCAAAATACACAAGTCACAATCAGGAAAAATTTGAGGCACAGTTATAAACAGAGGCCTAGACCCCACTGATGGCAGCCCAGATGCCACAGAAAGAGGCCTGCATCAGGTCAGATCCCAGGCGTGTGGACAGTGGCCCAGCTCTTATACACAGAGAATGAATCCTTAGAGAATCCCAGGACCCATGAGGACAGGCCTATAGACAGGCCTAGGCCTTATAGCTGGAAGCGTATGCCCTGAAGTCAGAACTGATGCATACAGTTGTGTGGTTTGTGCGTGGCACAAAGAAGCCACCTCCACCGGAGTCCAGGCTGACGTTAGCCCAAGAGAGGGAGACAGACAGGCCGCCGCTGCTGAAGGAAGTGGCACCTTTGTTTTTGCACAGAGGCACCATTTGCCACAAGATGCCCTCTAAGGACTGGGTCTGCATAGAGGAGTGCTTCTTCTAATTCACACAAAAGGTCAAGTCAGCCACCAGCTGATTTGGATAGAGGCCCAAACAGGCAACGCACCGGGTCCTATAGACACAGGCCTAGGTCCTACAGAGAGTACCCAGATCCAGAGGCCTAGACTCCATAGAGAGAGCTGCTTGAATCCTATCAAGAGAGCTCCAGATTCTAGAGAAAGGGGCTCAGTGACTCTTGGAGCGTGGATGTGAGAGCGCTCGTTTCTAAAGAGGAGGACCTGGGCCCGACAGAAAAGGGCCCACAGCTGTAAGTGGGGCCCAGACTCTACAAACAGGGATTTAGAGCTTCTAAAACCAAATCTAAAGTCCTCAACCAGCAAGCTCCGACTCCCTGTGATTATTGGCAACTGTGAGCCCCACAGAGGGAAGCCTCCCTTTGCAGAGCAGGGAGTGTGGGAGGCAGGGAAGGCGCTGGGATCTGTGGCACCTGGAGTAGGCAGGTTAGCATCACTCAGGTGAAACAAATCTCCTTGGGGAGGGGCGTCTCGGGGGAGGGAGGGCTGTTTGCAGTCTCCCGTTCCACCCCAAGGGGCCCAATTTATTTTCTGGCTCCTGAGAAGGGAGAGGAGACCTCCTGGGGTGGAGAGGAGCTGAGGGAGCACAGAGCAGCACTAGACATGGGACCGGTTCTGGATGACACTGCCCTTCCCCCAAACCCAGCACCAAGGTGGGCGTGAGGTCTGGGCTTCTGTCCCGCCAAGGGTAAGTGGATGAAGGGTGCCTGTGTGTTCTCACTCCTGCGGTGAAGACGAAACGAACATTATGCCTGTTCCCCTGCACACGGGTGGTTGGCTTGGGTTCTGAGAACCTGGTCTGAGACCTGGGTCTCCTGGTCACTCGGTCTGAGCCTCTCCAAAAGAGAAGAGATGGGCAGTGAACAGGACTCTAGACCCCTTTCACTCACCTTCTCCGTCCTAGGAAAAGAAAGGAGAGCCCGGAGCTATGTGTGCATCAGAGGGTGCATGTAGGTCTGTGTATGAGTTGTGTGTGTGCATGTGTCTGGGTGTATGCTCCCCTGTCTCTGTACATCTAAGTGTCTGTGTTTCTCCAGATCTCTAGTTATCTGAAATTACCTTTACCTGTGCGTGTGTGTGCGCGTGCGCGCGTGTGCAAGGGGCCTGTGTGTGTCTGTAAGTTGGTGCCAGCTTCTGGGTGTCTGCTTTTTCCCCTGTGTGTGTGTAATGTCTGTGCTTGGGTGTCACTGTAGGACGACGACTGTGGTGAGAGCTGGGACCCAGGGTGCTCTGCCCTGTGCCCTGGTTGATGAGAGTAGGAGTGAGAATACCTAAGAACATCACTGCACTGGGAGGGGGCCTGCCAGAGTATGTGAGGAATTGTGTGTGTGTGTCCCAGGAAAGCCTGGTTCGCTCCAGCGGACTCTCCTGGGTCCCTCCTCCACCTTGGCCCTGCACTGCCGGGGCTCTGCCAGCACCCAGGATTGACATTCTTGGGGGCTGAGCTCCTCTACCCCACCCCCACGAAAAACAAGCCTCCTGCTCAGGTGGGAGCTTCAGGTCAACAGCTGTCAGGTGTTGGTGCCAGCCGAGGGCTTGTCCACACCCTCTAGGACCCCCCTGACTCTCCATTCACATGGGAAGAGGGGGATGGAAGGAGCAGAGGGCCAGACCGTTCAAAAAGGAGGGGGGTCTAGTGCCACGGATGAAGAGGTCCTGGGTCCCCACCTTCTTTTCAAGTCTGTACCCCATCCCAGAAATGAATGTGCTCACTCCAGGTGGAGATCCCGGCCTTGGCCTCCCTAATCCACTTGGGAACGCCAGACCAGGGAGCAGAAAGCCTAGGACCAGCGGTAGCAAATTAAACCTCGGAGGGAGCGGCGAGGAGCGCGCGGGGAGCACGGGTCCCACCTCCCACGCGCCGCGCACTCCAGGCCCACACGGGGCGGGGCCTGGCGGGAGCGCGCCCAGGGCGGGGCTTCGGGAGCGCGCCCGGGCGGAGGGAAGGCTGGGGGCGTGGCCTAAGGCGCCAGGGCCGTCGGCCGCGGCAGCGGGGAGCTGGGAAGCCAGAAGCCCGGAGCGCGGGGCTCAGTTGGGGGGCGGCGGCGGCGGCGGCTCGGGGGATGGCGGCGGCTGCGCTGCTGCTGCTGCTGCTGTTGCTGCTCGTGCCGGTGCCGCTGCTGCCGCTGCTGGCCCCGGGCCCCGGGGGGGCGCTGGGAAACCGGCACACGGTGTACTGGAACAGCTCCAACCAGCAGTGAGTCCGGGGCCGGGAGCTCGTGCGTCCCGCGTCAGTGAAGGGGAGGCTGGTGGGCTCGGGAGTCCTGGGGGAGCCGAGGTGGGAGTCCTGCGAGAGCACAGCTGGGTGCTGGGAGGCGAGGGAGAGGGGGCACACTCTACGGGCGTCTGGGAAACTCGGGGGGCGTCTGAAAGAGGCTGTGGAGGTAGAGGAAGGAGGCTTTGGCCGTGCAGAGCAGGCTGCTCAGGGACCCCCGCCCCACCTTGGCTTTTCTCCACACCCCCACCCCACAGTGCCCCCAGCGTCACTGCCTTCGCCGGGCTGGGGTTGGGGAGCACCAGTGTGCTGGGGGTAGGCCATCCGTTTTTGGTGGGGGGCAGGGATGACCTGTTTTCGGTGGTGAGCGTTTCAAGGGGTTCTGTCTTGGACTCCTGCTTTCAGAAGTGGGGCCCAGAGCTGAGGCTGGGCGTCCGACTGGGTACCTCCTCGGAACGAAGGTGGAGGGGTTGCCCGGGCGGTGTGGCTAAGCCTGGCTGGGTGAGCTGGGCTGGGGCTGAGTCAGGGGGCACCGGGGTACTGGCTGGTGAGGATGGGGACGTGGGGTAGCGGTGAGAGGGAAGGAAGCAGGGAGATGGCTTGTCACACACGCGCGCGCGCACACACACACCCGGGCTGGGATGGCGTGTGGCTCCAAGTGTGAGCGGGCGTGCGCGGCTGTCAGTGTGCGTGTTTGTCTGAGTGTGATTTGTGTGTCTGCGTCGGCGTCCGGCTGAGGGTGGGAGAGGGGACAGGTCGGGAGGGGGCTGCGGTCGCCGTCCGCGTGGCCGGCCACGTCTGGGCTGGTGGCTGTCGGCGCGCCGCGGTCGGGGCGGGTGTCGGGGCGGCCCTGTGGTTTCCCGGGTGTGCGGCGCGGCGGCTGGGTGCCGGCTGCGGGGCCAGGTTCTCTCTCCGCTCAGTCCTGGCTGCCCTTGTCTTCTCCTCCCGGCCGAGCCGCCGTGCGGATCGCCCCGTGTGTGTGTGTGTGTGTGTGTGTGTGTGTGTGTGTGTGTTGGGGGGATCCCTGGGGACGCGGGGGTCACTGTCACACCTGCCCAGGCGGCGGCACTGCCTCTGGCTCCCACCCCGGAGGCGACTCCCGGAGCAATGGCGAGGCCCCGGGGGAAGGTACCGGGAGGGCCGGCGGCTGCGACCCCCAGCCTCCCGGGGGAGGGGCTGCCGCTCGCCGCTCAGCTCTTTGTTGTTTGGGGCTCCGCGCCTCCCCCTCTCTCCCACCTCGCGCCCGAGTGTCAGACTGGGGGTGGGGATGAGCCCACGGCGCCCCCCTCTCGCTTCCCATGGAAACCTCTAGGTGGGGATGCGGCCCCTCCCCCGCGGAGTGGAACTCGGAGAACTCCGGGGGTGCTGGGGGCCTACTCCCCTGTTCCATGAGCTTGCCCCCCTCCCCCAGACTCACATGTCCGCCCTCTGCCCCGCTCGAGCCTGGCAGGGAGAAGAGCGTTCAGGTGAGGGGCCCGGGTTCCCCACCGCCCTCGGGCATCCCCAGGTTCTCCGCGGAGGCCGGGGCCGGAGGGATGCGGAACGGCGAGGGGCAGGGAAAGGGTGGGTGGGGGGATGTTGTTGATCAGGCTCCCCTCCCCCGCATACACCTGGGCTCAGGTGAAGCCCTGGGAGAGGATGGGGAACCCGGGTTCCGGTAGCCTCCTTTCTGCCTTTCCCGCTCCCCGCAGGTCTGGACCGGCAGAGGTGGGGGGGGGGGGGGGTGCCCGCCGGGCCGGGAGGCTGCCGCCACCCCCGCCTCACATCCTCGGCCTTTGTTGCCGCTGCGCCCGGGCTCCCCGGCTCCCTCACTGCGGCAGCCGCGGCCCCATAAATCGTGAGAGCGACGTGCTCCGTAGCCGGGAGAGGAGAGGGCCGGGGAGCTGGGGGCGGGGCCGGGCCGAGCCACAGGCTCCCGCGCCCCTGCCCCCGGTCACGTGAGCCAGGCTGCCGGCTCCCACCCCGTCACATGCAGAGGGTCTCTGCCCCTTGGGGTCACGTGGAGAGGGTCTTGCGACCCCCTCCTCCTGGGTCACGTGGGAGGGTGCCGGTGGGACACGTGCGGGGCCCTCTTTGACAGGCCTGGGGGCTGCGCCCTCGGTGAGGTCGGGATCTCGCCCGCTGCCCCCACTCAGCCCATCCGGATGGTCTCCTGGAAGAGTCAGACCTGTTCCCAGCCTAGACCAGACACTAGGGCTGGGAGGACTGCACTGGAGGGGATGGGTGTGAGGTTCAGGGGCCCCCTGAGCCTGGAATTGAATGGGGGTGGGGGGCGGCGAACCGAAGGCCGAATGTCTGCGCCCTGGCCTGTGCTTCGTTTCTTTACAATGCTGAGCAGGTGTGCTGGTATCCGCCCTACTCAAGCCTCAGGAACATCTCTCCCTGGCTGTCTCCCTCCCTGTCTCTGAAATGCCTCAGTTCTGACCTGCCTTTCATTCATACATTTATTAACACACATTTATTGAGGCCCTCCTGCATCCACGTTGGTCTGTTTCCTCCCTGTCACTGAGGGTGCCTTGCGCCCCTTGCTTGCCGCTGGTAACCTCCTTTGCGTCTCCCTGTCTCTGCCTCTGCTGTGTGGGGGCCTCTCTGTCTCTCCCTTTCTCCAAGCCTCTGGGTTTTCACTCTTCCCTCTTCCTCTTGGTTTCGGGGTCCCCCCCTCTCTCTGTGCCTCGCTCCCTTTCCCGGGTTTCTTAGTGGATCCAGTGTCTGTTCATCTCCCCCCTTGGTGTGCGTCTCCAGACGCTCGGCTCTGTGCGTCTCGCTTTCGGCGGGGCCCTCGCGCTTCTCCGCCGCTGCAGATCAATAAACCTCCGCCGCCACCGCCGCTGTCGCAGGGAGGAGGGGCAGGGATGTGTGGCGCGCGCGAATTCTCTCCCACCGACGCCGGCCAGTGGAGCTCGGGGCCGGCCCCGGCGGGGCGGGAGTTCCGAGGCCCAGGGAGCCAGAAGGGTGCGGGGGTGTCCGTGTGCACCCGCCAACCCGCGAGCGTTCCCGCCACCCACCCACCTCCAGCCGGGCGCGCGGACCCCACGTTGCGCACACGTGGTCTGGCCTCGCCTGCAGGAGCGAGCCGCACGAGGCCTCGGGAGCGCGCGCTAGAGGGGAGGAGACGGTCCGGTGTCTTCACAGCCTTCCTCCACTTCCTTAGCTCGGCATTCCCACCTCTAGGGGTGGGGGCAGGGATTTAACTAGATCCGGGCTCTGTAGGATCTTTTCCCTGCTCCCTGATGGCTGAGATACCCAGTTTAACTGCTCCAGATTGCCCCGCGGGGTGGGGGTAGAGGTTTGCTTCTTCCCGCCCTCCCGCCGCCCACCACCAGGTTCCAGCAGACAGGCTTCAGCTGAGAGTAAGGCGCACCGGAGGCGGTGAGAGCCAGGAGAGACGGAATAACGGGCGAGGCGCCACCCCCTCCAGGTGGGGTGAGTGGACACTCGCCTTTATTTGAGAGACGTGGGAGGCTAGTGGGGGATGATGCAAGGAAGAATAGAGAACTGTTTTAAGGGGCAGGTACCACCCAATCCCCAGATCCCAGCTCGCCCCACCCCCTACCAGGGGCGGGGCTCTAGGCTGGGGCGGTACAGCCCTAGAGGAGGGGTTAGCAGCGAGCTTCGCCGGGCCTAGTGTCACCATCTTCACTGTGAAGACAGGGAGGATGACAGATTTAAAGAAAGCACCCAGGCCAAGCAGCCCCCCCGCCCCCTGAGTCTTCCAGCAGTGTGGCTGGGATGGCTGGCATCCAGCCCTTCGGCCCCCAGTCGGACAGATTCCCGCTGGGCACAGCCATTCCGCAAGTAGGTCTTTTGCTCCCACGTGCCCAGCTTTGGGGGCATTTCAGCCCAACCCTGGGATAGGTAAAAGATGGTTTCCCTTCATTTGTGGTCACCCAGCAACCCCACTTGGGAAACTGAGGTCCCTATAGCAATGGCTCTGGCTCTGGCTTACTCCCTGCTGGTAAGGGGAACTGAGCAGGCCCCCCAGGGAGGGGCCACTTCAGAGCAGGGCTGGGGACCTGGGTGAGGCTCAAGGACAGAGGCCCCCGTGTGGCTATGCAGCTGCTCCAGACGTGGCCCCCTACCACGGGTGGCCTCCTCCTCACAGCCTTTGGGGTTGGAGGTAGAGAGGCAAACCCAGGGTGGCAGCTGGGAGCCAGGCCTGGTCTAACCCGTTTTCCTGCTCCCAGTGCCCCAGGCCAGCATCCTGCCCACCTGAGTGCCAGGGCCTGGGAGTGGCCTGAGTGACCCATCACTCCCGTGGGAACTGAGTGGGGCTAGTAGCATTCCTGATGACTCAGGGAAGCTGTGCCCAGTCTTCCTGGGTGCCCAAGCGCCAGGGCTCATCGGCCTGCCTTACTGCCAGGCCCGGAAGGGGGTGTGGAGGGAAAGGGTGGCACAGGCAAGGCCAGGGAAGCAGGGGAAGGTGGGGAGGGACCCTCAAGGTCCTTGCCCGTGCAGAGCCTCCAAACTCCTTTCCCTAAGAGACCCAATTACTGTTTGTGCAACTGGGAGGTGCCTGGCGACAGGGGGAGCCCGTCCCTCCCCTTAGGGAGCTCTCAGGGACTCCGGTGGTTTGACATTTTGCCAAGGATCCCATGCCTTCTTGTGTCCACCACTCTCCCTCTCACTGCCAAGACCTATGCATTCCTGCCCTAAGGAAACGGGGGAAATTCCTGCCTAGTTCTCTGAATTTTTCTCTCCACTCAGATGTTTCTCCCATCTCGACATCAACAGTGTTAAGACCAGTGCTTTGAGGATGACTAATCAGGCAGGTGGGGATTACAAGGGACCCAGCATCTGCTCCTCTGTCCCATAGGAGGCTCAGGGAGGTACGAGGACCAGCCATCTGTCTAGGCACAAGGCCCATGGCTCTGCCCAGCGTCTTTAAGGGACAGTGGTGCCCAGGCTGAGGACGGAGGGAGACGGAGAGATACAAAAGTTTGGGCTGGTTGGTACGATACCAGGGGGAGCCTTGATGTTGAGTTCCTTAACGCCCTGATGCATTGTCACATGGGGGACCTGATGCCCATGGCCTCAGGGTGGAGGTCAGTGGGATTCAAGGTACAGAGACCAGTGTTACTGTAGAGAAAGTGTGTGAGAGAGGGAGAGGAAGAGAATTTGAGATTGTGGAGGTCAACCAATACTGGTGTGCAAGTATTTCCATGTTTGTGTGTGTGCCTTAGAACTACGCATGTATATGCATGAAGCCTGCATCCATGCTTGTGTGAGGGCAGGTCCTATCGGACTGGCCTTGGCTTGGCCTGGCAGCCGCAGGAAAGCATGCGGGGAGATGGGATGGAGGGTGCTTATCTATCCGGAGGGATTCCTCCCACTTTCACTGTTCTCCCTGCCTCTAGCCCCCCGCCCCACTGGTGAATTGTGGGGAACGGAGGGAGGAAATCCGGGTCTGGGTGTCGGAATCGCAGGGGCCTGCGCCGTTTCTGTGGTAACCGAAGCCGGCGTTCCCTCCTTCCCCCCACCTCTCTCTCCGCCTCCTTCCCTTGGAGGCCGGCGGGGCTTCCCTGCGCCTTTTCTGCCCTCTGGTGGCCACCGATGGGACAGCACCAGAGCCAGGCCGGAAGTCCGCATGGAGTGCGGGCCCTGGCGGCGTGGGGTCCTGGGGAAGGCAGGCATGGAGAGCGGGGGCTCCCAA
The DNA here is from genome assembly GCF_951640355.1 of Cnephaeus nilssonii. Classification (NCBI taxonomy): domain Eukaryota; kingdom Metazoa; phylum Chordata; class Mammalia; order Chiroptera; family Vespertilionidae; genus Cnephaeus; species Cnephaeus nilssonii. The sequence continues at coordinate 15,419,736 of NC_137092.1, forward strand.
GAGCCGGGAAGCTCGAGGATCCTGGGGAAAGGGGCGCGGAGCAGTGAGGTGGGGAGCGGGTGGCCTGGGAGCGGCTGCTCTCTGACCCGCGGCCGGTCCCCCGCAGCCTGCGGCGAGAGGGCTACACGGTGCAGGTGAACGTGAACGACTACCTGGACATCTACTGCCCGCACTACAACAGCTCGGGGCCGGGCGGCGGCGCGGAGCAGTACGTGCTGTACATGGTGAGCCGCGCCGGCTACCGCTCCTGCAACGCCAGCCAGGGCTTCAAGCGCTGGGAGTGCAACCGGCCGCACGCGTCCCACAGCCCCATCAAGTTCTCGGAGAAGTTCCAGCGCTACAGCGCCTTCTCTCTGGGCTACGAGTTCCACGCCGGCCACGAGTACTACTACATCTGTGAGTGACGGGGGGTCCCGGGGGATGGGGGGGAGGTCCCCAGGGCGGGCTGTCATCCCCAGGTCGCTAGGAGCGATACCCCGCGATGGGGCTTGGGGACGGGGGAGCTGGGGATTTCAGTTCCCAGACAGTGCAGTGAGGCTGAGAGGTGTTGGGTGGATCCCAAGTTTGGGTCGTAGCCACTTTCTGTGTCGGACGTCCCAGGGGTGGGACCTCGGGGGTCTGGGTTACTGAGTGCTAGGAACCAAGGGGCTGCTGGCGCTGACAGCTGAGCCCCGTGACCAGTGTCCACAGTGTCCGGGAGCTACGGAAGGAGACTCCCCGGGCGGGGAGGGGGCGGGTTTCTGAGCGAGGGCACCAGGTGCGAACCGGGAGCAGCCACTCAGGCTCCGTGTCCTCCCCAGCCACGCCCACCCACAACCTGCACTGGAAGTGTCTGAGGATGAAGGTGTTCGTCTGCTGCGCCTCCAGTGAGTACAGCCGGCTCCCAGCCGCGACCCCATCCTCAGCTCCCCTGCTTTGGGGCTCCCCTGGCTTCCTGGGGGTGAGGGCGGAGGGCACAGGAGAGGGGGACTCGCTCCCCAGCTGTAGCAGGGGGGAGGGGATCCTGGCCCTGACTCTCCCCTCCTCTTTCCCCACCCACACCCTACCCCCCGCAGCATCGCATTCCGGGGAGAAGCCGGTCCCCACTCTCCCCCAGTTCACCATGGGCCCCAATGTGAAGATCAACGTGCTGGGTGAGTTCGCAGCGCCCTCTGGTGGCCACTGCTGGAACCGCAGTCCCCTCCCCGGTGCCTGCTCACCTCGCATGACTTCCCCCTGGGAACACCCACCCCTCCTACCACCGTGGGTGGTCACGTCCCCTGCTCCCCTGCTGCTGCTGCCGCCGCCGCCGCTGCCGCGTGCCCCCGCCCTGGCGCACAGCCCGGCCCTCATCTGTCTGTCTCTCCATCTCTCCACAGAAGACTTTGAGGGCGAGAACCCCCAGGTGCCCAAGCTGGAGAAGAGCATCAGCGGGACCAGCCCCAAGCGGGAGCACCTGCCCCTGGCCGTGGGCATCGCCTTCTTCCTCATGACGCTCTTGGCCTCCTAGCTCTGCTCCCTCCCTTGACGGGGGGAGATGGGGCGGGGGCGGGCCCAGACAGGGAGACTTTGGCCTCTCCAAGGGAAGCCTCGCCCAGAGGCCTAGACCTCCTCCAGTGGCTGACAGTGGGGTCTGCACCATACATCTGTGCCCATCCCTCCTGCCCCCTCCCTCCACGTGTCACTAGTGGGCCAGGCGCAGGGACAGCCATGGGTCCCGGTGGCCTTAGGCTTGGGTAATGTTTGGTACCAGACCGGGGGGGCCATAAAAGGTAGTGCTCAGGACTCCCTGACCCCTGGTGCCCTCCTCTTTTGTTCCCCCAGAGAGACCAATATGCCCCAAAGAGAGCCAATTGAAGCGTGGGAGACACCCCCACCCCTCTCTTCCAGGGGCAGAACACAGGGAGGGGACTCGATGGGCGAGGGGGTGGCCTCAGCCGCTGCCCCCTTCCCCTGTTTACAGCAATAAGCACGTCCTCCTCCCCCCACGCCCACCCCCAGGACTGTGGTTTGGATGGAATCCAAGTTTACAAGTAGACACCCCTGGGGGGGTGGGCAGTGGAAAAGGGTGACAAGGGGTGGGCCCTGGGGTGCCAGGCAGGCATGTACAGCTCTATATCTCTATATATAATGTACAGACAGACAGAGTCCCTCCCCTCCTCACCCCCCTGACCTTCCAACTTCAGACCCCTTCCCCACCAGGCTAGGCCCCCCCCACTGGGGGACCCCCTGGCCCCTCTTTTGTCTTCTGTGAAGACAAGACCTATGCAACGCACAGACACTTTTGGAGACCGTGAGACAACAACGCCCTCCCCCCTCCAGCCCTGAGCCAGGACCCAGCTCCCAGGACCTTCCTCCGTCCATCTCTGTGGTCCCCACCCATCCTCCTGGGCCTTTTTCAAGTGCTTTGGCTGTGACTTTCATACTCTGCTCTTAGTCTAAAAAAATAAACTGGAGACAAAACTGAGTGTGTGTGATTTCCAGGGGTCATGAGCCCTCCCCAAGGTCACAGGGCCTTTGGGGGGAGGGTATTCTAGGGCCACTGGGACCACTGAGCGCCTTGCTCTGGAACTTACCTTCAGGAGGCAGCTCAGTGTGGAAGGAGCACAGGGGCTCCCCACTGGGCCTGGATGACGTTGGGCAGCTTCCCTGAGCCTCAGGTAGCTCAGGAGGAAACCTGGTTACCGCCCCGGTAGCTCCGTGGCTGGATACACCACGCTTTCGGGGTCAGGGCACATACAAGAATCAACCACTGAACTCACAAATAAGTGGAACGACAAATCTATGTTTCTCTCTCTCAAGAAAAAAAAATCGAAAAGAAAGCCTGGGTTATAATACATCTCTCTCCGGGTTAGTGTACGAATTAGACAGGAGTGTAAGGCTCAATCAATGACGAATTTCTCCTTTTCTTTCCACTTCAGGGTGAGCACCTAGATAGGAAGAAAATGGTATCTTTATTTTTCCTCACCGTAGCTGGAATTTAACCTCCTCTTATGTACTCGGGCAACAAGCCACCGTAGTTAACAGTGCCTGTGACTTCATAAGCAACAGAAATCATAGATGTTTTCCGACTGCATTATAGTTTTTGGAGATATCTCAAGATAGCATTCACTCTCCACACTACTTTGAAATGACAACAAGGTAGCTAGTTATTGGACCTTCCTTGTTTTTACCGTGTTAATAAAAGCCTATCTATCACTATGCCAAAAAAAAAAGTAAATGCTTTGATAACTGTTTCAATAGAATTGGTTTCCTTTGTACATTTATTTTATTGGTTCAGAATGTTGTGGCCAAAGGGCTGAGAGTTAGCCGGTGCTGGGCCGCACCCACTCAGCAGCTTGTGAGTGAGGACGTGGGGGAGGGGAAGACATCCACGGTTGCTCTGAGGAGCTGCTGCCCTGTCCAGGCCGCGTGAGGCCAGGTGGACAGGTGGGCACTGAGTGGGGCGTGCTGATAGGGACCAAAATGGCTCAAGCCTCTGCTTGCCCAGCTGGCCCGGGGAGAGGGGTGCCTTTTCCTCATTGCCAAGCGGTGCACCCTGGGGACTCGTCTCAACCAGGCTCTCTCATTGCCACTGTGTGGGTCCTGGGTGAGCACCCCTCCTGGGTGCCCTGGGGCTCTTGCCAGCAGCATTGTGGGAGTCCCTGGGCACAGGTCCCGTGTCTCTCCTCTGTGCTCATGGGAAATTAACTTTCAGCCGCACCCTGGAGGGTGAGGAGGTCTCCCGCTGGCAGAGCAGGGAGGCGTGGGGATGGGAGGACAGATGGGGAAGGAGCCAGGCACAGCCAGTGCACCGGACTGAGACAAGACGGCAAAGGGAGGCTCGTCCGTCCCATCGATGGTGGACATTGGGTGAGCGCCGGCTGAGGGCCAGGCTCTATGCTGGGTAGATACAAAGAAGAGGGTCTCTACCCTCGAATATGCTCGTCATTTAGCACGTGTCGATAGGGATTAGTCACACACACACGTGACCGTATAACGAGGGACAACGTGGTGCAGTGCCAGGAGGCTGCGGGAACAAGAGGAAAAGCAGTTTCACCTGGGGACACGGGGAGGAGGCTGCCAGGAGGCACACACAGCTGGAGCCCTACAGGGAGAGTCTGGAGGGCCTGGCGGGCTGAGGAGGGTGGGTTTGTCCCATGAAGGAGCCATAGCAGTGGGCCTGGGCGCAGGCTCCCTCAATCCCAGGGCCTCGTGGGACAGAGTGTGGCTGGCTGAGAGGGGAGGGCCTAGTGGATCCAAAATCCAGGAATGGGGCCCTGACTGGTTTGGCTCAGTGGATAGAGCATCGGCCTGCGGACTCAAGGGTCCCAGGTTCAATTCCAGTTAAGGGCATGCACCTTGGTTGCGGGCACATCCCCAGTGGGGAGTGTGCGGGAGGCAGCTGATCGATGTTTCTCTCTCATCGATGTTTCTAACTCTCTATCCCTCTCCCTTCCTCTCTGTAAAAAATCAATAAAATATATTTTTTAAAAATCCAGGAATGGGAAGACTGGGAAAAGGCAGGCATCTGGAGTCAGGAACTAGGCCTAGCCCGCTCCCATTTACTGAGCACCTACTGTGTGCCAGGCGCTGTGCCCAGGGCTCCATGTGCCTGTGAGCACTGTGCCCCTGGGAGCCTTCCTGCCCCAGCGCGCCAATGGGAAAGCGGAGTCTGTCCCTGGCGAGGGCCACACAGCCTGGCACGCTGGCTTCCGCGTGGGTCTGACTGTCCCCGTGCCAGGACCACTGGGACCTGCAGCCCTTTCCCACAATCCCCTCTGCCTCCTGTCGCCCCCCAGCAAAGCCACTCAGAGTTTTGGGGGAAAGACATCAAAGGACCTCAGACAGGGGTTAGGCGAGCTGATCCGAACCCCACATTTTAGATGGGAAAACCGAGGCTCATTCGGAGCACGCGATTTGCCTACGTCACTCAGATGCAGAGCCAGGACTGGGACTCAGGGTCGTGACCCCCATCTTTTTTTTTTTTTTTTTTTTAATCATCCTATGATGCACCTTCCCGGGCACCTAGGGCTGATGTTTGAAACCTCGCCATTAAGGAGGAGGCACCACCTACCTGAGCTCCCTCTTCATTTGCCCTGAGGCTGGGGCTTCAGGAAGCTCTGGGGTCCTGCTGGGATCTCCCTCAGACACGGCTTCAGTCCTCAGAGCACTAAGGAAAGTGAGGTGGCAGGTGAGTATTTCAATAGACAGACTGGGGTGAGGGGTCAGCACGTAGACAGACAGAGACCGGTGACCTTGAGCCCTGGCACGGGGCCCTGCCTTGTGGAACCAGGGCGTCCGGGCCAAGGCAGAAGTGAGATGATACCAGCGGCAGGGCCTGGGGGTTGGGGGAGGGTAAGGCGGGGCCCACAGTGCAGACTCAGTGCCTACTGACCATAGGACGGGGCAGGGCGGGATAGACCGGAAGGAACAGAGGAGCGTTGGCGATGAGGCTGAGTGAGATATGGCAGGGAGTGAGGCAGATGGCAACAGGACAGAGACAGGGAAGGGGAGGGCCAGGCTCGGCCGCCTCCTTCCTGCTCCCACTCACCTGAGCCAGGTGCCCTTAGAGTCCGCGGGTGCCGGATGGCATCCCAGCGCCGGGGCATTTCATGGTTGTGCTGTCCCCACCCGGAAGCCCAGGGCCCTGAGGCAAGGGAGTTCAGTGAGCTGTGCCCCAAAAGGGCCTCCTGCCCACCCTGAGCTGGCTCTTCCCCCTCCTTGGTGTGTGTCCTCTGGCCGCTCCGCAAGGGCCTGGCACCCCCAGAGGGTCTCACAGGGCGCGCTGTGCCCCGCTGCCCTCCCCAGGGTAAGAAACAACAGCAACAACCAACACCGAGCACAGACGTTGGCTTGAGGAGTCAGGCTCAGAACCAGGCCCTCCGCTTCCAGGGGAGGCCACCCTCGCCTTGCTGTGGGCCGGGGGAAAAGGGCAGGGGCATCTGCATTTCAGTTTGGGTTCAAGCCTTGTCCCCGGGCTGGGGGTGTGGACAAAAGAAAAGGGTTCCGTGGAAAGTAACTTCGCAGGGCGATGTGATCTACATTTCTAACTGGGCAGTTCATGGGAGGTAGTCATGCCCCAGGCATGTAAGTTCTTTTTTTTTTTTTTTTTTAATTATTTTTTTCCATCCCACATAACTTCTTTTGTAAATGGTTTATCTTTGCCTTAAGCAAGCCCTGTCCAGTGCTCTTGTGTATCTAGGTTAACACACCTTTGAAATAAGCCATAACCACCCTCCAGAGAGCGGATAATCTTGTTAAGCATCCTGTAATCCAATCCCCACCTCACGGTCCCCACCTCCGTGTCATCTGTCTCCTGTTTCCTCCTGACTCTCACACGCATAAAAGAAGTTTCCAAACGATTCTTCTCGGGAGCATTCGAGAGCTCGTTCCCTGGTGTATGTCTTCAGTCTGGCTCAGGCAAACTCCTGTAACAATTCTCTACAGGCTTGGGGATGGGTCGAGATGGCGGTGTAGGTAAATGCAGTACTCGCCCCTCCCACAGCCACATCAGAATCCCAACTGAAACACAGAACCACCATCGTCCAGAACCACCTGAATCTGGCTGAATGGAGGTCCTACAACCAGGGACCTAGAGAAGAAGCCGCAGGGAGCCTGGGCTGGCTCCCCGCACGGCAGCTCTCCCGCTGCCGTCGCAGCGGGTCCTCACAGCCAATGGGCCTGGAGGTCGATCCCTCCCAGTGACACCAACAGCAATCTGGCTCAGCAACAACAGGACAGTACACACAGCGGGCACCTGGAGTGCCCAGCTCAGTGACTGGGGAGGCGGAGCCGCTGGGCCCTACAGGGCAGCTACTACAGTAGACCACTCTACCAAGTCCAGGACACATAGCAGCTCTACCTACTACATAAAACCAACAAGAAAAGCAACCAAAATGTGGAGACAAAGAAACATGTCATAAATGAAAGAACAGAAGAAATCCCCAGAAAAGAAAAAGAACTAAATGAAATGGAAGCAAGCAAACTACCAGATGGCAGAGTTCAAAACAATGCCGACAAGGGTGCTCAAGGAACTTAGTGAGAACATCAACAATATGAACAAGGACCCGTCAGAAGTGAAGGATACACTATCTGAAATGATATTTTACAGGGAAACAACAGTAGAGGACAGCGAGAATCTTGTCAGTGATTTGGAAGCAAGAAACACCCAATCAGAACAGCAAATAGGAAAAAGAATGAAACAATATAAAAAAAGGGTAAGGAGCCTTTGGGACAACTTCAAGTGTACCAACATTTGCATCTGGGAGGTGCTGGAAGGAGAAGAGAAGGAACAAGAAATTAAAAACGTATCTGAAAAAAAGAATGACAGAAAACTTCCCCCACCTGGTGAGAGAAAGAGACATACAAGTCCAGAAAGTGCAGAGAGCCCCTAACAAGATGAATCCAAAGAGGCCCACACCAAGACACATCATAATCAAAATGCCAAGGGTTAAAGACAAAGAGAGAATCTTAAAAACAGCAAGAGAAAAGCAATTAGTTACCTACAAGGGAGCGCCCATAAGACTGTCAGCTGATTTCTCAACAGAAACTTTGCAGGCCAGAAGGGAGAGGCAAGAAATATTCAAAGTGATGAAAAGCAAGGACCTACAACCAACGTTACTCTACCCAGCAAAGCTATCATTTAGAATGGAAGGTCAGATAAAGAGCTTTACAAACAAGAAAAAGCTAAAGGAATTCATCACCACAAAACCAGTATCACATGAAATGTTAAAGGGTCTTTGAAGAAGGAGAAGGAGGAGGAGGAGGAGGAGGAAGAAGAGGGGGAGGAGGAGGAGAAGAAGAAGAAGAAAAAGAAAAGAACAATAAAATGGCAATAAATACATACCTGTCAACAATTGAATCTAAAAATCAAAATAAATGAACAAGCAGAACAGACACAGACTCATAAATACAGAGAATATTTTGACAGTTGCCAGATGGGAGGGGGTTGAGGAATGGGTGGAAAGGTGAAGGGATTGAGAAGTGCAAATTAGCAGTTACAGTGTAGTCATGGGGGTATAAAGTACAGCCTAGAGAATACAGTCAATAATACTCTAATAACTATGTTTGGTGTCAGATAGATATGAGGTTCTTTGGGATGATCACTTAGTAAGTTTTATAACGTCTAATGACTGGGCTGTACACCTGAGACTAATATAATATTGTATGTCAACTGTAATTAAAAATAAAATTATTTTTAAAAACTATCTACAGGTTTGGATGTTTCTTACGTCAACAGGGGCGTACAGGGGCAGGTGCTGGCCCTTGAGGGGAGCAGGGGGTTGTGTTGGAGGAAGTGGTAGGCTAAGACTATGCTCAGGCCTGGGGCAGGAGGGGGAGGTCCCAGCCCACCCTCCATCCTAGCATTTCTCTTCCCCTTCCCCCTCTCTCCCTCCCTCCAGTTCTAGAGACTAAGGGGTTGGGAGTGGACTTGGGCCCAGTTCACATCTGTCCAGCTCTTTGGAGCCACTCAGCCCCAAAGCCTCAGCCTCTTTGTTCTGCCCAGTCGGCTGGGCTGGAGGGACATGCTCATGGGCTGGCTGTGACAGTGACATGGCTGGAAGCAGACAGGGACTGGAATGAAGGAACATGAACGAGGACCAGGAGACACAGGCCGGGACACAGGTGGGGATGAAGGACACGGGCTGGGTGGGGGCACAGGCGGGCATGAAAGACACAGGTGGGACTCGGTGGGGCCACACAGGCCGGGTAGCTCAGCCCCTGGATGAGGGACCGGGAAGGGTGGTGCTGATGCGGGGAATGGTCCAGATGTGCTGGGGCCAGGCCAGCCAGAGACCCGCTGGGCCTGGGGCAGGAAGAGCCGCTTCAGGCCGAACCCGGGTTGGCTGGCTTGGGATCTGACCCTGGGGCATCTGACCTCTGACTTGGGCAGGGCAGGGGGTGCAGATCCTGTCCCTCCCCTGAGGGTCAGCTGCCAAATTCTTGGCTTTCCCCACGGTGTCTGGCCCAGGCTAATTACAGGGCTGTCGCCAAGCCTGGCTATAAAAGGGTGGGGGAACGCCCAGGCACCTGGGAGAGCTCTGTGCAAGGCCTGGGGTCCCCAACTGGCCCCTGACGGGCTGGTGTTGGCCAGAGACCCTCAGGGCACACTTCAGTTCACACCCAGTTATATAACCTCACAACCTTCCAACCCCACACAGCCCATCAAACCCACTGCTGGGGGGAGGGGCGAGGGAGGGGAAGACAACCCTACCGGGGCCTCGGAAAGGAAGGCAGGGGCTTTGTTTACACAGCTGAAGTGGGCGGGGCCTCCCAGGCCAGAGGGAGCAGCCCGCCGCCTCCCAGGCCACCTTCACTCCCCCCCCAGGCAGGACGCGGACACGCGCTCCCGCCACTTCTGCACACTCTCAGGCCTGCGTGTTCAACAAACTGCAAAGCCACACTCACACCCTCCCCCGGCATCCGGCACACACAGGAATGCCACACCAGCTAACGTGCTCAGTGAAGGGGGTCCCAGGCACCCCAAGCCACACTGGCATCCAGGGCAACGCGGGATGAGGATGCCCTTAAAGGCTGGCGTCCAACAGATGACAGTCGCCAACACAGACCGTGCTGACAGCCCCCAGGAAGCAGACTGCGTTTCATGCCAGGAAGGGCAGCCGCCAAACCGAGGGATAAGGTCTGGAGTCCAGGAACGGCTAGGGGAGGGTGGGGGAGGGGGGTGAGGAGAGCAGTCCCACACCCACAGCCCTGGAAACCTACAGGCCATGTCAACAGCCACACGGGACACAGAAGCAACTCCTAGGACCCCAAGGGTGTGCCCAGACACGGCCACTAACACAGGGGGAGCCGGGGCTTCTCCCTCATATCCACACGGCACAGAGACAGGGGCCCTGCCTGCCAGGCGTCAGTTAGAGCCCCATCCACCAGCTCCTCCCAGGTCCCTGCGCGCCCCGCCCACCCCCACCGTGTGCTGGTGAAGGAGGTTCAATGAAAGAGCGAGCTTGGGACCCGAGAGACCCCTCTCTCCACACCACAGACATGCTTGCACACACACAGACGCCAGACCCTGAGCCTGGGGGAGGGGCCCAGGGAGGGTCCACAGAGCCTGCCCCACTCCATGTGGGGGCCATCGCCCCACATCTACTTTCCCCCCACGCGGCGCAGACCCCCAGGCCCTGGTGCGCCGCCCAGAATGAAAGGGCCATTTGGCTGGGCCTGTGGGCAGAGTGGTCAGGGAGGCTTTTGGAGAGAGGAGGCTGAAGCCATGGTTGGCAGAGTGCCAGCGAGGGTGTGGGTGTTGACTGGGGCGAGTAGGAGGGTAGACAGGCCTTTCGGAGGGGGTGGCATGACCAAAAGGTCAGAGGCTGCTATGTTTATGTTTCAGAATATCAGCAGCCACGCAAACATTCACACTCTCCGCGGAGCACGCCCTGTCCACACAGGGCGCCTTTATGCGCGCGCGCCCTTCTCCAAAGCGGGTCTGCGGTCCCCGTCCTCCCGGCACCAGCCCGCAGGCACCATTCCCACGGGATCTGTGCGCAGGGCGCCCTCTAGAGGTTCTCCACACCCTGAGCTCGGGCTGAGGGCTACCTGTCCTGGGCGGGTGGGCCTCGTCTTCTGGTCCAGGTGGCTGGGAAGCCGGGAGCATCTTCTGAGTCTTCCGAGGCTGGGAGAGCGGGGAAGCCGGTGAGACTGTGGCGGCCCTGGGGGCTCAGAAGAGACGGGTTCTCTTTTAGCCAAAAGCACTTCATCAGAGGCCTGAGTTAAAAATAGGCAGTGTTTACTGCCAGAAGGTGGCAGGAGAGGAAGCTTTATTCCTGACGGTCCAGTCCAGTCCAGTCCAGTCCAGTCGGAGTAAGTACCCTGCTTATTCTGTCCCCAACATCTGGAGTTCTGCAGGGCCCCTGGGCTGGGACCCACCCACGCGCCCTGTCTGCAGAGAGGGCAGCCGCAGGTGCCCCTGAGAGTGCCTGCAGCCGGGACTCCCTTCCAGCTCCTTTATTCGCGTATTAAGCTATGCTTTAATTTTCCTCATGGTTCCTCTAGGTCGGAGAACAGAATGCATCTTAACTTACCACAGTCTACCTTCTTCAATATTCCTCCCCTTTACTCAGGGTGTAAACCCTCCTTCTATTTCCCACCTCCCAGCCTTTGTGCGATAGATGTCCTGCATTTTGTTTCTCTGTATTCTATGAATCCCACACACATTAGTATTTTTGCTTTAATCCCTCGGCTGTCATTGAAAGAGAATTTTAAATAAGGAAAAAGTATTTTATTTACCATTTCTGGTGGCCTTTATTTTTTTTGTATAGATGGCAATTTCCATCTGGTATTTTTTCCTCTAATTGAAGCACTTACAAAATTTTCTTTTTTTTTTTAGATATATATTTTTATTGATTTCAGAGAGGAAGGGAGAGGGAGAGAGAGATAGAAATATCAATGGTGAGAAAGAATCATGGATCAGCTGCCTCCTGCACGCCCCCTCCTGGGGATCAAGCCCACAACCCGAGGATGTGTCCTTGACGGGAACTGAACCTGGGACCCTTCAGTCCACAGGCCAACACTCCATCCACTGAGCCAGACCAGCCAGGGACCTTTTTTTGTGTTGTTTAATACAGTAGGGTAGAGGATGGTGGTCCCTGATACTCCATCAGGGCCAGATTCCGAAGTTGGCCTATAATTTTGGAAGAGACTTCTCTGCAAACATGATTAGTTTGCTTTTTTTCAAAAAGCCCTTATTGGGCCCAGCCGGTGTGGCTCAGTGGTTGAGGGTCAACCTACGAACCAAGAGGTCATGGTTCAATTCCCGGTCAGGGCACATGCCTGGGTTGCGGGCTCGATCCCCAGTAGGCAGCATGCAGGAGGCAGCCGGTCAATGATTCTCTCTCATCTCTGATGTTTCTATCTCTCCCTCTCCCTTCCTCTCTGAAATCAATGAAAATACATAAAAAAACAAACAAACAATAGCATAGAAGGAACAATAAGAACAACCTAACAAAAGGATGAAACACAGCCATGGGAGAGAAAAGAGAACCTGAACATCTGCACTTTTTTAAAATTTATAACCATGTCAGGAAAACAGGAAAAACACTGCACAAAACCTCAGGCGGAATTTTTAAAATTGATTTCAGAGAGGAAGGGAGAGGGGGAGAGAGACAGAAACATCAATGATGAGAGAGAACCATCGATCATCTGCTTCCTGAACCCCTCACACTGGGGATCGAGCCCGCAACCCGGGCATGCGCCCCGACTGGGAATCGGACTTTGAACTCCTGCTTCATAGGTCGATGCTCAACCACTGAGCCATACTGGCAGGACATCAAGCAGAATTTGTTTCCATTTTGTTAGTGTATTAGGAAGAAAGTGACCATTTTGATTGTCCGCTATAGGCTTGAAATACACAATTCATCATTGCCTCATGAGAAAGAAAAGAGGTGCGAATGGCTTTAAATTTGTAAAAAAAAAAAACATGTTCCATCTCACACATGAGATAAATGAAAAGCAAAACTACATTAAGATAGCATTTTGCATTGATCAGCTTGGCAACGTTCCAAAAGTTTCCAGCCCCGTCTGTTGATGAGGCTTCGGGGAGCAGGCATTCTCACTTACATTGCAGCGGGAAGGCAGAGAGTGCAGCTCAGGCGAAGGGAGGTCTGGAGGCATCAAGCAAAATGGCAAATGCATTTACCCTTTAACCCAGCAACCCTGCATCTGGGAATTTGTCCTGCAGCTATATCTGTACACATTGGAAACAATGTTGTATACAGTCGCTCATTGTGGCATTCTTTCACAGTAGTAAAGTGTTGGAATAAACCCAAGTGTCCTTCTATAGAGAGCTGGTCAAATAAACTACTGCACATCCACACAATGGAACACTAAGCCACTGGACAAAAGAATGAGGAAGTCTTCCGTGGAAAGAGCTCCAGAATATAACGTAAAGAGGAAACAGCAAAGCGTAGAACAATGTGTATAGAATGCAAGAACAATAAGAGAGTATATTCATATGAGAGGCCCAGTGCACGAATTCGTGCACAGGTGGGGTCCCTCGGCCTGGCCTGCCATGGGGGTCGACCGGCCGGCCGGGGGGAGGGGCCGCGGGAGGTTGGCTGTGGGAGTGCACTGACCACCAGGGGTAGCTCCTGCATTGAGCATCTGCCCCCTGGTGGTCAGTGCGCATCATAGCGACTGGTCGACTGATGGTTCTGGTCATTCGGTCATAATGGTCACTTAGGCTTTTATATATATAGATTTACTTGGACCTTATTAAAAAACAACAACACTGGAAAACAACGATGTGAAATGTGGTCGACACTCATGAACTGTACTCTTAAACATGGTTGCAATGGTAAATTCTCTGTTATGTGCTTTTTACCACAATTATTTAAAAAAAACTTGGAAGTTACTAACAGAAATGGCTACCTGTCTGGAGGGAGACGGATGGGTGCGTGAGTCAGTTATTTTGCTTTTTATACAATTTTGATTTTTCAGCCATGTGAATGTATTACCTATTCAGAAATGGATTTAAGTATAAAATATCCCTGCGTTCTTTCATTTACTTATTTTCCTTATTGCTACCTTACCCTCACACTCTCTGCTCAGTGCCCCCTCCACAGGGTCAGACGCAGCAGGCCCTGGGCGCTTTCCCTTGGGGAGGCTCTTCCTGCAGGCCTCACCCCTCTGCTCTAATCTCGGGGCTGGCCTGTGGTTCAGGTGCCCAGCTGCCACCTCAGAGCTTCTTTACCTGCCTTCTGGGAACTCCCTTCCCCTTTCCTGTGCTAGAGCCGTTTCCTGGATGCCATGTCTCATTTCTTTCTGTTTCTCGTTTTGCAGGCACACTTCCAAGAGCTTCCTGAAAAACACTGCGGGCGGTGTGTGTGTGCGGGGGGGAGGGAGGAGGGGGGGGCTGTGTTTCTGTCACTGAATGACTCAGCGTGCTCTTATCCTAACCCCACTCTTCACTGCTGGTTTGGCTGGGGTATAATTTTACGTTAGAAACACTTTCCCTCCGGATTTCGAGGTCCCTCTGCTTCTACTGTTGCTGCTGAGAAATCTCAGGCTCAGCTGATGTCTGATCCTTTGTCTGCAAACCTCCATCCCTCTCATTCTGAGCTTTCCCTCCTTAGAAAGTTTCTTCTATCCGTTACCCTTTTTCCTTTTTTTTACCTGATTCCTTCTACTCCCGGCATTATTGCTATTTTCTTGTGATTTCTTTTCCCCGGTGTCTTTATCTCTGTCTTTTCCCCGTTGGGAGCTTCCTAAATGCCTGTGATCCTGGACTGGATCCACCCTTACTTCAGCACGAGGCGCAGAGGAGCTGCTGGGTAACCGGATGCACAAGTTGGGGTTGGGGTTGCACCCGCTGGAATGTCATCTCTTCCAGTCAAAGATCTCTGTCAGTTTTGTTCACAGAGTCCAAGCTCCGGGAATATTGTCCGGCCCATCGTAGGTGCTTAACAAATACTTGTGGAAGGAAGGGAAGGAGGGAAGGAGGGAGGGAGGGAGGGAGGGAGGGAGGGAAGGAGGGAGAGAGGGAGGGAGGGAGGGAGGGAGGGAGGGAGGGAGGGAAGGAGGGAGGGAGGGAAGGAGGGAGGGAAGGGGGAAATGGAAGGACATCAGATGGCTTTTTCCTCTTTTCCAAACGTTGGGCTGCTCCCTGAGACCACTCTCTGGGACTCTTGGCAGAGAGTCCTCTAATCGCCTTCGCGGCGGGCGCCCCGGCTTTCAGGAGGCAGGTCGGGGAAAGGGCAGAGGCCTCCCCTATCTTGTCTGGTGTTTCTGGGGCTGATCACGCCTCCTATTTTTACAACCCTACCAGGCGCTTGGCATCATTCCCTGCAGGGGGAACAAAGCCCATGCCCCATGAGCTTACGTCCTCCTGGGGAGAAACATACAATAGACAAAATGTATCTGTATACATCTACACACACACACACACACACAGATAGATACACACACGTACATACAGATACATACATACTGGGAGTGACCCACGTCCTGCGTGGTTCAGGTTCAGGTTCAGGGTTCGGGTTCGGGCTCTGGAGGAGGCCGCGCGCAAATGAAAGAGACAAGACAAGAAAGAGGAGCTCAGGATTTGGGAAGAGTGAGGCATCTCTCAAGGCAGGATGTGCCCAGGACTGAAATGGGGACAGGACTGGGCAAGGGGGACCTAGGGCAGTCAGGCCCCAGGTCTTTCCTGCACCCCCAGAAGCTAAGCAACTACACCCCCGTCTGCCGCCGGGGAGGGCCCCCCGCTGTGTGTTCACCGCACCAGCCCTGCCCCTTCCCAGGTGGTGTTTGCTTAAACCGGAGGGTTTAGTAAGGGATCCCAGGATAATTTGGAAATTGGGGGCCAGAAGCCCAAGAGAGGACTCCGCTTTGCTCGGGCCTTGCCACCCCTTTCATTCAGGTCTGGGGTCCACCCGTAGCCCGCAGGCAGGCAATTCCAGGAACAGCTCGGCGACAGCCCATCAGCAAGGGTTTACATGAGACTAACAGGTGGAGGCTGCTTCAGCTCCCTTTGTCTCTGCCAGACAGTGGGTGCACGGCTCTGAGCCTGGCCAGAGCCTCAAGGATGACCAGCCTTCCGGGTTCCTTGTCCACCCCTCTCTGCTAGTGAAGGCCATGGGCAGCTTCCAACAACACATATGTACATGCAGATATATATACACACGTACACACAGATATATACACACATGTACATACAGATATACACACACGTACATACAGATATATATGCACACACATAAACACAGATATATACACACATGTACATACAGGTATATACACACACACACAGAGATATATACACACATGTACATGCAGATATATACACACATGTACATGCAGATATATACACATGTACATACAGATATATATATACACACATACACAGAGATACATACACACATGTACATGCAGATATATATACACACACGTACACACATATATATACACACGTACATACAGATATATACACACACATAAACACAGATATATACACACATGCATGCAGATATATACACACATGTACATGCAGATATATATACACACGTACACACAGATATATACACACATGTACATACAGATATACACACACGTACATACAGATATATATGCACACACATAAACACAGATATATACACACATGTACATACAGGTATATACACACACACAGAGATATATACACACATGTACATGCAGATATATACACACATGTACATGCAGATATATACACATGTACATACAGATATATATATACACACATACACAGAGATACATACACACATGTACATGCAGATATATATACACACACGTACACACATATATATACACACGTACATACAGATATATACACACACATAAACACAGATATATACACACATGCATGCAGATATATACACACATGTACATGCAGATATATATACACACGTACACACAGATATATACACACATGTACATACAGATATACACACACGTACATACAGATATACACACATAAACACAGATATATACACACATGTACATACAGATATATACACACATAAACACAGATATATACACACACGTACATACAGATATATATACACACATGTACACACATGTATATACACACACGTACACACAGACACACATATAGAGAGAAAGATATAGAGATATGTGTCAGGTAGTGACCATGCTCTGAGGGGAAAGAGCCAAAGCAGCAGAGGAAGAAGCACAGGCGTGCGTGTCTGAGCTCGCTCGTGTGTGCCAGCCATCACAAACGCCTTCTCGGTGGAGGTGACATTTCAATGAGTCAAGTGTGTATCCCGGGGGAGAGTTTTTCCGTCTGAGGTGTGAGGTCTACATTCCCTGGCGCTGCAGCAGAATGGGAGGTTAAGGAGCATCGAGGAGGCCAGTGAGCCTGGAGGATGGGGAGGCAGAAGAAAAGAGTTTGACATCGGTGGGGGGGGGGGGGGGGGGGGGGGTGAAGGGCCAGAGCACGCAGGGCCGGCAGGCACAGGAGGCCCTGCCGGCGACTGGACGTGTGATGGAGCCACCGGTGAGTTCGGTACGGGATCCCAGGACAACATCCACGGGTAAAAGGATCTCTGGGCTGTTGTGTAAACACAGGGTCCCAAGGGTGTCGGGGAGCTCAGCCAGGTGGGAGGCGATGGCCCAGCCGGTGGTGGAGGCGGACGTGGGGAGCTGGACACAGGACGGGCTGGGAGGCTGTGGGCGCGAAAGGACGGTCAAGGGCGGCTCCTGTTTTGATTTGGGCGTTTCCTGAGGATTGGATTTGGGTGGGAACCCAGAGTGCCTTTGGCAACGGTGCGTGTGGGATGCCAACGGGCCTTCCTGGAAGAGGTGCCCAGGAACCAGTGGATCTGTGCGTGGATGCGAGCGAGACGGGGCTACATATCCCCGTGAGGCCGCACGCGGCCGGTGCTCACGGCAGGGGCCAGGCTTCCTCTGTAAAGGGACAGGGAGGCCGGAGCAAACACCACCTGGGAAGGGGCAGGGCTGGTGCGGTGAACACACAGCGGGGGGCCCTCCCCGGCAGCGGACGGGGGTGTAGTTGCTTAGCTTCTGGGGGTGCAGGAAAGACCTGGGGCCTGACTGCCCTAGGTCCCCCTTGCCCAGGCCTGTCCCCATTTCAGTCCTGGGCACATCCTGCCTTGAGAGATGCCTCACTCTTCCCAAACCCTGAGCTCCTCCTGGGTCCTGGGAGCCAACACCCTGACGTGTGGCGAGACTTCCCACCCGCAGGCACCACCTCAGCGCTCCTTCCTCTCCAAAACCCATCGCCGCTCCCCCCCCTGCTGCCCAGCTCCCACACTGTGCGAAGCCTCCCATGTAATGCGGGCTCTTCTCCTCCTTGGGGCGGCCGTCCTACTTTTATGTGATGGTTTACAGGCATCTGTACATGGTTGGGAGAAATAGACGCGTGTAATGAAGCCCTCAGGCTTCCCCGCGTCTTTGGAAGGATAGGATTTGAGCGTCACCATGGAAAGAGCTAAGGATTCAAAATCAGACAAACCTGGGTTCAAGTCCCTGCTCTGCTATTTACAGGTTTGGGAGCCTGGACAGGCTTGACATCCCCCTCTCCCCACCCCCACTCCATGCCCACTCCGGGTGGAGATGACCGGCTACTTGGTTACCAGGGGGAGAGACCGGAGCCTGCACACCCCCACCCTCTTCTAAAAGCGTGTGCACTAGAATAGAATAAACATACACAAGAGGGGGTGGGAAGAAAGGAGGCAGCCAGCTTATTAGGGGCAAAGGCCCACCCTCAGGTCTGGTACGTCCAAGCAATGCCCATCCCGCTCCTCGCGGGCACGTCCTCCTGTCCTGGGAACCAACATGCTTGCCCACGATGCACTTGTCTGACTACGATGCACAACAAGGAAGAACTATTCCTATAACACTGGGCCCGAACAGCAGCAGGAGCTGCGTTTTCCTCCTGTGGTCATAACCCCTCCCCCTCCCACGCCCAGATCCCCTGCGTCGGGTGAAGAATATCCGGAGATGGACAGCAGCCGGGACTGCGTAGGGATGCCCAGCATGCTCTCCCCAGAGGACCACGGCTTCCTTTCGCTGATTTCCAAACGTAAAGCAAAACAAGGCCACAGTGTCTGATGTCCTTGGCCCTGGCCTGCCGCTCCGCCACACGCCACGTCCCTACACGGTGCATCCCACACCACGTCATGGCACAGGCCATGTCAGAGGGCACTTTGCTCAGGGACGAGTTTCACAATCCTTCCAGCAACAAGGCGAGAGTTATCCACACATCAAAGCCAGCAGCACTTCGGAAATTTCTAGGAGCTACCAAACTTGCTAGTCTGAGACCCATGTCTTTGTCATCATGTTTAGGACTCAGAAAGCAGGTCCCTACCCCACGGTCCCCAAGTCCGTTTCCATGGTGGTGCCGCGATTGGGACCATCGCTCTCCAGGACAGTAAATCCGGGCAGATCCCACGTGGGCCCGGCCGGCAGAGGCCTGCGGGGTCAGCCCCGGTCCCCGCCCACCAGCAGCAGCCGCCGCCTGGGGTTCAGAGTCCAGTCTCGCACACTTGAGTCTGAAGCACATTGCAAAGCCACCGTGCGCCCCTGGGTGGCCCGGGCCCTCCTGGGCTCCGCGAGGACACTGATTTCAGCCGTGGGGCGTCCTGTGAGGGGTACCGTGACAGGCCGTCTAACGCTCCTACGTGCCTGGTACTCATACAGTGGCTGCTGGTACTAATAAGTAAAAGGGGTGCTGTCCCCTGATGTCACACAAGTGCCCCAGTCCTGAAGGGCTGCAGGAGTGCAGGGGGTGGAGCTGCTGCTCAGTTGAGAAGGAAGTAGAACTTGGCATCGAGTTGTCAGATAAACACAGCTCCCAGTTGAATTGGACTTTCAGATAAACTGTGACAGAAGACCGAGAAGAACCAAGCAACGCTTAGAGAGATGGAGTTACACTTTATTATTACGGGTGGGCCGAGAGAAACTGTATTTCAAATTCTGGCCCCAACATGGAGCAACGGTCCCTATTTATATGTTTTTACCTTCTTTGTCTCCCAAATATGGGGTGTTTCCAGCCCCTTTTGCAAGTTCTTAAAGAGCCCCTATGTGCTGGGGCTTTGAGACCTCAACCAAAGGCCTGGCCTGGCGCCAGCACCGATCACTTCGTCCAGGGAAGGTTTAATGGCCTCTCTGAAGTGGGAGTAGTCTTCTTTTCCTTACTATTTAAGCAAGCAAGCATTTACAGAAGCCAAATAGCAGGGTTAAAATTTCAAACAGCAGTTTTTATACAATATGGATGCTTCAACACAACAGCTACTTTTCTGGTATAGGAGGTACTCATACCCAAAATGTAGCCATTGTGCATCTGAAATTCAAACTCCGCGGAGCACGGCCTATTTGCATTTGCTGAACCCAGGGAGCCTCAGCTGGAAGGAAGGGTGACACACACGGGCGGGGAGGAGAGGGTGGGGGAGCGTCCCAGGCCACGTGGGAGGACGAACACGCTTACATCTGCCAGATGCCGCTGCTGGGCCGCTTACAAGCACACCATGGCCCCTGACACTTTACAGAGGAGGGAACTCAGCCCCGAGACCACGGCGGGCTGGTACCTAAACCCCTGGTCTGCCTCGCTCCTCAGCACCTGTGTCTTCCCCGGCACCCCATCCTGCTTGGGGCACAAGGAGGCGGAGGAAAGGGTATGAGAACCCAACTTCATGTGAGAGCCCACCCCAGGCTCGGTGCCAACACAGCCTCCCTATTTCATGCCAAGGATCTGTAATTTTGTGTGTGTGTAATCTTTCTTTTTTTCTTTCTTTCTTTCTTTTTTTTTTAAGAGAGAAAGGAAGGGAGAGGGAGAGGGAGAGAAACATTGCTTGGCTGCCTCCTGCATGCCACCTACCGGGGGTCGAGCTCACAACCTGGGCAGGTGCCTGGACCGGGAATCGAAGCAGCCACCTTTCTTGAACAGGACGACGCCCAGCCGAGTCACACGGGCCAGGGAGTGTGTGGTTTCTTTTTGAGAGCTTGTTTATCTGAACACAACAGCTAGCCTCTCAGATCGCCACTCCCTTGAACATTTCCATTATGCGGGCTGCATTTTGGACGCCTTTGAATTATTCATAAGAATCCAGTGTTCCTTCCATGCTCAGCTCTGAGTTCCACAACATCCACCCCAGAAACCACCACAGGGAGGA
This sequence comes from Cnephaeus nilssonii, assembly GCF_951640355.1. Taxonomy (NCBI): domain Eukaryota; kingdom Metazoa; phylum Chordata; class Mammalia; order Chiroptera; family Vespertilionidae; genus Cnephaeus; species Cnephaeus nilssonii. The sequence goes on from NC_137092.1 coordinate 15,440,336, forward strand.
GTGCTCGGCTCCTGGAGTATCACCGCCCCCCCGATCAACCAGGTGCCGGGAATTTCCATAAGAAAGACAAATTTCCCACAGACCACCTCGCCCCCTGAAAAATGCTATTCCCCAAAGGACTTCCTAGCCAGATAGACATTAGGTCTATCATGTATATATCAGAACTGCAATGAAATCGAACCACATGTTCTTCAAATTATATTTTCAATTTCATTCATTCTAAACCCAGTGCAATTACGTCTAGACTCTGAGGCAAAGTTCAAAAACTATAAAATAAAAAAAAATATCTTGAGTGTGTGATGACTTTTACCAAACAAGGCCCCAGGGCAGGGTCTTTATTGTCTGCAAACCAATCCTCTTAAAAAAAGAAAGAAAAAAAAGTTTAATTCAACAAATATTGACCGGGAACGGAGCTGCGGGGCAGACACGGACCGCCAGGATACAGCCCTCAAAGGGAACGGACACATATTCAGCCACATTTCAGGAGAGAAGGCACACAGTAAACACCGTAAAAGACAAAATGTCAGGAGGGCCCAGAAGAGGGGGTGAGTCATTCGCACTGCGGGGCGGTGGTACCGAGCCAGCCAGAACGGATGACGAGGATTTCGACAGCTGGTGAAGGCCTCCCGGCGGAGCGAACAGCTTACGCGAAGGGAGAGAGCCAGGATGTGCGGGAGGACTAATCACCACCCTCTAATTCAGCGGCGTGGCGAGTGCGCTGTTCTCGTTATCACATGTTGTCCAAGATCCGCACACCGACTCGCTTCAAAAGTAAAAATCCCATACCTGCGTTACTGCCCCCAGAGGCCTTTAACCGGTGATTTATATGTGTAGTGCTGTTTTTTTTAAAAGATGCTAATATCCCAGACCACACCACCCTCCCACGTCCTGGGCCCTTTACACACATTCCAGCCCTGGAACACACGCCCTGAGCAACAACAGACTCCTTTTCTTGCCCCCGATGCTCGCCGGCTCCTCGGCATCGCGGCCTCTAAACTCCCTCATTAACGCACGCTGGAGGCCACACAGGCACACGTATTACCAGCTCCCCATTCACGGTGCCAGACAGGAAACACATTTGCAGGATTTTAAACAATTTTAAAATGTGCCTTCAAATTTCACAACTTGCTTTACTCGCCCGAGGGAGGAACCAAGCTCCTTGTATAAACACCACCCCAAACAGGCCTGCTTCACATCCCACCCGGCGCTGGGAGCCTGGCTTTTCTGAGGGAGGCCCGGGGTGAGTTTGGGGGGTTTTGTTTATTTTGATTTTTTTTTTTTTCATTTCATCTGTGTCTTCTGTGGGCCCTGGGTTTCCCCGTCGTGTTTATGTTACATGCACTCCCAGTAGCCCGGGAGAGGAGGGGCGAGCGCTCCTTGCTGCTCAGAACACCAGCCTCCCGGGCGGCAAAGGACAAAACCAGGGACCGGGCTCCGGGGGCACCGACGAGGAAACATCTCCCGGAAACCGTTTCCTGGCCCCGAATCCAACAGCTCCTAGAACCAGAGCAGCTGTGGGCAAGGGAAAGGGCTTCTCTTCGCAGCAGGACCCGGGGCCCCCCTGGGCGCTGAGGGAGAGGGACGCATCTCCCTGCCTCCGCCGCCGTGTCCCAGCGCCTCTGTCTGGAGGGGCCCTAGGGGGTCTCTCAGAAGGAAGTAGAGAGAGTTGTCCTGAAACGGGAGCCCGGGCCCCAGCTGGTTTGGCTCCGTGGATAGACCGACGGCCTGCAGACTGAAGGGTCCTGGTCAAGGGTACATGCCTGGGTTGTGGGCTCCATCTGCAGTGGGGAGCGTGCAGGAGGCAGCTGATCAATGATTCTCTCTCATCATTGATGTTTCTATCTCTCCCTCTCCCTTCCTCTCTGAAATCGATAAAAAATAATATTTTAAAAAAAGAAATGGGAGCCCTAACCGGTTTGGCTCAGTGGATAGAGCATCGGCCTTCGGACTGAAGGGTCCCAGGTTCGATTCCGGTCAAGGGCATGTGCCTTGGTTGCGGGCACATCCCCAGTAGGGGGTGTGCAAGAGGCAGCTGATCGATGTTTCTCTCTCATCGATGTTTCTAACTCTCTATCCCTCTCCCTTCTTCTCTGTAAAAAAATCAATAAAATATATATTTTTTTTAATAAAAATTAAAAAAAAAAAAGCAACGGGAGCCCGGGAAGAGATGGGAACAGGCGGAGAGAGGGCTTGGGTGTCTCCAGGGCAGTTATCTGGGGCAGAAGCCCTACAACTGGCTTTGATGAGGGTCTTGGGCCTCAGGGCCTGATTCTGGGCCGTGGTGGCTGAGGGCAGCCCCACCTGCTGGGGTGGGGGTGGGGTGACGCTCCGAGAGTGCTGGCGTGTGGCAGCTGTGTCCCCGGCCACCCCACCGTTACCGTTACCTCGGCTGCCCTCGCCTGGGGCAGGGCTGGTCTCGCTTTGCCCGAGCTTTCTGCACAGGGGCTGGCTGGGCTGCGGTCCCAGGAGGGCTGTGGCAGGACATTTCCCAGAGCCTGGTGACTTCCATGGACGCTCGGGTTGAAAACCACCAAGCAGCCAGGGAGGGACACCTCACAGACTGTCCTTGCTGGAGGGCTGAGGAACTCCAAACGCCGCGGCCGAGGCCTCGCCCTCAGAGCACTGGAAATCCCGCCATGGCACAGGAGGTGCCGACGGGCAGACCTACGCCTGTGCAGCCCCGAGGAAGCCTGTGGCCTCGCAGATAGAAGCAGCAGCGAATGGAAACTAAGGAGCTGAGCCCTGGCCGGTGTGGCTCCGTGGATAGAGCGCCGGCCTGCAGACTGAAGGGTCCCGGGTTCTATTCCAGTCAAGGGCACATGCCCGGGTTGTGGGCTCGATCCTCAGTGTGGGGCGTGCAGGAGGCAGCTGATCAATGGTTCTCTCTCATCATTGATGTTTTTCTCTCTCTCTCCCTCTCCCTTCCTCTTTGAAATCAATAAAAATATTTTTTAAAATAACAAAAAAAACAACTGAAGAGCTGAAACACCAAACCACAACATGTGGGAACACAGGCGGCTTGACTGGGAACCCCCAACAAAGGAGACAGGAGGCGAGAGGGAGATTCCGGCTGCCACGCCCCCGCCGGCGAACAGCTGCGCTCGGTGCCACACCCCGATGAGTCCACTGAGTCACCCCCCCAGAGGCCTTTAACCGGTGATTTATAAGTGTAGTGCTGTTTTTTTTAAAAGATGCAATATTGGGGAGAATTTTGCAGGGGGCTGGGGGCCCTCTGTCAGCAGGTAGGAGCAGGAGCCAGTTGAATTGGGATTCATTCCTGCCACGGTGAGCCCTCTGAGACAAAAATCATAATAATTACCATTATAACAGCTAGTCCACGGCCTCTCCGGAGCCAGACACAGCTTCTCCAAGTTCCTTACACACATTCTCTCATTTACCCGCACCACGATCCGGTGGGGTGTCATCCTCCTTTCATAAACTAGAAAACCGAGCCCTGGCCAGGTAGCTCAGTTGGTTAGAGTGTCATCCCCACACACCAAGGTTGTGGGTTCGATCCCCAGTCAGGGCACATACAAGAATCAGCCAATGAATGTGTAAATAAGTGGAACAACAAATCCATGTTCTCTCTCTCTCTCTGTCCCCTCTTCCTCTCTCTCAAATTAATTTTTTAAAATCAAAGAAATAAGCCCTGGCTGGTGTGGCTCAGCTGGTTGAGCATCGTTCCGGGCACCGAAAGATCGCTGGTTCGATTAGAGTCAGGGTACACACCCAGGTTTCGGGTTCGATCCTCGGTCGGGGTGTGTATGGGAGGCAACGGATCAAAGTTTCTCTCTCCCTCCCTCTCCCTCCCTCTTTCTCTCTCTCAAATTAATAAAAACTATATTTTTAATTTTAACAAAGAAAATAAATGAGGAAACTGAGGCCCAGCATCACAACCTGGTCAGCGATGGGGCTGGGATTTCAGCCCCTGCGGTCTGTTTGCAAGCCCAGGCCCTCGGGTGGGGCGGAGAGGGGCCTGCAGCAGCAGGTGACCCAGGAACAGGCTCCTGTGACTTCCTTTCAATGCCTCTCAGCCCTCCCACCATCTTCCTACCTGCCCGACTCGACTCGGAGAAACAGCTGCTCCCCTTTGACAAGAGGGACTCCCACCCTCTTCCCTGAACCCCATCCCCACATCTTCCTTGGGGGGGCCTATTCCTCAGTTTCCCCATGCATCCCCAGCCTTTCTCCATGGGAACCTCCTCTTTATCGACAGCGAGGCCCAGATTTTGCCATTCAGAGGAAGTCTTTCCCTCCATTCTGAAACCTTCTCAAGTGTCAACCTCTCTTAGCTGGCACCTGCTTGTTTGCTTACCCATCTTCCGTGCCCTGTTCTGGGGACAAAAACCCAGTTTTCCCTGGGAAACCCTCATCCTCAGTCCGCCTCCCAGGTCCAGTAGCGAGCCAGTGTCCTGAGCCGGGCTGACCCCGGCACAGCAGCCTGACACAGGGATTGCTTTGGGAATGGACATGTGGCCCTCGGCAGGACAATGAGAGCCCTCAGAATCTTGCTGAGGCAGCGGAGGGATTCTCCTTCCTCTGTGATGGCTAAAGCCTAAAGCCTATGTGTGTTCTGCCTTTCTGACAAACAGCAACATAAAAAACATCCAAGCCCTAGCCGGTTTGGCTCAGTGGATGGAGCGTCGGCCTGTGGACTCAAGGGTCCCAGGTTCGATTCCGGTCGGGGGCATGTACCTTGGTTGTGGGCACATACCCAGTAGGGGGTATGCAGGAGGCAGCTGATCGATGTTTCTCTCTCATCGATGTTTCTAACTCTCTATCCCTCTCCCTTCCTCTTTGTAAAAAAATCAATAAAATAATATTTTTTAAAAAAACAAAAACATCCAAACCTGTAGATAAATTGTTTTAATCCTCACTCGAGGATATGTTTATTTGTTTTTTATTGATTTTGGAGAGAGAGAGGGGGGAGAAGGGAGGAGAGAGAGAAACATCAATTGGTTGCCTCCTATATGCACCCAACACAGGATTGAGCCCACAACCCCAGCAGGTGACCTGACCGGGAATGGAAGTGGCAACCTTGAGGTGCACGGGAAGACGCCCAACCAACTGAGCCACCCCAGCTAGGGCTATAGGTAATTTTTATAGGAGTTTATTTGAGCCAACTGATGACGTGCTGAGAAGATCTCAATGCTCCGGAGAATAATAGTTCTGTAGCTCCTTTTATACCCTTGAAATTAAGGAGGTGACAAAGGAAAACTGCATGGAGGTGGGAGAAAGCAGGGTAGGGATTGGATTACAGGATAGTTTACAAGATTAAGCGCTTTCTTCGGGGTTAATACTCACTTGCAGGAGTATTAGTTCTGGTATTTCCAAGGTGTGCAAACCTGATGCACAAGAACAATGGACAGGGCTGGCTTAAAACCTTCCCCTAAAGAAGTAACAGGCCTGGGACGTGACGACCCACCATGACCTGTCCAGTTAGGAATGTATGATCAAAACACCCTGTGAGGTTACTTTCTATAGAACCCCTTCTTTTCTGTCCACACAAATATACCTGGTCCTCTCACTCCTGTGATTCCTGCCCGGCTCCGTGCAGGCTCTCTGACGGCAAACCAGCTCTCATGTCACCCCAAGGCCTCAGGTCCAGTTCTCCGTTCCATCTCTGCACCTTTCACTCAGAGCTCGATCCCCAGGCCCAGCCCCTACAGTGCAACTTCTTGACCCATTCTCCAGGTAACCCCAAGCACTTTAACCTGCAAAAACAGAACTCCCTGTCCTCCCCCAAAAACACACACTGTAATTGATTGTAGAAAATAATACAAATGGCCCCGGCTGGTTTGGCTCAGTGGATAGAGCATCGAGGCCTGGGGACTGAAGGGTCCCAGGTTCGATTCCAGTCAAGGCACAAGCCCGGGTTGTGGGCTCGTTCCCCAGTCGGAGGGCGTGCAGGAGGCAGACAATCAATGATTCTCTCTCATCATTGATGTTTCTTTCTCTCTCTCCCTTCCTCTCTGAAATCAATAAAAATATGTTTTAGAAAAGAAATCAAATGGAGCCACTTTAACATGGCTGCCGGCTCAGAGGAACTGCCTTGTATGTCTTACTCCTCAAACCTTTGGAATGTTAAATGGGGCGAAATAATCTTCGCACTGGGCCTAAAGCAGCACTCTATCCCAAACAACTGTTTGCAAAGATAACAAGAAAGCAGATAGAATGATTACAGGCCTGAAGATTAAACGCATTTTTTTAGAATTACAATCACCATGTTAGTTTGTATACAGAAATTAATCTCACGGGTGATCTGATCATAAATTCCTAGCTGGGCAGGTCATGGTGGGTAGTCACGTCCCAGGCCTATTACTTCTGTAGTGAAAGGTTTTAGGGCCGTCCTGATTTTTGGAGAGAGGGAGGGAGAGGGAGAGGGAGAAACATCTATGTGAGAGCAAAGCATGAGTCACCTGCCTCGGCACTGCCCCCAACAGGGGCGATAGAACCTCAACCTTCTGGTGCACGGGAAGACGCCCAACCTACTGAGCCACACCAGCCAGGGCGGCCTATAGCTTCCTTATTGTAAAAGGTTCTTCTTGCCTTAAGCAAGCCCTGTCCTTTGTTTCTGTGCATCTAGGTTAACACACCTTTGAAATGCCACCTTTCAGCCTGGGCGGTGTGGCTCAGTGGTTGAGTGTCGACCCAGGAACCAAGAGGTCACCAGGTTGTGGGCTCTATCCCCAGTAGGGGGCATGCAGGAGTCAGCAGATCAATGATATTCCTTTCTCATCGACATTTCTCTCTATTCCTCTCCCTTTCTCTCTCTCTCTGAAAACCCATCCTCTCTAATAAAATGGTAATATGCAAATTAACCATCACTCTGCTACATAAGCCACACCCACCAGCCAAGCCACGCCCACCAGCCAATCAGGGCGAGTATGCAAATTAACCCCAATCCAAGATGGCTACAGCCACAGAGAGCAAGGTTTCCCAGGTAACAGAGCAAGCCAAACTTTCCATAGCCGTTGCAGGCCTAAGCCTCCACTCAAGCTACAAAGTTTCAATTGTAGAAGGTAAACAAATTCAAACAAATGGCGGCAGAATGGAGCTTGAGAGAGCAGGCTAGGGTTGCCGGCGGCAACAGGGGAAGCAAAGCTTTCCGCACACCCTGGCCAGGCTCACCTGCTTAAGGCTACAAAGTTTCAATTGTAGAAGGTGAATTAACTGCCACAGAAATGGCTGCCGCCCCGCCCCGGAGAGAGCAGCAGGCTTGGCTCCGCTCCAGGCTACAAAGTTTCAATTGTAGAAGGAAAATAAATCCCAGATACCAGGGCCTCTGCTTGGGTTGCCAGGGGGCTTGGCCGGCCTGCAAACCACCACAGGCCCCTTGCTCAGGCCGCCCCACACCCCAAGGGAACCCCCACCTGATCCGGGACACCCTTCAGGGCAAACCAGCTGGCCCCCACCCATGCACCAGGCCTCTATCTTATCTAATAAAAGAGTAATATACAGATTGACCATCACTGCAACACACCATATAGCTGCCCCCATGTGGTCAAAGATCCTGCCCCCATGTGGACACAAGATGGCCACTACAAGATGGCCAGCAGGGGAGGGCAGTTGGGAGGCACCCGGCCTGCAAGGGAGGGCAGTTGAGAGGGACCAGGCTTGCAAGGGAGGGCAGTTGGAGGTGATCAACCCTGCAGGAGAGGGCAGTTAGGGGTGACCAGGCCGGCAGAGGAGGGAAGTTGGGGGCAAACAGGCTGGCAGGGGAGCAGTTAAGCATCAACCAGGCTGGCAGCGGAGTGGTTAGGGGGTGATCAGGCTGGCAGGCAGAAGCGGTTAGGGGCAATCAGGAAGGCAGGCAGGCAAGCAGTTGGGAGCCAGCAGTCCTGGATTGTGAGATGGATGTCCGACTGCCCGTTTAGGCCCGATCCCACCAGGATCGGGCCTAAACGGGCAGTCGGACATCCCTCCAGGAGTCCCAGATTGGAGAGGGTACAGGCTGGGCTGAGGGACAACCCCCCGCCGTGCACGAATTTCGTGCACCGGGCTTCTAGTAAAAACATATTTGGGGGTGGGGGGAGAAATGCCACCTAGTACATAATCTTAACTATCCTGTAATCCATTTTCCGCCTTGCTTTCTCCCACCTTCATGTAATCTTCCTGCCTTAATCTCAAATGAATAAAAGAAACTGTAAAAGTATTATTATCTGGAGCATTTGAGACCTCCCTCCCCGGCATATATCCTCAGTTTATAAACTCTTATAAAAAACTAGTGACCCAGTGCACGGATTCGTGCACATTGAAAGGAAATTAATTAGAAGGTGGCCAGCGAGGGGGGACTGGGCTAGATGGGCCGGACACGCCCTGGAGCCAACCTCCTGTGGTCCCTCCCCAGTGTCTGCAGAGTGAGTGGCTCCCTCCAACAGGTGGGGTCCCTCAGCCTGGCCTGCGGAAATCAGGCCGAAACCAGCTCTTCGACATCCCCCGAGGGGTCCCAGAGTGCGAGAGGGCACTCTGCAAAGTTGCTGTTGTGCAGGGTGTGGAATGCAAACGCAAGTGTGCAGTAAACCAGATTTGAGGCCAACAGCAACAACATAACCCACGGCCGAAGGTGGAATTGGACTGCCCCTTGAGGAATCGGGCTCCCTCCTCTCTGGTTTCGGGGTGCATCACCCGAGAACTGCAACTGCCAAGTCACAGCAACTCCTGTATTGAACGTATGCCCCCTGGTGGTCAGTGCACATCATAGCGACCAGTGGGAGAGTCGGACACTTAGCATATTAGCCTTTTATATATATAGATACCTACAGGTTTGAACCTTCCTTTTTTTAAAGCAAATCTCTTTTTTATTTAGTTTTTTGTTTGTTTGTTTGTTTTTAGAGAGAGAGGAAGGGAGGAGAGAACCAACCGGCAACAGTCGATGCCCGACCTCGAGCACACCAACCCGGCTGGACATTTCTTACATCAACACTTCTACTGATGTCATTGTTCCCCTTTCCTTTCTCAGAAACACCCCTGCCTTTAACTCCCAATCAGGACTCTATTGGCTTTCTGCCCGCGTCCATGCTTCCTGAGTAGCTACTCTCTTGGACCTCAAATAAATGCTTGTTGCCTCTCACTCTGGCCTTCATTCTCTAAATTCACATGCACTTCCCCGTCTCCCAGGCTTTCGCTCTCGGCACCATCACCGACTCGCTCTGCACTAGTTCAGGTTCCGTCCTGCCCGTGACAGACACTCACTCGAGGTCACTTAAGGCGGAGAAAGGATTTGTTGGAAGGGAGCCCAGTAGTTCACACAAGGGATGGGAAAACTGGGACCCTCCCTTGGGAGATGGGCAGGGACTAGGTAGGGGGCAGCCAGAACCAGAGCCAGGGTCACGGGAATCGTCTGCCGGGAATGGATGCTGACGCCCCACAGCTGAGTCCTCCCTGTGCCTTGGAGCCCTGAGTGGAAGCATCTGACCGACTGGGCGCCAGCAGAAAGGCCTGGAGAGCAAGTTAAAAAAGAAGAAAAAAAAAGATGACCTTTGGCTAACACCTCAGCGGTCCCGGGTGTGTCTCTGCTTCAACAGTGTTTGGACGGAACAGACCCAGGGACGCCCCTTCTTCCAGCCTCCGACCGCCCTCCGCCCTCTTTCCAGTCACCACCTTCGGCACCACCTCTCTTTTCTCTGCCTTAACTCCTTATTGCCGAACAACACACCTTAACTCTTATTGCCGAACAACACACCTTAACTCCTATCGCCGAACAACACACCGTAACTCCCATTGCCGAACAACACACCATAACTCCTACTGCCGAACAACACACCGTAACTCCTACTGCCGAACAACACACCTTAACTCTTATTGCCAAACAACACACCGTAACTCCTATTGCCAAACAACACACCGTAACTCCCATTGCCGAACAACACACCATAACTCCTACTGCCGAACAACACACCGTAACTCCCATTGCCAAACAACCATGAGCTCCCAAATTGGTCAGAATTACTCCACCGAGCTGGAGGCTGCGTCCACCGCCTGGCCAGCCTGCATCTGCGGGCGCCCACACCTACCTCTGGACCATGTGGCTCTGGAGGGCGGGGGCCGCTTCTTCCTCGAGTTGGCGGAGAAGCACGAGGGTGCTGAGCGGCTCTTCAAGATGCAAACCCAGCGCGGTGGCCGCCTTCTCCTCCAGGACGAGCAGAAGCCCCCCGAGATGAGTGGGCACAACTCAGGGCGCCATGCCAGCCGCCCTGGCCTGGGAGAGGAGCCTGACCTGGGCCCTCCTGGGCCTGCAGACCTTCAGCTCTGACTCCTGGAGAACCACTTCCGGGTGAGGGGTGAAACTCATCAAGAAGATGGGCCACACCTGCCTGCCCTCCGCAGGCTGCGGCCCCAGGCTGGGCGGGGCGAGTGTCTCTTCCAAAGGCTCCCCCTCAAGCAGGACTAGGAGCCCCTGGAGCCCGGAGGCCTTTGAGGGGCCCCTCTGCACCCCTGGTGTCTGCCTTTTGCCTGAGCCTCTCCCCGAAACCCCAGCCATTCTTTAACCACCCTGAAGCCCTCTCCCATGCATTGGACCAAATGGAACAATAAAGCTTTTTGCAGAAAAAAAAAATCTTAAAAATAAAGATTACCTTTTGTTTTTAATATGTTTTCATTTATTTCAGAGAGAGGAAGGGAGGGGAGATAGAAACATCATTAATTGGTGCCTCCTGCACACCCTCAACTGGGGACCCAACCAGCAACCATTGATGCTCAACCACTGAGCACACCAACCCAGCTGGACGTTTCTTTTTTTTTCTTTTTTTTAATATATTTTATTGATTTTTACAGAGAGGAAGGGAGAGAGATAGAGTTAGAAACATCGATGAGAGGAACATTGATCAGCTGCCTCCTGCACACCTCCTACTGGGGATGTGCCCACAACCAAGGTACATGCCCTTGACCGGAATCGAACCTGGGACCCTTCAGTCCGCAGGCCGATGCTCTATCCACTGAGCCAAATGGGTCAGGGCCCGGCTTGACGTTTCTTACATCAGCACTTCTACTGATGTCATTGCTCCCCTTTCCTTTCTCAGAAACACCCCTGCCTTTAACTCCCAATCAGGACTCTATTGGCTTTCTGCCCGCGTCCGTGCTTCCTGAGTAGCTACTCTCTTGGATCTCAGATAAATGCTTGTTGCCTCTCACTCTGGCCTTCATTTCTAAGCTCACATGCTCTTCCCCGTCTCCCAGGCTTTCGCTCTCGGCACCATCACCGACTCGCTCTGCACCAGTTCAGGTTCTGTCCTGCCCGTGACAGACACTCACTCGAGGTCACTTAGAGCGGAGAAAGGATTTGCTGGAAGGGAGCCCAGTAGTTCACACAAGGGATGGGAAAACTGGGACCCGCCCTTGGGAGATGGGCAGGGACTAGGTAGGGGGCAGCCAGAGCCAGGGTCACGGGAATCGTCTGCCGGGAACGGACGCTGACGCCCCACAGCTGAGTCCTCCCTGTGCCTTGGAGCCCTGAGTGGAAGCATCTGACGACTGGGCGCCAGCAGAAAGGCCTGGGGAGCAGGTTAAAAAGGAAAGAAAAGCCCTGGCCGCTTTTGTTCAGTGGACAGAGGGTCGGCCTGTGGACTGGGGTCCCGGGTTCGATTCGGGTCGGGGGCACATGCCGGGGTTGTGGGGGACTTGCAGGAGGCAGCCGACCCATGATTCTCTCTTATCATGGATGTTTCTATCTCTCTCTCCCTCTTCCTTCCTCTCTGAAATCAATAAAAATATTTTTTTAAAAAAAAGAAGAAAAAAGATGACCTTTGGTTAATGCCTCAGCGGTCCCGGGTGTGTCTCTGCTTCAACAGTGTTTGGACGGAACAGACCCAGGGACGCCCCTTCTTCCAGCCTCCGACCGCCCTCCGCCCTCTTTCCAGTCACCACCTTCGGCACCACCTCTATTTTTTGTGCCTTAACTCCTTATTGCCGAGCAACACACCATAACTCCTACTGCTGAACAACACACCTTAACTCTTATTGCCAAACAACACACCGTAACTCCCATTGCCGAACAACACACCGTAACTCCCATTGCCGAACAACACACCTTAACTCTTATTGCCAAACAACACACCATAACTCCCATTGCCAAACAACCATGAGCCCCCAAATTCGTCAGAAATATTCCACCGAGCTGGAGGCTGCGTCCACCGCCTGGCCAGCCTGCATCTGCGGGCGCCCACACCTACCTCTGGACCATGTGGCTCTGGAGGGCGGGGGCCGCTTCTTCCTCGAGTTGGCGGAGAAGCACGAGGGCGCTGAGCGGCTCTTCAAGATGCAAACCCAGCGCGGTGGCCGCCTTCTCCTCCAGGACGAGCAGAAGCCCCCCGAGATGAGTGGGCACAACTCAGGGCGCCATGCCAGCCGCCCTGGCCTGGGAGAGGAGCCTGACCCGGGCCCTTCTGGGCCTGCAGACCTTCAGCACTGACTCCTGGAGAACCACTTCCGGGTGAGGGGTGAAACTCATCAAGAAGATGGGCCACACCTGCCTCCCCTCCGCAGGCTGCGGCCCCAGGCTGGGCGGGGCGAGTGTCTCTTCCAAAGGCTCCCCCTCAAGCACGACTAGGAGCCCCTGGAGCCCGGAGGCCTTTGAGGGGCCCCTCTGCACCCCTGGTGTCTGCCTTTTGCCTGAGCCTCTCCCCGAAACCCCAGCCATTCTTTTAACCACCCTGAAGCTCTCGCCCATACATTGGACCAAATGGAACAATAAAGCTTTTTGCAGAAAAAAAAAATATCTTAAAAAATGAAGATTACCTTTTGTTTTTAATATGTTTTCATTTATTTCAGAGAGAGGAAGGGAGGGGAGATAGAAACATCATTAATTGGTGCCTCCTGCACACCCTCAACTGGGGACCCAACCGGCAACAATCGATGCTCAACCACTGAGCACACCAACCCAGCTGGACGTTTCTTTTTTTTTTTTTTTAAATATATTTTATTGATTTTTACAGAGAGGAAGGGAGAGAGATAGAGTTAGAAACATCGATGAGAGGAACATTGATCAGCTGCCTCCTGCACACCTCCTACTGGGGATGTGCCCGCAACCAAGGTACATGCCCTTGACCGGAATCGAACCTGGGACCCTTGAGTCCGCAGGCCGACGCTCTAGCCACTGAGCCAAATGGGTCAGGGCCCGGCTGGACGTTTCTTACATCAACACTTCTACTGATGTCATTGCTCCCCTTTCCTTTCTCAGAAACACCCCTGCCTTTAACTCCCAATCAGGACTCTATTGGCTTTCTGCCCGCGTCCGTGCTTCCTGAGTAGCTACTCTCTTGGATCTCAGATAAATGCTTGTTGCCTCTCACTCTGGCCTTCATTTCTAAGCTCACATGCTCTTCCCCGTCTCCCAGGCTTTCGCTCTCGGCACCATCACCGACTCGCTCTGCACCAGTTCAGGTTCCGTCCTGCCCGTGACAGACACTCACTCGAGGTCACTTAAGGCGGAGAAAGGATTTGCTGGAAGGGAACACAGGAGTTCACACAAGGGATGGGAAAACTGGGACCCTCCCTTGGGAGATGGGCAGGGACCCAGGTAGGGGGCAGCCAGAGCCAGGGTCACGGGAATCGTCTGCCGGGAACGGACGCTGACGCCCCACAGCTGAGTCCTCCCTGTGCCTTGGAGCCCTGAGTGGAAGCATCTGACGACTGGGCGCCAGCAGAAAGGCCTGGAGAGCAGGTTAAAAAGAAGGAAAAGCCCTGGCCGCTTTTGTTCAGTGGACAGAGGGTCGGCCTGTGGACTGAGGGGTCCCGGGTTCGATTCGGGTCGGGGGCACATGCCGGGGTTGTGGGGGGCTTGCAGGAGGCAGCCGACCCGTGATTCTCTCTTATCATGGATGTTTCTATCTCTCTCTCCCTCTTCCTTCCTCTCTGAAATCAATAAAAATATTTTTTTTAAAAAAAGAAGAAAAAAGATGACCTTTGGCTAACGCCTCAGCGGTCCGGGTGTGTCTCTGCTTCAACAGTGTTTGGACGGAACAGACCCAGGGACGCCCCTTCTTCCAGCCTCCGCCCACCCTCCGCCCTCTTTCCAGTCACCACCTTCGGCACCACCTCTCTTTTCTCTGCCTTAACTCCTTATTGCCGAACAACACACCTTAACTCTTATTGCCGAACAACACACCGTAACTCCTACTGCCGAGCAACACACCATAACTCCCATTGCCAAACAACACACCGTAACTCCTACTGCCGAACAACACACCGTAACTCCTACTGCCGAACAACACACCTTAACTCTTATTGCCGAACAACACACCGTAACTCCTACTGCCGAGCAACACACCATAACTCCCATTGCCAAACAACACACCGTAACTCCTACTGCCGAACAACACACCGTAACTCCTACTGCCGAACAACACACCTTAACTCTTATTGCCGAACAACACACCATAACTCCTACTGCCGAACACCACACCTTAACTCTTACTGCCGAACAACACACCGTAACTCCCATTGCCAAACAACACACCGTAACTCCCATTGCCAAACAACACACCGTAACTCCCATTGCCAAACAACCAGGAGCTCCCAAATTCGTCAGAAATATTCCACCGAGCTGGAGGCTGCGTCCACCGCCCGGCCAGCCTGCATCTGCGGGCGCCCACACCTACCTCTGGACCATGTGGCTCTGGAGGGCGGGGGCCGCTTCTTCCTCGAGTTGGCGGAGAAGCACGAGGGCGCTGAGCGGCTCTTCAAGATGCAAACCCAGCGCGGTGGCCGCCTTCTCCTCCAGGAGGAGCGGAAGCCCCCCGAGATGAGTGGGCACAACTCAGGGCGCCATGCCAGCCGCCCTGGCCTGGGAGAGGAGCCTGACCCGGGCCCTCCTGGGCCTGCAGACCTTCAGCTCTGACTCCTGGAGAACCACTTCCGGGTGAGGGGTGAAACTCATCAAGAAGATGGGCCACACCTGCCTGCCCTCCGCAGGCTGCAGCCCCAGGCTGGGCGGGGCGAGTCTCTTCCAAAGGCTCCCCCTCAAGCACGACTAGGAGCCCCTGGAGCCCGGAGGCCTTTGAGGGCCCCTCTGCAACCCCTGGTGTCAGGCTCTTGCCTGAGCTTCTCCCCGAAACCCCAGCCATTCCTTCAACCACCCTGAAGCCCTCTCCCATGCATTGGATCAAATGGAACAATAAAGCTTTTTGCAGCAACAAAAAAATATCTTTAAAAATGAAGATTACCTTTTGTTTTTAATATGTTTTAATTTATTTCAGAGAGAGGAAGGGAGAGGGAGATAGAAACATCAGTGATGAGAGAGAATCATTGATGGCTGCCTCCTGCACGCCCCCTCCTGGGGATCAAGCCCGAAACCCGGGCATGTGTCCTGAACAGGAATCGGACTGTGACCTCCCGGTGCATAGGTTGACCCTCACCCACTGAGCCACCCGGCCGGGCCGGAAAGCAAGTCTTTGAACTGTATGTAGGCTTTCATGGGCCTGCTTCCCACCTGGGCTCCTGATGCCCAGATAACCCCACCTGCCCCCACACCCAAACAGCGGCTGCACCTGCAGAGACTGTTTCATGCTGTCTGTGTCTCTCTGCGTTCCCAGTGACCTTCACCCCAGGCTAGCACTCACCCCACGCTAGGAACAGCTGCCAGAACGCTGGGTAGTATGGTGCAGTGGTTAGATCAGGACTCTCAAGCCAAATTGCCTTGTTTCAGACCACTAGCTGTGTGACCTCCGGAAAGTTATTGACCTCTCTGTGCTTTCCGCTCGCTCATCTATAAAATAAGGACAACAACGCTGTCTCCCTCTTATGCTGATTGTGACGATAAGTGCATTCTTGTCTGCAAAGTGCTTCCCACGAGCCTGCGGTGGTGACCGTGTTCTATACCGTGAGCTGTCATTATTCCCAGGGCGCCGTGCCCGCTACTACTCTTGCGTCTCCAAAACTTTTCTCTCCCTGTCTCCCCTCAGTTCTCTGATGAAGTACAGCCCCTTGGCGTGCTTCTAAGCCATGCGGGGTTGGCCTGGCCGTCTCCGGCCCAGTCTGGAACGCCCTCAGCCCAGGAAAACCAGTCTCCGTGGGAGCCTCCAGGAGGTCTGTCCCCCAGGGGAGCTCTTTCTGCTGAGTCCCACCGGCCGCAGGTTCGATCCCCAGCCCCAATCTGAGCGAGGGCGGGAGGCAACCAATGGATGTGTCTCTCTCACATTGACGTGTCTCTCTCCCTCTCCCTCCCGCTCTCCCTGAAAATCAATGGGAAAAATATCCTCGGATGAGGATTAACAACAACAACAAAATTCCTCACTAAAGGTGGTCACGGTTGGTTGTCAAGTCCTAGGCCGATCTTTAACCTTGAGTAACCTTGAGGTTGTCTATTGTCTTTGTAAGATAGCATACCTTGATACCTTGCAAATGCCAGACTAGCTTTCTTTTCCAAAACCCTCAAAGGCACAGCCACAGGCACCGGAGCGTGAGGCCACACTGTTATCTGGCTGCCACATACCATCTCCGTGTGCTGTCCACGCGAACTGTCCTGTGCCTACCGATGAAGAGACTGATTGCGTGTCTCTGTTTTACTCCTTTTCTGTTGTTGTTGTTGTTTTACTCTTTATCCAGTCTCAGAGATTCCCCTGCTCTGCTTCCTCCCACCTGCCTAGCCTACCATGGTGGGTTTTATGTAACCCCTCTTTCAGCTCCTCCTTTGATTCTAGTGTATAAAGTAATCTGCACAACCGCCATCCTCCGGAGCAGCTTCTCAATCCGCTGAGGTTTGCTTCCTGGCAATTGTCCTCAGTTTGGCTCAAAAGAGCTCTAGAGTGGACGTTCTTTTGACAGCCGCCACGAGAAAGAGCGGGAGCTGATAGGGTGAGGGAGGGGCTACATGGATCTGGGGGGGGGGGGTAAGGAACTTGGAGGAAGGACATGTGAGGGGCAGACTTTCTCCCCACCTCCCTCATTCACCCCTGCAGGCCGGGGGGGTGTGGCCCACACCGTCCCTCTGGGCATAAAGCGCCCTCGCTGGCAATTCCCACCTGGAAGAGCCTCCAGACCAGGCGTCCTCAAACTACGGCCCGCGGGCCACATGCGGGTGTTTTTGCCATTTTGTTTTTTTACTTCAAAATAAGATATGTGCAGTGTGCATAGGAATTTGTTCATAGTTTTTTTTAAACTACAGTCCGGCCCTCCAACCGTCTGAGGGACAGGGAACTGGCCCCCTGTTTAAAAAGTTTGAGGACCCCTGGGATAGAGTGTTTCCTCCGCCAGCTCTGACCCCGCCCGCTCTGACCCCCCCAGCTCTGACCCCCCCAGCTCTGACCCCGCCCGCTCTGACCCCCCCAGCTCTGAGCCCCCCAGCTCTGACCCCACCCGCTCTGACCCCCCCAGCTCTGACCCCCCCAGCTCTGACCCCGCCCGCTCTGACCCCCCCAGCTCTGAGCCCCCCAGCTCTGAGCCCCCCAGCTCTGAGCCCCCCAGCTCTGACCCCCCCAGCTCTGACCCCGCCCGCTCTGACCCCCCCAGCTCTGAGCCCCCCAGCTCTGAGCCCCCCAGCTCTGACCCCGCCCGCTCTGACCCCCCCAGCTCTGAGCCCCCCAGCTCTGACCCCCCCAGCTCTGACCCCGCCAGCTCTGACCCCCCCAGCTCTGACCCCGCCCGCTCTGACCCCGCCAGCTCTGAGCCCCCCAGCTCTGACCCCCCCAGCTCTGACCCCGCCAGCTCTGACCCCCCCAGCTCTGACCCCGCCCGCTCTGACCCCGCCCGCTCTGAGCCCCCCAGCTCTGACCCCCCCAGCTCTGACCCGCCGGCTCTGACCCTGCCGGCTCTGATCCACCAGCTCTGAGCCCGTGGAACCTCAGGGCCTTGACCACCATGCCCCGGGCAGTTATCAAGGGCTCCTCAGCAGAATGCATATTTGTGTTCCCGGGCTCCTCCTCCCTGCCCCCCACTATGTCCTGGTCTTCCCCTATCACCCCAGGATCAGCACAGTGACCCCGGCCAGCCCAGGAGGGCCAGGCCACGTGGAGAGAAAGGCACACCAGCGCTCAATGGCAGCCAACTCCCCGCCTCCCCAGGCCTCCAGCTGTGGGTTCCCCGGGTCCCTAGGATAAAGCCCTGGGGTCAGCGCACCTCCTGTCTCACAGGTGGGGATAAAAAGGAGGGAGGAGGCTCAGAGAGGTTACAGAACTTGCTCAGGTCCCACGCGGGGACTCGAACCCAGCTCTCTCCCGGTTCCCTCCAGAGGCCCGCTCTGGCACGCCCCGCGGTGCCCAGTGCTTAACACGCAGGCTGACCTCAGCGAGCATCTGGGGAAGCGGGAAGTAAGCCATTTTCTGGATCTCCTGCCCACAGGGACAGGCCAGAGCAGGCTCCTGCCCGCCCGGGAGGAGTCCCACCAAGGCCCTCGGGTCCCTTCTAGAGCCCACCACCTCCCTGTCCCCTCGCCTTCCCCCACGCCTGGGCCCTGGTGCTGGAAGGAGCACCCCCCCCCCCCCCCCCCGTGCCTTCCTGACCCTTCTCTGGACGCCCTGCCTCTGCTCGCCTTCCTTTCTTCCCAGGGCAGCTGGGCCCCAACCCCGATCACACCACCCCCTTTCTGAGCCTCGGTCTCCCCATCTAGTGGGGGGAGCGGAGGGAGGAGTCATTCCTGCCTTTGCCCACGTCGCCGGGTACAGGAGTCTGTAAAGATGAAATAGTCCGTGATAAAACACACAGCTGGAAAAGCGGGAAGGTCATAAAACGTTACACCAGGGCTCGGGATTCCGGGCTGGCCGTAACCGGGCATAAACTGGCCTCCCAGAGACACTGCCCATAAAAGGCACAGGGCCCGGGCGGGGTGTGAGAAGCGTGCTTGCTCCCGGGGTGACTTTTTTTTTCTTCATTTGTGGTCTTCTAGTTTCCTGATCATTGATTTCTTCTGTAATCAGGGAAAAGTTATATAGAAGGAATGCTTCTGCAACAGAAGCATCTAAACTCCTGCTCTGGCCCTGACCGGTTTGGCTCAGTGGATGGAGCGTCGGCCTGCGGACTCAAGGGTCCCAGGTTCGATTCCGGTCAAGGGCATGTACCTTGGTTGTGGGCACATCCCCAGTAGGGGGTGTGCAGGAGGCAGCTGATCGATGTTTCTCTCTCATCGATGTTTCTAACTATCCCTCTCCCTTCCTCTCTGTAAAAAATCAATAAAATATATTTAAAAAAAGAAAAAGAAAAGATTTTCCTTACCAGATTAAAAAAAAAAAAAATGGCTTGCCTGGCGGGTGTGGCTCAGTGCTTGAGTGTTGACCTATGAACCAGGAGGTCACTGTTCCATTCCCAGTCAGGACACATGCCCGGGTTGCAGGCTCCATCCCCCGTGGGGGGCGTGCAGGAGGCAGCTGATCAGTGATTCTCTCTCATCATTGATGTTTCTCTCTCTCTCGCCCTCTCCCTTCCTCTCTGAAATCAGCGTTTTTAAAAACACACTTAACGGAGCCTTATGAGGAGACCTTGTGCCTCCACCCTTCTCTCTGTGACTCCATTAGCCAGAGGGGCTGACAGAGGCACTGGGTCTTTGACAACAGGTGGAGCCGCTGTCCCACTTCCGGAATGCTTTGCTGGGGTGGGGGGGGGGGTGGTTTGTGGGGGAATAGAACCTTGTTTAAACTGCTGCCAGTTGGGTATTCTGCTACTTGCAGCCAAAATCATTTCAATTTGACACAGTGACCCACATGACACTCTTCATTTCTCCTTCCCAGGTCTGCTCCTCCATTTCCTGTCTGTAAGGGCCACTCTGCCCACCAAGCCTCCCACGCCCTCCCCTCCTTCTGGCCCCGGCTCAGGTCCCATGCAGCTCCGGTTCACATCTCCTCTGCTCTCCCTGCCTCTGCCACTCCTCAGCTGCAGGCCCTCCTCCCTCCTCCCTCCTCCCTCCTCCCTCCTCCCTCCTCCCTCCTCCCTCCTCCCTCCTTCCTCCTCCCTCCCACCAGAGCTCCTGCAGCTCAGGCCCCAAGTCCCTCTACCTCTGAGCTCCCTCCTCTACCCACATGCTGTTACCCACAGTGACTTTTCTAAAATACACACCTGATCATGTTTCTCATTGAAGCATCTATGGCAGGGGTCCTCAAACTTTTTAAACAGGGGGCCAGTTCACTGTCCCTCAGACCGTTGGAGGGCCGGACTATAGTTTAAAAAAAACTATGAACAAATTCCTATGCACACCGCACATATCTTATTTTGAAGTAAAAAAACAAAACAGCAAAAACACCCGCATGTGGCCCGCGGGCCGTAGTTTGAGGACGCCTGCTCTATGGGCTACAGGCTAATATTCAAAATCCTGCGCGTAGCACTCAAGCCCCTTGGCAGCATGGCCCCAAACCACCTTCTGCTCTCCTCGGCGGCCACTCCTCCCCGGACCTATTCTGTAAGTTTAGCTGCTTCAGAGTGTTCACTGCACAAACTCTCACCCCTGTAGCTTTGTTCTCTGCTCCCTCACCCTTGGATGTGAATGCCTCCTTATCCCCAAATGTTTCCTCTTCTGCGAAGCCCTCCTCACCACAAATAAACATCCCTTCCTCCCTGAGCCCACAGCCTGTTGTTCCACTTACACCACTATTACAATTCTTATCTGATATCCTAATGATATATTTGCCAGTAAACTAGATTCCTTTAGGGCAAGGATCTATTTCAGAGTCCCCAGTGCCTCCCAGTACAGTGTTTAACATGAGCAATTAATTTTATTTATTTCATTTTTTTTTTAGAGAGAGAGGAAGGGAGAAGGATAGAAGAGAGAGAAGCACTGATGAGAGAGAAACATCATCGATCGGCTGCCTCCTGCAAGCCTCCTTCTGGGGATTGAGCCCGAAGCCCAGGCATGTGCCCTGACCTTCGATCTCTGGGTTCCTGGATTGACGCTCAACCACTGGGCCACACCAACTGGGCAATGAGTCCATTTTTGGTGGAAGAGGCAGCAGTACAAAACCCCTCCTGGAACACAGTCCCATCCTCCTTCCCTCGGCCTCTCCCTCCTCCTCCCACTTCCCAGCCTGTCCAAACTCCTCTTCCCTGCGTGGACTCCCAGGGGAGGAATCCCACCCTCTTCCATGGAATCACGAGTTGCATGTGTGTGAGCGGGAACAGATCCATGAGGTTCTGGTCACTTTAGGCCTCAGTAAAAGAGCTGGACGAGTTAGTAGCCAAAAGAATCTGGCTTTAGCTTGGCAACATCCAAAGCACTTTCCCACATTGTGAAATTCTCCAGAATCTAGACAAGCCCATGCCCGGATTTCATCTAAAACGTAAGCTCCATGACAGCTGGGACCTCTCCTAGTGTCCTCCTCGAAGCCCCCAGCCCCAGTTCGGAGTCCAGTCCAGATTGCGTGCTCCATAAATACTTGTTGAATGAAAGTCAACCTCAGGTTTATTTCTAGGTTCTAAGAACCAGTCAACTCAAGTGTTCAGCAACTGTAGATAGCCTGAGGGTGTGTGTGGCTGTGTGTATTTATATCTACCCTGCCTCATTACAATGGCAAAGTCTGAAACACTCAATGGAACGTTATGCTGCCATTGAAGATATTGTTTAGCCCGGCCTGCATGGCTCAGTGGTTGAGCACTGAACTATGAACCGGGTGGTCACTGGTTCAATTCCCGGTCAGGGCACATGCCCAGGTTACTGGCTCCATCCCCAGTGGAGGGCATGCAGGAGACAGCTAATCAATAATGATGCTGTCTCATCATTGATGTTTCTATCTCCCTCTCTCTTCCTCTCTGAAATCAATAAAAATATTTTTAAATATTGTTTGTAAATATATATAAATTTTTTAATAATATATTTTTATTGATTTCAGAGAGGAAGGGAGAAGGAAAGAGAGAGATAGAAACATCAATGATGAGTGAGAATCATTGATCAGCTGCCTCCTGCACACTCCCCACTGGGGATCGATCCCGCAACCCAGGCACGTGCCCCTGACCAGAATGCAACCCGGGACCTTTCAGTCCACAGGCCAACGCTCTATGCACTGAGCCAAGCTGGCTAGGGCTATAAATATATGTAAATTATTTACAGCCCTGGCCAAGTGGTTTAACTGGTTGGGCTGTCATCCGATACACAAAAGGTTTTGGACTGGGCACCTATGGACGGTAACTGATCAATGTTTCTCTCTCACATCAATGTTTCTCTCTCCCTGCCTCTCTCTCTAAAAATCAATAAAAACGTATCCTCAGGCAAGGATTTAAAAGAAAATTACTAAAAACAATGTTGTTTACAAAGAGTTTGCAACATGAAAAATGTCTTCTGTCATAAAGTTAAAGGAGAAAACAAAAGTGCACGATAGGAATGTGTGATATTTATCACACTATGTAAAAACAAGCAACCCCCCACCCCACCCCCAAATCTCACAAGCAAAACGCTGGCTGGAAAGGGATGATGATGTTAACAGTGGTTGATGGCTCCTCCTCCCCTTTATTCTCCTGTTCTCTCTTTTTTTTTCCTTTTTTCTTTTTTTTGTTTTGTTTTGTTAATCCTCACCCAAAGATATTTTTCCCATTGATTTTTAGACATAGTGGAAGGGAGGAGGGAACACAGAGAGAAACATCAATGTGAGAGAGACACATCGATAGATTACCTCCCCAACTCGCCCCGCCTGCCGTGCCTTTGACCAGAATGGAACCTGGGACCCTTCAGTCCAAGGGCCAGAGCTCCAACCACTGGGCCAAACCAGCTCGGGCTCCTGTTCTCTCTCTCTCTCTCTTTTTAATTTTATTTATTTATTTTTTTAGAGAAAGGAGAGGGGGGGAGAGAGAGAGAGAAAGAGAGAGAGAGAGGGAGAGACTGATTTGTTGTTCCGGTCATTCATGCATTTGTTGATTGCCTCTTGTATGTGCCTGACTGGGGACCAAACCCACAACCTTGGCATATCAGGATGATACTCAAACCAACTGAGCTACTCGGCCAGGGCGCCTGCTCTCTCTTGTCCGACTTTACACACGTCCTATATAATAAAAAAGCTAATATGCAAATTGTCCCCTTCACCGGAAGTTCGACCAGGGGGCAGGCGGGCCAGCCAACCTCCCATCCCCGCCCTGCCCTATAGGCCTGATGCGGCGGCCGGCCGGACCCCACCTGTGCCCGAATTCCTGCACCAGGCCTCTAGTTATTAATAAAGTGGGAAATATACACACTTAACCAATAAAGTGGGAAACATACACTTTATTTTTCAAAATGACATTGAGGGAATGGCACAGAGGCTCAGGCCTCCCCACCCCTATGCCACTGTCTAAAGATACCCTCAGGGGCTGGGCCAGGTTAGCAGGCGCCCCAGGACGCTGTGGCTCTGCCACCCCAACCACAGGGCGCTCAGGAAAGGAGCAGCAATCAAGTAGCTCTGCCAGGTCCAGACTGGACAGGGCGCCTCCAGGCGGGCAGTGCCCCCAGAGGTGGACAGTGTGTCCCTCCAGAGGTCGGGCCTCCTGCCAGACACTCAGAGGGTTAATCCTGTCTCAGAAATTCACAGAGAGGCCCAGGAGGGGAATTTCCCAGACAGGCAGACAGACAGACACCTCAGACCGCTCCCGCCACTAAGCACAGATGTTTGCCTGGGGGTGGTGAGAGCCTTCACAGGCGCACCAGTTTGCGGTGAGAGGGAGCCCAAAGCCAGAGGCGAGACCCGCCTGGGCAGGCCGGGGGCTGCGGTGGGGGAGGGAACGGGATGGGTTGGTCTTCAGGTCTCTGGGCATCTCTCCTGTTGTCTGGGTCACGCAGTGCCTGCAACTCTCCTCTGCGTCCAGCAGGCGTCGCAGCGGCTCTGGAGTGTGGCTCTGCAGTCGGTGCTGTGACGCTTCAGCCAAGTTTGTTGTATAAATAGTGGTTTGTCTGTTTCCCCTACCGGTCCCCAGGCTCCCCAAGGGCAGGGATTTTATCTTAGTCGCCGCCTTACCTTCGTTGCTAATGACAACACCCGGCCCCTAATGGGTGCCCCATTAGGTCTGAAAAACGACCCCCCAACTCAAAAATATATGCCTAGAAGAGTAATGAGATCAAAGCCCGAAGTGAGACTGTTGGGGAAAGCGCCAAGCCGGGGAAGGAGGCTCCGGGTTCCGTTCGTGCTTCCAGTTCCCCCACACACACCTTTTTTCCACCGGCTCGCCCCAGCCCTAGACGCAGGCAGGGCGGGGAACGGACGTGGCCCCGGCGGCTGGGGCGGAGCGAGCCCGAACCTGCCCGACCTAGCAGCGCAGCCCAGGGACCCGACGCGTTCCCGCCCTGCAGTCCCAGCAATCAGAGAAAAGGGGGGACGTGCCCCAAACCATCTCCTCCAGGGGGCACCCTGGGCTACCCTCTCCTTAGGGCTACCACCACTCTCTCCCCTCCTGAACCCCTCTCCCGTGTCTTTTCAGAGCACTAAGTGGGTAGAGGTGCCTTAACCAAACAGTGATGTCACCCACTCAACAACCCTTTATTGACCAGCTACTATGTGCTAAGTGCTGTGCCAGGCGTTGGCCATGCAGCAGAGAACCCAAACACCCTGCCCTCGTGGAGCCTGGATTCCGTGGGACACAGACTAAGGGACGGGACAATCTGTCGTTGGACACGTGGGAGGCCGACACCCAGGTGACCTCCCAGGTGAGTAAAAAGCGCGTGAGGCGCCGCCCTGGAGATGGTCCGCCGGTAGACTTCGGCCCCGGCCGGAGGGGCGGGCTTCGGGTCGGGTAGAACGTCGGGCTGGGCACGTCTCCTGGGGCAGGAGCCAGCCCGGGGGTGGAGGCGGGGGGAGGGGGGGAAGGCGCGCAAAGCTCGGTCTAGACCTTAGTAGGCAATGGGTAAATATTTACGGTCCGCACGGCACGTCGTACCGCACGCAACGTGCGCCCCGAGGGTGGGGGCGGGGAGCCAGCCTGGGCCCTCCTCCGCCCCAGGCCCCTCCCCACGGGGTCAGTGCCGGACCAGCCTGGGCGTCCCGGCCCCGAGTAATTACAGGGGCTGTCGCCAGCCCTGGCCGTAAAAGAGAAGGATGAAACGGCTTGGGAACCGGGGAAGAGGGGCCCGCGCCGGCCGGGGGGGGGGGGGGGGGGGGGAGGGCCGGAGCCTGCGGCTTCCCGCGCTGCGCAGCTGCGTGGAGGGCTGGCCCGGGGTGCGCACACACTCCAACACCTACCGGGGGCGCGCGCACGAGCCGCCAGGCACACCGCACTCGGCCCTTCCACGCCAGACACTCCAGCCCGAACACCTGCCCGTCCGTTCCTCCCCGCGGGCTGGGAGGCACTCCCCCCACCCGCCAGGGGCTCCCCTCCATACCACAGTAGACCCTTGCGAGGAGCGCCCCCCACCCCCCAGCGAATTCCAGTGCGTTTGTTTACAGGGCGCGGGGAAGGGGGCCGAGCTGGGTTCTGGAGCCTGAGAATTAGGAGACCCAACTGCCCAGCCCCGGGACGCCACGTAAACACTCCTGCCCCCGACCCTGCCCCCCATACCCCGCCGGCCTGTGCACTTTCCCTTCCTCTTCATACAACATTAGCAAACACATCCAAGTTTCACACGCTTCCCCACCCCAGACGCAGCTGGGACAGATTCAAATGCTTTCACACTTGCACAACATCACAGGGAGCTGACATGCCAGATGCACATGTGTGGTTAGTCACTCTTCATGCTCAGATTCTCAGTCCATATTCAAAGCCCATTCGCGCGGTGCACACGTATGTGCGCACACACACGCTATTAGCGTCCTTGGGCGCACTAGAAACACAGCCCTCCCCCACCTATCGCGGGCCCAGGCTGCGTCTGTCCCTCTCACAGGCACCGAGGTGCTCCCTAACCCCAGCCACACACGTTACACACTTGGTCACTCAGGGTCACACTTTATTCCCGGCATCTAGGCGATGACACAATCTCCCGAACAAAGACAACATTGACAAACCCAACAAAAACAAACAGCCGCGTATTTGAGGAGGGGCAGCTGAGCGCAGCCCGGGATGGGGGGGGCGGGGAGAGTGTGGGAACGCAGGGAGCTGGGAGTGGGCGCTCGGGAATGGTGCGGGACCTATCAACAACCTTGCACCCGGCAAGAGCCGGGTCTCGCCCCCGCGTGTGTGCAGAGCTGCTGGTCCCCCTCTCCCGCACGCGGCTCTGCCGGGGGACACAGACCCACCACCCCGAGCAGGCCCACAGAGCGGCCCACAGACCCACAAGTGAGCGAACACGCAGCTCGTGGCGGATCTGCCCAGGCGGAGTCGCGCGCTCCGCTCCCCTCGCCGGCGCTCCCCTCCTCCACCTCCCCAGTCCCCAGGCCCCAGGGCAGCAGCGCGCCGGGCGGGGCGGGGGGCGGGGCGGGGTGTCGGGCGGCGCTGGCCCAAAAGGCGGAGTCCGGAGGCGCTGGAGCCAAATCTGGGAGCCCTGTGCCGACTGCGAAATCTGTTGAGTGCTGTGCCGACTGCGCCGGGGAGAAAGCCAGCGGGAACCCGGAGCCTGACGAGCCCCTCGCCCCCGCCCGGCCTGGACAGGCCCCGCGATATGGAGTTCCTCTGGGCCCCTCTCTTGGGTCTCTGCTACAGTCTGGCCGCTGCCGACCGCCACACCGTCTTCTGGAACAGTTCAAACCCCAAGTAAGCCCCGAGTCCCCGGCCCACAAGGGCGTCCGGTTGGCACTGCCCCTGCACCCCAGTCTAACTGTTCCAGCCAGCCCCCGACTGGAGTCTTGGGGTGGCGACCGAGGCGGGTGGGATTCCTTTAATGTTATTCCCCTCACTTCTCCCCCAGAACTGGAAGGAGGCCACCCCAGGGTAGGAACCTGCCTGTGTCTGCTTTCTATTTCTATGTCTGCCCCTCCTGTCCTTCCCTGGGGCACCCCTACTTCTCCGAAGGGAGGCACCCATGCTGAGCAGACCCTGCCTCCCTCCCGCACGGACCACCCTCCCTGGCCACCCGGGCCCTTGTGGTCGGTCCCTCCACCACCAAGCTTGGATCCCTCTCCTGGTCTGTGCTTGGGCATCTGCCCACACTGACAGGCACCTGGTATGACATCAGGAGGGAGCAGAATGCTCGCTGTAACCCTAGAAGCACCTCTCCGGAGGGGCCTGGGCTGCGGCCATGGACGGTCATTCTGTGTCTAAGGTGATGGTGGGAAGTTCCCCACCGAGGGATCTTTAGAGATGACAGGAGCGAGGCACGCGCTGTGGGTGAGCAGGCTAAGGTAGTCATCTGTTTATGAGGCTCCAGTAGTAAAACGAGAGAGATGGGGGAGGGAGGTCATGGGAAAGGTTCAGAAGGGATGGAAGGGGTTAAGAGGTTACCGAGGGCTCTGGGCAGAAAGGAGTTAATTCCTCCGGGGCAGTTTTAGGGCTGCGAGGCAAATGGTACTGGACTGGAGACGCTCCCTGGGACCCTTTGTTCTTGCCCTTGAGTTTTCTGAAGTTCTGGGAACAATATCTGTGGAGGAACAGGAGAGGCGGGGTAGGGAGGAGAATGGAGAGGAGGGCTGAGCAGCTCGGGGTCAGGAAAAGCACTACACTCAGCTGGGCCACCCCCGGCCCCCTCATAAAGACACTGTGCCAGCTTCCTCGGGCCCCGCAGCGGCATTGCTTGGTGAGAGGGTCTGTGTCCGTGGCCTGTTGGGTGAGAGCAGCTAGCTGCCAACCCCAGAGGGCAGGACCCTCTTGCCCCTGGTTTAAAAAGGGCAGCCCAGTCAGCCCTCCCCCACCCCGCTCCTTGCTGTCTGCGCTTTGCTGTCTGCTCTTTGCTTCCTTGACCAAATCTTGCCCTAGTGGGAGAGAGCAAAGTCCCTGTTTATGCCCATGCCAGGTGTTGGCTGGAGGAGGAGGAGGGGACAGGAAGCTGTGAGTAGGGAGGGGGTGACCCTGGCCTTTTCCGTTCCCAAGCTCCCAGGTTTCCTCTCTTTCAGGAAGGAGCCTCTTCCTTGCCCCTTTCCCCGCCTTCCCTGACGCCACTGCCCCCCTTTCCCAGATGGGAGAGCAAGAGTCAAAAGGGTCCTAAGTGGCGCAGACTGTACCCCAGGAAGGGGGTGATGGGTGCCCCCACTAAGCAGAGCTCTGCCCTGTTCCATCTGGCCACATGCACACCTACCATACCCGGGACTGAAGAGAAGCCAGCCCAGATGGGAGTGCACAGGCAGCCAAGCGAGGCCCAGCTGAGGCCAAAGATGAGGTGGCAGGGAGCTAGGCGGGTGCGAGCCTGGCACAGTGACTCAGGGGAGTGAGCATCCATCGGCCCTGGGACCTTGGAGGGGGCAGCGTGGGATGAAGGGTGGTGCTCCTGCGAGCTGGGCACTGGCCTCCTTGGTACTGGAGGGGCAAGTACCCTGCCCATTCAGTCCTGCCGGCCCCCTTTGCCTGGGGGAGGGTGCCATCCTGGGGTCCACATTGGACAGGGTAAATTTTCACAGACTCTCGTGAATGCTGGGGAGGGTGGCAGAGGTGGATGAGGAATGAGTCAGTGCCCTTCACTGGAATGGGGGAAGGATGCCAGGCCCAGAGCTGAAATACCTGTTCTGAAATGGCTTCTATGTTTATCTCTCCAGAGAGGAATTTTAAAAGCCTCTCTCTCTCTCTCTCCCTGCCTCCCTCCCAGCCTCTCTCACTCTCCTTCTCCTCTCCAGGGTGGGGGAGGGGGCCTGCTAAGCCTCGCTTGAGAACTGACACAGCCACCCGCAAGGCCAGGCCTCTTCGGGGTCCTGCTGACTGGGCAGTGGGTGCCCACCTCCAAGGCCTTGGCCTAATTCCCGACACTCCTCCCACCACCCATACTCAGGGCTTTGGTTTGTAGCAAGTTGGCAGCCAGCTCTGCTGAGTGTCTCGCTGACAGTGCTTAGGGGAATTCAGAGAAGCTGACCAGCTTGGAGAGGGAGGTGAGAGGCACTTTCCCCCTTACAGGACCCCACCCAGGCTGGAGCCAGGTGTCTGGAGCTGGGGGGAGGGACTGGTGGGCAGTCAGGCTGGAGCCTGTGGAGCCTGGAGGGAGTGGGCTGGGGGAGGGGAGCTGGCTCCACCTTGGGAGGAGAGGCAACCTCAGATCTGAGAACTCCCGCATTTCTGGAGCTCCCCTCGCAGCTGATTGTGTGGCTTTTGCAGATAAAGGGACAATGGTGGTGTGGGTGCTTGGAGAAAAGTGGACAAGGAGACCTGAGCATCATTTTAAGTAGCTAGAAGGAGGGATTCGAGGGGAATGAATGAAGTGATGAAAGTGATTGAACTTAAAGGATTCGGGCATTATCTGTGGGCCTGGGTGTACTGGAGGTTTGGGGGGAAATGAAGCTGAGAAATAGGAGATATATGCAGTGGGTCAGGGCGGGAAATGAAAGGAGTGAGAAATGAAGACATCCATATGTTGGGCTGGTGCTAGCCTAAAGAGGAAGGGTGACTTGGATCCTGAGGATAGAATGGGCCGGTGGGGTCTCAGACTGGGTCCAATAGCATTTAAAGGAACACACACCTGGTATAAATTTGGGGAAATATTTATGGGTAGAAGAGAATGATGAGTGAGCTAAGGAAATATTTAGCAGCCCATCCTTGGGTATAGGTCAGGGGGTAATGGGAAGTGCTTTGTTGCCTAAAAGACACTGAGTGGATGCTATTTGTTGGGTTATAGGACACAAGGATGGTGGAGGGGTGTTTGGAAATGGTGGAAAGATATTTAAGAGACCAAGATCAGTAACTATTGGGAGTTGAGATTGTCAAAACATCTGTGTGGGGGTCCAGTGTGAAATGTGAGGGGGTCGTGTAAACATTCGGAGACTCAAGGCTCCGGTCTGGCTTCTGAGTGACTGCTTGCTTCCTTCCCCTCCGCGCATGCCCAGGTTCCGGAATGAGGACTACACCGTACACGTGCAGCTGAATGACTACCTGGACATCATCTGTCCGCATTATGAGGATGACTCTGTGGCGGCCACTGCCATGGAGCAGTATACACTCTACCTGGTGGAGCTCGAGCAGTACCAGCTGTGCCAGCCCCAGTCCAAGGAGCAGGTCCGCTGGCAGTGCAACCACCCCAGTGCCAGGCATGGCCCGGAGAAACTGTCCGAGAAGTTCCTGCGCTTCACACCCTTTACCCTGGGCAAGGAGTTCAAAGAGGGACACAGCTACTACTACATCTGTGAGTGCCCGGGCGGCATGTAAAGGTGCACATACCGGGCACGCGGCTGGCGCGGTGCAGGTGCCCAGGTGCCCGCTTGGTGGGGAGTCAAGCCGCAGAGGGCCTCTCCAGTCCTGGATTCTGTTGTCATTCGTTCACATTACAGTGTGGAGTGAGCTTCTCCTGAGCTTGGCCCCATGGTCTCAAAGATAAACACTACAGGGTCCCTGTCCTCCAGGACGCTGGGAAGAGACACACACAGGGTAACAGGCCATTAGAACAGTATGCCATGGTAGACATGAACACAGGGGCCCCGGAGGGATGAGCTGGGTACCAGGTTAGCGGGGCTCAGAGAAGGCTTCCTGGTTTCCCAGAGCTTGGGACAAGCAGAGGAGCTGGCCATGCGTAAGGGGACACGTGCAAAGGGAACATGACATCTTCAGGGAACTCCGTATGGCTGGAGTAGGAGGGACACTTTCAAGTGGGGAAATGTGAGCTTGGAGAGATGGACGGGGCGATCACAGGGACCTAAAAGGCTGAGGAGTTTATCCTGAGGGCACTGGGAGATTTTAGGAGTGATGAGGTCAGCTTTGTGTAGAATGCGTGCAGGCCTCACCCTTTCAGTGGTGCCTAGGCCGGGGGAGTACAGAATATCCGGGTAAGGGGACTAGACCGCGCAGGCCTCGCCCAACTTCCAGCTGGGAGGAGGGAAGGATGGACTGTGGGGAGGGGACAGTGGCATGTTCTTTTCACCACCATCTCCAAAGCCAAGGGTTAGTCCAAAGAAAGGAGGTTGGGCTGAACATGGGGCAGGAAGTGGGCAAAAACCTAAGGAAGGTAAGAATCAAAGCTGAGAGGGAGGAAAGGGACTCAAATGAGCAGGGACGGAGAAAGGAGGGCCAGAGAGGCATGTGCACTTCTGTTCCCTTCCCCTTCCTTAATCCTGTGTGGGTTTATCTTGCAGCCAAACCCATCCACCACGCAGAAGACCGGTGCTTGAGGTTGAAGGTGACTGTCAATGGCAAAACCAGTGAGTGTCAGGGGCCTGTGAACCTCCTTCCTCCCTCCCTAATTCTGGGCCTGGCCTAACGACCTGGGATGGTGGGGCGTTCCACGGCCCGGCCCACCCAGCACCCCCACTCCTATCTCCCTCGTATGGTACCTGATCTATGGCCACCTCTGTGTTTTAGCTCACAGTCCTCAGGCCCATGACAATCCACAGGAAAAGAGGCTTGCAGCTGGTAGGTCGCTGGGGCCAACAGGGGGGTCTGCTTGAGGAGGTTGGGGACAGGAGGTAGCTCCTGTGCTAGGCAGGGACTGGGGGGACCTTGCTGGGCTGAGGGCTAGTGGCAGAAGGTGGGGCTGCTCACCCGAGCGCCTTTGCCCTCCCACCTTGCAGATGACCCAGAGGTGCAGGTTCTCCACAGCATCGGTCACAGTGCTGCCCCCCGCCTCTTCCCGTTCGCCTGGGCTGTGCTGCTCGTGCCGCTCCTGCTGCTGCAAACCCTGTGACGCTGGATGCCACGTCCAGCCTAAGGACTGGAACAGGGCTGAGAAGGCAGAGGCAGGCACCCTCACCTGTCCTGAGGCACAGCCCCAGTGCTGGGAACCTCTCCCACCAAATGCACAAGCTGCCACCCGGCAGCCTCAAAACGGGTCAGTATTAAGGGTTTCAACCCACGGGAGGTCGGCAAGCCTGGGAGTGCCATCCCTGCCTCCACCTCAGAAGGACAGAAGGACAGACAAAGCGGGACAGTTCTCACCCTGCCTGCCATTCCAGCCCTTAAACTGAAACAAAAACGAAGCTGTGCAGCTATGGACTCTTAAGAAGCGCGCGGTGGGAGCTGAGCTGGAAGGGACCCGGGGTCATGTGGGAGGACACTGAACTTGGCAAAGATGCCCCTTCCACAGAGAGCCAGGATGCCAGGATGGACTGAAGGAAGAGCAGGAGCGTGCTGCCTGCGAGCCGGGATAGGAGAGGCAGAATGCTTGGGCGGCCCCAGCCGCTGCCACCTGTGGAGCTGCCACGGAGAGATTTGTAGCCAGCCCTGCACCCTCTATCCTGGGGCAGCACCCCAAAGCTGTGCCAGCAGGGGGGCTGTGCCCACCTTTTCCTGGAGTGTAGCTGTGAGGGCAGGGCCCACTTGTACATATGCTGTGTGTCTGATTTCTAAAACTGGAATTTTTTTATACATTCTTTGTCTAAAAATAAAAATGTGTGTGTTTTTGGACTTGCTTTTCTGCCCCTCCATACCAACTTATAACCATGGAGTCCCTGCCGTGGAGGATACCAGTAGCAACCGGGCTTGAATGTATTTCCCTCTCTAGAAGACTACATACCCCTCACCAAAGTGGGGTATTTCCTCCTCAGGGTTGTTGGGGACGGGAGTGTTCCCCACACAGCCTCCCGGGTTCTAGGCTGCCCCCACTCTGGAAGTTCTTCCTGTCAAACCTGTGCCCATCCCCGCCTGGCAGTGCGGGCTGTGGGCTGTGGCATGCCGGGCAGGTACTCAAGCAGCGGAGTGAGTCAGGGCAGCCTCCCTCCGGGAACCCAGCGGAGGCGGGCGCCCCGCCCGCAGCCCCACCGACCGAGATTTGTGGGAACCTGGGAGGGAGCGTTCCCAGCAGCAAGTCAGGGTTGGACTAGGGGGGGTCAACATATGGGTTTTAGGGGACCGGCCAGGTTGGTGGTGTGGCCGACGGGAGAGGGCACCCGACAGGACCCGTGATTCCTGGCAACCCCTGTTGTCTAGGGCAGAGACGGGGAAGGCTCCAGCCGACGGGAAGCCGCCCGAACCCTGGGCCGCGGAGGTTCCGATCCGGAGCTCTGGGTGGGAAGCGCGCTGAAGTCCGGTTGGGTGCAGCCAGCTTTGGTTGTGCGGTGACCACGCGGGCCCGCGGGAGAGCGGAGCCTGGGGCCCGGGTGACCGAGGGGTGCGCGGAAGGTGGGCAGCGCCGGGGGCCGGGGACGCGGGCCGACCGAGACCGGGAGGGCGACGTCAGGACCGGGAACCACGCGAGCGGGCGACCGGCCAGGGGGCGGGGCCTGAGTTCCCGCCCTCCGTCCGAGGCCGGGTTCCGGTTCAGTTTCCGGGGGACGGGGAGGGGCGGGGCCCCACGTCCGCGCCCGGCGCCCAAAGGCCTGCCCTCCGCGCGCGCCGCAGCCGACTCGGGGAGGGATGGAGGCGGGCGCCGCGGACACGCTCCTCTCCGGGGTCTGCGTGGTCTTCACCCTCGGCATGTTCTCCACCGGCCTGTGAGCGCGGCCGGGGCGGGCGAGGGCAGGACCAGGAAGCCAGGAAAGGAGCGAGAGGGGACGTGGCTGCAGCCCCGCGCTGCGTCCGGAACCTGGGGTCAAAGTGGAAACGGGTCGAGGGGACCGGGGCACCAGGGCGAGGCAGGTCGTTTGACTCGAAGGCCAGGGAGCTGAGGGCGGAAGCGGGGGTCTGCCGCTGTCCGGGGAGGATGGTAGGCTTTGGGGGATCTCCCTCCCCCTCTCACCCCTGCCTTCGGGGCGCTATTGCAGCTCGGACCTCAGGCACATGTGGATGACCCGGAGAGTGGACAATGTCCAGTTCCTGCCCTTTCTCACCACGGATGTCAAGTGAGAGGGGTGACGGCTGCGGCGGGAAAGACTGTCTGGCGCGGGGGGGGGGGGGGGGGGACCCTTAAGAGGCCCACATTCAACCCCTCGGCGAATGTCCCTCCCCTCCATCCTGCAGCAACCTGAGCTGGCTGAGCTATGGGACCTTGAAGGGAGATGGGACCCTAATCGTCGTCAACGCGGTGGGCGCGGTGCTCCAGACCCTGTACATCCTGGTGTATCTGCACTACTGCCCTCGGAAGGTAGAGGCCCTCCCTGCACCCACCTCCCTGCCACCCTGCCTCGCTGGCAGGACAGAGTGCTTCCTGGAGGACTGGACAAGCTGGCACTGCCACCTTTTCCTAGAAGGCCCCTCCAGCATTGCAGCCCTCCTTCCTCCACGGAGCCAGCCTTCCGAGCCTCACGCATCGCCCCTCACGCTGGCAAGGCTGGTAGCTCTGCCCGCCCCGATGGTGCCTTGCGGCTCCACAAACTGAGGGAAAGGGCTTTTGTCTCCCATAGTTCCTTCAGAACCAGGGCCAGTGGCTGAGAATGAGATGATTAGCTGTTTCCCCATTCAGTCACACAAGCATTTATTCAGCTCCTCTTGTGCATACCAAACTCACAAAAAAGATCTTTCCCTCCCCTAGCCATCTCCAGTGCTGTGGGTGGCTCGGGTCACTGGTGGGAAAAAGGCTGTGACCAGTGCAATCCCGGAGGCCCAGACAAAGGCTGGCTCCCCCGCGGGAGCATGGGAAAGGCAGGAAGGATTAATTCCGGCGGGGGAGTCAGCGAGGCCCCTGGCACATCCAGGAGCCAGGCTGTCCTCTCCCCTGCAGGGGGCCGAGCTCCTGCAGACTGCAGCCCTGCTGGGGGTCCTTCTCTTGGGTTTTGGCTACTTTTGGCTCCTGGTGCCCAACATGGAGGCCAGGCTTCAGCAGCTGGGCCTCTTCTGCAGTGTCTTCACCATCAGTATGTACCTCTCACCACTGACTGACTTGGTGAGTGGGCGTGGGAGTGTCCCGGGAGGTGGGGGGGAGATAAGAAGGGTCAGGCTCCCATAGCCAGAGACTGTAGCTTACCCTCCAGAGGAGAGGAAGATTCCAGGCCTGGAAGGAGACAGGGCCATAGAGGTGGGTGAGGGGAAGGCAGGAGGGGAAGGTTGGGCAGCGGAAGGGCGGGGAGGATATTTGCCCTATTTTCTGAGGAAATTATTAGGCAAGGTGGGAGCCTTCCTGTGTATCTGGACAAGGAGCGTCTTTCCTCCTTTCCCACAGGCCAGAGTGATTCAGACCAAGTCAACCCAACGTCTCTCCTTCTCACTGACCATTGCCACCCTCCTCACCTCCGCCTCCTGGACTCTCTATGGGTTCCGACTCAGAGACCCCTACATCATGGTAAGCAGCAGCGCAGGGAGCGGGTGACGGGGTGTACGGCGGAAAATCAACTCCTCTCCTCACCGCGGCCCTTGTGATTTCAGGTGCCCAACATTCCGGGAATCCTCACTAGCTTCATTCGCCTCTGGCTTTTCTGGAAGTACCCTCAGGAGCAAGACAGGAACTACCAACTCCTACAAACCTGAGGCAGTTCACCTGACCACCTTCATGCCAACCTGTGACCAAAGAGGTTCAGACCAACCTGTTTCAACTGTTCCTGCTGACCACTGCACGGGTGCCAGGGGTTATGGGGAAAAGAGACAACTTTGAGAATCTGGGGACCAAAGAAAGAGCTTTACTTAGAAGAGTGGGGTGGGACCTGGGAGATGAAGCACTTATTTTTTAGAGATTATATTTTTTAATTTGGGGGTTGTGGTGAAATCTTTAGAGTGTGCCTTAAAATAAACTGTTCCCCATCCCTGTCCATCAAGGCTCATTCTCTATGCAGTGATTCTCAACCTGCCGGGTTTGGTGAAGGGTAGAGTTGTACTGTCTGATTGAGTTATGCTTGGGCTGGTAGGCTTAGATCAGAAAAGGTATCTAGCCGAAACCGGTTTGGCTCAGTGGATAGAGCGTCGGTCTGCGGACTGAAAGGTCCCAGGTTCGATTCCGGTCAAGGGCATGTACATTGGTTGCGGGCACATCCCCGGTAGGGGGTGTGCAGGAGGCAGCTGGCCGATGTTTCTCTCTCATCGATGTTTCTAGCTCTCTGTCCCTCTCCCTTCCTCTCTGTAAAAAAAAAAATCAATAAAAATATATATATATATAATAAATAAAAAAAAAGAGAGAAGGTATCTAAAAGAACCAGAGTATGTGTGAGGGAAAATAATAATAATAAATAAAAGAACCAGAGCAACCTAGAAAAGACCTAGGAAGGCCTTAAAAAGGACAGAGCTTGGATGTTATGAAGAAGAATGTAAGGTAGACTTCAAGAATTACTTCCTGACATAGTTAAAAAGACCAGAAAAGTAAAACATTTCCATCCTGAGAGATCTTGAGAAGGGGTCTTTGCCTCCTTTGGAGCAAAAAGGAGGAACACCAGCAGAATGCAAAGGTAAAAGCTTGGATGACCTCACTTAAGGTGGCTTGTCTGCCTCTCACTTGGTACACAATTCCCGTTCTCCATACTAAGCAGAAAGTAAACGTGCTCTTTAATGGGGGATGGGAGGGAGGGGCTGTCGGGTTGTAAAAGGGGTTCGAGGAGTGTCAGAAGCGCATCCCCCTGCGGGACAGGTCGGCTCTGGCCTCCTGGATCTGGCTCTGCAGCTCGCGGGCGGCGTCCTCGCAGTCGTGAAAAGTGGCCACGCGATAACCCACAGTGGCCAGGGCAAAGCAGCCGGCGGACACCAGCAAGTAGGCGGGCAGTGGCCACAGAACCTCCCGGCAGGAAGAAGGCAAATCCAGGGCCCCCAGGGTCAGGGCCGCCCAGGCGGAGCCCAAGAGCGCCAGTGCCCAGAGCCACTGTGCTAACTTCGTCATGGTCGCTGCAGGAAGAGCAAGCAGAGCTCGACAGCTTTCCACCTCGCGACCCCCGCTCCATCTGAGTCCCATCTGTCCTTCTCCCTCAGCAGGCCCCTCCATCTCACCTCCCTCTCACCCTCCTCGCCCTCTCCATTCAGCCCGCACCCCACACGTACCTCTCGGCCGGCTCTTCCCAGTTCCATGCGGGTCTGACGTCAGCGTACGGAACCCACCCCGCGCTCGCGCTCCGCCTTTTGCGCTGCCTTCTGGGAGTTGTAGTCCTCGTGGCGGCGCCTGGAAGGCTTATGGCCAATGTCTTTCCCTCCTCTGAGTTAAAGCTGGCTGCTCCCGAAACTGTGACTTGGGTCCCGAGGGCTTCGATGCTGCTTCTCTCCCTCAGGGCCCCGCTCCAAGCTGGCGTGGGCCTTGCAGAAAGCCTGAGGCCATTGTACGCCTGAAATCTGTATAATTTTATTAACCAGTGTCACCCCAATAAATTCAATAAAAAGGAAAAAAGAAAGAAAAAAAACGCCTGAGGCCACCCTTAAACCTTGCAATATCATTCTTAAACTTCACCTATACATACAAATGCCATTCGTTCATTCATTTATTCATTCATTCATTCGAACGTTTCTTGAGCGCCATGATAAACTTTGGAGAAATAGAGAAATCAGGACATATGGCCCCCCCTGGGGTGGAAGGGGCGGGCAAGGAGAGTCAGGCAAAATGGATGCATTGACAAGTAATCATGATGCTTTGAGATAGGTGTTAGAACAAAGGTTGTCTTTTTTTTTTTTTTTTTTGAGAGAGATATTTTTTCATTCCACTTATTTATGCATTCACTGGTTGCTTCCTGTATGTGCCCTGGCCAGAGATGAACCCACAACCTTGGCATATGGGGATCATGCTCTAACCAACTGAGCTACCAGGCCAGGGCAGGGTTGTCATATTTTAAAAAAGAAACGCAGGGGAGAAACCAGTATAGCTCGGAGCCAGGGGAAGAAGTGTCCGGGAAGGTGTCTTTAAGGGGAAAAAGTGTGGGACAGAGGAATTATGAGAGAAGGTGTATACATCTTTCAGAGAGTATGGGGGATGAATTCCTAACAGGTATATTGAAACCCAAGTAAAAGAAAAGGTCAGGCAGTTATCAACTTTAGGGAAAATAAAGAGCTATAAAAGGAAGGAAAGAGAATTGATACAAGGCCTGCTTGATAAACAGCAGTAGGAACAGAACTGTGTGTTGGACAGAGTTAGGTTTATTGCTGCTGCAAGAAAGAACACACATCAGAAGAACTATGTGGACCGATTCATCAAAGGAAAAAACAGGGTCATTACACAGGACATGGCAAAGGTGGAGCTTAAGTAATATTTAAGTAAGGCAGTGTTTTGATAGGTTCAAGGTAAGCACAGATATAACTGAGGGAATCAACAGCAAGCCTGTGCTGAGGGTCCACTTGGAAACTACAAAATTAAGACCATTAATATTAGACCATTATGTAATAGATAACTGCATAATTAAGATACATCTACTGTTGTGTCTAAAACCCCATTACCTGAAGCTTTGCATCTAGGTTGGAATTCAAGGCTGCTTCTTTTTCTTCTTCTTTTTTATTGTCTAAAGTTTTACGTAAGTCTCCTTTTCCCAATTGACCCCTCACCCAGCCATTCCCACCCCGGGCAAGCCCCCACCGCCCCAGTGTCTGTGTCCATTGGTTATGCCAGTGGTCGGCAAACTCATTAGTCAACAGAGCCAAATATCAACAGTACAACGATTGAAATTTCTTTTGAGAGCCAAATTTTTTTAAATATATTTTATTGATTTTTTACAGAGAGGAAGAGAGAGGGAGAGTTAGAAACATTGATGAGAGAGAAACATCGATCAGCTGCCTCTTGCACACCCCCTACTGGGGATGTGCACGCAACCAAGGTACATGCCCTTGACCGGAATCGAACCTGGGACCCTTGAGTCCACAGGCCGACGCTCTATCCACTGAGCCAAACCGGTTTCGGCAAGAGAGCCAAATTTTTTAAACTTAAACTTTTCTTCTAACGCCACTTCTTCAAAATAGACTCGCCCAGGCCGTGGTATTTTGTGGAAGAGCCACACTCAAGGGGCCAGAGAGCCGCATGTGGCTCTTGAGCCGCAGTTTGCCGACCACTGGCTAATATGCATGCATACAAGTCCTTTGGTTGCTCTCTAACCCCCCCTCTCTCCTGCCATTTGTCTCTGGATCTATTCCTGTTCATCAAATTATGTTGATCATTATATCCCACATATGAATGAGATCATGTGATATTTATCTTTCTCTGACTGGCTTATTTTACTCAGCATAATGCTCTCCAGTTCCATCCATGCTGTTGCAAATGGTAAAAGATCCTTCTTTTTTATAGTGGCATAGTATATATCGTAGTATATATCAACGTATTCCACATGGCTCAGACCTCCAGGCAAAAGTGGGATGCTCCATTCTCACTGATTGAAGTGGCAAAGCTTGTGACTATGATTTTAGACAAGGAAGTTTCTCAGCCCCTTGTCCTTCATATCAATGAATAAAAGCAGGTTTAGTACAAACACTACATTTGTGCAGAATATCTTCACAGCACAATACTGTAAACACTGAGTGAGGACTGATTTAACTAAAAGTTGGGATATATATATATATATATATATATATATATATATATATATTAGTTGGAATATATTTTAATTGAGAGGGTGGGAGTAGGGAACATATTAGGAGAGTCAGGAATAGAGAGAATTGTATGCTCATCTTTCAGCACAGACAGTATATTGATTATATCTAAAATATAAAAAAGCCGAAACCGGTTTGGCTCAGTGGATAGAGTGTCGGTCTGCGGACTGAAAGGTCCCAGGTTCGATTCCGGTCAAGGGCATGTACCTTGGTTACGGGCACATCCCCAGTGGGGGGGGTGCAGGAGGCAGCTGATCGCTGTTTCTCTCTCATTGATGTTTCTAACTCTCTATCCCTCTCCCTTCCTCTCTGTAAAAAACCAATAAAATATAACAAAAAATAAAATAAAATAAAAAATATATATAAAAAAGAAATAATAATATGAGCATGTTATTTAGAAATATAGAGGCAAGTGCCACATGAAGCAGCCAGTGAACTTGAGAGTGGTTTATGGAGGAGTGTGGACAGGGGTGGGAGAGTGGAGCAGGGAAGTTATTTTTCATTCAATGCCTTGTAGAACTTGGTGGCTTCTTAAACTCTGCACATTTTCTTTGTTAATGAAGCATTAAGACAGAATAAGAACATGTTTTTAAACCTGCTGTATGAATTTCAAAGCTCCACCCCCCCAGCCCCTTCCCCATTCCTGACTCCCCCCCAAATCCTACTCCTTCCTCACTCAAGACCTCCCTGATCACAATGACCTTCAGCTCAGGTCAAGGGCTAGGCATCAACGTTGCAGATCCAGAAATTCTATTTTATTTACCCACAGTAGACCTGGCGGAGAATGTTTGCCACTCTCCATAAAATTTTTTGGGGAAACACAATGAGAAGGGGCTACAACACCTAAAGACAGATAATAAATTATAACGTTGTAATAATAATCAGCAGAAGAAAAAGCATTCATCGAGGGGTCAAGCTGAATGTTCACAACATGCTGCCGTAGATGCTTTCATATCCCCATTCGGAGTGAGGAAACAGAACAGAGAGACAGTAAAGGGTAAGTAACTGCCTGCGGTTATGCACACCGTCAGCAGCAGGGTGTTCCATCAGCTCAAAGCTATGCGCTTAGTGATTTCAGCTCCGGGGTTAGCCCGGGAACAGCAGATAGGGATCACAGCAGCGGCTGATGTTCACTGATGGGCCGCTCTGTGCCAGGCACTGTAATGAGCACTTTGTGTGCATTATCTCCTTCCATCTCCACAGCCATGGCATGAAGGAGGTGTTCGCATCATCTACATTCACAAGTGAGGGAACTGAGGCACACCCCAAACAATCTGACTTCAGAGCCTGCAAAGTTTGCCACCACAATATAGTCCCTCCCTCCCAAGATCAATGGAACAGAATAAAAAGTGAAAAAATAGATCAAACATACAGATGATAGATAATGGCATCGCATGTAAGTGAGGAAAGAGGAATTGCTTAAAAACCATTTGCAACTAGCTTACCATTTGAAAAAGCAAATTAAGTTAGAACTCAACCTCACACCTTATACCAAAATTAATTCCCAGTGCGTTAAAAAAA
Source organism: Cnephaeus nilssonii (assembly GCF_951640355.1). Classification (NCBI taxonomy): domain Eukaryota; kingdom Metazoa; phylum Chordata; class Mammalia; order Chiroptera; family Vespertilionidae; genus Cnephaeus; species Cnephaeus nilssonii. The sequence goes on from NC_137092.1 coordinate 15,481,004, forward strand.
AATTAATGTGAAAAGTGAAACCCTGTATCCGCCACAAGAAAATGTGGAGACACATTTCTCTAATGTTTAGCTCCAGCATCTGTCTTGTGGGGTGGTCACCATCTTTCTCCTCTGAGCACCCATTACCTCTCTTATAGATATTGAGCTATAGAGTTTGTGTGTGTGTGTGTGTGTGTGTGTGTGTGTGTGTGTAAATATATATTTTTATTGATTTCAGAGAGGAAAGGAGAGGGATAGAGAGACAGAGAGAGAATCATGGATCAGCTGCCTCTTGCACGCCCCACACTGGGGATCGAGCCCACAACCTGGGCATGTGCCCTGACTGGGAATCAAACTGTGACCTCCTGGTTCATAGGTCAACGCTCAACCACTGAGCCAGGTCAGCCAGGCAAGTTGTAGGTTTTTTGTTTCCCTGCTCAGTCTACCCAAGACCATTTATCTCCAGGAACAAGCACAGTGCGGGAAACCCAGCAAGCCTGCTGTAAATGTAAGACGAGGGACAGAGGGAAGGACAGGTCAGCATTTGGTGGTCTCCAGGGAAACTGACCCAGCTTTCCTGGTCCCAGGAAATGTATCTACTCCAGAAACTACCGTCTGCCAGACACGTGGATAGCACTGCACAAAAGCCAGCCGATCCTGATGGCCTCACTCCCTGTCGGTCTTTTTGCAGACCATCACCCTTCTGCGGACACAGCGGACACAGTCCATGTGGTAGTTACAGCAGGAGAGGTGGTACAGCTTGGGGGTTAAAATTGGGGGCTTTTAGAGCCCAGCTGTCCAGAGCCTGGGTCCGGGCTCTTTCCTTTACTTAGCTATGTGATCTTGGGCAAGTCGCTTAACTTCTCTAAGCCTCAGTTTTCTCAGCTGTACAATGGAATAATTAATTGATCCTCCCTCATGGGGTTGCTCTAAGATGAAAGGAGATCATGGAGGGAGGGTACCGACACCAACTTGTGGCATTTGGAAAGCACATAGTGGGTGTTAGTTACTTCTTGTGGTTGTGGATAGCCGTCAGTAGTTACAGGTCAGGGCTGAGGACCCACCTTAGCCCCCGGCCTCCCTCCCATCATCCCCAAACCATCTTCTGAGCTAAGTTACTTCTGCAGACGGATAAGCTATTTGTTGGGCTTTTCTGTTCTTGCAAGCTTTGGTTTCAGAGGGAGGCAACTTCCATTCTAAAGTGCATGGAAGATGGGGAACGTGCAAAATGACACACGAAACAGAGGACGGGGCTGCTGGAGGGAAGGCTTCACGGGCCCTGGCACGGGGGTTGTACGGGAAGATGAGTAAGAGTTGTTCAGGTGGGGCATGAGGCATGTGACGCCAGGAGGAAGTCTGAACAAAGGTACAGAGGCTGGGAATCCATGGCGAACAATCCTCTGTGGCTGTTTCTGGGACGAAGGCAGCTTCCTGGGGGAGTGGCAGGAGGAGAGGCTGGAAAAGCTGGCCAGGCTATGAAAGACCCCTTAAAAGTATTTGTGTGGGCCCAACCGGTGTGGCTCAGTGGTTGAGCATCGACCTATGAACCCAGAGGTCACGGTTCAATTCCCAGTCAGAAAACATGGCTGGGTTATGGGCTCAATCCCCAGTGCGGGGCGTGCAGGAGGCAGCCTACCAGTGATTCTCTCTCGTCGTGGATGTTTCTCTCTCTCTCCCTGTCCATTCCTTTCTGAAATCAATAAAACTATTTTTTTTTTTTTAAAAAGCATTGTGTTGGGGGATAGGTTGGTCCCTCAGGTCAGCGGCTCACACCTTAGAGGAGTGGGTGACCCCACATGTGCCTGTGTGTACCCATGTCAGGCAGTAGAGCTTTCTGTGTGCCCACAGGTGCCAAGGTGATTACTGGTTCTTGGCAAAGCTTCCCAGGGATCAGATTGTGTTGACTCCATCCCTGGCCTGAGGGCACCCACAGTTCCACTGGGGAGACAGGAAGAACACACACATGATCAACAACACGTACAAAATTACACAGACTTTCGGAGGAAGCGGGAGGTCAGAGGTCCTGCTGCTATTGGAGAAGCTGCTGGGTGAGTCAGGGTTCCTAGGCAAGGTGAGCGAGACGCCTCTGGGACAAGAAGATGGCCTGAGGCCATGGTCGGCAAACTCATTAGTCAACAGAGCCAAATATCAACAGTACAACGATTGAAATTTCTTTTGAGAGCCAAATTTTTTAAACTTAAACTTCTTCTAACGCCACTTCTTCAAAATAGACTCGCCCAGGCCGTGGTATTTTGTGGAAGAGCCACACTCAAGGGGCCAAAGAGCCGCACGAAGCTCACGAGCCGCAGTTTGCTGACCACGGGCCTAAGGGAAGAAGAATGAGGAACAGCCAGCAGCTGAGAGGAACATTGGATGATTCTGGCGAGTGAGCAATTTGGAACTGAGGCAGGATGGAAGTGGTTTCAGCAAAGAGCTCAGAGTGTGACAGTGGTGTGTTGCTAATGGGGTTCTTGTTGCTTCTTTTACCAAATATGTATTGAGCACCTACCAGACATCAAGCAGTGTTCTAGTGAACAAAGCAGACAAATTCCCTGCTTTCAATGAAGTGGTGGGAGACAGGCAAGAAACAATCAAGCAGCCCAGCCCGCAGGCCAGCGTGACTCAGTTGTTGAGCTTCGACCTATGAACCAGGAGGTCATGGTTTGATTTCCGGTCAGAGCGCAGGCCTGGAGTGCGTGCTTGATCCCCAGGAGGCAGCCGATCCATGATTCTCTCTCATCATTGATGTTTCTATCTCTCTCTCCCTCTCTCTCCCTCTGTGAAATCAATAAAATATATATTTTTAAAAGAAAAAGAAACAATCAAGTAAATAGTTAATATAAAAAGAAATGAGAAGTATTATGAAGAAAAATATAGCCAGGCAAAGGATTTAATAGGATGACAGAGTATGCTATATAACATACTCTACAGGGAGTATATAATATAGCACAGAGTATATAACACAGCACAGAGTATATAACATAGCACAGTCCCGAAGGCCCCACTGAGAAGGAGACATTTGCAAGAAAATCTGAATGAAGTGAAGGAGGGAGAAGTGGTGCAGTTCAAGTCCAAAGGCTTCCTGCTGCTGAATTCCCTCTTGCTCTGGGGGTCAGTCTTTTGTTCTCTGTAGGCCTTCAATGGATTCAATAAGGCCCAGTCGCGTGGTGGAGGGCAATTTGTTTTGCTCACTAAAAAACGTCCTCAGAGAAACAACCAGAATAATATTTGACCAAATATCCGGGCACCATGGCCCAGCCAAGTTGAGACATAAAATTAACCATCCCATGGAATATGGAGAGCAATAAGATAGATGTGAGTGTTGGAATTGAGAATACCGGTAAAGCACTAAGTACATTGACAGACAAGTGGTAAATGTTCAGTTAAAGGTGTCGTTGTTGTCATCACACAGGGAAAAATAACATTTGTCACCCTGGCTGGTGTGGCTCAGTTGGTTGAGCATTGTCCTATGCACCAAGAGGCTGCAGGTTCAATCCCTGGTCAGGCCACATACAAGAAACAACCAATGAATGCATAAATAAGGGGAACAGCGAATTGATCTCTCTCTCTCTCTCGCTCAAAAAATCAATCAATAAAAAATTTAAAAATAAAATAACGTGTATCTGGAGCCTCAGTAGTTGAGGGGAGCTGGACCGCTCTGGGTCTTCGGGGGCCTGTATCAGGGAGCAGTTGCTGAGAACTGTGGGCCCAGGTAGGAGAGTTAGAAGGAAGGGTGCCAGCCTCCCCCTCCGCCCACGTCCCAGGCAGGGCCCGGGGTGGGAAAGCGACTCTCCCCCCACCCCGCACAGGGGAAGCTCTCCACTGGGCCACAGGGCAGGCCTGCAGCAGGGGATGGGGTGCCTAGTTCCAGGGCCAACTAGCGGCTCTCTCCCTGCCGCTGCAGGGACTCAGCCGGACAGCATTGCAGGGCAGCCTCTGTTTGGCCGCTCGCTGTCTGCTGTCAGCTGTCCGGTGGTATCTGGGACCTTGGCGCTGCCCCCTGAGGAACTTCCAGGCTGCCGGGAGGGGGGCAACGACATGTATCTGAAGTGGAGCAATTAAAGTGCCACCAACCTCCTGCATAATGGTTTGTTTGTTTAGGAGGCAGCTCTGTGGGTGACCCTAAGTCAAGAAGGATTGTGCACAGGGCGGGCCAGCCTGGAGTTCCCCGGGGGCAGGGCCTCCCGGTTCCCACAGTGCCCAGGGCCTGCTGGGCTCACAATGAACCTCAGTGCTCCTTTGGACGGAACCTTTCCCCTTTGTATCTGTCTCTGCGTCTCTCAGCATCTCTGTCTCTAATAGTCTCTGGCTCGCTTGTTTCCCGACATCCTTCCCAATCTCCCGGGAGCAGAGCTGGGGGGACGGGAGGAGGGCAGTGGGAACGAGACTGCGTCCTGTTCTCACCAAGGACAATAAGGGCCGGAAAGGGCTGGCCTGAGTCTTAGCGCCACTGCTCTGCCCTGACCCTCTGGCGTGCCCTCCATGCCAGGGGTTCCCTCGTGCCAGTGCCAGTCCAAGGGGAGCCGGCCTCTGTGGGGTGGGAGCCTTCTTGCCCTGTCTCGCATCCACACTGCCTTCTTGGTGGTGGTATCGCCTCCTGTCGCAAGGAGCGCCCTACTGGGCCGGTCTCCCCTTCACACCCCTCCCCCGGTATTATTTACTCCTGTTTCCGGGACCAGGCGGGTGTCGGGGCCACATGTGAGGGAGCAGGAGGCAGGAGGAAACATCTGGCTTCCCTCTGCCCTCCAGGGGCGGGACCACCGCCCCTCTCCCTCCCAGGCCTGCAGCCTCAGCGGGGAGCAGAGCCCCGGGAGTCCAGGGGCCAGAGGTTAGCACCTTTGCCCTTCTCACCTGCAGGTCTCCTGAAGCCGGAGGCCTCCCGCCCCCTCACTTAATGATGGTGATGGGTGGCTAGGATACCCTTGCCAGGGTTAATTGGCAGGTCAGGTACAGGCAGCCTGCAACTAGGACACCCGGAGATAGCTGGGTGGAGGGCTGAGGTTGGCGCCAACCTGCCTTGTAAATGCATTCCCCGAGGAAGGGTTATTATTTCTGGGCCACCTGCTGTCCCTGGGGCGTATGCAGTGGGTGCCCTGGCACCTGCTCTCCAGCCCCTCCCCCCTCCCCTAGCCTGGCCCTTCCCAAGCTCTCATCTTGGGAGGCAAGGTGCCCTCAGCGGCCGGATACTCCCAGCTGTGTCTATGCTCACCTGGCCTGGGACCTGGCCCTCTGCCCACTGCCCCCACCCCCGGGCAGGACAAAATCAGTGTTTGACAGAGTGAGACCCAGATGCAACCCAGCCACCTCGTAGGTGCAGGGCCCACACTGCAACCCCCAACCATCTCCAGGTAAGCTGCAGCCTAGAGACGCCATTCCCTCAGGGAGGCTCTCATCTCCATTGAAGTCTCCGCCTTGGCTTCCAGCCTTGGGAGCAAGGACTCGATCCAGGCTTCAGCCCTCCTAAGTGAGCTAGCCTTCTGGGTCCTCCACGGGAGGCCCAGCAGCAACCCTCCCAGCCCTCAGGGTGGGCTCGCAAGGGGGTTGTTGCTCGTCTCCTGGAGACGTGAGCTCAGGGCGCCCTCTGCAGGCATTCTGGGTAAACTGCATAGCACTCCCTCAGCCGAGGGACTGGAGAAAGGGTTGGGGATTCCAGCCACAAATGGGAGTAAGTGGGTTGGGTGGGCCTCTAATTGGAGGAGGAGGGAGGGTGGAGGTGGGGATGGCTCTAATCCCTGACCAGTTCTGACTCACTTCTTCATCTTCACTGGGTCTCCCTCCCTCATGCACATCCCATGTATAGGGTTTTATGTTCTAGAAGGGCAGGTTCTTTCACCAACCCGCTAGGTTTTATTGCCCATTATCAGGCATCGCAGAGAACACAATACTGACACTGTGTGCACCTAAAGCCCACAGCACCGGGAGGGAGTGCGCCTCCCGCCCCCGGACAGGCACTCTGGACAAGGCGTAGAACCGAGAAGCCACACCTTTCATTTCTATCCCCGGGGCTCCGAGGTGGACGGCCTTGCCCCTATAGTTTTGCACACTCTGCTAAAAATCAGGAAGTTCCTAATCTCTTGGCTACTAAACAGAGAAGAACGAAGGCACCAGAACCACGGTTTTGTTGTTAATCCTCACCCGAGGATGTTTTTCCATTGATTTTTAGAGAGTGGAAGGAAGAGGGAGAGAAAGACCCATGTGAGAGACACATCGATGGGTTGCCTCCTGCACACACCCCGCCCAGGGCTGGGGAACCTGCAACCAAGGTACGTGCCCTTGACCAGAATCGAACCCGGGACCCTTCAGTCCATGGGCCGATGCTCTATCACTGAGCCAAACCGGCCAGGGCTATTCCAGTTCTGACAGGCCTCCCTGCACTGCAGCCTTTACCCCTTCTCTCAGAGGTCAAGCCTGCAGATCACTGGTGCCCTTTTCCTCCATGACGAGACACAAGCATGTGCCACTCCAGTGCCTGGCAAAGTACCTGGCCACTGATGGCCTCTATAAAATCTGGTAAAAATGCACCTTAGTGGAAGAAAAGCCTCACCATCCTTCAGGTCGGAGACAGCAGGTACCCATGTGTCCTAACGTTCTGTACACCCACCCAGGCATTGGCAAGGGAGGGCCGCAGCTGACCACAACTCACAGAGCTACAAACAATCAACTTTATTGGGATTCGGGGTCAGTTTCTCTTTTTGCTCTTGCCAGTGACCTTGGCTGGTGTGAGGACTGGAGTTGTTGCCTGATACAGAGTGGAGGAGATCTTGTTGATGTAGTACAGACCAACCATGGAGAAGATGAAGCTACAGGGCGAAGACAAAGAGGTCCCGGCATCAATGGGCCTGCTGCCAGCCTGTGCCTCCCAGGACAGACACCAGCATCAGGAAAATAACCCAGGCTCAGGTTTAAGAAAACGGGGAAGGGGAAAAAGGGAGAAGAGAGGGGGAGGGGGAAGGATGGAACCATCAAAGGAGGGTCCAGGCCCAAAGGACAGGATACTGTACCCCTTACCCAGCCGTCAGGCACTTACCAGGTGGTGACACAGACTCGATGGATGAGGCCAGATGCAAAAAGAGCCAACAGGAGGCAGAAGAGAACTGGGGAGGCAAGAGAGCACACGGGGGTAGAGGTCAGAACGGAAATACCAGCATTCGTATGTCTAGGGGAAGTCTGGGGCCTTCCGAATCTGGGGAACCTGCGTAGAGGGATATGGCACCACCACAGCAGGAAAATCCTGATGCCCAGGACACGGAGGCAGATGCATGCTCAGCACCTGCTCTGCCCCAGCTATCACCTAGCGTCCCTATCCTGGCTCCCTTCCAGGGAAAAGGAACAGTGATAACAGAGTCTGAAGGGCAAGGCTAGCTAGCTCCCTCTTTGGGAAGAGGGTCAAGGCCTTTCAACAGAAGCCAGCCAATGGGGACCAACTCATTAAACTAGCCAGGGGTGGCCGCTGAGGGCCTCACTCCCTGGACAGGGGCTGGAGGGCAGAGTGTTTGACACACACCCATGAGGGCAGGGGAGGGTCTGAGGCTATCTAGAGAAGGACTGGAAAGTGGGGGGGGGGGGGGGGCAGAAAGCAAGGGCAAACCCCACCTGCCTGGTGGGAAGGGCAGGGCAGGCCAAGAGGGGCAAGAACCCTGCCCCACAACAAGGTTTCTCTCAAGTAAATGAAGGCAATTCACATGGAAAGAAAATCTAACAGGGAGAAGTCCTGGGGCTGCTGGCCGGAAGGAGCTCTCGCTTGCAACCGGGCTCGGTGGACGCAAGACCTGGAGGAGGCTTCACACAGGATAGCATTTGCTGTCAACCTTTCAAAAACACTTATAAGATATATTACTTTTCTGACCACAGTACAGTGGCTTTTAAATCTCCTGAAATAAATCTGCTTATTCCGGGCGGGGTAGCTCAGTTGATAAGAGCACCCTCCAGATTTGCCAAGGTTTCAGGTTTGGGCATGGTCAGGGCACATACCAGAATCAACCCGTGAATGCGTAAGTGGAACAACAAATCAATGTTTCTCTCCTTCCCTCTCTCTCTAAAATCAATAAATTTAAATTTAAGTAAAATGAATCTGCCTTCCCATCTATGGTCTTGTTCCAACTTTGAAGGTTGTCTTGATTTCTTGGAAACCCATCAATCAAGGATTTATTCTTCTGAGCACTGGCAGGCATTGTCTGATCCATTTCCCTTGTTAAAACACTGATGGTTAGCCCGGCCAGGTGTGGCTCAGTGCTTGAGCATCCATCCATGAACCAGGAGGTCACGGTTCCAGCACACTGGGGGGCATGCAGCGGGCAGCCCATGGATAATTCTCTCTTATCGTTATTTCTTTCTCTCCCTTCCTCTCTCTGAAATCAATAAAAACATGTGTGTGTTTTTTAAGTTGAAGTTCCTTTTTTATTTTTTTAAATTGATTTCAGAGAGGGAGAGATAGAAACATCACTGATGAGAATCATTGATCAGCTGCTTCCTGCACGATCTCTATTGGGGATCAAGCTGGCAACCTGGGCTTGATGGGGTATCGAACCTCAATGCTGAGCCACATTGGCCAGGCAACTTGGAGTTCTTTTAAAAAGAACTGGCACAATCTTTTCATCTTTAATGTACTTTTCGAAGAGTTCACCAAACTATGAACCTGGGGTTTTCCTTTCATCAAGAAGTTCTCCTGCAGAAAGGTGTGAGTAGCCATATTTCTCCACCACTAGGTCCACTGAGGACCAACACAACCCGTGGACAAGCAGCCCGCAGCCGGCCCCAGCGAAGGCATCAGGGAGGGGTGGTGAGAGGGGAACCCCCCTTCTCACCCCTACCCCTGCCCCACTGCCTTGGCTGCCACAGGAAGGCGCAAGGCCCCTGTGGGCAATTTCTGAGCGTGCGGCATTCTTGGTGTGATCTGGCCTTGACACCTAATTTGCTTTATGAACTTAATTCTCCATAAATAACTAAATCACACCAAATCTCCATTTCATGAGCAGTAACAAGGACCATTTCAAACAGGGAACCATCCGAAAGTTGTTCCAATTTGGTCAGGATTCCTGCTCGCATAGAAACTTGATGTGGCTAATACTTAGGCTCTTCACAATCATCTCAAACGGAATTCACGGACATTGGGTCCATTTCACATCAGAGCCCCTCAATGAACTTGGTCCTTCCCGCTGCTGCTTGTGGTGGGAACAAGGAACGCCCCCTCCCTCCCCGCCATGGATGGATGCAAAGCGGGTGCAAACTTGCCTGTTCCCCTCAAACATTCCCTGGGAGCTGGCCAGAAGGCAACTGAGTGTCTCGCGTTCAGAGGCCTTCTTTTCCAGCTCCAATCCCAGGAGCTAAAGTGCTGGATCCAAAGGTGTGATCTGTCTCCACAGAGCCTTATTCACCTACTTCCTTCTCCTAAACAACCATTACCTTCTAAGCACCTGGAAATTCGGGGGTGGGGGTTGAAGAGAGGGTTCAAGTTCTCAAGCCCCACTTTTTACTTACTCTCAGGGAAGATCTTTGCCTGGAATCCTTTGCCAAAGACAAGATTCTCCAGATTATTAAAGGCCTGGGTTGAGGGAATTAAGGAGCAGGGCAGAGCCGTGTGAGAAATGGGGGTGGCACAAGCCTGCGTGGCCCGCCCCCCTTCCTCCCCTCACACCCCGCGCCCCCCGCTCCACCGCGGGAGGATACAGTGAGAGAGAAGACGAAAAGGCCGGAGCCAAGCAGGCCCCCCTGGATGGTGAGCCACTCGGTGGAGGCCAGCTGGCGGCTGTACATCTGCATCCCAGCGAAGAGCAGCAGGGACAGGAGGGAGGACAGCGCCAGCGACGTGCCGGTCCCCACCACTGCGGGGCGGGAGAGAAGAGACGCGGAGTCCGGCCCGGCCCTCCCTCCAGGAGCCGCAGGCCCACGTGGCAGGTCCCGGAGTTCGGGGGCCCGACCACTTGCACGCCCTCCCCGGCTTGCAGCCATGCTCCCCAACGCCCCCTCACTGCACCACGACCCCCAGGAATATCTCAGCCCCGGGCGCCCGGCACCCTCCGGTCCCGTGCAAACTGGCCCGCCCCCCTGGAACACAGGACACGTCAGCTCTGCGGGGAGAGGGCCAGGAGAGCTGGTCCACCCCAACTCCGACCCCAACTAGCTTGTCCGGGGTACCCCGCCGCCCCAATTACCCATCACGCCCTCCGGTGGGTCCAATAGATGCCTCTGGCCAAAAAAGACGGGAGATGAACGGGCGCTGCTGCCGGTGCGCATGCGTCAGCTCCCAGCGCGAACTAGCTTTCCCCAAGTCTTCCTCTTGGCCCCTCTCGGCGCCTTACGTGGCGCCCTCTCGCGGCAGGGAGGAAACATTGCGTCAAAGAGCATCTGGCCACCGCCCTAGTCCCCCGCCCTCACCCGCAACCCGGGCAACTGCTGCCTCGAACGCCAGCTGCACTGAACTCTCCAAGTCACTGTGACTACGGCCCAGACCCTGCCCACCTCTGGCTTCTTTGCCGTTTATGTCACCTCTAATGCCTGTCCCTCCAACCCCCCTCCTCCATGATCATGGCCTCGACATCTCGGTAGACTCTTTTTAAAAAATTTATTGGGGTCACATGGGTTAATATGATCATACGGATTTCAAGTGTACATTTCTTTTTTTCTCATTTAAAAAAACATGTTTTCATTGATTTTTTAAAAAAGGAAGATAGAGGAAGGGAGAGGGAGCTACACGGAGAAGCATCGATTGGTTGCCTGCCGCACGCACTGCCGACTGAGAATGGAATCTTCAACCTGGGTGTGTGCACTGACCGGGAACGGAACCAGGGGCCCTTGGGTGCGTGGGAGGACGCTCAACCAACTGTGCCACCCCGGCCAGGGCGAGAGTGTACGTTTCTATGACACAAAATCTGCGTATTGCACTGTGTGCCCACCACCCAGGTCAAGCCATCTCCCGCCACCTCCCCTAGACTCTTGGCCAAACCAAAACCTAGTCCTGCCGTCCTGGAGCCCAGCTTTCTCCACACCGATCCTTCTTCCCTGTATGTGAGTATGATTAGGAGCCAGTGGGGAATGCGAACCTGAGAAATGGTGCTCTCTTCAAATGCCACTCCGTGCTACCCCGCCGCCTCCTGAGAACCACGTGGGGAAACCACTTCCCACCTCCCACCCCGACTGGCGCTGGCTGAGGCTTGTCCCCGGAGCATGCGCAGTGATATTTTACCCCCACCCCTCCCCACACCCCCACCGGGCTCCTGCATTAAGCCCGGGGTTCTCAGCCGCTGCCGGCCGGGATCGGGCACCCGGGGGCGGGCGGGCAAGGTAGGACCATGGCCGAGGCTGAGGATATGCAGACCTTCACCTCCATCATGGATGCGCTGGTCCGCATCAGTGTGAGTTAAGGTGGGGTCGAGGGGGACGGGAGGGGGAGTCCAGGGGTTCGGGACAGGCCGGGACCTCGAACAGGTGGGGATCCGGCAAGATGCTGGGATGCAGGGGGGGCGGGGGCGGAGAGGGCTGGTGATGGCAGGAAGGACTGGCCGGGTGGGATGCAGGTACGAGGTGGCGATCCGGGGCAGCCCGGAGGTGGGTGCCGTGAAGGTGTCCATCTGCGGGGTGTGAGGAGCCAGGAGCTGCGGGGGGCAGCGTGGGGGCTGGGGTAGCGGCCCGCTGTGCACCGGGGCTGGGCTGCCGGGCCATGGGGCTGCACCGTTGAGGACGGGGCGAGGGTGAGCTTGGAAAATGTCCAAGAAAACTGAGGGCAGGCAGGGGCGATGAAGGAGCCACCCCAGGGTGCGGTTCCCAATTTGGACAGCTCCAGGAGACCCCACCCCACCGCACCCCCACTCCCGGCTGCCTCCCAGCCTCCTGCGGTTGTCATGGCAACTCATGCCCGGCTCTCCCAGGGGCGGTGCCAACCTTGCTCCCCCCACCATCACTTCCTTCCCCCTCCCTCCCTGTCCCTCCCTCCTTTGTGTCAGCTGCGCCCCTGACCGGGATGGCTGCGAAGAGGGGGACCAAGGTGAGGTGAGGGGGTGGGGCATAGCGAGGACCCCCGCCACTCAGAAAGGGAGGGGTACTTCCGGTGGGGAGGGGGCGAGCAGGGGGGCTGTTTCTCCCTTGCTGGGGCGGGGGTTTGCGGGTAGCCCAGTAGCGCTGGGGGAAGGAGGGAGGTCCGGATGGTGGGGGGCAGAGGAGACTGGTTAGTATCGGGGGACCGGAGGAGATGACTGGGGAAGCGAGGATGGTGGATGGAGGCTGGGGAGGCCGCAGGCCAGAGCCGCAGCAGGAATACGGCCGCGGTGAGCAGGAGGATGGGGAGAGCTGCGCCTGCCGACAGGGAGGAGTCACGCGTGGGAGGGGGCGTGGGGTGTGCCAGAGCGGGGGGCAGGGGTCCGCACCTGGGTGTGGTGTCCTTGAGAGACGTGCTGGGGGCCGGAGCAGAGATGGGGGCGGGGAGCCGGGGGCAATGGCCAGGTGCAGCGGCTGCAGATCGGGCTGGGCAGGGGGAGTGGAGGGGGAGGAGCTGAGGCCGGTGGAGGTCGGATCTCCAAGCACCCCTCCTCCTGCGCAGGCCTTTAGCTCTGCCTCAGAGAAACAGAGGCGAGAGACAGAGCCGGGCAGGTCTGTGGGCCAGGCCTAGGCTGGGACTGGGGGAAAGCCATACGTAGCTTGTCTTGCCCCTGCCTGAGACCCCTTGGGTCTGAGGGCAGCTGAGGGGCCTGCCAAGATCGCCCGAGTCCAAGCTCTGACCTAACCCCCTGGTCCCTCCACAGACGAGCATGAAGAACATGGAGAAGGAGCTGCTGTGTCCGGTGTGCCAGGAGATGTACAAGCAGCCCCTGGTGCTGCCCTGTACCCACAACGTGTGCCAAGCCTGTGCCCGCGAGGTGCTGGGCCAGCAGGGCTATGTAGGCCATGGTGGGGACCCCAGCTCTGAGCCCACGTCTCCTGCCTCCACCCCCTCCACCCGCAGTCCCCGCCTGTCCCGCAGGACTCTCCCTAAGCCAGAACGCTTGGACCGGCTGCTCAAGTCAGGTGGGCTGGAGCCTGTGGGGTGCGGGTGAGGATGCTGGGATGTCCGTCAGGAAGAGGGAAGGGGCCATCCTTGGTCAGGGGCATCTGTCTGTCTTCCAGGGGGTGGGGAGGTTCCTCAGTTAGGCTCAGCTGAGCTGTGACACAATAAAACATTAATGTTTTAGCCGAACAGACTTCCCCCGCCTCCAGCCAGCTGTAACTGTGACCTCCTACTTCCCCGCCCCTCCACAGGCTTTGGGACATACCCCGGGCGGAAGCGAGGTGCCCTGCACCCCCAGGTGATCATGTTCCCGTGCCCCGCCTGCCAGGGCGATGTGGAGCTGGGGGAGCGGGGCCTGGCAGGCCTGTTCCGGAACCTGACCCTGGAGCGCGTGGTGGAGCGGTACCGGCAGAGCGTGAGTGTGGGTGGCTCCATCCTGTGCCAGCTGTGCAAGCCCCCACCGCTAGAGGCCACCAAGGGCTGCACCGAGTGCCGCGCCACCTTCTGCAACGAGTGCTTCAAGCTCTTCCACCCCTGGGGCACCCAGAAGGCCCAGCACGAGCCCACCCTGCCCACCCTCTCCTTCCGCCCCAAGGTGAGCAGCCCCTGCAGAGCCTGGGAGGGGAGGGGCATGGTAGAACTGGATGGGTAGGGGTGCCCGGCATTGTGAGCCTCCAAACGGAGGTGGGCAGGGGTTTGCCATCGCCAAGCTCCTTTTTCTGTAACAACGACAAAAAAGGCACTGGACAAATCTTGGGACATCTTGGAGCCTTCATCTTACCTGCTGGAGGAGGCTGAGATCTGTCCTGCAATACCCACACCCGCAGGGCTGTTCAGAGGATCACATGAGATAATGTTTGTGAAAGTTATCTGTTCACTAGAGGTCTGTATGCATTTGTTCATTGGACAAATATGTATCAAGCATCTATGTGCCCAGCCCTATGCTAGGCATTGGGAGATGACAGAGAACAAGATGGACAAGGTTAATTAGTAACCACAAGGCTAAGATTGCCATCGTTATATTGTTATTACCACACCTCTCCTGAGGTAGATGAAGGGAGGAGGATGCTGGTGCCTGGAGGGGGCAGGAAAGGCTCTTTCTGATGCTAGTAGGTACCACCAGGTGGCGCTGTGGAGTACCGCCAGCTGAGCGCCTCTTCACCCCCATCTAGCCAATGGAGGGAGGGCACACCCTTACGCAGACCATTGGCTGACTATGCCATGGCCCTTTCTGTCCCTAGGGCCTAATGTGCCCAGACCACAAGGAAGAGGTGACCCACTACTGCAAGACATGCCAACGCCTGGTATGCCAACTCTGCCGAGTGAGGCGCACACACAGCGGGCACAAGATCACGCCGGTGCTCAGCGCCTACCAGGCCCTCAAGGTGAGCTAACCCGCTCACATCCTCTCACACCTCCTCCTACTGCTAGCTTCTGCCAAGCCGGGTGTGATCCCCACCTCTTTCTTCCCTCTTAGGACAAACTGACAAAGAGCCTGACATACATCCTGGGAAACCAGGACACAGTCCAGACCCAGATCTGTGAGCTGGAGGAGACCTTGAGGCACACTGAGGTGAGGGCGGGCAGAAAGGTGGCCCTGGGCCCTCCCCGGGCCCGGACACAGCAGGAGGGTTGGAGAGGCAGGGCCCAATCACCTGGTGGCAAGCTCAGGAAGTGTGGGGTCCATGCACGCCCAGGTTCTGATGAAACCAGGCCAAGCGGGAGCGTCAGTGCCCTAGGCCAGGCTATCGCTGGAACCACAGTGGAGACAGGACAGGGAGAGCTTGAAAAGTCCCAGGAAAGCAGTTCAGATGCCCTCGGGCTCAGAAACCTGCTGAGGATGGCATGTGTCCCTGGAGCTAGGCTAAGGCGATGGCTCTGATACCTTCGCCCAGATGGCACACATCAGCTGGCGGGGGGTGGGCAACAAGGACGGCACAGACGCCACTGGGTGTTAGCGCAGCCCAAGCAGGGATCGCTTTTGTTTGGGGGAGTCCTTAGGGACTGTGGTGTGGGCACCAGGAAGGTTAGCACGAATGGTCAGGAGCGGAGGCCACGTGGGTATGCGGTGCCTCGGGAGCCATACGCCTGGCCCCGTTGAAGTGGGTGGCATTTCCCCAGATCCTTTGGGATCCTAGCCTTGGTGCGGGGCCCAGGAGGCTGGCACAGGCCCCACCTTCAGGGCGATAGTAAGTGTTGCTCTCTGGGCAGGTGAGTGGTCAGCAGGCCAAGGAGGAGGTGTCCCAGCTGGTGCGGGGGCTGGGGGCCGTGCTGGAGGAGAAGAGGGCGTCGCTGCTCCAGGCCATAGAGGAATGCCAGCAGGAGCGGCTGGCCCGCCTCAGCGCCCAGCTCCAGGAGCACCGGAGCCTCCTCGATGGCTCGGGCCTGGTGGGCTACGCCCAGGAGGTCCTTAAGGAGACAGACCAGCCTTGCTTTGTGCAAGCAGCCAAGCAGTTACATAACAGGTACCTCAGGGCACAGCTCAGGAACATGGGCTCCCGGGGAGGGAGGGGGCCGGGGGGGATCACGGGTGTAGACGGTGTCCAAGACAGAGTCTCAAGTGCCGTCCGATGGAGAGCTGGGCCCTGAGGGTTTTCACCACTAGGCCAAACCAATACCCAGCGTGCGTGAGGGGACGAGGAAGAGACCCAAAGCAGACGCCAGGGCTCAGGGGCAGGCAGGCAGAATCCAGGAGAAGGGTGGCTGCCCAGATGGCAGTGCCTGACCCTTGGGTGCCCCCATCCCAGGATCGCTCGAGCCACAGAGGCCCTCCAGATGTTCCGGCCAGCTGCCAACTCCTCCTTCCGCCATTGCCAGCTGGACGTGGGGCGAGAGATGAAGCTGCTGACGGAGCTTAACTTCCTTCGAGGTGAGGAGACGGCCAGGCCCCATTCCAATTAGAGCCTTCCTCCCTTCTCCCCCAGCAGCGGGCCCGGGGGGCAGTGCCCACCGGGGACCTCCCAGCCTACTGCCCGGCCTGGCCAGCCACCCCTCCCACCCAGCCCACCGGCCACGCCGGCCCACCGCGCTCAGCGCTGCTTCTCCCTCTCTTTGTTTGTAGGCTGTGGCCACCGCGGACTCCGCTCCGGAGCACCCCAGGCAAGTCAGCGGCCCGGGCCCCTGCTCCACCCGCAGCCCCCATGCGGCTTGGCCACCACTCTTTGCTCCCTTCTCTGTCCTGCCTCCACCAGATCCCGTCCTCCCCAGCCCCCCAGCCCAGTGGCCTGTCTCTCTTCTGCCTTCCTTAGGTGCTTGTCCCATCCTTGCCCTTTGTCCTTGTGACCCTTGCCCTCTGGACTTTTCTTCTCTTTTCCTTGACCTTTGTCTCCTGCCATCGAGCTTTTGCTTGCCCTCCGTGGTCCCCCACGTTCTGTCTTGCTGACTCTTCCCTCCCCCTCTGTCCCCTCCTTCCTGTTCGGTGCCCTCTTGCCTGGGCCCAGTGGCCTTGCCCTGGGGCTCCTCTTTATTCCTAGAATGAAAGGGTCAGAGAAAGAAGGGTCTCCATCGGGTCTGATGCCCTCGTTAGACAGGGAGGGAACTGAGGCCCGAAAGAGGAGGTAGCTGACCTAAGGCCAGTGCGCAGACCAGACTAGCACCCAGGCCTCCTGCCTGCCCAGCGGGCACCTGCCTCTCCCCTTCTCCCTTGGGCTCTGCCTGCCCATCCCGGCCCAGGGCCCAGATGGGTGTCTCCCCAGGCCCCTCTCACCCACACTCACCCCCCGGCTCCCGCTGCTTTCCCTTCTCCTGCCTCCCTCCATGCCCGGCCAGCGGCCAGCCCGACTGACCCAGCTGTCTCTTCCGACAGTGCCCGAGGCTCCGGTCATTGACACCCAGCGCACCTTTGCCTATGACCAGATCTTCCTGTGCTGGCGGCTGCCCCCGCACTCGCCGCCTGCCTGGCACTACACCATAGAGTTCCGGCGCACAGACGTGCCTGCCCAGCCGGGCCCCACCCACTGGCAGCGGCGGGAGGAGGTGAGGGGCACCAGCGCTCTGCTGGAGAACGCCGACACGGGCTCTGTGTACGTGCTGCGTGTCCGCGGCTGCAACAAGGCTGGCTACGGCGAGTACAGTGAGGATGTGCACCTGCACACGCCCCCGGCGCCCGGTGAGTGGGCGGGGGGGGGGCACAGGGTGGTACAGACAGGGCACTGGCCGGGGGGCAGGGTGCGCACTGGAGAGACGGTGTGATGCCGTGGGTCACACTCACTAACTCTGGAGCTAGATTTGCTGGGTTCAAACCCCAGCTCTGCCTCTTGCCAACTGTATGGCTTTGGGCAAGTTGTTCACCCTCTCTGAACTTCAAGTTCCTCTTCTGTCGGGGCATTCACAGTACTTACCTCAGAGGGCTGTTGTGAGAATTCATTGAATTGATACATGTAAAGCTTTAGAGTTTCCACCTCAAGTCAGGGCTAATAAATGACAGTAAAATGACTGTCCAGGAAAGAGTGTGGCCCTGGGACCGAGGCATCACGGAGGAGCATCACCACCCCTGGGCGCAGACGAGGGCGGGGCTGGCTGTCAGGACCAGAGTGAGCACCAGAGTGTGGGCCGGAAGGTGCAGGCAGATGGGGGAGTGTCCCCACATGGAACGAGCAGCCGGGGACGGGCTGAGCCAGCGCTGGCAGTCAGCTGGGCCTGGGGACTGGTTTCTGTGCCCACTAGTCGTCACTAATCATCACTCGACTCTCCGGAGGTCCCATGCCCACTCGTCATCTCCACTTCTCTCTTCCTGTGCCCCTCGTGCCAGTTCTCCAGGCCCTGCTCCCAGAGCCCTTGGCAGCACGTTCCATGTTCCGAAACCTCCCAGTGTCTTGTGCTGACGCCTCCCAGTCCCAGTTTGTCCCTGAAGTCCTTCCTTTTGTCTCGCCCTCCCCCGACTCCAGTCCTTCACTTCTTCCTCGACGGCCGCTGGGGCACCAGCCGCGAGAGGCTGGCCATCAGCAAGGACCAGCGCGCCGTGCGGAGTGTGCCGGGGCTGCCCCTGCTCCTGGCTGCCGAGCGGCTGCTCACCGGCTGCCACCTGAGCGTGGACGTGGTCCTGGGCGACGTGGCCGTGACCCAGGGCCGCAGCTACTGGGCCTGCGCTGTCGACCCCGCCTCCTACCTGGTCAAGGTGGGCGTCGGGCTGGAGAGCAAGCTCCAGGAGAGCTTCCAGGGTGCCGCCGACGTGATCAGCCCCAGGTCAGGCCGCTCTGGCAGGGACGGGGTGGGGGACCCGGGTGGGGGAGCTGGGGACAGGATGGGGTGGCAAGAGGAGCACAGACTTGCTGGGGTGGAGCTGGAGGAGACTTAGGAGGACGCAGTGAAGTAATGGCAGCCAGGACGGGGGGGGGGGGGGGGGCCTGCGGCCGGGGGACGTGTGGGAGGGGTCAGGGGAGGGCTCTGAGGACTGGGTTTGGAGTGTGTGGCTGGGGAAGGAGAGGAAAGAAGAGGGAACCACCTCCACTTCCTTCCATCTGTCACTCAAGACTAAGAGACCGTCTCTCCACGCCTCCACGCCATTCTCCCCGATATCCCATTTCCAACACCCTTTCCCCACACACGCCTTGCTCTTGCATACCTTTTTCAACCATATCTTGTAACACCCTGAAATCCTCTCCTTAAACTTTCCATCTCCGAACCCTCTCATCGCTAACACCCTACTTCACACCCTCCCACGCGTGCCTTCCTCCCTGAACCCTTCCTCCCAGCGCTCTCCCCCAGGCCCCGGTGTCTCAGAATGCTCTCTGCCCACTCGCAGCTCGGTCCCCAATCCCACATCCTTCTGACATCTCCCATCGGGGACACCGATCTACCCTCATCACTCTCCCAACATCCTTTCTCTGCGCTTCCTCTCACCCAGGACTTGCTCACAAACTCCTCATTCCTCCAGCTTCTCTAACCCTCAGAACCCTCTCCCAGCGGGATGTCCCCAAACCCTATGCCTCCCCGCCTCCCTCCCTGATACGGCCGCACTCTTCAGCGTGCTTTACCAATGCCTTGTCTTTCTCTTGCCCAGTGCCTCTCTTGCCAGTGTGATTTCCTTTCCATGCCCCTTTTCTGCCAAACCACACCCCAACCCTACATTCTAACCCCTGTCTCTGCAACATGGTTCCTCCTCAAACCCATCCTTTCAACCAACATTCCACACTTCCAACGTCTCAGCCCTCTGGTACCCACCCCCCACTCCCTGTTCCACCCCAACTTCCTCCTACCCAATGCCCTCTCCTGCAGGTACGACCCAGACAGTGGGCACGACAGCGGGGCCGAGGATGCCGCGGTGGAGGCGCTGCCACCCTTTGCTTTCCTCACCATCGGCATGGGCAAGATCCTGCTGGGGTCCGGGGCCAGCTCCGGCGCAGGGCTGACTGGGAGGGACGGCCCGGCAGCCGGCTGCACCGTGCCCCTGCCGCCCCGCCTGGGCATCTGCCTGGACTACGAGCAGGGCCGGGTTTCCTTCCTGGACGCCGTGTCCTTCCGTGGGCTCCTGGAGTGCCCCCTGGACTGCTCGGGGCCCGTGTGCCCTGCCTTCTGCTTCATTGGGGGGGGTGCTGTACAGCTCCAGGAGCCCGTGGGCACCAGGCCTGAGAGGAAGGTCACCATTGGGGGCTTCGCCAAGCTGGACTGACGTTCTCGGGCCTCCCCAGGCCCTGGCCCTCTAAGCTCCCTGGAGCCGGGTTATTCCTCCGGCAGCTTGTCCCTCAACTCTTCCTCCCACGTGGTCCTGTCCTTCACCCCGTGTCTGTGTCTCCCCAGGGCCTTCTCTTGACCAAGGGACACTCCCCTGCTCACCTCTCTAGCTGACCGCCATTTCTCCATTGCCTGTTAATCCAGACCCCATCCCACCCAGTTCCTGCTCCATCCTCTGCCCGTGGCATCCAACCAAGTCATGGAGAGAGCCCTCCCCCCACCCCTGCCCTTTCTCCCCCGCACTCAGGCCAAGTGGCAGGAAGGCTCCTGGAACACAGGGCATGAGCCCCAGCTCTGCCCTCTGCCCTGCCCAGCTGCCTGCCCCGCCGATGCTGGCCTACGGCCTGAGAGCGGGCAGGCTCTTTGGCTGACACTGCCTAGCATTCCCTGGGAGGGAAGAGGACCCTGTCCTGTGTTTATGTGGGTCCCCGTGCCCTGCAGCCGCATGCCTCGTACGCCCCTCTCCCTCCTGCATGCTCTCCTTGTCCCGCACCCACGCCGATGTGCCCAGGCTCCCTTTGGGGCCACGCGGAGGTTGGATGTCCCCATTGGGTTGGACCGGGCAAGACCTGGGGCCCACTGCTGCCCCCTGCGGTAGGGACTGCTAGGCCTGTGCCGAGCAACAGCTGTCATTTCCATGGTTTCTAAACAATAAACTGTGAGGCCAGGCACCTCTCTGCCTTTCCTGAGCCCTGCCATCCCTCTTAGCTTCTGTGAGGGATCCGGGCGCTCAGCTACTGCTCAGCAGGGCTGCGGGAGGGATATGGCCCTAAGGGAAGGAGGTCCCCAAGCCAGGCGCTCCCAAGACTCCTGCCCACACAGGTGCCCGGCCCAGGCCTGAGCCCACCATGGCCGCCAGGGGGCGCCTGGCTCTGGTGACCTCCTGTGTCCCCTGATGAGGCATGGCACACCAGCTCCCAGACCCTGAGGGAATGTGGTTGAGCTCAAAGGGGCAGGGAACCAGAACCACTTCCCCATTCCCAGGGCGCGGGGAGCAGACCCCAGAGCCAGTGGGCGGATGGGGGGGCCCATGGCCAGGGAGGGGACTGGGCTTGGCGCCAGCCCCGGATCTAACACTTATCATGGCCATGTTGACTTTGTAGCTGTTACCCCGTGTTGACTTTGTGGCTGTTATCGCTGCCTGAGGATTTACTTCACACCCGAGCGGCTCAGAATAGAACCGCCTGAGGGCATCGTGCCAAGGGGACAAGAGGGTGCAGGCCTGCCAGCCCCCAGCCAGGGTGAAACCAGGGGCGAGCCATGGGTGCGCAGGCCAGAGCACAGCCACTTAGGTTTCGTTTCCTCCTTCCTCTTGTGCGACCAGCAACGGGGGAGAGGTGACTCAAATTCTTCCACCGGCCACTCCTGACTCAATGTCATCTCTCCACCCCCCCCCCCCCCGCTGCCCAAAGGAACCCTGCTCCTTGCCTTCCTTCCTCCCTGCCTCCTCCCCCAAAGTCCCCTCCAGACCCCCGCACACATACATCCTGATCTCCCCTCCTGTCTGAGGGTCACAGGTGACAGATCAGAAGTCAGAGCCAGCGCGGAGGAGGCCCACGTTTTATTCAGCCACGTACAGGTTCCCACTCCCGCTTGGGGGCTTTGGGGCCAGTCTTGGAGCCACTGCCCCAGGCACATCCCCAGGAGCCAGGATGGGCTTCCCCAGGGCTGAGACGGGTTAGGGACGTGCAGGAGGCTGCGAGCAGCCCACTGGAACTCCCAGCTCGCCAGTCCAGGAAAAGGGGGAGGGGGCACTGGTGGCGAAGACCAAGACCATGACAGAGGCCACTGGCTGGATGCTCAGCGGGCAACGCGCCCCTACAAGTTGGCAGAAGTGGCTGCTGGGTTCGTGTAAGAGAGGCTGCTGCCACCATTGCCTGCAGAAACCTGGGTGAGGGGGGAAGGGGTCCAGGCTGAGGGGCAGAAGCTTCCCTGGGAGAAGCTGCCACCCCAGGGCCCCTGGATGGCCCCCCAGGCTGGGGCAGTGGTCTGGGAGCCTGCCTAGCTCTCGAAGGGTTAATTTGGAGAGAGCACCTGCCAGGCACCACCAGCAGCCAGGTGACTGTAAACAGGGCCTGTCCTCCTCCCTCTGCTCCCTGCACTCCCTCCCCTTGGTTCTAGTCAGCCCCCTTGCAGTCCCCTCGTGCCCCCCCACCCCATCTCCCTCCATTCTCTGCTCTTCCAGCCCAAGAAGGTGTGTGTGCTCATCTGTGTAAAACTGGGAGAAGGAAGTCCCCGGAGTGGGAAAATGGGGTCAAGAAAAGAAAAGTCCCCCTCCCCCACCTGGAGTTCCAGCCCAGGTGACCAAGTAATTATTTACTAGGTCCTGCGGAGAAGGGCGAGGAGAGGGGAGGAGGGGGGGGGGTCCTTGCTTCCCTGAGACTCCCAAGAACCCCACCCAGGCTCACCTGGCTTGGTGAGACTTCAGCCTTGGAATCGGAGACCCCCCCCCCCAACATTCCTCAACCTACCCTCCATTCTTAGGAGAAGAGTGGGGGACAGGTGCTCACTCCTTGTAAGTCCTGTGTGAAGGGTGCCCACCCATTTCACCTCTGGGCATCCCAGCCACAGCCGTGCCCCAGTCCGGCTGACCAGCGAACGCTCTCCTGGAAATGCTGGTTGTGGGGACACTCCCTCATGAGGTCCCCTTCCTTCCATGGTCTCCCCAGGCCTTTCCCCTCGAACTCTCCTGACCTCCACCCACCTCCTCGCCAGGCCCCCCACTGCTTACTTCATGTCACTCCTCACCTTTTCTAAGGTCTTTGGATTTTCCAAGTTACCCCTGCAGGCCCCCTTCCCAGCCAAAGCCTCTTCTCCCTCCACCGTGGGGCCCGCCCGGGCTCACCTCCTCGTAAGGGCTCCGTTTGGAATTGCCAGGGGGCACATAGCGCCCATGGGTGTGGTAGGTGGGGTACTCGCTCATAGGATGGTAGGCATCACGGGTTGGGAAGATGTCCAGCTGCCCACAGTTCTTCCGGCGGCACTGACACACCGCCTGGGGGAGACAGCAGGTCAGGGGGGGCCACGGAGTTCCTTCTGGCAGGGGCACTCTGGTTAGGGCTGAAGACTGAGCACTTACCAGGGCAACGAGATAGATGATGGCCAGCGCCACCAGAACACAGACCAGCACCAGCAGGGCGATGCCCCAGCCGGGCACCCCGGCCCCAGGCCGGGAGGGGGAAGGGAATGACACATCATCCACTGAAAGGAAAAGCAGTCATCAGGGCGGTTTCCCCAAGGAGGCGACCCTCCCCCTGCTACACCCGGGGAGAAGCAGGAATCCGGGTGCTGGAGAGTGAGCGGCCCCAGACGCAGAGTGCTGGCCTGAGGCAAGGACAGTGGCCTCACCACTGACTCTTGAGATGACCCAGTTGTGTCTGTCTGCTGCTGGTTCACGTTGAACAAACTGTGCCTTGACGTTGTTGGCATTGGTGGCGCCCTCTCGGAAAGCCAGGATTGATTCCACCATCACAGATCCCGGCCTGCTCACAGGGAAATGAGCAGTTCAGGTGCAGGTCCCAGCTTCTGGTACTTCCCCCAGCCATAAGCGTACCAGTCCTTCCCCACAGTCACGACAACCTGTACCCACCCCACACAGAGTCCACACCCAGAACCGTACCTGAACTTGACGTCAGAGGAGCCCAGAAAACTCTCCTGTTTATAAATCTGCAAAAGCTGGGGGGGGGGAGAGAGTAGGTACTAAGTTTGGTGCGTGGGTTCGAGCAGTTCTGAAGCTGCTGCGAAGGAGCGCGTGGAGGGAGGGCAGTTACTCACCAATTCGGTAACGTTTCTCTGCAGCACCTGGTAATAGAGAGTGCTGGGATCTTCCAGGGAAGAGTTAAACGGGAGGTTCAGAATATGAAAGAGCAGGAAGAAGAAGGACAGCCTCCGATTGGAAGAGGTGAGGGGCACTATGCTACCATCAGTGCTCCTGGCTGTAGTCCTGGTTCTGTGGCTGGCAGGGGTGGTCGGAGTATCCGAGTGGTGGCTGGGAACTGAGGATGGAGTGCCCTTGCCAACTGGGGAGGTGGTAGCCTTGGCAGAAGTGCCCTTGTGTGCGAGAGTGGTGGCTGAGCTTGAGGCAGGGCTGGTGGTCGGGGAAGAGGTGGCACCGTGGACTGGAGTGGTGGCCGAGCTTGAGGAGCTGGTGGTCGGGGAAGAGGTGGCACCGTGGACTGGAGTGGTGGCTGAGCTTGAGGCAGGGCTGGTGGTCGGGGAAGAGGTGGCACCATGGACTGGAACTGTGGCCGAGCTTGAGGCAGGGCTGGTGGTCGGGGAAGAGGTGGCACCGTGGACTGGAGTGGTGGCCGAGCTTGAGGCAGGGCTGGTGGTCAGGGAAGAGGTGGCACCGTGGACTGGAACTGTGGCCGAGCTTGAGGCAGGGCTGGTGGTCAGGGAAGAGGTGGCACCGTGGACTGGAACTGTGGCCGAGCTTGAGGCAGGGCTGGTGGTCAGGGAAGAGGTGGCACCGTGGACTGGAGTGGTGGCCGAGCTTGAGGCAGGGCTGGTGGTCGGGGAAGAGGGGACACCGTGGACTGGAACTGTGGCTGAGCTTGAGGCAGGGCTGGTGGTCGGGGAAGAGGTGGCACCGTGGACTGGAGTGGTGGCTGAGCTTGAGGCAGGGCTGGTGGTCGGGGAAGAGGTGGCACCGTGGACTGGAACTGTGGCCGAGCTTGAGGCAGGGCTGGTGGTCAGGGAAGAGGTGGCACCGTGGACTGGAACTGTGGCCGAGCTTGAGGCAGGGCTGGTGGTCAGGGAAGAGGTGGCACCATGGACTGGAGTCGTGGCTGAGCTTGAGGCAGGGCTGGTGGTCGGGGAAGAGGGGACACCGTGGACTGGAACTGTGGCTGAGCTGGTGGTCGGGGAAGAGGTGGCACTGTGGACTGGAGTGGTGGCTGAGCTTGAGGCAGGGCTGGTGGTCGGGGAAGAGGTGGCACCGTGGACTGGAGTGGTGGCCGAGCTTGAGGCAGGGCTGGTGGTCGGGGAAGAGGTGGCACCGTGGACTGGAGTGGTGGCCGAGCTTGAGGCAGGGCTGGTGGTCGGGGAAGAGGTGGCACCGTGGACTGGAGTGGTGGCCGAGCTTGAGGCAGGGCTGGTGGTCGGGGAAGAGGTGGCACCGTGGACTGGAGTGGTGGCCGAGCTTGAGGCAGGGCTGTGCGTGGGGAGTGAGCTGCTGGTTGTGCTCACAGAACTGCTGTCAGAGAACCTGGACATTGGCCTGCTTTGGGCAGTCACAGTCTGTGTGCTTCCCGTGTGGCTTGTGTGGCCAGAGGTTGTAGAAACTGTATGGGGGGGAGCGGGGGGAGGAGCTGTAAGAAATTGAGAATGAGGTTCAGGGGTAAATCAGAACAAGGAGGAAATACGTCCTCTAGCATTTGGAGAAATAATGCTAGGAGGATTTGGGGAGCAGGCCGGAGTCAGCCCTCCTCCTCCTTCCCAGCTGCAGCCCCCCTCTCTTCCCACACCCCTCTGCTCCCGGTTTAGCCATTCTCCACGCCTAAGATTTACCTCTCCGGCCGCTCCCACTCCCACCCCCACCCTGGACTTCTCTTCAGGAAATTCACCTGCCCTGGCACCCATTCTCCTGGGGGGTCGTCTCTGAGCCTGTCTCCTTTATTCTGGCACAGACTAGGCCACCTGTCTGCAATTCCTGCCTGGTGGGGTGCCACCTGCCAGGAGACAAAACCCACAGGAAGGCTGTGCGGGTAGCCCCTCCCCACCTGGCGCCCCTCACCTGTAAGCACTGGGACGAGCAGCAGCAGGAAGCAAAAGGGGGCCTGGATGCCTGGTGTCATGGTGGCGGTGGCCCGGGTGGGGAGGGGGCAGGACAGATCCGAGCAGGCACTGCGTGTGAGGTGGAGCAGCACAGGTGCCGGCTGCTTTATACTGGGCCTCCCCCCACCCGCCAGAGCAGGTGACAGGTGACAAAACCCCGCCCCTCCTCCGCTCCCTACCTCCTATCTCTTCCTCCTCCTCCCCAGCCATTCCGGTCCCCTCAGGTAGGGCACATGGGCTCCAATCATTCAACTCTCTGACAACCTGTTTGTTCTCGAGTTGGCCTCCCCTTTTCACCAACCACTCCCTGGCTCCAGAAGGCGGTGTGTGTGTGTGTGTGTAAAAGTGGGGGAGCCTGGGACCTGGGTCCCCAAGGCCTTAGTTTTAGCTCCAGAGCAACAGCCAAGGTTAGAAAGGTAATAGGGAAAGTGGGCCAGGTTAAGGCTGGGAAGTTCACCCTCAGTCCCCCACTCCACTTCTCCGCGGGGGCCCTTGAAGCCCCACTCTGGGGGCTGAGAAGAAAAGGGGGGGGGGGTTGGTAAGGAGTGGACTAGGTGTTGGCTTTGGACCCCCTCCCCCCACCACTTCCCGGAACAGCCCCACCTTGCGAACCGCTCCCTGTCCCGTTCTGCAGTTCTACCCCGAAACACACAGCCCCGCCCCTGCCGGACTTTCCAGCCGACTGAGTTCCTTCCTTGGCTTTCTCCCGAGAAGGAAGCGGGGGAAGAAATTTCCACTTAAACAAGGACGAAGCCGCCGAACTCGAGGGTCTCTCCTTCCCAGCCCTCCCCCGGGAGCGGCAGGCCGCCCTCTAGTGGCCGCGCGGAGCCCCTCGACGCCTGCCCGGGCGGGTTGGGAGGCTGCCCGGGTGGGGGGAGGTCGGACGCCGGCGCTGCCTAACTGGGGGCCGAGAGGCTAGGGAGGGCGGCGCCCCAGGGAGAAGAGTCAGCGGCTGGGACAGAGAAGGGGAGGAACGCAATGTGCCGTCGACGGAGGCTGGGAACTTTAGGAGGGGACTCGGGCGCGGGGGGCGATGTCTGAAGGAAATGGCGCTCAGTGGGTGTGATCCTGAGGTCCATGGAAAAGTGGGCGAGGTATGTAAGAAAGTACATCGGAAAAGTGGGGGGCGGTGGGACGGGTTACGTATTTAGGAGTCAGCTAATAGGTGGGACACAGAATGGTATTGGGGGGCCGTGAACTATCTTTTGGGGAGCAGAGTGGTATTTGGAGCAGGTAAGCACATGGTAAAAGTGCCTGAGGTTGCATAACTTTGGAGAACCGAGATAGATTAAAGGACAGAAATATCTGGGACCAGAGAGGAATTCACACGGGACATGGAATTTAGGGTATCTGGCCTCAGCCGGAGGTGCTGGGTTGCGGTCTCGGCCAACGGAAGCAGCTACATCCGCGTTAGGAAAACAATTCCTAGCCCCAACGAATACAGATTGAAAAGTTAACTTTAAACAGACCGGTGCGGCGGGAAACGTGGGACAACAGCTCTCCACCTGATTGGCGCGGCTTTGTGCGGCGCCCGGCGGGACGTCAGCGCCCCGGCGCGGGTGGGAGGGGCGGGGAAGCCCCGCACCCGCCTTCTAGAGAACGCGCGAGTATCTAGGTGGGCGGCCTCAAAACTTCAACCCTGGAGTTGCTAGGCAACAGCCCTTAGTTCAGTTGCTGGGATACGCGTTACCATGGTGACAGCTCCGCGCCGTGCAGTCGGAGTATTTAAAGAGCAAGCGCGCACAACGCCGGCGTCAGAAAGCGGCCTTCCGGGATACCACTGTCGTCCCTTCGGCCTTCTCCCTCTCCCCCCACCTCCCCTTACCATCCCCTTCACCCTCTTCCGGGCGCCAAGTCTCTCTGGCCTCCCAGGTGAACTCAACTTCCCAGAGCGCTCCGGGTCCTTGGGCTGGTCCCGCTTTAAGCGGTGGGGAGCGGGATCCCGGGCGGGCGGGAGGGACGGGACGCGGTGCAGTGTTGTTCTTTCCCCCGCCAATATTGCACTCGTCCCGGCCTCCGGCCCCTCCGGCCCCCCGGCCCCCCGCTTACCCCGAGCGGGGCAGCCCCAGCCCTCCTGGCTCTCGATCCTGACCCATCTATTGACTGGAGTGTCGCTGCTGCCATCGTAAGTAAGTGGGGCTGGGAGGACTTTAACCACCCTCTGACCAGCACCTCATCCTTCACCTACCCCAGCCCCATCCTTCACCTAACCCTCATCCAGCACCTGCCTCACCGTGCCCCAAACTCAGCCAAACTTCCTCTAACTTCCATCCTACCAGCCCTCTCCCTTACCCTTCTCAGGATCCTTTTTCATTGGTCACTACCCCGGAAAATCCCTAAAATAAGCAACTGCACTGGCTTAGAAAACAACTGGAACTTTATGGTAATATGCTATTATCTTTCCTGGGGTTAGCGCCTGAGAAATGCCCCTTGAAAACTTCCCATCTCCTCAACAGTCACCACTCCTCTGGGGCTGAACTCCTGATTGGTGCCAGAGGAGGGTGTGCATTTGGCTGAGGGGCTGTAGATTAGACCTGGGGGCCTTGGGGATGGATCCCAAGGCCAAAGGGTCTAAAATCAGGATTTTGACTCTGGTAGCCACCTCTTCACACTCTTCCAAGGAGCAGCTGCCTCCGGAATGGCTCAAAGTCCTCGGGAACTGTGTCTGAGGAAGGAGAAACGATTAAAGTCAAGGATGTGACTCTCCCATGAGGGCATGAGAGGTCAGGCTGATATGGGTATAGAGCCTCACCATTGCATCGATACTGGAGATTGGACCAAATGATGTTTTCTTGGGAGAAGCAGAATACACCAAGACGCCCCCCTCGCATGGATGTGTCAATGATCACCCCAGAATCCGCCACTAGCTGGGGACCCTCATAGAGCTTCACTCTGTCCAGGATAGGGGTTTCCGTTGGTGCCAGGGTACCAGTGGGCACTGTGCCACTATGCTGGGGCCCTGCTCATCCCCAACCCCCCTTAGCTCACCAGGCCTGAGAGAAGGAAGGAAAGGGGAGGGAAGGGGGTGCTTTTCTCAGGCCTGGGGCCCCTGGCTCTTTGTCCAGCCCCCTTTGCATCTCAAAGCACCAGCCGCATTCCAAGCGAGGATTGGGTTGCCATGACGATGAACACAATGGGCTGGGGGGTGAAGTCACCCGCTTCCCAGGCTCTGGTCTACCCCTCCCTTATCCCTTGCCCTGGCGCCCCACAGCCCCAGGAACCTTAAAGGGAAACCAACCCAAGTGTCTGGACTCTGGGCTCTTGGCCATTTCCTCTCCCTTCCCTGTCATCCCCACCAACTAGGAAATGCAGTCGGGACAAAGTGCTGAACTAAGAGGCCCCAGCTCTGCTTTGAAGAGCTGTGAAGGGCTTGGTTTGCGCGTGTGTAACTGAGGTCAGACGCCTTGAGGAGGCAGGTTCTGGGCTGGCCCAGTGAAAGGGCTGGATGTGATGTGCCTCTCCACAGGCTGGCCTGGGCTTTGGAGGCTCCCAGAGATGCCCTTGTTTTACTGAGGGCAAATGGAGCACAGAACAGGAAGGACTTGCCCAATATTGCCAATAGTCCGTGGCACTAGAGCCCAGGCTGCCTGATGCTAGGAAGAAAGCAGGGCGGAGGCAGCGTGTCTGTGGTGAGAGAGGAGATGGAGAGAAGTGGTCCCAATCTGGGCCCATGGCACCAAGGCACTGAGTAGAGGGGTCACTGGTGAGTCCCACCTAAAAGGGAAGGAAAGGCTGAGCCCGGGGTCCCTCAGGAGGGCTCAGCCTGTCCCCTCACCGAATGTAGCCAACTTGAGGCCGGTGCAGCAGCTGCCAGCGGTAGGAGGTCTTGTCACGCCAGCCCACATTTCGGGGGTCGGTCCACAGCAGTCGTACCTGGTCAGGGGTGTGGCCAGTATGCCACAAGGCATTCCGGAGGTGCTCACCTGGGCCAGACACTGATGTCACTGCCTGAAGGGCATTGGCAAAGACAGCGGGTCAACCACAGGAACCAAATGAGGGCAGAGACAACAGGCTGGTAAGTACAGGTGGGAAAGGAAGTCCAGGTGGTCAGGAGAATGTTCTGAAGCCCCGGGGAGCCCACCTCCAGACCCAGTGTCTGAGTAAGAGGGTTCCCACTCAGGTAGGGGGGGAGGTTTTGGGAAAGGGTCCTGGATTGGGGAATCTGGGCAGCTGTGGGACCTTGAGCTGCAGCCCAGGCTGGGCAACAGCCCGGAAAGGTGTGGCCTGCCAGTAGGTCTGCTCCGTCTGCTTCCACATGACCACGTAGAAGCGGCCGCTGTCCTGGTAGCTGAAGAGGAAGCCTGCGTAGTCGTCATCGGTCACTGTGTTCACATGGAAGGTGCCTTCAAAGTCCACACCGTTGAAGGCTGTATATCCTAGGGGTGGGTGGGGGTGTGGGATCAAGATCAGGGCAGCAAAGCTACTAGTGGCCCATTGTGCACTGGGGGTGGGAAGGGATGCCTGCTGTATGTGGCCAGCTTGTCCCCACCCTCTGCCCCTGTCAGATTCCTCTATTTGGAGGGCATTGAACTGGGTATCCCGCACATACCAACTGCCAGGCCAGGGTCACTGTTCATGGTCTGAACGATTTCCATGCCCTGGTGATGGGCAATAAAGAAGAAAGACCTGATCCAGGTGCGCTACCCACCTGGGCCCTGCCTGGGAGTTTGGTCTGACAGCACCCACCCAGCCCACTGCCCTAGTACCTGGTTGAGCACGACCCAGTTTGGATCAATCTGAGCATCCCCTTCAGGGTCCAAGACGACGGTCTGATAGGCCCGAAAATCTGTGAGTGTTACCTCTGCACTTTCAGGGCACACATCCAGGGGGTCGACCACCGCATCATTGTCAAAGTCATCCTCACACACATCGCCAATGCCATTGCCTGGGAAGAGTGGAGCTAGGCACTCAGGAATGCCGTGGCCACTGCCACCAGCTAACACTACCACCTGAAACTTCAGTGATGAGAGAATCACTGATCGGCTGCCTCCTTCATGCCCTGCACTGGGGATCAAGCCCGCAGCCTAGGCATGTGCCCTTGACTAGGATTGATCCTGGGACCCTTCAGTTCTCAGGCCGACGCTCTATCCACTGAGCCAAACCAGCTAGGGTAGGTCTTGCATTCTTGACCTCTCTCCCCACCCTGCCCTTTCTAACTCCCCAGCAAGTCTACCACCTCTCCATGGGCAGAGCCCACACCAGTCCAATCCTCTGGGACCCTAGCCTTACCATCCGAGTCCTTCTGATTGGGATTGGGTACCAGGCGACAGTTATCAGGACCAGGAGGCACATAATCTGGGACACCATCATTGTCATCGTCCCCATCACACTCATCTCCAAGCCCGTCATTGTCTGAGTCCAGCTGGGAACTATTGGGTAGCTGTGGGCAGTTGTCTTTGGTGTCCTGATGTCCATCTCCATCACTGCCCAGAAGAAGAGGCACCAAATAAAAGCTCTAAAGGTACCACGTCCTTCCCTTGTCTCCTGCTTAGGAGTCTCTGAGGTATGAGGTGTACCCTCTGTTCAGCCAGACCCCTTACAGTCAGCCAGGTGAGGTGAAGGTCCAGAAGTAGAAATGGAGGACAGACCACAGGAATAACTTCCTGTTCAACAGCAGTGGAGAATTAGGGCTAAACCACAGAATTGAGAATACGCTGGAGAAAAGTTAAGTATCCCCTGTAAGATCTTTTATCTCTTGGCCAAAACCCTACCTGTCTTCATTGGTGTCACAGACATCCCCCACCAGGTCACTGTCTGCATCTGTCTGAGAGAGGGAACTGCTCTCACCATCTCCTCTTGACACCTGAAGAGGGTGACCTGACCACTTTCCATCACCCATTGGTCCCCCCACCCCTTCCCTGCCCTCTCCATTCCCCTGTACCTGGGTAGGATTGCTCATTTCAGGGCAGCTGTCACAAGCATCTCCCACGCCATCCCCATCCCTATCTGTCTGTAGGGGGTTGGGGACTTTAGGGCAATTGTCCAGTCCATTGGGGATGCCTAGAAGACATGGGGATAGCAAAGGGTGTCACACTCTCCTAGGCTGGTGAAAGCCCTGAGCTTTGTCTCCCATCCAGAGGATAGCTGTTCAGGAAATCTGCCTGTATCTTGTCTGACCCTTTTGCCTGCTCTCTCCCTGCCTAACCTTACACCCTGCCTTACATTCCCATTGACATCTGCCGTAGGAAGTCACCAGGCTGACTTTCATAAGAACACCCTCCCCCAATTCTCAGACTTCCTAGTCTCTCTGTTTAATTCCCACTGTATCCAAATTCTTACAGGTCTCCCACCCCCTCAGCCCAGGCCTGCACCATCCCCATCCACGTCGTTGTCACAGGCATCCCCTTCCCCATTGCCATCTGTGTCCTTCTGGTCATTGTTGGGGACGTTGGGGCAGTTGTCACAGGCGTCACCAAAGGAATCTGTATCTGAGTTTTGCTGGTCCTTGTTGGGGAACAGCCGGCAATTGTCCTGGGGTGGGAAGGAAAGAGTCAGGCCTCCCTCAAACCACTGGCCACCTAGCACCCACCATGTCCCTGTACCCTTGTCTACGATCACCAATCCTGTGATGGTCCACCTGCTCGGTGCAGTCCCACCCACCACCCACCCAACCTCTAGGTAGTCCACCTTGTCCTGGGCACCAGGCTATGCCTCCCTAATTGGGAGTACTAGAGCCCTTCCTGCAGAGCTGCCAGGGGCCAGAGGTAGGGGGAGCAGGGTTATGGGACCAGGCAACAGAGACAGGGAGGAAAGTATAGGACTAGGAGGAACAGAATGTCAGGAGCCACCTCAACGTTCTTGATCCCGTCCCCATCAGCATCATCATCACACTGGTCCCCCACGCCATCATTATCAGCATCTTCCTGCCCAGAGTTAGGTGTCAAAAGGCAGTTGTCCTAAAGGCCAGGGAGGAGATGGATGGACGAGTGCTGGCCTGCCCGCGCCTGGGGCGCCCACCCTGCTCACGCGCCCGCCGGCAGCTGCCGCGGCACCTGTTTGCAGTGCTTGTTGTTGTCCATGCAGGGCAGCGCCTGATCTGGGTAGCCATCGATGTCAGTGTCAGGCCCACACACGTTCCCGTTCCCGGCCCAGCCCACGTTACACTGGGGCAACACAAAGGGTGGCAGTTAGCAGTCGGCTGGCTCCCCCAAGCCCACCCTTTCCCCTGCTTCAAGCTCTATTCTCATCACCCAGTTCCTGGGCCCAGGCCAACTTCCCTTTCCCATGAAGGTCCTCATCCCAACCCCTAAACATGCTCACTAGCCCTATCCCATCCCCAGACTCTGCCTTTTCCTTCTAAGCCTCAGGCCCAGCTCACCGAGCAGGACACTGCACCGTTGCGTTCAAAGAGGCAGTGCGCATGGACATGGCAGGGGCTGTGGGCCGGGCTGTGGCAGGTCCGAGCTGGAAAGCAGCCCTGGCTTTGGTTGCCCAGGAAGCCCAGGCGACAGGGACCACACTTGAAAGAGCCCTACGAGTAGGGAAACACAGTCTCAGGAAAGAGGGCAGCCTACCAGGCACCCAGCACCAGCACTAAGCCACCTGAGGGCTGTAGGATGGGCACGCAGCTATATGTCAGGTCTATCAATGATCTCAGGTTCTCCTGGCAACCTTTCTAAGTAGATAATAGCCCCACTTTTCAAGCAAGGAGCATGAGGCTCAGAAAAGGTAAATAACTTGCTAAAGGTCACAGCTAGTAAGGGGCAAAACCAGGTCCATGAAGAACACCAACGATGTGTAGTGCCCCGGGGAAAGAGGAGGGGAAGCAGGAAGTTTGAAGAGGGGGTTGCACACTCCCACCACCCCAGACACACTCGGGGTGTTCAGCTCACCACTGTATTGGTGCAGATGGAGTTTGGGTCGCAGCCACCGTTGTTCCCATCGTTGCATTCATCAACATCGTTGCAGACCTGAAGGGGCAGACTTTGGGTAGAACCAGACCTGTGGTAGGTCTCCTCAGACACGGGAGAGGGCACTGGTGTGGCCTTAACTGTGAGCACTGACCTGAAGCCCAGACCCAAAACCAATGCAAAGCCAGCAGATGAGTCAGTAGCCTAGCCCATTTATCACAAGAGCCCCAAGGCCAACCCAGAAACCCCTGGCCCCTGCAAGGCCAAGCTCTCTTGTTCACACACTCTACCCAACCTGACCTGTTTGCTGGCTCGGGCATAGTCGATGCCCACTCCAGACACCCGTGTGCCTTTGTAGCCTGGAGGACAGGCCTCGCAGTGGAAACCAGGCATAGTGTTGATGCAGCTTGAGCCCGGGAAACAGGGGTCAGCATGAGCACACTGGGGACAGATGAGCAGGAAGAAGAAGTCAGGCCCCTCCTATGACCCTGGGACCACTGCTCCTGGTGTCCCATCTGCAGCCCTTCCCACCCAACCTCACTGTGCTCTGAGCCCCACGTCCAGCCTCCCTCTGGGTTCCCTGCCAACTACCCATCTCACACTCCCACTCCCCCAACACCTTCCCTGTGTGGTCCTTTAGTCTTTGCCTCAGGCTTTCTACCTTCCTTCTCACACTTCTTTTCTGGTCTCCAGCCTCTCCTAAACCCCAGGTAACTCTGCTTCCGACCAACATTTCCCTCCTAACGTCCTCCCCCCGGCTGTCTGTGCCCTTCCAGATTCCGCCCTTCCCCACCTCATTGATGTCGGTGCAGTGGGTGCCATTGCCCTGCAGGCCAGGGGGGCAGGGCCCACAGCGGTAGCCAGGGTACTCGTACACTTCCATGCAGTCCACACCGCGGAAGCAGGGGTTGGGGCTGCAGTGGGAACGCTGCTCGTGGAAGCCTGCAGGGAGGGCACAGTCAGAGCCGCCAAGAGGTCACCATTCAAATCACCGGCACTGGCGGCCCACGCCATGGGGTGGGATGCACAGTGATTCCACCTGGAGCCCTCCCCTGCTCTCCCACTCACCGCACACCTGACACTCCATGATGGTGTTTCGGATCAGGGACATTTCCTTCACCTGGCAGACACAAGGATGGGGAAGTCAGCTCTCAGCATTTGCCACCCACCTCAGAGTCTGCTCCCCTTCGCTGACCCGCTCCCACCTGGTCTCGGATATCATCCCGCAGCTCCACCAGGATCTGGTTGAAGAGGGTGAGTTGGGTGACCAGTGCCTTGGTTTGCTCCCCTGTCAGGGCCCAGGATGCAGAGAGGCTCAGAACTGGGACACCAGCCCTGGTCCCTCTTTGGGTAATAAGCCAGCTCCTGCTACTGCTACCCCCACCTTTAGATTCCGCCCTATTCCTGACTGAAGAGGACTTAGTCTCAGGCAGCTGCCAAAGCCTAGGTCCTCCTCCGGACGCTCATGCCCTGCCACCTCCTCATGGCCTACTCACCGAGGATGGAGTGAAGAGCGTTGGCCACTAGAGAGAAGAAAACACAATCAGAGGGTAGAGTTGTAAAGAGGGGCCTGGCTGGTGAAGAGGGAGAAGGAAAAGGACAGAAACAAAGGTCTGGAGCCTTGGAATAAGGATATGGGGTGTTAGATGGTGGAGGTCAGAGGTGACAGGCAAGCAACACCAGCTTTTTACTCAGGTGAGGGACCCTCTAAGGGAGTTGCCTCAGACAGTCAAAACCCAAATCTGGTTCCCAGGCATGAAGGGATCCGAGTGAGGTAACCCAAAGCAGGGCCAGGGCCACAATATATTCCATTTCCTCCCTCCCAAGCTTCTACCTCAAGAGCACTGTCTTTGAAATATGTGGGAGATGTGGGTGTTTTCTCTAGGTAAGAGCCCCTGAACATCCCTGTCAGGGAGACCAGGCAGATGAGCCATGCTCAGAGAAACTGCTGGTCGGTGACAGCACCAATGGGAGCTAAAAAAAGACCCAAGACCCTTATCTCAGTCAAAACCAAGACCAAGCAATTAGCATCCTCCGAGTTCTATTCTTCTATTGGATCGTTTTATTTTTCTGACCTGAATAGGGCGATTTCTTTTCTTTTCTTTTCTGGTCTTTTTATCAGAACAGGGAGATTTTTTAACCCACACCTTTTGGTATGGCTTTATTGTTTGGAGATCAGTCAGAGGTGAAGGAGATTTGGGGTAACAGTGCCAGAGCCCCATAAATAGGTGAACCAAAGGAATGAATGTTAAGGGGGAGGTCCAAAGGAGGTGAGTCACCAAAGACGACAGAATGTGATCTGGGGTCCAGGATGTCAGCTGATGGAAGTCACTGTGTTACCTGCACTGTGGATGGACTCGTCCCCCTGGAACGGACACTCACTCAAGGCTCCGACCCGGGCCATGGACCCGCCCAGAATCATCTTCATAGATTCCACGAAGCCCTGGGGGGATAGGAGAACAGGGTGGGAGGACCTACCACCTCCTCGCACTGCTACAAACTGTTTCCACAGAAACTCCAGGTCCTCCCTTCCCCCTTACCTGCATCCTCAAATAAGCCTTCTGTCCAGTCCTAATCTCCAGCCCATTGACCTCCGCTGGAGGAATGGGGGCCAATGCCGGGAGACCAGCATGCTGATCGCCTAGTCTGCAGTCCACATAGAGCTGCAGAGCAGGGCTGGGGCGGGATGGGCCTCGGAGTCGCAGGAGAGCTGTGTGTGTGCGCCCGTCGGCCAGGCCTGCTTGCTGTAGGTTCACTGCGTGGACTTTGCCATCCTCCCGCTGGTACCGCACCAGCACTGCCCGGGAGGGGAGGTCAGTCTGGGCACTGTCCCCCACCCCCTGCCTCCCAGTTGAGCCTTGGATCAACTCTTCTGGATGCCACATCTCTAGTCTCTATGATCCCTTCCTCAGCCATGCATCTGTCAAAACCTTGTACGTATGTTTTTTAAGTTGGTTCAAAGACTAGGAGCTGCTTAGTCTTCAGTGGCATCAGATCACTCTATCTCCTGCAGGGTGACAGCTGGTTCTGTACCCACTAAACTATCCCAAGAATGTGAGGAACCGCTCCATGCCCCTGCCTAGGGGACCCCTCCCCGCAAGCATCCCAAGTACAACATTCCATCCCGACAAAGACCAGCCCTTACCCTATTGTTTGGGTACCTGGCATTCTGGGGTATCTCCTAAGTACCCCATACCAGGTAGCCCTGGTGCCTGGGCACGGCCGGATAGTCCAAGGTCCCCAGTGGAACCCAATTAAAAAGAAGAGGGATATGGGATATGGGAGTGGGGATAAGGGAGAGTGCTCAGGGGGTCATTGCTGCAGGAAAGGAGATGCCCACCAGTCACCTTTGTTGATCTTGCCCACAACAGAGGCCTCCAGCCATCGTGTGTTGTCTTGGCGAGAGTAGAGGCCAAAGAGGACACCACCCTGTTTAGGAGGCAGGCGGAAGGTGGATAGGAGGTAGATGTCCCCAGCAGTGAGCAGGGCTGTCCGGATCTTCTCTGCCACAGCTACCATCTGCCGGGACTCGCCCACAGTCAGCAGGTCAATCACTGGCCAGGCAGGGATTATCAAGGTCAGAGAATGGGGTTAGATGCTAAATCCTGCCCAAGTCCCTGAGCCCTCAGGGGTGGGGCATCCTTCATCCCTCCGCCTACCCCCGCCCCCTGACAGTGTTCACCTCAAAATGCAACCCTTGCTGCTATCAGAGGACAAGATATCATTCCTTCCTTCCCTTCAATACTGCCTACTGCCACGCTCTGGGAATCCACAGGCCTGAGGCTCATTTGGAAACAAGAAACAGTGTCCCACAAGTCTGAGACCTCTCCACCAGGTGGCGCAAGGGAGTCACTGCTGATTCCAGGCAGGAGTAGCACCTGGTGCCCATAGCACAAAAACTGGAAGGCAGTTTCTCTTACACAGCAGGCTTTGGCTCCTTCTACACCCCAATGCCCCTCCTCCCACCCTGGGGGCTCAGCACACTCGCTCTGGATGAGAACAGCTGCCCACTGAGGGATCTGACCCTCCCACTGTCTGGCTCTCTCCCTGGAGAATGTAGGACCCAGCTCCTTCGCCTCCTGTGTCCCGGCCAATCTGTGGTTTCCCTTCCAGCCAGTGAAGAATCTGTGCCTGTGTCATCTGCCTCAGCTACCTCTCCCACACCCACAGGCCCATCCCACCCCAGACCTCCCGAGAGCCCAGACCACTTGGTCCCAACCCCCACCCTGTCCTTGGGCAGCCAGCAGCCTAGGGGACGAAGAAGCCTAGGGGACCACAGTGCACCCACTTTCACGCGGCTCTCCTAGATCCTGGGGTGCCTGGGGATGCTCAGACACCAATCCAGCCAGGCAGCCCTCGCACCCTGCTCCTGAGTCCTCTGCCCTGGCTTCATGCTGACTCTGGCCAGTTCCCACTCCCTCACCTACCACCCTCTGGTGTTCACTCCTTCCCACGGGGCCAAAATGCACCATTTCTTCGCTCTGGCTCCATTTCAGGACTCTCCCCTTCTCCCCTTGCCCACATGTCCCCTGCTACTAGGCTGAGGGCAAATGGGGAGGAGGCAGAAGATGGAAGAGGATGGAGACAGGCTTACCCTGCAGGTCCTGGCTGGCAGATGCGAAAGTGCAAAGGAGAAGAAGAGCCAGGGCCCCCCGAAGTTCCTGTGTCTCCATGCCGCGCAGCCGGCTCACTATCCCTGGCGGGCCGGCGGCTGGGAGGGGAAAAGGCTAGGCGGAGAGCGCAGGAGGGGGGGGGGGGGGGGCGGAGGGACTGGAAGGGGGAGTTGCAGGGGGGGGGCAGCAGGCGGGTGAGGGGGGGCTGAAACAAAGAGCTGCCAATCACCCTGGAGGCATCCCCAGCTCCAGGAACCAGGGCCCTGGGGACGGGCCCCGGAGGCCTCCCCGTCTACTGCCCCTCCTTCCCGGTCCTCTCCTCTTGCTCGCTGCCTCCCTCTCTCCTGGCACCTCCTTGCTGGGGGCCACTACCAAATGCTACTGTTTTCTGGAATTCACAGTTAGGGAAGGCAGAAACCCCCGGCAGGGCAGTGCCCGACGGTGGGCATCCCTCCACAGCTGGCATGCAAGGGAGCGGTGGAAACTAGCTCTGGCGCCCAGGGAGTGCCCACAGGGCAGGAAGCGTGCTGCTCTGACACGGCAAGTGCCCTGTATTGGAGTGACGGTCCCCTGACACGTGCCTGCACCTCCCTGTTCCCTCATTCCTGGGAAAACCTGGGAGCTTCCAGCAGGAACTGGAGGGGAAATCTAAAAACAGCGGTCAGTGAGGTCGGAGTGAGG
This sequence comes from Cnephaeus nilssonii, assembly GCF_951640355.1. Classification (NCBI taxonomy): domain Eukaryota; kingdom Metazoa; phylum Chordata; class Mammalia; order Chiroptera; family Vespertilionidae; genus Cnephaeus; species Cnephaeus nilssonii. Next base: position 15,519,550 of record NC_137092.1, read on the forward strand.
AAATCAGGAAAGAGGGAAGGGAGCTCAGAGACAGCGTGGACCAGGGAAAGAGGGGCCAGACTGGGAACACCGAGGGTCCTGGCTGACAGGCCATGACCCGGATGAAGCGGAGGGGCGCCTCGGTTCTGTCACCAAGGCAACAGCCCGCGAGCCCCACCTCCCCTCCCCCACCCAGGCCCTAGCTCGGCCTCGTTCCGGCGGCCGCCACCGCCCCTGTTTTGTTTCCATGGCGACAGGCGGCGCGGGGCCGGCTCCAAGCATAACGCGCTGTGGAAAACATGCGCCTCGGGGGATCCCCCCCGCAGCCCCGGCTCAGGGCCGAGGCCTGAGGGGCCCTAGAGCCGTCAGGTCACGTGGAGATATGCGAGACCCCCTCCCCGCCCCCCAGGGCCGGCCCAGGCGCTCGAGACCCCTTTCTCCCGGGCCTGCCACTCCTTCGGGGGCTCGGGGATCCCCTCCGCCGAGGGTTCCCGACTCTCCAAGGCGCGCCAGGTCGGGAGCCCTTCCCCCAACTTGGGGAGCCGCCTCTACAGCAGGCGGCGGCCGCCTTCCCCAGAGGCCCTCAGCTCCGCCCCCGCCGCCCGGGCCACGGGAAGCCGCACCTCCCGCGGAGCCTCCCTCAGCCCTCGGCCTCCAGCGACCCGAGCGGCGGCGGCGGCGGCGGCGGGGGGCGGGCCGAAGCGCGGGGGGAGGTGCTTCCGGGACAGAGGGCGGGCAAGATGGCGGCGCCCATGGAGCTGTTCTGCTGGTCGGGGGGCTGGGGGCTGCCTTCAGTGGACCTGGACAGCCTGGCGGTACTGGTGAGGGGTGGTGCTGGCGCCCTGGAGGACTAGGGAGGGGGCCCTAACTAGCCGATCACCCGAATTTTGCCAGGGCTCCCCAGCACGAGCGAAGTGGGAGAAACTGAGGCAATCGAAGGGCGTGCCGGTCCGGTCTGGGCTCAGTGCCCTGTGCCTTAGCAGCCTGGGTTTTGTGTAGCCATAAAGAAAGGCCTGGCCGAGGGCGCAGGAAATGGGTTTTAGTCCTCGCTCATCCACTTGCCGGCTGTGTGACCTTGGGGCGATCACTTCCCTCTGGGCGGTTTCTTCATAGCCATGTTTACGGATGCTGAGCAGTCTCCGGGTTCTCAGGCTTGGCATTCCTACCTCCTCAGCCTCTCCTCTTCCTCCCTTTCCTCTTCCTCCTCCTCACCAAACAGCATTGATTGCGCTTATTGTTTATTGAACCAAAAGGCCCACAGCCAGGCTCTGTAGAAAGAGCTTTCACTCATTCACTCCTTCATTTAATAAGCATGTATGAGGCCTCTTCCGAGTACCAAACATTGGCATGCAAAATAAATAAGACTTGGTCCCCCGCCTTGGGGTTGTTTATAGAAAGGCAGACATGTCAGCAAATACGTGTAATAAAATGTTCAGGTGCTAAGGTATAAGTAAGAACAGGCCACAGAGGTTGCCTAAAAGGGGCATGGTCGGCCCTAGCCGGTTTGGCTCAGTAGTTAGAGCGTGGACCTGCGGACTGAAGGTTGGGGAGGCAACCAGTCGATGTCTCTCTCCCATCGATGTTTCTCTCTCTCCCCCCTCCCTTCCACTCTCTCTAAAAATTAATGGGGGGAAATATCCTTGGATGAGAATTAACAACAAAAAAGTACATGGTCAGTTTTTCCAAGAAAAGGGATATACTGGCTAGAACACACTTCTGAGGATAAATGTTCCCCAGGTGGATTGTAGGAGAGGAGATGAAAGGATTTTCCTAGCTGACTGGTAATCATGGATATATCCATCATCTCTGAGCCCTGTGTTGCCCATTGTGAAGTAATGTCCTCCTGTGTGTGTGTGTGTGTGGGCATGTGTGTGTGAAGTACTAAACATAGATCATATCATAAAAGGTATTCAATATGTTTTCTCTTCTTGATTCCCCTGTGGGGGCCATGTCCCTGGCCTCTCTGCCTTCTGCTTCCTTCCCTGCAGACCTATGCCAGATTTACTGGTGCCCCACTCAAGGTGCACAAGATCACCAACCCCTGGCGGAGCCCTTCAGGTACCCAGTGTCCCTGGGCGGGGGGGTGAGGAAGGGTGTGTCCAAGGGGAGAAGCAGGAGACAGACAGGAATGTGGTCCAAATACGGGTGGATGGGCAGCTAAGGGTCTGGTGGGCGTACTTCTTTCTCAATGTCAGGAACTCTGCCTGCCCTTCGGACCAGTCACGGAGAGGTCATCTCAGCACCACACAAGATCATCACCCACCTTCGAAAAGAGGTAGGTGGCCGGGCGAGGGGAACTGCTAGTGAGAAACGTTCAGTCAATTCAGTGCAACACGCATTTATTGAGCCCCAGGTATATGCCAGGCTAGATGCAGGGGACCCAGAGCTTCAAGGAACAGTGTGATGGGGACACACACACACACACAGTGTTGGTATGAGGCAGTAAGTAGGCCAGAGATTACGCTGGGGCACTTTGGGGGCATCTGGAGGCACAGTGCCCTCTGCCTGCTGGGCGGAGAGAGAGACGAACAGGCTGATGACACAAGGATGGGAAAGGAGACTGGAAGAGAGCAGCTGGCTCAGGTGAGACCCTTGAAAGTGAGACCAGAGAGGGACTTCCAAGGGCCATCGCCGTTTTTCAGGGAGTAGGTCAGGCGGGATATGGGACTCAGGATGGACAAGGGTTAGAGCCAGGGTGGGAAGCTGGAAGAGTATTACAAGAAGAATGGGGAGGCCCAAGCTATGTTCCTCACTCTCTCCTGGACCAAGGGACCTGTGGCAAGTCGCTTAATGTGTCAGGGCCCTAAGCTCCTTATTTGTTTTTTTATCTTTATTGTTGAAAGGATTACATATGTCCCCTTTTTCTCCCATTGACCCCTTATAGCCTGCCCTGCCCCAGGCCTCCACCACCCTATTGTCTGTGTCCATGGGTTATGCACATATACATACATGTTCTTTGGTTAATCTCTTCCCACCCACCCCCGCCTTCCCTCTGAGACTCGACAGTCTGTTCCATGCTAAGCTCCTTATTTGTAAAACCAGGGGGCAAAGCTAGGATGCTTTCCAAGGGTTCTTTTAGTTTTCATGGTCTGATTAAAAAAGGGAACACACGCCCTAGCCGGTTTGGCTCAGTGGATAGAGCGTTGGCCTGTGGACTGAAAGGTCCCAGGTTCGATTCCGGTCAAGGGCACATGCCCAGGTTGTGGGCTCATTCCCGGGTTGTGGGCTCATTCCCCAGTGGTGGGCATGCAGGAGGCAGCCGATCAGTGATTCTCTCATCATTGATGTTTCTCTTTCTCCCCCTCTCTCTTCCTCTCTGAAATCAATAAAAATTTATTTTAAAAAGGCGGGGGGGAGGAATACAGAAGTGGGACCCTCTTCTCCATTTCTACTTTCCCAAATACTAAGGAGCTGGGGAATTAGTGGAGGCTTGAGAAGCATGTAGAGAGGGATCCAGATAAAAGCCAAAGTTCCTGGCAGGGACTGGGCCACAGCCATGTTGCCTTATGTGTGAGCACACCTTTTCCAGCTCTCAGAGTTTTCTCATAATAGCCACATTGAGAGAAAGAGATCAGTACCCCCATTCCACAGGGAAGAAAGTGAGGCTCAGAGAGATTGAAGGATCATGCTCAAAAGGTTATTCGGGGACAGAGTTTACTCAAAATGTGGAGGGGGTTGCTAAGCAACAGACACTGGAGCCTAGGAAGATGAGGCAGCCTGAGACCTGGGGGTACGGCTGGAATGTGTGTGTGGTGGTGGCGGCGCCTGGGCCATGGAATGAAATAGAGGCAATAGCCAAGAGCTGGGCATTGAGAGAAGCAGCCAGGGGGCCCTGGGCCCATGGGTCCAGGAGCATGAGGATGGCGTTCCCTAGTTCCTGAGGCATGGATGGAGGCCCAGCCTGCCTCTGAGCTCACTCTGTTAGCTTTGCGGTGCCTGGACTGGAGAAGTTACTGTTAGAAAGTTGCTGTCAGCAGGCATGTTGCCACCTTTCCGTGGAAACTCTGGGAGCTGCTCCTGGTTTGCGGCTGGGCCTTCTTTCCTTCCCCAATGGGCACGAGATCTTGACGGCCAGCAGGCTCCAAGGCCCAGGCTGTCCGCCAACAGTAACAGGCTCCTGGCTGGGCCCAGGCCACGGGGCCTCAGCAGGAAAAACTCCTTGCTCTCCCTCTGCTACCCTCAGAGGCCAGTGAGGGTGGTGCCAGACAGGATGCTCCTGAGAAGCGCCCTGCAGCCCCCCAGCACCAACTCACGGTAGGCCTTTCCTCCCCAGAAGTACAACGCTGATTATGATCTGTCCGCCCGGCAAGGGGCAGACACCTTAGCCTTCATGTCTCTGCTGGAGGAGAAGCTGCTCCCCGTGCTGGTGAGTGTGCCCAGACCTCCCAGGGTGTATGGCCAGCGGGGGAGGGGCCAGGGACACACACCCAAACCCCTCAACCCACCCCTCCAGCCTTGGAGCAGCATGGGGATCAGAGCCCACCCTGAGTCAGGCAGGTGCACTGGCTCAGACCCACCTCGTCCTTCCTATGTGCCCATCCAGATCCATACTTTTTGGATAGACGCCAAGAACTATGTGGAGGTGACTCGGAAGTGGTATGCGGAGGCCATGCCCTTTCCCCTCAACTTCTTCCTGCCTGGCCGCATGCAGCGGCAGCACATAGAGCGGCTCCAGCTGCTGTGCGGGGAGCATAGGCCTGAGAACGAGGAAGAACTGGAGAAGGAGGTACCTCTGGGAGAGGGTGCTGTTGTGTGAGAGAAGCCCCCAGGGTAATGGCCAGGCGTGGGACTGCCTAGGAGGGGAGGTGGAACAGTGCCCGCAGCCTCAGCCTCCCTGTCCTCCCTGCAGCTGTACCAAGAGGCTCGGGAATGCCTGACCCTCCTCTCTCAGCGCCTGGGCTCTCAGAAATTCTTCTTTGGAGATGCGTGAGTCTGACTCCAGGGGAGTAAGAGGTGGCTTGGAAGAAGATGCGGGTTTTGATGTAGCTGCAGGGGTTTGGGTGGGCTCAGCTTTGGACGAGAGGTCCTCGGGACAGACACTGGGTCTGGTGACAGTGGGGCTTGGAGTTGCCTCAGTGGTACAGGAGGGTGGGAGGGCCGCCAGGCACAGGCGGAGCCTGCAGGGCTGTGGGGCACTCAATGTGCCCTTTATGCAGCCCTGGGCTAGAGTCCCATTGGGGCCAGGCTGGCGCCACCTAGGGGCCGTCGCCACAGGAGACCCAGAAAGGTGTGTCCTCTCCTGCCCTAGTGGTCCCTGCTGTCCAGAGCCACCTCCCAGGGCAAACTCTTCCTCTGACTCCATCTCTACCCCCTCTGCCAAAGCCGTCCTCCTCCCTCACACCCCTCTCTCTGCTCCAGCCCTGCCTCCCTGGACGCCTTTGTCTTTAGCTACCTGGCCCTGCTGCTGCAGGTAAAGCTGCCCAGTGGGAAGCTGCAGGCCCACCTTCGGGGACTGCATAACCTCTGTGCCTACTGCACCCACATCCTCAGCCTCTACTTCCCCTGGGATGGAGGTAAGGGGCAGATAGATGCGGGGTGGTTGCTGGCCCTGGGGAGAGTGGGCAGGGATCCAGGAACGAGCCTCCCTGCCCACCTTCCTTCCTTATCCCTCAGCTGAGGTGCCACCTCCGCGCCAGACACCAGTGGGCCCAGAGACTGAGGAGGAGCCGTACCGGCGCCGGACCCAGATCCTGTCCGTGTTGGCGGGGCTGGCAGCCATGGTGGGCTATGCCTTGCTCAGTGGCATTGTCTCTATCCAGCGGGCAACACCTGCCCGGACCCCAGGCACCGGGGCCCTGGGCATGGCTGAGGAAGATGAGGAGGAGTGATTCGTCCTCATGCTCCCTGGACTGATTTTTCTACTCTCATGCATTCCAGAGGTCCCTGTGTCTCCCCGTTGTCGGTGCAGCCAGAAATGGGGTGTCCCCTGAAAATAAACCTGCTCACGCTTACTGGGATCAGACATTGTCCTGTAAGGGGCCGTCTGGGTCCTTGCCTTCGCTGTGCTTGGCTTCTTAGCTGCTCGGCCCTGATGCTGACATAGCTCCCGCAAGGACCCAGTCCTGCATCTCCAGGAAAGACAGACAGTCCTCAGTTCTGGGCCCAGCCTTCCTAGTCGCTTCCTTTTCTTGCCCTCCCTCCCCCCATCTTGTGTTTGTACAGACAGTGAGCTCACCCTGGGCCTGGGCCCAGTTTCCACCGGCAACCAGCACAGAGAACACACTCACACCAGCTTGTGGGGGGAGCACTGGGGCTTCCCAATCCTTTCCTGAGGAGCCTCCAGCCCCTGGCACCAGCTCGAGGGGAGAGTGAGTTACGCATACCCAAACCACTGCTCCTGGGCTTACGTCACTTAAACTCACCCAGGCCCTTGCTGTACCCTGTTAGCCACAGACAGCATGTGAGCTGACTCGGTCCCTTTAATGCCCATGTGGAGCCCAAGCCTCTGCTTGGGTATCTGCTCATCACTGGCGACGCCACAAATAGGTGTGAATGGAGTAGGCCGGTGAGACGGTCTCCAGGAAGCCCAGAGCAGGATCCTTGATGGTGAGAGGCACATCCTTAGAGGAGCTGGGGAGGGAGGAGGAGAGCTGAGGTATGATCCTGCCAAACCCCCTGTCTGCCCTCAGCCCTGTGCCCGGGCCCCGCTGCTGCTCTCACCGGTTTAGCACCACCACAACTGCAGAGCCGTCGGGACGCATCAGTGCCACTGTTTCCAAGTCCGTCTTCTCACTAGCCACCAGCCCCACTCTCTGCGAGCCCTCAGGAATGAACTTGCTGAAGTGGGAACAGGCAGCGTCAGGGACCCCCGCCCAGCCCCTCTGGCCCTGAGGGTAGCTCCCAGCAACTCGTAACCCAAGGATTCACCCCCCACATCCCTTGCTAAGGCTCTGCCCCAATTCTCCAGGTCTTGAGCCATGCTGCTGGCATGCCCTCCTTCCTGCCTCCCAGCTCCAGCATCGGCAGCTGGGGTGCCTGTGTCTGATGCTGGCAAGTCACTTCCTGCCCAGATGGTGCAAGAGGGACAGGTGTGCCTCTCCCAAGGTTCCCACCCTAAACACCTTCCTGCTCCTAGTGTGGGGTGATGTAAGCCAGGACAGGAAATACTAGGCCTGGTGTGGAGTGGGGGTGCCTGCCCGCCACTCACCTGAAGTGGCCAAGGTGGTAGAACATGGGCTGTTTGTAAAACGTGTCCTTGGCGATGTCCACGATGATGGGACTGTCTACAAAGTTGCGCACCCAATTGGGTCCCCCTTCAGGGTTCAGGGCGAGGTTCCAGTCAGTCCAGCCAACCACATGGTAGAGGAGGTTCTAGGGCAGGAACAGGGCGGAGACAAAGGCTCGACACTGGGTCCCCAGATAATGTAGTTAATGCGGTAGGTGGGCTCCGGTGCCTCAGCCCTGTGAGAGGAGGGCTCTATGGCCTTGACATCTAAGGAGAGAGCCTGAGGATGAAGACTTCACAAGAGAAGCTCTAACTGCTCAAGGCCCAAGCATTTGGAAGAAGGGTGATGGGATGTACAGATCTGAAGGGGATCATGATATCCCAAAATGTGCCCCCAAGAGCAAGCCAGCTGGGGAAAAGTTGGAGCAGAGAGCCGATCATCAGCCTCGCTGAGAGGAGGAAGGGGCCGGGGGCTGCTGTGTGAAAAGGGAGACAGCGGCTCACCGTGATGATGCTGTGGCTGTACTGCATCCCGCGGTCCCAGGAGCCCAGCCGCACACTCTGCTCCCAGAACTTGGAGCCCACACAGGCCTCCGAGGCAAAGAGCATGGTGTCCGGGAACAGGCGGTGTGTCTCCCCCAGGGTGGCTTTTGCTGGAGCCAGAAAGTCCAGGTACCAATGAACAGCGATGCCGTGAACGTACTTAGCTGCCTCTGGGTCTGCCAGCACCTGGACAGGGAAGGGGAGGAATGCTGGGGAAAGGGAGCCATGAACCTGGCCGCCTGTTCGGAGGGTTCTGGGAGACACTAGGGACCAGAGAAATGGGCCGTGGGATGAACACACTAGAGGGGGCTGCAGTAACAACCACGGGGTCCTGGGGACCCAAAGGGGGGCACTACCACCCCAGCACTCCAGGGGTATACCACCTGGGCACCTGGCTCCAGCCCAGGGTGCTCTAAGAATCAAAAGTTGGGACAGGCCCAGCTAGCATGGCTCAGTGGTTAAGCGTCAACCTATGAACCAGGAGGTCACGGTTCTATTCCCGGTCAGGGCACACGCCCGGGTTGCGGACTCAATCCCCAGTGTGGGGCGTGCAGGAGGCAGCCAAGCAGTGATTCTCTCTCACCATTGATGTTTCTATCTGTCTCTTCCTCTATTGGAATCAGTAAAAATATTTTTTAAAAAAGAGTTGGGGCAGGAAAGGCCCTCTATTTGAGAGCTAGTCACTTAGATCCTGGATTTGAGGGTCCCTGGGGTACCCATGGAGGTCCTGAGCCTTACCACCTGGGCCCAGTGGGGCAACAGCAAGCGCTGGTCATCCAGCATGAGCAGACGGACACCTCGGTGAGCACTGTTGGCCAGGGTGGGGCCCAGGTCTCGGGCAATGAAGTCTCGCTGGTGTTCAGGGGTGAAGCCCAGGCACTGGAAGGGGTACCCGCTGAAGAGCCCTGCAGAGGGCTCGTTTTCCGCTGTCACTGCCCAGAACTGTAACTTGTGCTCCGCATAGGCATCCAGGAACCTGGCAGAGGAAGGGTATGTGTGACTGTGACCAAGAACCTGAGGACCAGGAGGCTGATGAGGTGGGGAAAACTGGGGGCCCAAGTCAGAAAGGCCCAGAAGATAGGAAGGTGAGGTGAAGAGAGTCATATGTCGGTGAAACCAGGTTGGGACATAGACCAGGCTGCTCCCTTACTTGACAAAGTATCTGGCCCAAGTCTGGTGGTAGAGGTCCCCCGGCTGACCCTTGAGTGACCCCCTCCCATTCACTGCCCCGTTGGTCTTGAGCCAAGTGGGGGATGTCCAAGGACTGGCGAAGAGTGAGACAGGGCGCTGGGACATCTCTAGGGCTTGGTGGATCAGGGGTATCTAGGAACAAAGGTAGTGAGGAGAGAGACAACCAGAGTTAGAACAGACTGGCCCAACCAGTGCATCAGGCCTGGCCATTAGCCCCCGCCCTCCCACCCCCAGGACCAAACAGAGAGAAGAGGGGCCAGGTTCTGTCTCTATACTTCTTAGCCTGAAGCTTTTCAGATCCCAGGCATCAATGCTACCAGGGCCCGAGGAAGCCAGAGTACCCACCTTGAGCTTGACATCTTCCTCTGGGAGGCTGAAGTTGTGCAACTGAAAGTCATCAGGGGTGTCGGCATAGGTATAGATGCGGATGGAGAAGTCACAACTGGCCATGGGTACCCGAATGATGTTGTATTCAATTCCTGCAGTAAAAGACCAAGATCTGGGAGTCTGAGTCATCAGGAGAATGTAGGGCCTGGCCCATCACTTGCCAGTCCTCAAGTAGGTCTGGGCTCCTGGGGGAGGGCCTGCGGAGCCAGGCACCTGGGTGAAACCCAGGCCTGAGCCTGAGAATCCCCAAGCACTCGGGGGAAGACGGGTAGGACAATCTTGTTTATTTGGGCATTAAGAGAAGGCCCAAATGTCAGGGATGGATGGAAGTCAGGGTCAAAGGAAATGTCAAGGTCAGTTGCACTGTCATCTTGCCCCCCTCCTCCTCACCTTCTTCAGAGAAGTATGATTTGAGTAGCAAATTCCGGGTAGGGGGTGACAGGGCAAGGATATTGAGAGCAGCAGCATCTGTCATGGCCCCTCCAAATCCCTTTATTTTCTGGAACTTCTGCTCCGGCTGCAGGGTCAGTAACAGCCCTGAGAACGCATGCAGGGAATCAAGGGTGTCAGTGCACAGGGACAAACCCCAGGAGGACCCCCGCCTGGCTTAGGGGTGAAGGGTGTAGGGGTTACCTGTGCCTGTCTGGTTGGCCTGGATGGTCCCCAGACTCAGCTCCATTCGGCGCCCGCTGCGTGTGCTCTCATAGCGGGTGAAGGTGCCAGGGGCAGGCAGGGTCAGGGGATCCAGAGAGTCACAGTACGTGGCATTGCAGACACAGACCACCGAGCTGTAGCCAAAGTTTTTGGGGTTGCAGGGGCGGGCACCTGGGAGGGAGAGAGAGGCAAGGGCTGAAGGATGAAGCTGGGAGAAGCCACACTGTTCCGGAGAGACTGAACACGGGTTCCTAAAATCCTCTCGCACCCTGGCCGGCATGGCTCAACAGTTAGAGCATCGCCCCCTGCATGGAAGGGTCTCAGGTTCTACTCCTGGTCAGGGGCACACACCTGGGTTACGGGTTCGATCCCTGACCAAGTTGGGATGCGAGAGGAAGGCAACCCATCGATGTGTTTCACACGGATGTTTCTCTTTCTCCCTCCCTCTCTCTCCCTTCCACTCTCTTAAAAAAAATTAAATTAAATTAAAAAAATAAAAATCAATGGAAAAAATAATCCTTGGGTGAGGATTAAAATCCCCTTGCTGTACCTCCACCCAAAAGTATTTGTTGAGCATCTACTGAAGTCCACCACCAGTTTGTCAGAAAATTACCAAAGAAGAGAGTGTTGGGGCTACCTCCCTCCTCCTTGATTTACTCACCTGATGCCCAAGAAACTGCCTGAAGTAGAAGCAATCCCGTGAGTCTGGCAGCCATGATGCCTACCCTGCCCAGGGCCTTGGGACATTCCTGAGAACAGAATGAGGAGTGGCTGGAAGGCAAGCCCCTCTTCACCCCAAAACTACCCTCCTGGGCAGTGCTCAGCTACCCATGGGCACCCTCAGACTAGTCTCCCACCTCTAAGAGGGATGGAATAGGCCCTCTGCTGGTGCCAGCCCTCCCTCCAAGCCCTGTGTTAGTGAGTCTCTGCCCGCCCCGACCAGGACCCTCCTCCTCCCCTCTTTCCACCCATCTCTCCCTCGTCCTGTCCCTCCATGGAAATGCCATGATGGCCTGAGTTCGAGGAGAGTCTGTCATTCATTGAATTCCTGAACCTGACGGCCAGGATTCCAGAAGCAGACAAGATCAATTGGGAGCCCTGGCCCAGTCACCTCTCTGGAAGGACTTGCACGCTCCATCGCCGGGTGAGAAGACTGCAGGATTCACGGCCTCGGAGGGGACAGGAAGTCCACTAAATAAAAGTGGAGCTGCAGGTACTTGGTTACAGACCCGGGATTAGCCTTGGGGATTAATTCCGGCATCATGGAGTGGATGGGTCATGTGATGACTACGGGGAGAGTCACATGACACCGGAAGTGAGGCAACTTCAACCATATTTGTGAAGGGCGGCCGGTTTCCTCCAGGTTGTTGGTGATTACACACCCCTTGACGTTCTAGAAGGCATGTGTGGATGACAGCTTAGGGAAGAATCTAAACCAAAGATCTGCGAGGATTGGGCAGAGGCTCCAGAATCCCAGAGGATGGGAACCATAGTAGTCACATTGCTTTTCTTGAGAAAAAATGTTAAAGGGATACTAATAAAGTTGATACTAAGGAAAGAGGTCCACTGTGCAAGACAGTGTGGCCAAGATACTGAGAGACGGTGAAGGCAGCCTTTGTCCTATAGAGGCTGGGAAGCAGGGAGCCAGACACTCACACAGACAGTTACACTGAAGACAAACCAGGAACAAGGGACACTCCATGGTGAGGAGTTATCCTGGAAGGCTTCCCGGAGGAGGAAGGGCAGGGATCATTAACCAGAGAAGAGCAGGGAGGGTGGGCCCTGGGCATGACTGAAGGGAGGGAGTCCTCCACACGGCGCCTGGTTGCATCAGCAGGTACGGGTTGTATGATCGGCTTTTCCTTTCTCACAGGACAGGGAGGTTGTGTAACGTAGTCCAGAAACTGCAAAGTGCTGTACAAGCTATATCCTTAGTGGACATGAGAAGGGGGTTGTCCGTGATGCTGCAACCGCATCGCACCTGGACCTCAGTGATTTAGGTCAGGTCATACGCACCCAATCATGACCTGCCAAACGCCAGTCCCCGAGCCTCTTTCCTAACTAAAGTGGAGGCCACCGCACCATCTCTCAGGCCTTCACTGGAATCAGTGAAATGAGCCTGTGCCTCGCGCACAGGAGATGCTCGCTGAGCGCTTGTTTGCTGTGTCTTTTTAAAATGATCTCAGGGAAGTCTTTCCAGACACACCAGGCAAAACGGGTCTTTTCTTGTCCTGGGTCCTATAGCACTTCAGTCTAGTATCGGTGAGACCAGCCGGGTGTGAAACTTGGCTCCACCGTTTACTGGCTGTTTGATCTTCAATACATGACATGAGCCTCTGTTTCCATCCGTAAAGGGGAGTGACAGCTCCTACCCCATAAAAGTGCTGTGAGGTTTCAGCGCCTAATGCATGTGTACAGTACGCTGCTGGGCACCAAGCATTGTAATAAGTTAAGTCCTTGGAGGGGTCAGTAAGGGAATGTCTTACTCCTTCCTTTACTGACACAGAATGGGTACCTGCCAAATGGCTGAACCAAAATGAACCATCATCATGATGTCAATAGTTGCCCCATCCAGACTTCCTGCTTTTCCAGGAAATTTGTGTAGGGCTCATTCTTGGGAGGAAGGCAGGTGATACCTGCACCTTTCTTCCTCTAGTTCATTCATTCCACAAATATTGGTCACACATACTATATTTGCCCCTGTCTGCTCCCGTTTCACTCTGTAGTAACAGTGTTTATGAGGCTTTTATTTCTTCTTTTTATCCTTCAGTTTTAAAATCTTCCAGAGTTGATACCACCTTATATTTTTTTCTTAATTTTATTCATTGATTTTGTGTGTGTGTGTGTGAGAGAGAGAGAGAGAGAGAGAGAGAGAAAGAGAGAGAGAGAGAGAGAGAGAGAGAGAGAGAGAGAGAGATAAATCGATGTGGGAGCAACAAGAGACACAAGACATGACACATTGGTTGGTTGGTTGCCTCCCAAACGTGCCCCAGTCGGGGCCAGGATTTGAACCTGCAACCTAGGTCCCTGCCCTTGACTGGAAATCAAACCTGGGACCCTTCGGGTGCAAAGGCTGATGCACTAAGCCTTGAGCCACACTGGCCAGGGCTTCCCTTGCATTTTTATATTTTATTTTCTAAATAAAATTGGTTACAATAAGGGCTAATGTTTACTGAGTACTTATTCTATGGTACGTTGTGTGCATTAGACCTTTACCTCACTCACTTCATTCTTGCAAGACAGATATTACTATTTTTCCCATTTTAAAGGTGAGAAACCTAAAACTCTAAAAGGTCATTACATTGCCCAAAATCCCTTAGTTACCCAGTGACAGAAACTGGATTCATATCCAGAGTCCTATGGCACACATCACACATTTCAAGAGTGCCTCTGGTATGCCAAATGCTATGCTAGGTGCTGGTCATTTTTGAAAGCTATTGGTCTGCAGTGTTTGCTTTGTATTGTTTTAAAATCGTCCTTGCCCTAACCGGTTTAGCTCAGTGGATAGAGCATCAGCCTGCGGACTGAAGGGTTCCAGGTTCGATTCTGGTAAAGGGCATATACCTTGGTTGCGGGCACATCCCCGGTAGGGGGTGTGCAGGAGGCAGCTGATCGGTGTCTCTCTCATCGATGTTTCTAACTCTCTAGCCCTCTCCCTTCCTCTCTGTAAAAAATCAATTAAAAAAAACCTAAAAAAACCCAACATATCAATAATATGACTTAACCTACCCTACACACATAATTTAAAAGAATCAATATTATTGCCTTAATTGGAATATAAAGGAAAAATATTGGAACTTTTAAAAATATGTTTTTCTTTATTTCAGAGAGAGGAAGGGAGAGGGAGAAAGAGATAGAAACATCTGAGAGATAAGCTGCCTCCTGCACACCCCTTACTGGGGATTGAGCCCGAAACCTGGGCATGTGCCCTAATGAGGAACTGAACCGTTGAACTCCTGGTGCATGGGATGATGCTCAACCAACTGAGCCGCTCCAGCCAGATGGGACTATTTTTTTATAATATGTTTTCAATAAGTAAATGCTTTCACTTTTACCTTGGAGACATACTATAGTCAGATCTTGCACTAATCTAAATAAAATAGAACTTAATAGAAGCAAAACCAGTCCGTGAATTAATAATTTTGATATGTAATTTTTGCTGTAAGTAATTTTCATGATATGAAATTATCAGTGTGCTGCAAAAACATAAAATATATGACAAATACCGTGGCCAGTACTTCAGTTGGTTTGGAGCCGTGGTCGGCAAACCGTGGCTCGCGAGCCACATGCGGTTCTTTGGCCCCTTGAGTGTGGCTCTTCCACAAAATACCACGGCCTGGGCGAATCTATTTTGAAGAAGTGGCGTTAGAAGAAGTATAAGTTTAAAAAATGTGGCTCTCAAAAGAAATTTCAATCGTTGTACTGTTGATATTTGGCTCTGTTGACTAATGAGTTTGCCGACCACTGGTTTAGAGCATCGTCCCAATACACTAAGGTTGAGGGTTTTATCCCTGGTCAGGGCACATACAAGAAGCAACCAATGAATGCATGAATAAATGGAACAACAAATCGATGTTTCTCTCTCTCTCTCTCCCTTTTTCTCTCTCTGTCTAAAATCAATAAATAGAAATTTAATAAAAAATATATGACAAATATGCCCTAGCCGGTTTTGCTCAGTGGATAGAGCCTCGGACTGCAGACTGAAGGGTCCCAGGTTTGATTCTGGTCAAGGGCACATGCCCCGGTAGCAGGCTCGATCCCCAGTGGGGGGCGTGCAGGACACAGCCAATCAATGATTCTCTCTCATCGTTGATGTTTCTATCTCTCTCTCCCTCTTCCTTCCTCTCTGAAATCAATAAAAATATATATATATAAAAAAATATATGACAAATAGAAATGCTTAAAAGTCAGTCTTTGTGAATAAGATTTAGTGCATTCCATGTTTTCACAAACTTAATACTTGATTCTAAGCTTTGGCAAACTTAATAAGGAAAATAATAGTGTTTTTAACAGATGATGCTGAGACAACTGGATATCCACATGCAAAAAGATAAACTTAGGATCTTACCTTACTCCATGATAAAAAATTAAAGCAAAATAGATCATACACCTACGTGTGAGAGCTAAAACTATAAACTCCTGGAAGAAAGCATAGAAATAAATTTTTGTGACTTTGGATAGGCACTAGTTTCTTTTTTCATTTTTTAAAGCAATCATAAACATGTATTATCTCACACAGTTTTTGTAAGTCAGGAATTCAGGAGTGGCAATTCAGATGTAGCTGGACAGTGCAGATTTGAGATTTCTCATGAGAATTTAGCCAAGATGTTGGCCAGGGCTGAAGTCATCACCAGGAACATGGACTGGGGCTCTGCTCCCAAGTGGAGCCACTAACTAACACAGGTGGAGAACTGGGGCTGGCTGTGGCAGGAGGCCTCAGCTCCCCCCCACGTGGACTTACCCATAAGGCTGCTTGAGTGTCCTCGCAACATGACAACTGGACTCCTGCCGAGTAACTGATCTAAGAGAGAGCAAGGCAGACACCACAATGTCCTCGCTTCAGGAGCCACACATCATCATTTCTATTGATTATGCAGGTCTGCCCCATACATGTGGTGGGGGGACTAAACAAACGTGTGAACACTTAGGAGGTGGGGATCATTTCGGGCCAGCTAGAAGGCAATCTACCACAGTCACCCTCTGGCCCTCAATAAGTCATGTCCCTCCCACATGTAAATAATCTTACTGTCTCCCAACATTCCACAAAAGTCTCATCTTATTGTAGAGAAAGTCCAGAATCGCATAGGCCATACTGCTTTCTTTTAAAAAAAAAATTTATTGATTGATTTGAGAGAGAGATAGAGGAAGAGAGTGAGAGAAACATTGATTGTCATTCCACTTATTTATGCACTCATTGGTTGATTCTTGTGTGTGCTCTGACAGTGGATCGAACCCATAACTTTGGGGTATCGGAATGACACTCTAACCATCTGAGCTACCCAGCCAGGGCCAGCAATGGTTTCTTACATATGATTCCAAAACACAGTGACATAAGAAAAGAAGATAAGTTGGACTTCATCAAAACAAAAAGTGTTTGTGCTTCAAAGGATGCCATCAAAAAAAGTAAAAAGACAACCCCCAGAATGGGAGAAAATATTTGCAAATCATATCTCTGATAAGGGCCTCGTATCCAAAATATATAAAGAACTCTTATAACCCCATATAAAAAGATAACTCAATTAAAAATGGGCAGGTGATTTGATAGACATTTTTTCAAAGACAATATACAAATGTCAACAAGCACATGAAAAGACGCTCCACAACATTAGTCATTAAGGAAATGCAAACCAAAACCACTAAGAGATGCCACTTCATATGCACTAGGATGGCTATAATTAAAAAATGGACACTAACAAGTGTGAACAGGGATGTGGAGAAACGGGAACACTCAGATGTTGCTGGTGGAAATGTAAAATGGTGCAGCCACTATGAAAAACAGTTGGGGAGTTCCTCAAAATGTTAAACAGAGGTACCATATGACACAGCAATTCCACTTCTAGGTATCTACATAAAAGAAATGAAAAGATGTCCACACAACGACTTGCTTGTGAATGTATCAGCATTATTACTGGAAACAACCTAAATGTTCATCAGCTGGTGAATAAACACAGTGTGACTTTGGAAATTTCCACTCAACACCATATGCAAAAGTCAAGTAGAATGAGAGAACTCTTCTTTGTGAATGTAGAGTGTCTACCCTTCCGGTCCTCCATCCAGGTAATCCTCCAAGTGCCTCCAGGGTCTCCACTAAAGACACAAGTTTCCAAAATGTCCCCTAGGGGGCGACTGAGAACCACTCCCCTAGGGAGCCACCTCCAACACCTAGGCCTCGCTGCAGTGGCCACCAGGGGTGTGTTAGGAGGCACAACTGGGAAAGAGAAGCAAAAGCAGAAGTACAAAAATAGTTCGGCTGACTCAGCAGCAGAGTTCTGGTCCCACTTCTGCTAGCCCGCTGCAGGGCTGTCGGCTCGGCTCAGAGAGCGAACTCCTGCCCTGGAGACTGGCAAGTATTACGTCACAGGCTCCTTGCTCTTTAGGCCTCAGACCAAGTCCCCAAGGAGGTCGCCCCCTCCCAGTCCCACTGTTACATCCACGGTCAAGTCAAAGAGAGACACTTTCTCATTCCATACACAGCAGAGAGTAGGTGCTCAAGGAATACCAGATGAAAGAATGAATAAACCTTATCAATCAACCTAGAACCTGTCCTTTCAGCTCTGGTTTCTGACCTGAAGATATGACACTCCTCCTTATTACTGACACCAAAAAGGACTTCTTTCTCCAGCGAGACTAGACCCCTTCTGTCCCTTACGAGAGTGTGGCTTCATCCTTGAATTCATCTGATTCAACAACTCTTTTAACTTTATTGAGATATAATTGAAATATAATATTGTGTAAGTTTATTGTGATAATATTGTGATAATTGGATACATGTATATACTACTAAATAATGACCACTATAAAGTTAGTTTGATTAACCAACTCTTACTAACCACAGCATTCACTGAAAAGCCCAGTGCAAATGGAAAGTACTTGTACTTCATGGGCCATTCTATATTTTTACTCAAGATAACAGACAATCTTTCATTAGTGCTTATTACATGCATTAGCCTGACAACTCCCTGTTACAGATGAGAAGACTGAGACTTAGAGAAACTGAGTAAGTGGCAGAGCCAAGCCTAAGTTCAGATCTGTCCTACTCTGAAGCCCAAGCAGCTTAGTCATCATGTCATACAGCCTCCCAGATATTTCAGTAAGCATGTTTTTAGTCTTCCTTACGGTTATAAACCTGCAGAGCACATTTCATGGTTTCTATTTTCTTTTTTTTAATAAGTTTTTTTCCAAATATATTTTTATTGATTTCAGAGAGAAAGGGAGAGGGGGAGAGAGAAACATCAATGATGAGAGAGAATCAATGATCAGCAGCCTCCTGCACACCCGCTACTGGGAATCAAGCCAGAAACCAGGACATGGGCCCTGACCAAGAATTGAACTGTGACCTCCTGAGCCACACCAGCCGGGCTCATGGTTTCTATTCTCTGAAACCTCAGAACTCTTCACTCAGAGGTAAGCACAGCATCAGGGCTCACTGTGACTGAATGAATGAATAGGTTAAGTTACCACCCACACCCTGCTAATTCAAGGCCCTGCTTGCTTGTCAGGTGTTTCAGAGTGTGGTTTGAACTTCAGGAAGAATGAGGCTAACTCTGAACATAATTATTAGAGTTAAAGTAAGACCAAATCAGGGGGACTTGGTTGAGGCTATAGAAGTATGGATTTCAATACTGAACATCTGTGAACCTGCTGGCACAATCCTTTATTTCTTCCCTCCAGGTAGTTGACTGAGTTATCTGTCTAAGACCTCCACCTCCTACCTTGCTTCCTCTAACTGCCACCATTTCTCTCGTCCCCTTAAGGCAGGGGTGGGGAACATCAGGCCTACAGGCTGTATAAGGCCCGTGAAATCATTTGATCCCTGCCAAGGCATGAGGGGTGAGTTAATGAAATGTTTGACCAAATACAGCAGGCTACCTTTTAATTTAATCATTTTGTATGGCCCTCGAATGATGTTATAAACATCCAGATGGCTCTTGGCAGAAAAAAAGGTTCCCACCCCTGCCTTAAGGAGAGGCCACCTGAGCAGGTGCTTTAGCATGGACACGAGTGACGACTCAGGATTTAAATCCTTGCTCCTTACTCACCGGATCTGCGGTATTGGGAGGTTACTTGACTTTTTCCAGCTGAAGTTTCCTCCTCTCCAAAGCTCCTGCCTTGACCCCTCCCTTCTGGAAGTAATCTCCTTTGTTCCCATGACTCCACATTTTGCTGGTTGGAAGTCCTCCCACTTTTCTGACGGCTGCTCCTCCTCGGCGGGTTTCACCTTTCTGTCTGCGGGTGTTCCTCAGGCTTTCGTCCCAGGCCTTTCCTTACACGTCATCTTTCCAAAGAGTCACCCCATGGCTTTGATTACCTTCTAGTTGCCTTTGGTGTCAAAAAACCCACCTCCAATCCCAACCTTCCTCTTGGGGTGGACTCTGTGACCTGACTCTGACCTCAGCTCTTTGCTCTGGGTGCTCACAGACACCTCACAGGTCAGGAGGTCACCTCCCCCGGCCACACCTGTTCTTCCCGTGCTCTTTCCCCAGACAGGGAGCCCCTTCCCCCAGGACCTGGGGCTCTTTTTTTTTTACTTGACAAACTTATTTGATTTTAGCCTTCCTCCTCTCCTTGTACCTTTCTCCACATTATTTCTCTCCTAGACTACAGAAACAACTCTCTCGCCCTGGCTGGTTTGGCTCCGTGGATAGAGCAACAGCCTGCAGACTGAAAGGTCCCAGGTTCAATTCCAGCCAAGGGCACATGCCCGGGTTGCAGGCTCGATCCCCAGTAGGGAGCGTGCAGGAGGCAGCCTATCTGTGATTCTCTCTCATCATTAATGTTTCTGTCTCTCTCTCCCTCTCCCTTCCTCTCTGAAATCAATAAAGAAATATATTTAAAAAAAGAAAAGAAATTTCTTAAAACAAAAACAAAAAACATCTCTCTCTTCGTCTTGTAACCACCACTTTTCTCCTCCAATCCATTCTCTAAGAACTGGATGGCCTAACAAAAATATATATTCTGAAGCTCTCCCTCCTCAAATCCTTTAATGGCACCACACTACCTTTAAGAGGGCTTACAGGATCTTTGTTCCACCCTCATTTCTCACCTCTCCAATCCCATTTCCCCTGATGGGCTGCGTTCCATATTGCCTCTATTTTCCTCCCTGCCGTAGTACTTTCTTCTCTTCTCTTGAAGAAAATAACTCTTTTTCCTTTTTAATCATTAAGGCCTCAGCCTTCATATCCCTGCCATCAGTACCATTTTCCTGATACCCCCCGACTGGGTTAGGCACCCTTGCTAAGTGCTCCCCAATTCACACATCCAACAAGAAATAATTGGGCATCTACTATATGCCAGGCACTGTTCTAAATCCTGGGGATATAATAAATAAGATGATAAAGTTCCTGTCTTCGTGGCTGGTAGGTAAAAAAAGAGAGAGAGAGAGAGAATTTCACATGGTCATGAGAACTATGAAGGAAAATAAAGGGGTAGGGAGTGCTGGATAGAGCCAGTGATGGGGATAATTATAAGAAGTGAGTTTAGAAAGGAAAGTTTGGAGCCAAACTCTGTAGGCCTTGGTGGCCATAATAAGGAGTCTGAATTTTGTTCTAAGATGGAAATTCACTGGAGAGTTTGCTGCAGGGAAGTGATAGGATCAGATTTATATTTTTAAGATCATTTTGGCTGCTGTGTAGAAATTCGATGGTAGCGGGGGAGGATGCCAAGACTAGCTGCCAATTACAGCCTGCCATGGACTTGTCCCTCGTTCTACATCCATTGTACCTCAGAGTCCTCGAAAAGGCTCTTCTTCAGTATATATCACCCTTCACCTCCATGCAGCCTAGTTAATGCCTATTCATCTTTCAGAACTCACCTGAGATGTCGTTTTCTCCAAAAATTCTCTCCCTCCACACACAGCCCTCGTTGAACACAAGTTGATAGCCCTTACATCTCCTTTGTAGCTCTTATCCCAATTAACTGTACAGTGGCTTAATGTCAAGTTAGAGTGTCCAGTGGCTGCTAACTCCTTGGCCGGCTGATCCGTCAGTGGGTAAGCCCAGTAGGATATGGATGGGTCTGTCCACGCTCCCTTCCTAGGCCCATGGCCATACCCTAATGTGCAGCATAGCACGGGGCACTAGTCCGGTGCTCAGTAAATGTTTGTGGAATGACTGAAGAACAGATTAACAGATAAATTACACAGACCTTATACCCACTCCACCCCTCAAAAAACAAGGTGGGCCCTAGCTGGTTTGGCTCAGTAGATAGAGCGTCAGCCTGAAGGGTCCCAGGTTGGAGTCTGGTCAAGGGCACATGCCTAGGTGGCGGGCTTGATCCCCAGTAGGAGACGTGCAGGAGGCAGCCAATCAGTGATTCTCAACACTGATGTTTCTATCTCTCTTTCCCTCTCCCTTCCTCTCTGAAATCAATAAAGATATATATTTTTTAAATGTTTAAAAAAAACACAGGGTGGAGAGAGGAGAATCTGAAGATTTATCCTCTCTTCTTCCTTAGTAAAGTACGACCAGCCCTACAAATAACAATGATTAAAAAGTGAAGTGCAAACGCCGGGAGGGAGAGTTAAGATCCAAATGGTGCCACATCCATGACGCCTACCGTGGGCGAAGTAAAGGAGCAGCCCCAACCGCGGGGGGTGAAGGCAAACCCCACCGCAGCCTGCACAGCGGGGCGGGCGGGGCGGGAGGAGCGGGCTCCGCAGCGTCCGCGTCCCAGCGAGGATGCGCGCCACCAAGCGCCGCCGCGAGACGCTCGTGGTCCGTGGGGCGGGGCCCGGAGGAGGCGGGGCTTAGCTCAGGAAGGTGTACCTCTAATGGCCAGAAGGCGGGACGCAGGCCCTTTCCGCACGCCTATTGGTCCTCCGAGGGACAAACGGCTCTCCCTGACCAGTGGTAACCCAGATGGGGCGCAAGCGTATTTGGGGGTCTACGGGAAAGGGAGCGGGATTCACGAAGCGCGCATGCGCCTCGGCCTACACAAGCCGGCCCCCAATATAAAGTAAGGGGGTGTGGTGGGGAAAGGAGATTGAATTCCCTGAGTGAATCCAGGCCAAACAAGATTCTTGAGCTTCCTCCTCCAGGAGCCTCAGGATAGCAACCATCCAGTGCCCAGAAACTGCCCCGTTGGGAATCCCAATCTACCTTCTTTTGTTGTCCTGGCCGCACCCCAGCCCTCCCCGAGGCGGGGTTGTTATGATGGTGAATTATTCAAGAAGTCTTGCAGCCTGACGCCATCTGTGGACAGTCCCCCTTCCTCCTCCCTTCCTTCCCAGGAGGGCAGGCACCGCGGCTATCCCCAAAATCATAGGGTCCCAAAGCTGCTTTAAAGGCCCCACTCTGCCACTCAAGTAACTTGAGTTTGTTGAGGACCTACCAAGTGTTAGGCCCAGTGCAATGCGCAAGTCCCTGCAAGTCCCTGCTCTCCGGAGCTTACACTTTATGGGACAACAGACAAAAACAAGACCATTTTAGACAGTGATAAGTGCTCAAACCAACATGACAGTGTGATCAAATGCCTGGAGGTTGCTCAGTGAGAAGGTGAATTAGGCTTAAGTGAAGGCAACAGCCACAGGGCCCAGCGTTTAATGCTTGGGAAAAAGCAGGTGAAGAGGCCCTGTGCAAAGCAGACCAGGTTTTACCTGGCTATAGCCTGGGAAGAAGTTTGGAGATTATTCTAAATACAATGGGAAGACATCAGATTTGGGTGGAATCTTGATGTGACAGGATTTCTTATTTTGCTGAGTGGAGGATGGAGTGTTAGGAAGAAAGGAGATGATAAATCAATTCCGATGCTGGCAGAAACTGGGGACTTGAGCTGGGTAGCTGCTGAGACATGGATGAGTTCAGAATAGGACTGGGTGTGGTGGATGAGGGAAAAGAAGAAATCAGGTGGAGTCCCAAGCTTCTGCAATATGCAACGGGGTGGTGGTGCCACTTGTTGAGATGGAACAGTGCAGGCAGGCAGACAGGTGCTAGAGGTGGGAATCGGGCGTTCGGTTGTGGCCATGCTGAGGCTGGGACACCCACTGACATCCAAGCAGAGATGTCCGGTTGGAGGTTTGAGCCCATGGAGAGGGCGAGGTGGGAGTTATCCATGAACACACAGATGGTGTTTAAGCTATAGGTCTTGGAAGAGCCCTCTGCCGACAGTGAAAGTAGAAAAGGGCTGAGGGGAGAGCCCTGGGGCCTTCCTGTTAATCAGCCCAGCAGAGGTGTAAACGCTTCAAAGGATACCAGAGGGTCAAGTAGAAGGAAAAAGTAGGAGAACATGGTATCTTCAAAGACAAGAAAGGGAAAAAGCCAAGAAGAAAGATGGCGATTTTCTGGGTAAACGCCTGTTGGAGTTTGAGCTGCAGGCGGAGAAATGGCCACTTTTTTGGTTGCCGAAAACTTGATCAAGAGCCCGGCCTGGGAATAGGCAGTGGAGAGCAGGGAAGGAAGAGAAACATTCCGCTATGAAAAGGAGCACAGATACCGCGTGGCAGCTGAAAGCAAGGTAAATCTTGAGAGAGTTTTATCCAAGGGTCCTCACACTTTTTAAACAGGGGGCCAGTTCACTGTCCCTCAGACGGTTGGAGGGCCGGACTATAGTTTAAAAAAAAACTATGAACAAATTCCTATGCACACTGCACATATCTTATTTTGAAGTAAAAAGACAAAATGGCAAAAACACCCGCATGTGGCCCGCAGGCCGTAGTTTGAGGACGCCTGGTTTTATCTGTAAGAGACACTAGAACAGATTTCATTGATGATAAAAAATAATCCAGACGAGAAGGGGGGGGGATTGAAATTTATTGAAGGCTTACATAGTGTGTTAAGAGTTTTACAAACATTTGTCCTCGCCATGTTTTACAGGTCAGGAAATTGAGATTAAATAACTCGCCCAAGGTCATGCAGCTAGAGGTGGCAGAGCTGAGAGGCCACCCAGGTTGTTATGACTCTCCATGCTTCACCACCCAGCTGTCTAGGCACACAGCCCCTCATGCTGAAACACCCTGGCCAAGCCTTGCCCTGGCCATAGTGCCCCTGACACGTCAGAGAGAGTTACTCTCATGCTGGGGGGTTGGGGGTGGGGCAGGACTTGATTATTTTCTTCCTCCAGTGCTGTAAGCAGGGCATCTTCCCGCCTGAATACCCATGCGGTACAGGACAGAAGCTCTCCCAGGCCAGAGGAGCAGAGGCAAGCAGCAGGAGCCCCAGAGGTAGGAGAGAAAGGAATAACAGTGGGGTATACAGCGAGTTTCTTTTAGTGTCAGCCAGTGCAAGGGAATGCTGGAGGCTGCTGGTCCCAACCAGCTGGGGCCTGTGGCCCCAGCATTCACCTGGATCTGTTCAATGTAGCAAGAAGCCCACATCAGAGCCCTGTCTCCCGGGTGCCTCCATTGAGGCTGAGGCTGTGGGGGCGGGTGCCGCGCTCGAGCCTGCGGCCAGAGAGGAGGCGCCGCAGGGAGGAGCCGGAGCTCAGATCCCCGCAGCTTCTAAGATGGAGACTCTCTCGGCCTGGCCGTCCCCACCGGCTCCGGGGCACCTGAAGGGGGACACAGGAGAGGACATCCATCCTCCGTGTGGCCCAACCTGAAGCTCCAGGCTTTCCTGGGCATCTTCCCCAGCTCCCCTCATGCCTACCTGCTTATGCCCGTGGGCTCCGTTCCCACTGGGGTCCGGGGTCTTCCTGGACATCTGGAGGAAACGCGTGACCAAGGCCCGGCCTGGCCAGCTGCCCTTCAGGTCCCCCAGGGAGTGGGCAGGTGTAGGGCCCGAGGGCAAGGGGACCTTCTGGTAGGTGGGAACAGGGCGCCGTTTCTCGGCTGAATGAGCACGCAGCAACTTGGGGGAAGGGCAGCGGGCTAGATGGAAGAGGCAAGCTTCAGAGCAGAGCCCTGCAGAGAGAGAGAGAGAGAGAGAGAGAGAGAGAGAGAGAGAGAGGATGGGTGGAATGGGAGGAGCAGAGAGGGCCAGGCAGCACACCCCCAGCCCCCAGCCCCTGGGCACTAACCACACGCCTGACCTGTATCTGCAGAGGAAATAGAAGCAGCTTCTTCCTCAAACACTTTGGTATAAAGGTCCCTGAAGTCAGCTGTGGGGGGGGGGGGGGGGGGGGAGAGAGGCAGACAGGGCCTTGCTCAGTGGACACACCTGCCCAGCCGACCACCCTCCTGTGAGAATTCAAGCCCAGAGGAGCTTTCACAGCTCCCGCACCCCATCCCCAACCAAGGGGACCTCATCTCTGCCCACAGGTGGCACAATTCAAGGCAGGGACCCAGGCGGTGTCGTTCACAGCCACATCCTCCCCGTGCCTGGGGCATGACGGTGATTGTGAGCCCTGAGCGTGCTAAGCATTTCACTTGCATCGCCTCACTCCTCAGTAACTCTGAAGCTCCCATGCTGGAGGTGCTATTGCTCCGCCTGGTTTATAGCTAAGAAACAGGCTTGGTGACTGGTCCAAGCTGGGAGCTGTGGATGTGGGTTTCAAAAACAAATCCCCTTTTCGCCGCAAAGCTACGGATGCTGTGTTTCTGGGAGGCGAGCACGCGGGAGCTGTCTCCCGCAGGTTGAACTCGCTCTTCCATCCTCTGCAGGGACCTCACCAGTTCCCGATCCTGGTGGCCATCGCTGGTCCTTCAACTCCCAGCGCCTACCTTTCCCTGAACCTTGGGGTGGAGGGTGGGGGTGGGGGTGGGGGGTACTCACCGGTGTTGCTGGAGGAGGCGATGCCTGGGTCACTGTGTGACCGTGGCAGCAGCAGCAGTGGCGCGGGAGCCGGGTGATGAGGAGGCCGGTGCCCGGGTGGGGTGAGGGAACCTGAGCTGTCGCTGAAGCGGCGAGGGGGGGCTCTTGTGGGAGGGGCTGCAGCCGGGCGGCTGCCTGCCCGGGGGACCCGCCGCCTGAGCTCGGGGAAGCAGGGTGCCACCCAGGGCGGCCAGCCCTCCAGCCGGTGGCAGCTGCGGGCGGCGGCGGGGGCCCCCAGCGGAGGTGGCGCCTCCGGGGCGGAGCAGGAATAGGAGCGCGCGGCCCGCGGGGGCCGCCGGGGCAGCGGGCTGTCCTCGAAGGGGCCGCGCAGGCCGCAGTCCAGGCTGAGGCAGTAGCCGGCGCGGCTGCGCTGGATGGAGCGGAAGAGCACGTAGTCCACGGAGCGGACGGAGCCCTGCAGCTCCAGCAGGCAGGAGTCCTCGGACGGGCTGGAGCCCCCCGGCAGGTCGCCGATGGCCGACAACACCAGGGACCCGCTGTCCATGGACACTGTGGGCGGCAGGGGGCGCTGGGTAGCACCGGCCGGGCCGGGCCCAGGCAGTTTCTCTCGGCTCAGGCCCAGCCCCTGGGGGAGACCGTGAAGTCCAGGATTCCAGGAAGCCACCGCCCTCGCTGGTCCACACACCACCAGCTCGGCCTTGTCTCCCCCTTTTTCGCTCCCACCCAGCTCTGCTGTCCCAGGCAGCCGGCCCTGCTCCATCCTCCCCACGTTCTGCTCACCATCCACAATGGAGGCCACTCGCTCGCAGATGCAGGAGCCATCATGAAGCTGAGGGTCAAACAGAGTGGCCTGAAGAAGACACAAGGGTCAGAGGTCTAGGTCTGCACCCCGACAGACAGGGCCACCCCCACGTGCGGGACCGAACTGGGGACGTTCCGGATTCCAGTCCCGCCGCCGTGCCACTTTGTACAAGTCGCTTAGGTGGGCCTCTGTTTTACGGAAACAATGGCTCCTACCCCACCCACCTCACCGGGCTCCAGGGGAGAGCAAAGATGGCGGTGGATGTGTTCGTGCCATCAGGTCCTGGGAACTATTATGATCTGCGTCCAATGACTGCAGCGCACTCGGCTCTCATGCTCTAGCCCCGGCTCC